>NC_138202.1:176601323-177343823 GCF_964194415.1 Vipera berus | reverse complement strand
AAGGCAGTCCAAATGTCCGAATATTCTCATGTAGAACTTTTAGAAATGTTTAAGAGTCATTAGTGCTTGAAAGTGGATTTGTTGGAGTGTGATTATATGTTCACAACTAACTGTAATGCTTGTCAGTTCATTTATGTGGAAGGGAGCAAGGCAACTATTGCATGTATTTTTAACACAGTGTGGGACATAAATAGCAATCTTAAGAGGGATTCTACATTTAGCAAGAGCAAGAGTAACCATCAGTTCCTGCCAAAAAGAATTCCATTGTAACACAGAAGGTTTTGTCAGGCCAGATTTCATAGAAGGTCCATAGCATGAAATATTTACATACCCCATTAAAGGCAATGTGCTGTATTTACAACAGAGACTTTTACTGTTTTCACTCTGTTTCTTAAACTTTATATAGAATGAGGCCAATGCTGCAGTCTTCTTTTGGACAATAGCCTATTTTATGCCACTTTAAAATGGAAGATTGTAACTGTTAAAGTATTGCCATGGTAATATGTTACTTCGTATTTTGTTTAATTTATTTATAAAGCTTCTTCTTTTCTATTCTTCCTTTCTTCCTTCTTCATGTATACTAACACAGGCCAGCCTTAGCTTGATTTTCATGTTCAGTTACTGCTTTCTTTTCCCTTCAAACCTACCATTGTCAGACTTTGAAATTTAGATACTCCAGCTCCTAAATTTGCTATGCTACTTCACTTCCCTATTTTTTCTTATAGACACTCTATGGTGGCTCTCTGTCATTGTTTTTCATATTTGACTCTTATCTAGAAGCACAACTCCCCTTTTCATCATCATCATCATCATCATCATCATCATAGCAGCAGCAGCAACTACTACTACTACTACTACTTTATTGTCACTTTGAATTGGCATACATCAAAATGAAATTTCATCTCATACAGCCCTCAAAGGGTCACCACCTCCGATATACAGTCCTTGTTCGTGGCCAGCTCAGGTTTCAGAACATCCATTTTAGTCTCTAGGGAGCAAACAATGGCAAACAGTACAGATGGAAATGGAGGTCCATGTGGATTAGCCCTCAAATTAGCTTGTATTCCTGCACAACCTCGCCTTCTTTTCCTGTCTCTTCCACCTTTTCCTTAAAGGGGCCTTGTTCCTTTTAGCCCCTGGAGCATGCTGTTTCTGCCACCTCCTCCAACTCCTCCAAATGCCTCTCTCCCTTCCTCTGGGCCTGCCGACAGCCTCATCCAGTTCCTTTGCTCCATAAGCCCCAGGGACCTCTCTTCCTCTGCCTCCTTTGGAAATAGCCCCAATTTGCAATAGAACCCGTCGCTGTGCCAGCAGTCAGATCTTGCTGCTGGCCGAACGATTTCAAACATCACAAACGACTTTTAATGATCTCACAAACAGTTCCAAAACAGCTAAAAACTTGCCATACCAGCAAAGATTGTCGGTCGTATGTTAGCTTAGTCCCACTACATTGCTCAAACACATTAAAACCTTCCCAATCATATGGCCTATATCCCTTCAAAAACTTTTCACCTTCGAGAGCCAATGCAGCCACAGCTGATCCAGGTGCCGCCATCTTAGTTTATCAAAACCTAAGTAGATTCAATCTGCAAGACTTCATATCCCATTTAAGAAATACAGTACACTTACAATAATATCCTGTCTATGTTCTATTTAAAGGAGTCTGGTATATCCATTGGGTTGCTAAGGGGCTCATGTTGTAGTTAAGTGCAAAGTTCCTTTAGGAGCAGTTTAAAAAGTAACCAGGTGGGGCTGTACTTTCAGAGCATTCATAATGGGCGGCGGGGTGGGTGGGTGGGGCATTTCAATTGCATGTGCTAAATGTATTTAATTGGCAGACATTAATCTTTCTTTGTGTCAAAACATATTTTTGTCAATGCAATGACAAACTGACTTTCTGTAGAGTAATTCCCTTTGCCAGCTTTGGACTTGGTGATGTTACAAGACAGCTTTAGACTTAAGTTCCCTGTTCTGCTGTTTAAGAAATTCAAAAGGTTATTAGTAGTAGTGCTGTTCTTATTATTTCTATGGTCCTATAATGCAAAGTGAATATTTTAACAGGTTTAAACTTTGTCAGGTATTTACATTCTGCCTATAGTCAAACCATTTATATGTATGTTGAAATAATGTAAGGCTTGATTACAGGTAGTCCTTGACTTACAGTATGTCCATTTGTTTAGTGACCTTTTGAAGTTACAATGGCACTAAAAAAGTTACTTTGACCATTTTTCACACGATCCTTGCAGCATCCCCATGGTCACATGATTAAAATTTGGGCCCTTGGCAACCGGCCATGTATTTATGACAACTGCACTGTCCCAAGGTCATGCGATCACCATCTGTAACCTTCCGACAAGCAAAGTCAATGGGGAGAGCCAGATTCACTTAACAACCATTTATGATTCACCTAACAACTGCAGTGATTCACTTAACAGCAGTGGCAAAAAAAGGTCATAAAATGGAGCAAACCCTAATATCTGCCTTGCTTAGCAACAGAAATTTTGGACTCACTTGTGGCTGTAAGTCAAGGACTCCCTGTATATGCTCAGAAAGCCAATCAACACAAGACAGAAGAAGTTTTTTTCTCCTCTCTCTTAGATAAGAAATTAAAATTTGCTAGAACCTGGCAATGCCTGACCTCAAGAATTTAAAGAAAGTATACGCAGGCCTAAATAAGCAAGTTCGGATAAAGCAGGAAACTGCTTTGTCACTTATTTCCCATATCCTTTTCTTACATGCACCAGTGGAAGACATCACTATCTTCCACTTCAGATTTTAAACAAATGGCAGTTATTGCAAAGTCATGTCTGGGAAAACTTAAGGAAAGAGATAAAGAGTGTGAGATTTCAGTTTCCTCTTCAAAACATTGTCCTTCAGTGTTCAGCTCTTAAATATTGGGCTTGATGGGGCACATCTGGCACCTCCTTCAATTGGTGTAGAGCATGAGGCTCATCAATCCTCTCACCCAGTTCCTCAGCAGAGCAACGCAAATTGTGCCAAGGACCTTCACCTCATCGCTATATTGATTTACAGCTCTCATTCCTGGCACCTGTTCCAGGATTCAACAATCGGACAACAAGGTCATTAAAAATGCAATAATCAGATCTCTGTGTTTATGGGCTTGGCAAGAGAAACAGGAATGAAGATTAATATATAAATCTGTGGGATGTTCAGTGTTGTGTACTGGGTTCGTTGCGCAGGAATGAAGACGAGGCGAGAGAGTTCAGCAAAGATCATGGTTTATTGCTTGCAGGATCTGAACTAGAGAACAGGGCTGCAGATGCAGCAATTTATACCCTGGCCCCTAGGCAGCGGCCAATAGGTTTGAAGCAACCTATTGCCACCTAGGGGCAACCAATAGCAGTGCTGGAGATGGGCTGTCTGAGATGCTGGGAGAAGTTGAGGAGAAGTTGAGGAGGCCCAAGAATGCTTGCAACTCTCCTTTTGTTTTAGGGCTAGGTGCCCTCTGAATGGCCTTCACTTTGGACTCAGCTGGGTGGATGCCATTAGCATCAATGCGAAACCCCAAAAATTCAGTCGAGGGAACCCCAATACTGCATTTGCTCTTTTTTTAGTTTGAGGCCTGCTTCCTGCAGCCTCTGCAGGACGGCTCTGAGCCTCCTTGCTAGCACCTCTGTGGATTCTCTGACAATAAGCACATCGTCAAAATAGGGGCAAACCCCTGGAAAGCCCTTGAGTGTGGTTGGATCTTCCAAATGGCTATTCGATGGCCGGTCCCTCTGGCAACCTCTGCAAACTGATACGATGTGGCTGGTTTTTCCGCAGGCCCAGCACGTGGCTGTCCGGAACCTGCAGTCCGAGCATTGGTGGCAGCCACCACAACCTGTACATCTAGGCAAGAGATCTGCCTTGTAAGTAGTCTCTTTCTGCTTGCTGCTGCAGAGCTGCTGGTTGGGTTGTCTGTGCAACTTGTCGACTTTGGCGTCTTCTTCTGAGTCTCCAGTGAGTTCTGCGTCCTCATGGTGGATGGCTTCTTTGCGTTGCATCATTCTGGCAGGCCAGATCATTCGGACGGCACCACCGGCAGCTTCGTCCGCCATGACTTTGTTCTGGGCATCTGCAAACGACAGGACCTCTCTGGCGAAAAGTCACTGCTGCAGCTCTCGGTTGCGGAGGCCACAGACGAGCCGGTCTCGAAGTTGCTCTTCGATGTCTGAAAATCGACAGAGGCGTGCAGCCTGCCTCAAGGCCGCAATGTATTCAGATGCGGTCTCTCCCGGCTGCTGTATTCATTGTTCAAAGACGTAGCTCCATGCAATCACCAACATCTTGGGTTGGAAATGTTCTCCGAGCTTCTTCTTCAGTTCGGCATAGGAGACGGATTCCAATGGTGTGGGTGCAAACAGGTTTTTGGCCAGATCGAACATCGCTGGGCCGCACACGCAAAGCAGTATGGCGGCCTTCAGTCCATCCTCTGCAACCTGGTTCGCCTGAAGGTAGTTCTTGACCTGGGACAGGTACAAGGACCATCCTTCTGGTTGCTTGATGTCAAATTCTCGCAGGCTTCCAACCTTGGGCATACTGCTGGTTTTCGCGGCTGGATCTCAGCGTCTTCGAATCCTGCCTCTCCATTGCCCAGGGACTAGTCCTCTGAGCGCATGGTCGCTAGCGTGGCTTAGCTAGCCGACCATGTGGGGAATTTGCTTTTCCCACCAGGTGAACGCTGCCTCTCCCTTAGTGACTTTCAGCTTTAATGGAGAAGCAGGATCCCACCTTTGTCGCCAGTGTTGTGTACTGGGTTCGTTGTGCAGGAATGAAGAGGCGAGTGAGTTCAGCAAAGATCATGTTTTATTGCTTGCAGGATCTGAACTAGAGAACAGGGTTGCAGATGCAGCAATTTATACCCTGGCCCCTAGGCGGCGGCCAATAGGTTTGAAGCAACCTATTGCCACCTAGGGGCAACCAATAGCAGTGCTGGAGACAGGCTGTCTGAGATGCTGGGAGCTGTTAGCTAGCTCCCTGCTCCAGCAGCCTACCAGCCATTACCACGTGGTGTTAACAAGCAAGCCCAATACCTTACATTCAGATTGCAGTTTAATACTTTACCAGGGATCAGTGGGATTTCCTCTTCCACCCTGCCCTGACCTCTCAATCTGAATATAGCGGTGGTTCCCTTTTTGCTGCCAATATCCTATCTGTCCAAGTGGAAGGCAGAGAAATTGTCTAGGTGAGTAACTGGAAATGATCTACAAAAGTAATAAGTTGCTCAGTTGGGTTAAATGTTCATGTGAAAGGAAAACAGGCTCTTTTGCCTATTCTAGTCTGGGAAATATATGTCTGGGAGTATGGATGTATCAGATGCATCAATTACAGGACAATGATATCATTACAGAAAATTGTTCTTCCTGATTTTTTTACTTCTGCAAATTTCAAGGTTCATTTCAGCATCAAAGCATCTTCTGCCTCAGGAGCCCTATGTTATTCAGAAACTGTCAGCATGGGACAGGGAGCTAGATTAAATTCTATATTAGAAGGAGTGATCATGATTACAAATATTTCTGGAATTATCTAGAGGTTCCCTCCCTTGTTCTTTTTTTTTAACATGAAAGAGGACAAAGGTTGTGGAATTCAAAGAACATCCCACCAGATCTCACAGAGACAAAATATGTAAGGAGCACTGATATGAGTAAATACGTCTGCAACAGAGTAGCATCTTGCAAATGATCTAATCAGGGTTCTAACATTAGTCAATGATCTCTACCTGTAGATAACTATAGATCAATCAAATAACAAATAACATCGACAGGTAGGTCTTTACATTCCTAGTTAGGAGGTCCCAAAGCATAATTATGTTTTTCTTCTTTTTATCGTTGGCTACTCGGTAAGGTAAAGCAAGTGGTTGTGGGGGAAAGATATATAAAGAATGGCATATACTTAGGATGGTGTACTTTTCTATGAGATGGGAAACATGAAAATAACAGGATGGCTCTCAGTAAGGGAAGGTTTTACTCACCTTAATGTAATCACTGTTGAGAAAATCATAAGTTATAAAGACCAGGGCTTTTTTTGTCATAGAACACGCCGGAACAGAGTTCTGGCACTTTTTTGCGACAGATTTTCCAGAGTTGCATTCTTTTCCTATTGTTTCCCTTCCTATTCTTCTTTGTTTTTGAAAGTGCCCCATTGGCGGTACAGTGCGAGTGGGGTGCCCTCCGGCACTATCTGCTTCCTCTAGGAGGAGCCATGAGGTGCCAGAGCACCACAGCCAGAGTGTGGCTTGATTGGCTGGGTCGGACCATGTGGTGTGGAAGCTGATGGCGGCAGCGGGAGACACATAATCATGGAGGCCATCTTTCACAAGAGGGTGAGTGAGCCTTTTGCCTTCCCTTACAGAAGGTGGTGTGTGTGTGAGGTTAAAAAGAGGTGAAGCGAGAGGAAAGAAAGGTGGCTGGCATGGAAGCTTGCCCGACAGTGAAACTTTATTTTTTCAGTTCCTTGGGTAGTTCAAAGGCTGGGATGTCTACAAAAATCTCTTTTTAGTCTTTTATACTTTATATTCAAACTGCAGAGGGGAAGAATAAGAATAAAGCCAATGTCTTGTGATTTGGAGGTATTATTATTAATAATATATATTAATATATATTAATTATGTATTGGTCAGATGTAAAGGTAGACCTACAGTATAAGGTTTAATCAGATCTATTTATTAAATTGGGTTTAACTTAAAGGTACATTAAAAGTAATCTGTTCACTGACAAACTTTCAACTTTAATTTGTTTCAAGTCAATATCCATATTAAACTCCAAATGTAAAATTTTCCACCTTGTTTGACAACTTCTTAAAAATAATTCAATCTTTTATAAGCAACCAAATTTTGTTTTATTGGGCCAATTTCATTCCACATAGAAAGCTGACATTTCCACTCATTAAACTAAATGGGTATGCCAGTGGTAAATGTCCCAAAAGATTAATAAAATGCCTTCTTGTAATTTAAAACCACACAGTACACGGTAACATTAATAGTATTAACTTACCTTGAACAAAATCCTGGTCTTTTAGATACACTAAAAATTGAAGGTTTTGTTTTTCAGCTACAAAGGTAAACCTTGTAGGGTAGGCAAGGCCAGTTGTATAACGTGTTTTGAGTTCCGCTAACTTTTTTTTTTTTTACAAAAAACGGACTGTATAAAGATATTTTGAACACTGAAGGAAAACAAAATTGAAATAAGAGTTGGGAAAACAGGGTATTGGCTTAATAAGGTGACTTTAATTGCAAATAAAATTGAGATACGAACTGGATAGAAAAGATATTACAATCTAGAACTATTGTTAATAGTTACAATATTAAAACAATATGATGAAGAAGCATATATTTAATGTTGTATGTATGTTATATGTATTAATTGCAGAAAGAATTGCATTTGTTTAGTGTTTGAAAAGTGAAGAAACACCATTTGAAGAAGAGGGGATTAAGAAAATGCCAGAATGTGTAGAAACTGACAGAGTGAAATTGAAGAACAAAGAAAAAGAAGATACAGAATAATTTTAATATCTATTGTTAAGTAAAAAATGAACCTAGACAACACATTGTTTACTAAGTACCTATGATTTTTAAAAATAGAAAATCAATAAAACTCTATAAAAAAGAATGGCATTTGACATCATAACCCTTAATAATTGGCAATTTACAATTTAATTTTGCAAATGTATGTCCTGTTCATGCTGAAGTAGACTTGTTGGATAATAGATACTCCTTCTTCCTGATCACTTCATAAACTGGTTATTAATTAGTTACCATACAGTTCATTTGTCACTTTCCAGCTACATTTCTTTTTTTTTACTGGCCTATCAGAAGCTCTGAAATTACTTGTGACTTCCATGTTCACTGTGTGAAAATTGTTTCCTTCATCATTTACAAGAGAGAGAGAGAGAGAGAGAGAGAGAGAGAGAGAGAGAGAGAGAGAGAGAGATACTGTGCCAAGACATTTCCTTCATTTATCTAGAATAGCTATTGGCTTTGGAAGCAATTAAAAGAGGCATTATTCTGCTGATAAAAGAGACTGCAAATAAGTAAAAAGAACAAAATCTACTACCTGTTCTAAGTATTGCTAAAATAATGGGGATAGGTAGATGTAAAAATAATTATTGGGTTCTAAGTATAGATGGCTTCTTAAGTTTACAGAAAGGTTTTTCAGCCTGACATATTGGCCTCTTGCAAGTTTAAACATATAGAATTGTATCCAATATGTATCCTGATGGACCTTTCTTTTCACTCTTTCCCTTCTGTAATTCTTTTGTGTCTGAAAATTACAAGCAGTGTTGGCTTTGTATGGGACTTGAAAGAAGGAGAGGAGCATCAGGTGTGATCCATGTGCAGCAGAATCTTAACAGGAGTGAAATTCCATAGGTGAAAGATGCCTTCTTCTGATCCAAGGTGATTCTCAGCCTCCTCTGTTGAGTTAAAATAGGTTCCTCTTACAGTTTCTGACTTACTTGCTAGTAAAATTACCTTGGAAAATGTAGACATTTAGTATATTTTTTTCTCTCATATATTCTGAAATTGTTTTTTGCCACATATATTTTACTTTGGAATGGAGTTCAGTACAATCAACTTCAGTTTGGTCAATAATAAAGGATTATGAGGATTTTGATCTGTCATCATAGGAAGAGCCACAGATTCTCCAATACTGCAGTAACGAGTAGGGTTACATTCAAGATTCAATAATGTTTATATTCAAGATTCACAGGAAATGCTTTTCCCTTTTAAAATGCCAAGACTGGGTATCTGTCTTTTTCATGAAGGGTCTTGCCATTTCCTTTTTATGCATGACTAAATGAGTGCAAGGGAAGCCATCCTCTTGTCACCCGATTCTTGGTCCCCCCCCACCCAAGCAAAATATTTGTAATAAAATATGAACTTTTTATTGGACAGTCAAGCAAAGTTGAAATGGACTTGGGAGGGGGGGAAGTGTGAGAGAAAAAAAAGATCAGGAAAATGCCACTGTTCAAAAATTGAGATTTTTCCACATTGTCAATAGTTTATAAGCAATTCACAATAAGGAAAACAATGTGTAATGCAAAGAAAAATAGGATATATATTCATATTTCATTATTTCCTCCCAATCTGCTTTCCTTTCCAATCATCTTATGACCTTAAAATACTAATTACTGGGAATATAAATTTGCTGTGCCATGATTTATAATTAAATGAAGGATTAAGAAAAATGATTTTAAATTAAGATGAGTATGAAAGTCTAATCTAAAATAAATTAATATCTATTACTTCAGTGGTGACTATTCTTTCATCTTGAACTTGAACTAATTCATCCATTCCTGGATAATGGAGTCATACAGAACTGATAGCCCATGACATATCAGAATGAGAAAGTAGATTGCCCTCATCTTTAGGGGTACCAGAATTTCAAGGCTGAACTCATACCTTTGTGATTCTCATCCTCTTCATTACAGTGATGCTGCTTACATGATTATATATTAAGATACTTTTACACACCATAAAATCTTTCCATATTAGCTAGGCCTTTACTAAATATTAAACTTCTTTGGGCTAAATTAAATGGTGCTGAAAAGCAATTGTTCTTTAACAAAGCCTTAATTAAGTGGAACCTGACAGCCTGTGCGGTATAGGAGGTGGAAGGGGAAGGATCTATGCTTCAAATTTGATTCAGCCACGAAGCACACTGATCATGGAGTAGTCTATTTGTTTTTCTTAACCTACCTTTAAGGCCCATAAAAAGATAAAATCTATGTGAGAGGCCAATCTTTTTATAAGGAAAGGAAGGATAAAAATGTCAATCAATAAAATAAATGACCTCTTAGTTAGTTTTGGGCAGATGTAGAAGAGCATCCGAAAATTTAGTGAATAAGCACATTTATTGTGTGGGTGACTGTAGTTGATCAATTGGTAGGAAGGGAAATGCAGGGAATTGTTCACAATCAGTTTCAGGTCATGGGAGAAATGTGAATTAGGATTTTATGGGGGAAAAAGAAAACATGACTTCCATTTGGGGAAAAATAGATTGTAAAACTGCATTTAAGATAAATTTATCTTTGTGTGTGTGTGTGTGTGAATTAGAGAGTGTGGACACATACATACCTCTACGTAAGCAAACATACATTCTCCTAATAAAGTTTTCTTTATTTGGAAGAAAGTGATATCAAAAATCATTGCAATTCAGATTAACATATCTGATTTTGGAGAGAGAGAATGTCAGCCTAGTCCTCATACTTCAGTGAGGAAAACAACACTTACTGTTTGCATAAGTAAGGGATTTGGCTGTGATTCTGATTCTATAAGCCACTAAGGTTCACAGAGGGCCATTCTTCAAGGAATCCAAATTTAAGCACATTTCAGTTTTATACTAGTTTCAGTAGAAAAAGCTTAATTTCTTCCTTGGAGATGAATGGTATTGAGAGCTATTGTACTCCTGCCAGTTACTTCACTAGTAGGGGACCCTTTTTACCTGTATAGGTTACCTGTATAGTAGCTTCTTTTTTGAGAATAATTTCACACAAACGTTTTGAGGGCCAGACTAAGCTTAATAGTAGGATTTCCATTACTGAATGTTCCAGAACTTTTTGAAAGGCTAAATGCAGCCATTGGAGGTTTTGATTTGGTTTGGAGAACAAGGGGAAATGTTATTGGGAAATGGCAGGACACTTATTCTACAGCTCTGTCTGATTCCTGTACCTCCATTTCAGCAAAAGCAAAAACATCAGAAGATCCATTTGTAATTCATTCATTCTAAAGGCTTTGGCTCTGAGGAGATCTGTTTTTAACTATAGACTTTCCTGCTCACATTCTTAGCAAATTTTCTGCATAGGATTAATAGCAAATCAATGGATAAATCCAGAAAAAACCCAGAAACTGAGTCTAAGAGTATAGCAATTCAATGCTATACTCTTACTCTGTAATTGCAGTACAAAATTCTCCTAATTGTAAAAATAATGCCACTTTTCCAGGGCAAGGCCTATCAATGCTTTTGGAAGGAAGGTTCTATTAAACTGGAAATGGGTATTTGGTGTTGGCTTCATTCATTTGGGTTTTATTAATCAATATAAGTGCTACCACAGAAACAATATTACATTTATTGGTTTACATTATCGTATTTGGGCATTTCAATGACATATTTGCATTCCATATGCAGAGAATCACAACACATGTCTTACACTGCTCAAAGAAGGGAGCCTGTCTGCTTGAGTGATAACACAGAGAACCTTTCTGGAATTTTCTGCCAAAATGACTGTAAATTATGCTGAGTTGATCTCATTTGATCTGTATGTTCACTGACTAGCTTCTTGAAAGTTATTTTGACAGTTACCATGGAATGGAAAAACACACCGACAAGATGGACATCTAAAACCATCATTTTCCATCAGACCGAGGAACTGACAAATGAGTCTCATTGACGAGGATAGGACAAAACCTGTGAAGAGATATATAATTACCCTCACAGGCAGCAGGGACAGGCCAGAGGGGAAGAGGAAGCGACAGGAAAAAAAAGGCAATGTTGGAAATTAGGACAGTTTCTGATTTCATTCACATCCCAGTCCAGATGTGTCATTCATCATCTCAGTCCAAAGCCAAAACCAATATTCTCCCTAAATATTTCCTGTTATATTTACATATTTGAGAAGGTCATTAGGGGCAGATTGCACGAGGGGCTCAGGCATTTTCCCACTATAGAAAAGGATAGCTCCAAGGGGTGTTGTCTGTCAAATGGCATCCTACAAAACAGCAGAATAACAGTCCAAAATGCTTCTCTCAGGAAACCTTTCCTTTTTATCACAACTATCATGACCTTCTAGCCATGGCAGTCATTTTTTGTGCTGATGAAGCCAGACTGTTGCCTAAAAGGAGGCAAATGAAAAAAAAAGAAAAAGGCAGATTTAGAACTCAATAGCATGTTGTACAATGTTAACTGTAGATCTTTCTGCTTCCGAAAAATAAGGAGCTGGTTTATTTCCTTAACATCTCTGTATTCTTCCTCAGGAGTTGAAAGGAATTTGGGAGGCATTTACAAACAAGCAAAGACATATATAAAACCACCCAAGATGATAAGGTAACCTCTCTGTTCTCCCATCACTCCGTTCTGACTGTAGCTTCTTTCAAGATTTCAACCAGGCAGAGCTAATTTCTCAAATCTGAGAACTGAAAAAATACTTATTTCATGTAAAATCTAACTCAGCTTTCAAACTGATACTTCATTTTAATCCATTATGATTTGACGTATCAATCTGTATCAATTCCATGTTAGTGTCCACATTAGAAAGGAATTGTTTCAGAAGTCCTCAAGACTTTAAAAAGAATCTGTCTGTCACAAAAGACTGTGTCTGTTTGTTATCTGCTACTTTTTTCCTAATAAAAATGGGTAGAAACTTCCCAAATACCGTACACATTACTTTTCTAATAAATTTCCTGATTATCTTTTTTCACTCCATTTCCCTGGGGTATTTTTATGTTGTTGTTTATTATTTATTTTAGTATTTTTTTTCCTCCCAGGCCTTGCCTTGGATTAGGATTGTAACTGAGGTTTTTTTGTTTATTTGTTTGGTTTGGTTTTGGTTTGTTTGGGTCTTTTGCTATTTGTTTATTTGTTTTGATTTCCTTTTGAAAGGGGGGAGGGTTGTTCCAGTGAGTGAAAGGAAATAAATCTCTACTTAATTTTCCAGTGTTGATTACTGAAATAGGCTGTTTGTCAGTATCTGAACTACAATAGTCCTCAGGTTATTTTCATTCATTCAGCAAACATTCAAAATTATAATAGCACTGAAAGAGGGGGACTTATAACCAGTCCTCAAAGTTGTGGCTGTCACAGCATTCCTGCATCATATGGTTGTGATTCAGGTGCTTGGTAACTAACTCACACTTACAATGGTTGCTACATCTTGCAGTCACATGATCCTTACTTGTGGCCTGGTACGTTGCTCCCACTGCTTTGTTATTATCAGACCTGCCCAGGTCCCTTAGAAAGGAAAGGAAAGATAGGGGTGTTTTTTTTTTACTAAAGGTTGCTGGCTGCAATAAAGTCAGGCTAGAACTACTGTAAGTTTCCCCGGCAAAAAGTTACAATTTTTTTCCTCCTCATCCCAGCCCTTCCCCCTTTGACTAGTTCGTCTTCAGCCAATGAAGAGCTGCAAAGGTATTTTGAGAAACACTGAGATGTTTGGGGCAGTCCACATTCCATTCTCAGGGTGCATGGCCTTGAGCACTGGAACAAGCTGGTTCCATGCTTTCCTGGTCTTCATCAGACTGTCATTCCCAGCTGCTCCCTATTTCCCATCTCCACACAGGTTTATTGCCCATATGTCCTCCTCCCATGCCCTTCCCCGTAGCCTTTGATGGCAGGATGCCAGAGAGACAGCATCCTGAAGATGGCAGGCCTGACAGTCACCTTAGGAGCCCCCAGCAAGGTGACACCAGGACACATCACCCACCTCCTGACCACCCTCATTTGTGCCACACCGCAGCACACACTCCCACTCACTTGCTCACTCCATAGCTCTTGATTGCCCAGCAACCTGCTTGTAAGTCATCTAAGAAAAAGGGCTTGCTGTGACCAGAACATAGAAGTTCCTGCCATCTTAACTTTGACTGTTGGAAGACAGCAGGAAGTTTTAAGTCTAGGTCATGTCAATGGGACTGCTGGGATTGCTGTCACTAAGCAATGTGTTCATGTGATGTCATGCTTTACAACCACATTGCTTAGGGATGGAAATCTGGTAAATCTGGTAAAATGTTTCTGTTATAACTAAACCATCAATGATAAAAATTTAGAGGTTCCCCAACCTCTTTTTCTTTTTCTTATCAATTTTATATTATATGCCATCATTCTTTTTGAATCAGGCATATGTTTGTTAATGCATGTATAACCCTAAAAGATTATTTTGTCCCACTGTTATTTTTTATTTGTGTAATAACAAGTATCTCAATATTTTTATTTTCTATTCAGCTGTCCAGAAGGCATAAAGTGCCCAAAGCCATCCCTATTGTGCTTAAGAGAAAGTTGTGACCATATTTGGCATCCTAATTTGTTCAACAGAAAGCACCTGAAGGCACATAATTTATACATAAATTTTAAAGCCCCCTTTTCAGTTACCTGACAGAAACCAAGAGTGACTATTATAATTAATTTCATTGGGAACAAGATTTGATGATGTCCCACTTCTGTTTGGTCTATGAGTTTTATGTTTTATGGAAATAGTTCACTCTTAATATGCTGAATTTTTAGTTGATCTTCTGAAAATATTCTTTCAAAGCAAAAATTTTATGCTTTTGAAAATGCTTTCCCAGTCCTCCATCTCTTGCCTTACTAGAGTGCAGCACTAATGATATTCTTTTCCCATGGAGAATGCTGTATATTTTACCATTTTTTAATTTGAATGTTGCTTTCAAACTCTCATGTATAGTTTCTGCTCTTATTTTTTTATACTGTAATTGATATATTTTTCTATCTTCCAATCAGAGACTGTTAATCAAAGCAAAGTAATTTATAAACCCAATCGTTGAATATTTCAATTTAGTTATTTATTTTTCAGTTAGCACTGCAATTACCAATAGAAATTATTTCATACAATATTTGTATTACATAAATGTTGGTTGCTATGTGACTAGCATCTTAGTGAATGCTTTTATCTTGGGATATATCTCTAAGAATATTTTGTGTAATGCCCATGAACTGGGCTCCATTTCTGGATTTAAGTATGGGGAACTAATTAACTATGAGAGCCAGTTTCATATAGAGATTAAAGCAGGGTTCCCTATGGTGGTCAATAGTGACCCCTAAGTTAATGGTTAAAGTCAATCCAAGAAGTCAATGTTGTTATTATCATTCGTAGTATTATTAGGTAAGATAGTATTTATTAAATTATTTTGATATAATAAATGTTTGGGGGTTGATGAACAATCTGAAACCTCATGAAGGGGTTGATGGGCTGAAGAGTTTGGAGGCCCCTGGATTAAACCAGGCAAGAAAATAAGGAAGTGTGAGTTCTAGTCCCCCTCCCAGGCACAAAGCCAGCTGGGTGATCTTGAGCTACTCACTTCCCCTAGAAAAATGACCAGGGCAAACCACTCCAGAAGTCTTGCCAGGAAAACCACAGGAACCACAGGCATTTGCCAAAAGATCTTGTTTATTATTATTAAATTCTCTGTGCTGTTCCTTGTGATGTCTAATCAGAAAAATACTGTTGCCTCAAGAGTGCATCTAGAATGGCCAAAGATTACTAAATGTTTACCTGTTTATCCACTGGATATGTTTGTTTTACATTTAGTCCAAGAAAGTTGCATGAGCAAGTTTAGCCCATGATTCAAAAAAGTGCAATTAAAGGATAGAGAAGAATTGCATTTGTTCTTAAATGAATCTAATTCATACTTCCTGCCTTAATCTGTATTTTACAAAATAGTGATTATATATTCTGCTATTTTTGCTTAATATTTACATACAAACATACATATAGAAAATGTTGCATCTAAAATGTCTGCATACAGATATGTAAATGAAGGAAAACTGCATGTGAAAGTAAATGTGATAAAAATCAACACTCATTCTATTGTTGTTTGTATGAAGAATAAATGCATGTATTTTTCTATACTATATCTGTGTCATATACACACACACAGACACACACACAAAGACACACACAGACACAGACACACACACACACACACATATACACACATACACATACATATATATACATACACACACATATACACACAGACACACAGACACACACATATGGAATGGTAAGATAACCAACTAAATAAAGGGAGTGTTTTTCCCCAATGTATCCTATAAGAAATCCTCTGATGCAACCACAAACTTGACATTATGAAATTCCAATATCCATTTAATAAAAGTCAACAAAAACATGAATGCAGATGGCTCACATCACAGAAGAAATCTGTATGCAGAAAAAAATGAACATGTCAGAGAAGAGTTTTCTATGGTCACAAGAGCTGTGGGTATTTTAATGGCAACATTTTCTGTACACATTTTAGTACAGTAAAAGTATATAACTAGTAGCATGAGAAATGACCCTGCAATGACACTTTTGTCTCTGAATTTCATGGTTTAAGTTGGAAAGTTGACATGGCTCTCCCTTGATATGAAGGAATACCTCCAACTTCCAAGATTCTCTGGATATACCTCCAGCCTCATGCAATATGCACCGCATGCCAAGCACTGTCTGGCATTTGATCATTTCAATTGGGGCAAGGTAGGCAGTGGTGGGATTCAGCCAGTTTGCACCACTTTGGCAGAACCGGTAGCTATTTTTTTGTTGCCCAGGCCCAGAATGGACCTCCGGAAGCGGCAACCACACAGAGAACCAGTTGTTTACATATATGAATCCCACCACTGAAGGTAGGGCATTTGGTTAGCCACAAACGTCTCAGAAGGCATTGTTTTCTCAGAATATCTCTGCAAATTCTCTTTTGCCCCTCCCTCCTTAAACTTAAAGACCCACATTAGGATTAACAGAAGCAGGAGAAAATGTCTTTATTAGTGGAACTACTAATAAGGGGGACCCTAGCTTTGGTTGTAGTAAAATTGTCCCTGGTCTCTCAAGGGACAATTTCCCCAAACCATTCCCATGAGAAAAAGGCAGATTTTCCAAACCTTCTCTGAATACTCTCCACCATATTTTTGTGAGGGCTCCTACGCCCAACGCCACCCCTAACAATTCCCTAGGAAACTGGATGCAGAAGTGGGGCCAAGCTGAAACACAAAGCAATGACAGTAGTAGCAGCAGGAAGGGAAAAAGACACTTTGACCAAAAAAGAAAGAAGTTTCTCTATTCCATTTACTAATGGAACCTCATCCCTGAGAAACTCTAAAAGAATTTCTGCCTCCGCCCCAATATCTCTGACGGCCATGAGTCCTTTAGGAAGCCATTTGCACAGGGCTTCCATGAAACTCAGCAGTGGAATGGCAGTGGCCACTTTGTGGATTCTTCTTGCTCCTATAATAACATTCTCACTCATAGCTTGGAAAGAGACCAACTGCTGGGCATCTGCTCTGCAGCTGAGTCCTTTACATTGTTTTAGAAACATATAGGGAGCAATTAACTGGGCCAGGAATTACCTGCTATTCAGTTCTTAATATCCTGAAGGAACCTTTTCAACAATGCTCTTTTCTACTTCTCAATTTCCTCTCCCACCAAGGCCAGAATTAATTAGACTGCATTCTTTCACAGGAGCTTAATTGTGAAAAAGGAATCTGATATCGACTTTTATTTACTCTAAAGTAACAGATTACATCATAGAAACTGGTTTCTCTTCTGTAAGTTTCCTTTGCTCAGTTGTGTGCTATTTCGTCTCGGATTAATGGCTCAGCACAATTCATATGAGGGCAATTCAGAAATAAACTTTCATTTGAGCATGTGCGAGAAATAGGCAGGGATAGCGATGCCCGTCCTATAATGCCATGTGCAGTAGTTCAGTAGGCAGTGAGGAGTGGAAGGAGAAGGTTGTGTTGCAGTTGACCTGTCTGTTAGATCAGGGCTTTTCAACCAGTGGTATGGGTACCACCTGTGGTACATTGGCACCTGGCAGGTGGTACGTGCCCATCCTAGAAAAGTGGTAGCGGGGGAGGGGAATGAGCTGAACTGGTGGCAGCACCGCACAAGCCTGAGCGAGAGACAGCTGGAGCTGCAGGGTTGTCAGGGCTCAGCGAAAGCGCCAGGATCAGCGCTTCTTCAGGGCTGTCAGGGCTCAATGGAAGCGCCAGGATCAGCACCAGGCTCCAGCTGGAGCTCAGCACTGATCCTGGCACTTCTGAGCCCAGAAGAAGCACCGACCTGCTGGAATGTTGCAGCATCTCCAGGGTCTTGTGATTTACATTCAGATGCTTGGCAACTGATTCATATTTATGGCGGTCACAGTGTCCCAGGGTCATGTGAAGTGACCAAAACCTGCTGCAACCACCCAGCAGAGTGGGGGGGAATAAAAACCAAACACCCCCCCACCCCACCCCTGCTGCCAATCCTCAATAGAAATGCTCACAACAATGAAAACCTCGGACAGGAGGAAGAGCACCGCCAGGTGGGGAGGCAGGTGTCTTGCTCGGCTGTGGCTTGGGGGGAACTTTTTTCAGTGCCATTGTAACTTCGAACAGTCACTAAGCGAACTGTTGTAAGTCACTTTTTCCCTTTTTTTTGGTCAACAAGTTTTCGACACCTTGCTAGGCGACTGGTGGTACTCGGATGTTGCCATATCCTAAAAGTGGTACAATGGGTGAAAAGGTTGAAAAGCCTTGCGCTGGATCAATTGAAAATGAACCCTTCCATAGAAAATTCCACCAAATGTGAAGTGCGTGCAGTAATATGGTTCCTGCGTGTGAAAAAACTTTCCGCAGCTGCAATTCATCGTGAACTGTGTAATGTTTATGGACCAAACATGATGAGTGAAGGTATTGTATGTCAATGGTGTCACATGTTTAAAGATGTGCATAATGAGGCAAGAAGTGGCCTCCCATCTGTAGTCAGCGATGAACTCATGCAGGAAATTGACAAAAAGGTCCATGAAGTCTGTCAGTTCATGATATCTGCACTTTCTTTACACTTTCCCCAAATTTTGAAGCAGTTCCATTGGGATGATTTTGATCACCCTCCACCCTCATAGCCCAGATTCGGCGCCGAGTGACTACCACCTCTTCAGACACATGAAACACAGTGGTTTGCGTCATACCGCTTTGACAATGACAATGTGCTTCACGATGCTGTTACAGGGTGGCTTCATTTCCAGGTGGAAGATTTTTTTTGCAGAAGGAATTTCAATCCTTGTAAGACGTTATGACAAGTGCCTCAATTTGAATGGTGATTATATCAAAAAATAATGTCATGTTGTAGTTTTCTAATGTATATAATAAAAGTTCTGTATCTGCAAGTGTCTGTCACTGATACCCAAATGGAGGTTTATTTCCGAATTGCCCTCGTAACATTTAGAGAATGCTTTTTTTTCATATTCTGATAGGAGATGCTTTTTCCCAAAAGCCAAGTTGTACATTATTTTGATTTGATACTAGTTAGTGACAATGATGTGATTCCCTGATGCACAAACAGCATTGGCACAAATCTGACAAGAGTTTGGTGTCCAAGTAGGCTTTGCACAGAGTATGACATAAAGGGAAGGACCAGTGTTCCAATACAAGAGTTTGCAGCCTGGGAAGAAAACTTCATATCCTGTGGTGGATACCCTTGTTTATTGGCTGCTGCTCTGTGCCATGAGGCATCTCCATGATTTGTATGAGAGATGATTTATGCAGTTTCTTATCCTTTAATATGGATGAACTGGGCACTGGGAAATTGTTCAGGTACCAGACATTTCAAGTATTTTTAGCACTTTGTGAATTACAGAAGGGGACAATCTTGATTCTATTTTTCTCAACACAGGATAATTTTCTCCTTGTGAACATCTAGTTTCAGATATTATAATTAATAACAGTGAACAGACTAAAACAACTTCTAATATTTTTTTATTTTTATCCTGCTTTTTTTCTCATATACAACTCAAAATGGTGAACATATCAATGCTCCTTTCTCCTCCTTTTTTCCTCCATAACTACAATCCTGAGAAGGTGCTGGTACTTACCTTTAAAGCCCTACATGGCTTAGGCCCAGGATACTTGCAGGACCATCTGCTGCCGGGAACGACTTCCCATCGCCCAGTGCGCTTACACAGGGAGGGCCTCCTCAGGGTGCCGTCGGCTAGACAATGTCGGCTGGCGACCCCCAGGGGGAGGGCCTTCTCTGTGGGAGTGCCAGCCCTATGGAACCAACTCCCCCTTGAGCTTCGGATGGCCCCGGATCTCCGGTCCTTTCGCCACGGCCTCAAAACACTCCTTTTCCATCAGGCTGGCCTGGACTAACAGGGATTTTAATTATGTTTTTAATTTTTAAGTTAATTTTAATTTTAATTTATTCTACTGGGGCTATTAATTTAATTTCTTTTTAACTTTTGTATTATTGTATTTTATTGTTAGCCACCCTGAGTCCTTCGGGAGATAGGGCGGCATATAAGTCCCAATAATAAATAAATAAATAAATAAATAAATAAATAAATAAATAAATAAATAAAGTGAATTAGGCTGAGAGAAAGTGACTGCCCAAAGTCACACAACCTAAGGAAGAATTAGAACTCTAGGTAAAAGTACTCATAAAGAGAGCCATTGGTCTAGAAATGCCTGTGCCTTAATTCCTAGACCAAATGGCTCTCTTTTTGAGCAATTCATAGAGGGTTCATTCCAATATTATTATATTACCCTTTGTTATTTTTTAATATTTTATGTTCTTCTATTATGTAATAAATACAAAGTATCATCGTCGTTGTCATGCTCAAAACATTTAAAAGCAAGGACATGTCATTATCTCTATACTGTTGCATGGATAATTCAGGGAAAGAGATTTTAGATTCCACCTGCTACCACTGACCATTAACTAGATCATGGTTCTGCGGGATCCATTCCATGTTCTTTACTCAGGTCTCTCTCCTCTGGCCTTCCCCAAATAGTAAAATTGGTGATGATCAGGGTATTTAGATTTAGGTTTTTTGAGCCAGTTCTATGGAGTATGTACTTTCAAGGTACAACTTGTAACTCTTTTCATGAATTCTCTGTGAAATCTGACCCATCCCTAAATTCTTGTTTATCTATTGTATTTACCTTGATTACAAAATCATGGAGAATTTTTGCAAAACAGAATAAATAAAAGAACAATATAGTTCCCAACTCAGACAGAGAGTATACAATTAGGGAGGGGACCTTCCCATTTTATCTATTAGTGAATGTTAAGCTTTAATTGAGTCAAAGCAATTACATGTCTTTAGGTAGTTCAGACCTGATGGCTGCAGCCAGGAACAAACCACAAACTCTCTCACACAGGGATTTATTCAAAATAAAAGGCCAAGGTGGCCCATCAGAAAATGAAGTCTTGTAATGGCTGGCTCAGCTTTGCATTGAAAGGAAAGCTTTTGCCTTTTCTTCTTAAGTGACCTCTTTCTGAATTGCTTGCCTCCATAAAGCAGGCTGCAATGAAGAGATGTAACATGTCACAGCAATCTTTGTCTGTATGCTGCCTCAATTTAGAAATCTAATTTAGACTTAAAGTTGTGAAAAATTGGGTTTCTCCCTGACCCACCCACCCCCCTTTGCAGTTCTTTGGCACAAATGATAGAACTAAACTATTTAAGTTCTCTGAAGCCTAAGACAGAACAATAAATGATCCCGACAAGCTAAAACATTTTGTTGTGTTGGCTCTTCTATATGTTAAAGCTATAACATCACACTGCCTGCAATGATAGGGCTGGCTTTTGTGCTAAGCATTCAGCTCTCTTCCCACCCGACCCACACCCTCGCCCCATGCCCCAACCCTGGGACATCCAAAGATAGTAAACAAGGGAAGTCAGACACAGGGTCTGCCTTTCCTGTCCCAACAGCAGCTGCTGCTAAGTCTGCATATTTCAGTCCATGTGCATGCTTCCTTTTGACCCTTCTGCAACCCAGTTGCCTATGTGTCAAACACTCCTGAAGATTGTGATTTCCTATCCTGACAGTCAGCAGGAAGAGGAGAAAGCTGCCAGGCAACCTTTGCTTGAAGATCACAGGAGGCATTATTAACAAAACCAGTCGTGACAGATCTGTCTTAGGAAATACTGATAAGATCAGGGGAGAAGAGGAAGCTAAGCAATTCACTTGCTGCAGGGAACAACGGTGCCATTTTGAAACTGGGTCAAATACAGCATCATGTATTTAGTGTGTACTGTATCACTTTTTCTCCTCTCTGATGTCACTTTTGTACCAAGTCTACAAAGCGTTTGAAATACAGCAAGCCAAACAGCACATTTGTATTGGTTTTTAAATCAGAGGCATCTCTGTTTACAATCCAAAAATCTCAAGAGGACACCTTTCAGTGGTAGAATATAAGTCTTACGTGTAGATGGTTGAATTATCTCTGTTGTTTTCATTTTGTTTTGTTTTTAAATCCATGAGAAAGATTTCTTTGTGCTCAGCTAATGGAAGAAGATACTGGGCAAGATCAGGAACTGGGAAGTTAATCAAATTTGATTTTGCTATTTTCAATTTTTATACTTTTAGTTAATTTTGGTCTCTCTCCTCTTCAGTTACATCACTTGGCAATTCATATGCATTTTCGTGCACACAGTTCCCAACATGCACAGTTAAATATATGTATATTCTGTAGATAAATTTCCCTAATATAATGTATTTTGTATATTATTTTTACTATTTAATATTTTATTAATCTATAAAGTACACATTTCCCTAATATGCATGTTATTGCCTGCACATTGACTGTGTGCTGTTTTGGCTCAGCAAATTGAACATTTGTTTCCTCCTATTCTTAGACTAGATAAAATAATCATCTGATTAAGTAGAAGCATCTTTATACTTGCTCTTTGGACCAGATTTGCAAAGCACGGAAAGAGAGCTCGATCTTCCATTGCCATTTGACATTTCAGTATAACCAGTTTCAAAACATGAACTTTGTTCTTTTTTCTTTATGAATGTAACTGCTTCCCTACTATGTTAGATTTCACGCTGGAGTTCATTTTCAAGCTTTTAATTATTGTAACTTTGTATGTATGTGCGTGAAAGCATGCACATGCCTGCAAGCCCGCAGAGGAGAAGCTGGAGAATAGCCATCACTTTCTCAACTTGAGCAGGAAAGCTCAAGTTCTTAGGTAGATAACACTAAAAATTGTTTTGAGAGTTTCCTATGAAATTCCATTGAATGTGGTACTTATTTCAATCTCATCTATAGTTTTAGTCAGAAGATAAGCTTTTTGATTCCATTTTTGTTTTCATTTTTGTCTACTTGTACCCATTTTTGTAAAAAAAAAAAAAGAGAGAGAGAGAGATCAATTTCATGTAGAGATAAACTTGCCAGAATATATTTCGACTTGGTTTAACAGATGGCCAAGGACTATATCCATTATATCAAAATGCTTACAATACAGTATTTACAGGGAGCTTTTTCTAATTATCACAGACGTTGCCATAGTAATTATATCATCACATATCATCACAGTAAATTTTGCAAGACAGTAATACATATATTACCTGCAGATTGCCAACCAGAAGTGGGAGGTTAGAGTCTCCCAGAAACTATCAATAGAAAGAGCTTCCTTTTCCCCCCCTGCTAATTCTCATTCAGTTTGATGAAAGAGAATTTCCCTCAGAAATTCTTTCAAATGAGAATTGAAGTGGAGGAAAATTCTCATTACACTCTGTAATGTTCTTGCATTTAGGAAGATTTTGCCTGTCCTGTCTTTCACTGCATCAGCATCTTTCCAACAGACAACAGCTCCACTCAGTTTCTCATTCTTTCATTTAATCCTAAGGAGTGAACTTTCTCATGCAGCATTTTTAGACTAGATAATTTGGGAGGTATCAGAGAGACAGAAGGCAAGACTAGAAGTAGCATCCTCTGCTTCTCCAACAATAAAATATGCTCAGAAGATTGTCAGAGCTGGAAGGACCCTGAGAATAGTATAGAAAAACAAACCAGAGGATTCTTTTGCAAGAAAATATTTGGGATAATGCAAGGGAGATTTTGTCATAGCATTAGAGGAGGAGGAAAGCCAAGTATAATTCAAGTTATACTCCAGACGTTTAACTAGTGCACTGCAGTATGCCAGTATCTTGCTCAGGACATTCAAGAAATATTTCTCCAACAAAAGAAAAGCAAAAATGGAATCCATCTATACCAAATAGAATGTCACAATCAAAAGCTTCTGATAAACAAAAGTGCAAAAAAGTGCTTTTTATATATTAGATTTTGTTATGCTTGTGCATTTATCCAAGACTATTTTAACATGTACAGAAACATCTGAAAAAACTGTTGAACCTCTAGTCTTGGGTCATGATCATTGGAAAATAGTGCCTCATAATTCTAAGAGGCCACTGGAAATGTCCACATGTGGTCCAGAGTATTTTGCAGTCCCCACACAAACTGAGCAGATTAATTTGGTGTCATCCCTCATCCCAGGCAGAATTTTCCATGGCATATGAAGAAAGAAGGCTGTTTCAGAAGATGTCCTGTAGGCCACCCCTGAGAATGGCTAGGGTTTTTTCCCCTGTTCAGATCTAAGATCAGTGGTGCCAAGGAAGGCAAGGGAGGTATTTGAGATTTTTAATGGGAACAGCGTGTTTATCAGATAAAGGATCCTGAAGACTATGTCAGAAAGAAACCTCTCTTGTCAACTAAAATGGTCGTGTCACACCTGCATTTATTTAATGTCCAGACAGAATTGCTTTATGTCAAAGTCCTATCTTTTAAGATGGGGAGCTTTCTCTGTTCTTAAAGGAACATGACAATGAAACATTCACAAGGCCTGATGCTGAGATTAGCCGATACATTTTTGCAATGGCTGTTGTTTAGTGTGTTTTGTCAGGTTGTCAGATAAAGGGGCGCACAGATTCCTATAACGATTTATTAGTCTTGATTCAACCTGTTTTTTCTGCTGAAAATGGATCCCTCCATTCTTCATCTGACTGACTTTTTACATTAGAAAACTAAAAATAGCCCTGAGTGTTTATAAAAAAAGACCTTCCAATATCTCATGGCATCACTGCAACCTCCCTCCTGCCATGCGCACACAGTCACACATATACAATTTTCTGGCACCTCATGTGTCATTTTCTTCTTTCTACAATGTAAAGACACACGCTCCAAAGATTTCATCTATGCCCATCTTTCTATTTTTAATGCACTTATTTATCTAATTTCACACACATGTCTTAAATGGGAAACAACTTAACATTAGGAACTGAATCTACTGAATCCCTCTCTTACATTTTTGTATTTTCTATTACAATTTCCCCTCCCTGATGCTGTTTGCCACATGGTGGAAGTAATGAAGTGGGAATAGGATGCCATGTCATCTCCCCTCTGAAAAACAAAGTAGGCTGACTTTTAACTTGGAAAGGTCTAGCAGGGACAATCAAATCACCTCTCTTTACTGTGTGTCATGCCAAAAGGGCACGGTGTGGTGCATATCTGAGGCTCCAGTCCTTACCAGTCCTTTGAACCAACTGTGTCTGAGAATGTCTATGCTACCTACAGTAAGCGCCAGTATTGAGCTCCAGTCCTTGTCAATTGTCAGCACTGCCTGAGAACCTGGAGTCAGGATTACCTTCTTGGGCACATTTGTGTCTTCCGCTCTTTTGCTGTTCAGAAGGGAGAGATCCTGTCAATAGCCCAGCAATTAAAATAGGCCAGTTCCAAAGTGGGTTTGATGGGTGGGTTACTTTTCCTTTTGCTTTGCGAGGTTAGCTTTAAAAAAAAGCACAGTGCTGCCAATTATTGTGCCAAATCCCCATTTCATTTTGAAAGTGTGAAATGTAATCTTCTTCACAGTGTCCTGGTTATGACAATGCATTGCTCTTTCATAGACAAAGATTAGGAATAAAGGCAGGCATTTAGAGTGGATATATAAAACCTTAATAAAGCTGTGTCTGTTTGTGGTGATGTTAGGCTCTTCATTTTAATCTGGGGAAAATTCATTTTTGCAATGGGCCATTGCATTGCTTTATATTTGATGGGGAAGACTAAGAATAAAGCTGCCCGTTTCACTTCTATTCATATGTGCCTTTGCACACATGTAGTCATACATGATTTTTTCTGAAATGGCTTCTCCTCTGCTTAAGAAGTATTTTCTGAAATTGCATAAAATCTCTTCAAAAATCAGAAAAAATATTAGCCACTTTTAGTAAGTTCTAGCACAAATATCTCAGGAGTGAAAAATCTATTGAGAAAGAAAAAAATTCTTGTTGCGTCTTGTTTACTGTTCAGTACTGTTGGTTTTACAATGCTGATAAAGACAAACATTTTATTTCCACAGCATACTAGGTTTCAAGAAACATTTGAGAATCTATATCTTTCATTTCATTGCACAGAGTGCATTTTCTCATTTTTCTGTATTTCTTTCAACAAGCCATATAACTTTTTTTTTTCTCCCAGTGCAAACAGCATTATGGAAGAGACCTGAAATTTAGTGAGTATTTTTTCCCCCAAAACAGAAGTAGCTTATTGTCTGTTGGACTAAATAACTGAAATGTCTCCACTACCTGACAAAGAAGGGAAATCCATTTTTAATGGATGAAAATTTACTAAGAACTGATATTCTCTAACTTAATACTATAGAATTAGCTTTCATTTTTCAAGGATTTTGAATTACATTTTAAACAAGAAATTAGTAATCTGATACATCAAACATTCAAGCCTGGGTGCTTTTATTATATATTATTAATGATTATTTCTTGTTCAAAGAGCTCTACACATTCTATATAGCACAGGGCACAATCCCATGTGTACTCACTCAGACATTAGGTGATTGCATTGAATACCGCAACAAATGTCCACATAAATATGCACAGGAAAATACTGCAAGGCTGAAAACATTTATTCTTTTTCTAGTGATGCCCAAGTAAGAGAAATTGTCTCAGCAGAGAAATTATCTCACCACAAAGCACAAGATTCTTGGGAGAAAATCAGAACAACTAAGTGATCTAACTGTACTTTATGTGTCAGTGAAGATATATTTACAGAACCAAACAACAGCAATATATGGAACAAGTATGGACTGCAACTGTTGTGTACACAGTGCGACTACTTGGAAGATGGTGTAACCGCCAAGAAGTCTACTGTGCCAAGTACTTACATGCTCCTTTGTCTTGCTTTGTTTGAGATCTTGTTTGAACAGCTTACTGTTATCCAGCTACGCACTAGAAAAAAGCAGACAGGAAAGTCTTGGCTTTTTGCTAAAGCCACTTGATTTAGTTGCTAAAAAAAATAAAGTAACACAGTTGTATGACAGAACTCTGCTGTTGCTTCAGTGCTTTCCATCTTTCTCCCCAAATGCACTCTGTCTCTCACTCTCTCCCAGACAAAAAGAGTAAAGAGCTGTCACCATAGAAATACCTGCTAACTGAAATGAAAAGCAGGATAGCTGCTATTGAGTCTACATATTTTCTTGAGCTTGAACTCATTTTGGCAAAATGTACTGCAAACTTTGGAAATGATTTTTGCTCATTTGCTTCTCATTCGGAAGCTTAAGTTGAATATTTTCTTTCTGTAGGAACAGGGAGAGGAGCCGATCATGTACCCTTGTTTATAATTTAATATGTCCTGAAAATCCCCATTCTGTATATACACCACTAATATTCATAGGGGGGGGGAACTATTTGTGTACATTGTGAGATATCAGAAAGGTGTCATACAATCTGAAACCCTGCAGATTTTTTAAAAAAACCTACCACAGGGCATTCTTTACACCCACGTTTATATTCCAGTGACTCCATCCGTGGTTACTCGGGTTGTATGGTACTAAGGATATTCCAGCTCATTTAATGGGTTGCCTATATGGGTGAGTGGCTGTTGAACAGATGGTCCTGCATGACCTATGATCTTTCCTTCACCTCTGCTATTGTCTAATATCTATCTAATTTGGCAAGTGTAATCATGGTTTCTGGAAGGACACTTTGCAGACTTTTGTTTGACTGTAATATAATGAGCTTTGGGCGACAAATTAGTTACATGATGTAACTGAAATAAGTGGCTTTACATGGAGGTAACAAGAAACATATTTCACATGTGAATAACATAAAAGAAGATGCGGGGGAGAAGCCGGAAATCCATTTTTCTCAAGGGGAGCACATGCATGCCAGAGCTGGCATGCTGACAAGATGTCACCCTATCAGCACCAGACAAGTCTTGAGATCTGGAGCAGCCCAAGGCCAGCTTTGTCATGGGAAGTGGGATGGGCAGGGAGGGAGGGGAGGAGAGAAAAAGGCGAAACATAAGAAGTGTGAAATGTCAGCATGATCCATAGAGAGAGCAGAGAATTCTATTGACAACCAAACCAGAATTGCAGGAAAAGATAAGGTTCTTGCAGGAGGAAAGACAATAATTGTTTTTACTACAGCAGATAAGAGATTAGGCATCCCTCCTATGATCTGCTGATTTAGAAACAGTAGCTTCCATGTCTACTGTCTCTAAATATTTAAAATGAAGAATGCAAATACCCATCTTTTCTCTCATTCATTTATTCATCTGTCCATCTATTCCCCAGGGAAGTTAACTTCTCTTTTATTGTTTTAAACTTGCAGGTAGTTTTGCCATTTCTTCCACCCTGTGACTGCAAAAACTACCTGAATGACATAGAAAGCAAGATCTGAACATCCTTAATCTTTCTATTTCCAGAGGACACTTGGATTTTGCAAGACTCCTAAAGATGCCAGAAAACCTTTTATTGTTTTTACTGCACTGTATATTTTTATGGATGTGAAAGTCATAAAAACCATAATGCATGAAAGTCCTGAAAATAAGTTAATTATTAATCTGTTAATCATTCTGGTGTCACAGGAGTCTATGGAAACATGTCCCACTAACTATAACAACAAAATAGTCCACTGTTTTTGGAAAATGTATTCTCATGATGCAGTTTTCCTCTCATCCACAGACCACAGTGGAGGCAACCTGAATCAATGTTTGGCATTTTCAGCTTCAAAATAATATTTGTTGCCTTATCCCAATAGAAATCCATGGGTCCATGAAGCTTCCTTAACAATCTTGGCAATAATACAGCCTTGGGCTGGTGTCTCCCTATACCCCTTCCCCTCTAATTATTAGTCATTGTTATCCTCCTCTTCCTCCTCCTCCTCCTCTTTTACCACTTTGGGTGTAGAGAAGGCATGTCAAACTCACCACATCACATGATGTTGCACGACATATCGGGACTTTTTCCCTATTGCCGGCAATGGGGTGGGCACAGTTTCAGCGTGATGCATCCGGCCTACAGGCTGGCAATTTGACATGCCTGGTGTAGAGGGACTGTTTTCCATGCCATTTGACCCTCATATAACTGAACCATGCTTCAAAACTATACATACTGTATATACTGGTATATCACTAGACTGGCTGACTACTGGCATAGGATGAGAGGAGAAACAGATCTAGAGGAATCAGTAGTAACAAAGGTTCGGTCATCTTGGAGTAAAGCTCTAAGGACAGGACCACAAGATGTTTTGTTGCTAACTACAACATCAGTAGGGCAGCAAACATGGCAATGAGGATATATATTATAACAGCAGTTTTATATATATGATGGGGGACATTTGGGGGATTCAGTTTTCTTGTATGGAAATTATAACTATTTTAAAGTTAAACTTTCATGGAAAGCTAGATACCCTGGGAATGGGTTTATATCTCCTTGACAGGTGGCCTAATGACCTTGGGGTTGCAGAAATGAGAGATTAAAACAAATGCAGAACTGTGGCCAATTGGTGAGTCTGAAAGTCCACTCCCTGTGAAAGTATGAGATACAATAGCATTATTGTGTTTTGAATTCATGTTTGAATTCATGTTTGAGAGTAGCACAAATGTACTGGACACTGCTAAAGTCAGTACCAAGGAGACAAAGAGATACAGGTTTCTTTCTTCTTTCTTTCTTCCCACCCACATTGACTATACACAGACAGCTTACTGTATAACATATATAAAAATACACCCCAAGACAATAGATACAGACCAAAGTGTCATAGGTGTGAGACTCTTTTCATCCTCCCCTCCCCTCCCCACCGTAGCCCAATCCTGTCTCAGTTCTCTATAGACTTCTCTCTCTTTAGCCAAATATTCTTCACCTCCATCACTTAGAAGCTGGAAAAACAGTAGTAACTAACATTTGTGACTTTGGCAATAAAACGACAGGCCTCACAACCCCCAAATGGCAAAAAGACATTTCCATTCCAATCCAAGTTTTAAATTAAATGGTAATGAAAAATCAGCAGTGGCAGCTGGGACCAGAGGAAGAGATTGTCTCCAGAAACAAAAAGAGAGATGGCAAGGAGAGCTCAGCCTGGCAATAAAACAGTTGGTAAACTCACAAGTAAAAAAGATATTAGGAAAACAAATCTAGGAGGGAATCAAGCAAATAGATGGACAATCACAGGAAAGAAGGGAGGCTCCACAAATCAGCCTCCCCTTTTAGAACGGGTGTTTAGAAGTTTGAGGGGGGGAGGGGAGAAGAGCAGAGCAGAGACAATCTGAAGGGTTTTGCTGACATCTGGAGGAAAGAGATGCGATTAGTAAAGGGAGGCCCAAATAACTTCTCAAATCGGGTGGACCAACACAGAAATAATGATGGTATAAGACACCCCTCCCTAACCACTCATAGATCTCCATATCAGTCATTACTTCAGTATTTATTAACACAGCCCTCTAAAGGGGGTTTGCCAAGGGCTCTTGAAAGGAGCACTGACATAATAATATATGTGAACATGATTGCCTTCATTTTAAAGAGGACTACAGAGAGTAGCTTGCTACGGCTGCCCAATCTTTTCCTAATACCATCTTCAGTCCAGCTGATCCCACTCTTGTGATAATCATTTTACATCAAAGAGTGAGAAGCTAAAAGCATGGGTGTAGGTGGAAAAGAAAATGCAAGAAAAAAAGGAGAGTGAGGGTTTTGCTTTGGATGAAAAGAATATGTCTGATTTAAGACTCCTTCTTGTTTTGCAAAATAAGAGGAGGTTTAGCTACCAGGTCACCCGGGAACAATTGTCTGATGTCTGGAAACAATTGCTTCTTCCATGAGAAGGCCAGATCAAATGGCTTTCTTGGCCTTAAACACCGTCTCATCGGAGCAAAAGCTAGCTAGGAATTATAAAGTGGTTGGATTGTAGTTCCTCCAGGAGCATTAGAATCCACAACTGAGCAGTGCTCCTCCAGTACAAATGCAGCGCCTGACTTTTGCATTTCTTTAAATTAAGTGTGCTTTAAAATGTTGGATGGCCCCTTCCTTTCTGAAGTAGTTTCATTGGGCATGTGGTGATTTGTGGGTTTCATCTCGATTTCATCTAAAGAGGTACCGAAAGAGAGGACTGCCTACACTCAGTTCATCAAGAAGTTACAGTAGGAAGGAAAAGGTGAAGCAGCAGCAAAAGTCACTGCTGAGCTTCCTATCACTCTCTACCTGAGGGACATGTAGAGCATCTTAACAGGCAAGGAGAGGGAAGGCATTCTGAAGAAAAGTAGGAATATCATATAAATTGAATCTTGCCTTGCTACTGTTCTTAAAAGCCGCTGTCCCTTTTTTGACACGGAGCTCTCCTCACAGTCACATTAAAATGCTTTCCTCTTATGCTGGAGATGGCAGAGAAATATGCCAGCATGCTTCACACTGTCCTCATTACTCAGTCCTTACAGTTTTAATGCAAGACCAGTTTAAAACAGTGATTGGTGGCTTCTTCTGGCTTCAGTCTCCTTCCCACCAAATGTTACCAACTGATGAGAAATCACCCTCCAATTGCTGTCCTTAAAATGGAAAAGTCTGGGGGTCTGGTCAGCTTCCCAAAAAAATTATTGAGTCAGCTAATTCACAAGGGGAGATGCAGAAAAATATCACCTGTGTGATTGGAAGAAGTGGGAAGAATCGTTCTGCACTGATCTCATAGAGTTTATCTTTGTAACTGAAGACTTGGGAAATAGGGAAGGCCTGATCGGACAGATTCAGATTCTCTTGTTGTCGAAAGCGGAACAACTCTTACCAACTAAGCCCAAAAATGGAAAAGAAGGGGGCATGTCCAAAACAGCACAGTGGCCAATGCTGGATTGTTACAGCCCCGGGCCTACCTATCAATTGCACCATGGATAAAATGTCTTAGACTATATCAATAAAAAAAATACAGTATATAGGAAGAAGAAGAAAAATGCTTTTAAGATTGGAACTGGTAAAGATGATTTCAATGTACTTTTGCTATGGCTGGAGGTGAGATGAAGGCAAGGTCAGGAGAACAGGTAATTTAAAAATGGTCCGTGGGGCATATTTGTGCTGCAGTTGGAAGGACATGAGAACAAGTTCTTAATCCATTTCATTTCCTTTATATGTTTGGTGAAACCAGTTCTCCAGCTTTCTGACATTCTGCCACATTTATGTAATGCAAGGCTGAACTGCTACAACCGGGCTGGGAAAACAGCTGAGGTAAAAACTATTCAAAATTTTAGAACTGGGCCAAAGAGACATTTCTCCTCCCACTTCCTTTTTTGGCAGGGAAGGGATGCTTCTTTTGGCGTGTGCAGAAATACATTCATTTACATCAGTGATGGCAAATTACTTTGGCTCAGGAAGCCGATTCCTCCCTGGCCATTCAGATGCCCTAACAACCTACGCTGCTTTTGGTTTGCAAAATGCTTCATCCTGAAGATCTGCTTGGTGAAGTGGGCTGCTCAGGCAAATGAGGGAGGGAGAGGTGGCACTCTGGAGCAAGCAGCTGAGAGGACTGTAAATATTTTGTCCTCCCACATAACCAGTGGCCAAACTGATCTCTCTTTTTCTTTCCAAGGGAACTGGATTGGGTGGGACCATGCATGAGGGCAGAAAGGTTAACTTTCCTGCAAATTTCAGCTGGGCTGGAACAGACTTTTTTGCCACTCTATTCTTTCATTCTATTTCACTCCCTTAGACAGGAAATGAAACCAGTCTAGAAAAGCTGACCAAATACAAAATGACACTGCAGTGATTTTGAAGAGGAATGGGTCTCATTCTTTGTCTATAAATGGAGGTAACGCAAGCCAGAATTACAGAGGGTTGTTGTTGTTTTAAAAAAGAGTGTGCCTCAAAAAAAATTAAAAAGCGGAAATTTCACATTCTGCAAGGCTTGCTTCCCACAAAAACAAGCTGTGTGTCACAACATCAGTAAAAGAATAACTGCTAATACCTGACAGATGTCTGGTTAAGGGACTTATTTACTCCACAAAAAATGTGCTGTCAAGGGTTCTTAATATGAAAAAAAAACATCAAGTGGTTAGCTTCTTATCACAGCTTCATTGCTAAGATAAATACACTGGCAATGTTTACCCAAACTACAGCACAGTACATCAACCTTTTCTCCTGTGGAACAGATTTTTTTTTTTTTGGAAGAGCTCAATATTGCACATGAGGATAACTGCTGGCTTGGGGCTGTTGGCCTGAGGCAACCATTTCCTGAAGAAAGTGACTGGACAATCCCAGAGTATTAATCTTTCCATTTTTCATACCTTCACAATACCCTTTAAAACCCAGTTTGAATTTTACTTGTCTGTCTATCTCTATCATTCACTTTTGGCTCTGCTGATGCCTTCAGTGTTAAATTGGGAGATAACTAATCTGGGGGCAAAACTCCAAGTGTGTAATGCCATGTCCCCAAAAAGGCTATTTGATTTAATGCACTTTTGTCATGGCCATTAGGTCCAAGAGGACAGTATAGCTGCATCTGGTCATTGTCATCCAACTAGCACTGCCCAGGGAGCACTTGAGCAGTTTGAGGAATGCTACAGATGCCGGCAACTATTGCTCCCCATCTCTTCTGTCATGTTCTCATCATATGGTACTTCAAACTTGGCCCTTTTATGATTTGTGGACTTCAACTCCCAGAATTCCTCAGCCAGTGTTGCTGGCTGAGGAATTCTGGGAGTTGAGGGCCACAAGTCATAAAAAGCCAAGTTTGAAGACCCCTGATCTATGGTATCTATCATCTATCTATTCCCCAGGTATATGGTGCTATTAAGATGGTATAGCTACAGAATATATTTTAGCAAATCCAGAAATTGGCAGAGATAATTTAATCAATTGTCTTCTTCACTGACTTTAATTTGGCCAACAGCAGGGTGTGCTGCCCCTGGTGCTCTTATACGCAAGTATAGTTCCAAATGTATAAGCCAAATGAAATTTTGGAGTGTATTTAGGCATCTAAAATTCTTGGTTTGTCCATGAGTATATATGATCAACTAAGCTAAACTAAATATAGTAAAATAAATCACTAGTGCTCCTTATGATTCTTGTGTTTTTTGGATTACAAAAAGAAAAAAAGAAAAATATGGTGGCACCAGGACTGGATTTAAGGTCAGACACAGACCCGGGGTGCCCAAACTTACAGGGTACTGAGGCTGACCCTCCTTTCCAAATAATACTAAAACATGCAAATGTTCACATTCATTAGCCAATCTAGCCTAGGGGAAGACAGCCCTGAGTGATATGATTATATTTAAATATTTTTTTTAATGGCTGTGACTATCCTACTGAGTCAGTGGGAGAGAGGGAGGATATTGGATGCTGCTCACAGGTGCTGGTAGCCATGGTTGATTGACTTCAGGGATTAAACTGATGATAGGGCAGGGCTGGGAGTCAATGCATGTGATAAGGTCATCCAATGGGAAAAAGTACACTATTGGTGCCTGCAAAACCATAGCAGTAACCTTTTTTTCCCATGATAGTAGCAAAGCATAAACTTATTTACTTGCATATAAACTATAAACAGTGCTTTTTTTCTAAAAAAAAAAAAAAGGTGCCAGAACTCTCATCTTGGCAGGCGCAGGAGGCGGGGGCAGTGGTGCTGCTGCGGTCATGGGAGCAAGGGGTGTTGGCAGTGGGCTGACCCCCCGGGGCCGGAGCCAGCATGGCTGGTGATGTGGGAGAGGCGGGGCCCACTCTACACAGCGGGGCTGCCCGGGGTGGGCAGTGGAGGAGGTGCGGGCCAGGAGCTGCAGGGTGGCCATGTAGGCATGCAGGGCGAGGTGACGGTGGCACAGGTCCAGCACCGAGTAGGCCACCAGCCTGACTGACACGGGTGAGCATAAGAAAGGAGTGCACATCGACTCCGCAGAACCCACCTCCCACTCCTTGTCCTCTCTTACTTACCTAGTTGAGATGGTGTAGTTGGGCAGCAGGGAGGAGTGCAAAGTTCCTGCCAACTCGCCTTCACTGCAGACAACTTGCCTGTGCAACATTTGCCAGCCGGGTCTTTTGGCGCACTCAGCAGCAATTCCTATTGGCTTTCGAAAGTCAATAGGCTTTTGAAAGCCAATAGAGGGAGTAGCACAGCTTGTGCAAAAGCTTTGTGTGTGTTTGTGTGTGTGTGTGTGTGTGTGTGTGTGCAAAAAAGGGTGTCGGAACGCCATTTTGAGCATTCTATGAGAAAAAAAGCCCTGCATATAAATAATAGTTGTACACCACTGAACCTGTGCAGGCTGGTGGTAGTTTACAAAACAATCAGCAGAAACATACCCAAGAGTTAATGTATCCATTCTGAATATAAATAAATTTGAACAACTAATAGCTAAGTTACAATAATACAGGAAGAAAATGTTATATTAAACACTTCATAAAACTGCTACATAAATAGCTGTTTTCCTTGTTAGTGGAAATGATGAAGCACAGAATACAGGGCTTCACAGGTGAGACAGATGTCATTAGAAGGGCCAGTAAATAGAGCATTTTGTTGGCAAATTAATATGTTTATCTGGAAGTGCTCCTGTGACCCCAGCAGCACTTGGGTCAATAGCTGAGATCCATACTTTGCCAGTTAGTTTTCTTGAATTAGTTTTTCTTCTTAATTACCTTGTTTGTGCTCATGATACAATCAAACTTAAGTGCTTACAATTTTATTTAATCCTGTACTATGACATTATCAGATGTGATGCAGCTTCATTGGGTTGAATCACTGATTAAGAAAGGATGGAAGATGTTGTGATTTTATTTAGTAAATATTACATTTGTACACCACACCACATTTCTTCTATTAAACTTATGGTAGAATGCCTAAAGTTCCTTGGTATGTATGCAAATCCTTGTGTGTCACTGCCTTTCATCTTTGCAGTTTCTAAGATGATAGACAATAAGGCAATAATATTAAAAATAGGATAAAATCAAGGTGACACCAAACAAAAAAGAAGCAGGATAAGCATACACTAAAAAACAGCAGCAGTAGTAGCAACCAGCAATAGTTCAAAGGAAACTGAACTCAACCATTAAAATATGAGTAGATAATACTCATAATGGTACCATCACAAAAATGTATCTGTAGCAGGCATTTCATAAATGGAGTGTCATTATAAAAAGAATCTTTCTGTAATTGATGGCTGTTCATCTGACTCCTAAAGGGCACACAGAACAGGGTCTCCAGAGCAGATATAAAGGATGGATGGTTTTCTATGGGAGATAATATCTCATCCTTAATGTCAATACAATTGCTGTGACAGGAGTCTTGTGTGCTCAGAGAAATAAGTGTATGCTAGAAATAATAGTTAAGAACTAGATTTTTGAAAAATGCTGCTAATCTCTTGAGATTATGAACAACAAAATCAACATGGGATTATTCGACACAGTACTGTGAAAGTTGTATTTGCCTATACAAATATAGGGATAACAAAGTGATCTTGGCTAGTGGTTGGATAAGGTCACATGTTGGAGCTTCTCACAGTTTCTCTACCCCCTTCTGAAACTCAGATCTCTGGGCATCTTCTTTCCCTACCTTTCTCCCTGACAGAATTTGGAAATGATGTTTCAGTTTTCTTTCACACCTTTTCTGTCTTCTCAGATTGCCTTCTTCTGCAGAAGAAGTGGAGATGCAATACATAGGAAGAACACCATTTACTTCTTTCTATGTGATGATCCTGGGGGAAAAATGCATTGATTTAGCATAGGAAAGAAGCTTCCTTTGTTGATGATGATAACCTTATTGTCACTTTGAATGTACACCAATTGGCATACATCAAAATGAAATTTCGTTGCATACAGCTCTCAAAAGGTCACCACCTCCGATATATACTCCTTGTTCGTGGCCCGCTCAAATTTCACATTGTCCATTTTAGTCTCTAGGGAGTGAACGATGGCAAACAGGACAGATGGAAATGGGGCTCCATGTGGATTAGCCCTCAAATTCGCTTGTATTCTGACAACCTCGCCTTCTTTCCTTTTTCTGATAGAACTAAGTATCATCTTCAGGAGATTAAGACTGTTATTGGAAAGTGGCATGGAAAGAATTAAAGAAGGATTTAAATAGCCCCACCTCCACAGTCTATTTCCTGAATCCTGATCACAGCCTTTGCCCTCCCTAATTTAAGAAAAAACAGATCTGCAAAGGAGAGCTCTCTTTAAACAACACATAATTTGGTCCACAGAGCCAGTACTTTACCAAGTAACTTGTAATTCAAGTATCTGGCTGGCAAAAGAGAAAAGGGTGTTATCAGTGTGAGATGAAAAGGAACAGGTGGATGAAACAGACTGTGTGAATAGTTATACAATCAAGAGTCTATAGTGATACAATATAAAGTCAATAAACAAGACAATAAAGGCTTTCAAAAGGTCTCTTGGGCTTTTACAACCAGCAGGAATAATTATATGTGCATCCTGAGACTGCTTCAGATGTGATTAGACAAAGAAAGAGGAATAAAGGAAGGGATGAGAAGGAAATCAAGAATGCTGGAATTTTTGGTGTTCACTGTATTTGTATGGCAATTTCAATGGTGCATAGAAAGCAGAGAGTTCTTTCTTCTCTGATTCCTTTTGTTATTGCAAATGGACCACACAATTCTTTTTGGAAAGCCAACCTTACTCCTCTCCCCTTTAAAAACAAGAATAAGAAGTAGGGGAGTTAATAGTCCATTTGTAGTTCCTTTTTCAAATATCTAATGCATATACATTGGGGCAAACATTAACACCTGAGATCCTTGGAATGTAAGTGAACTTCATCCACCAGGACTGATTTTAAGTCAACAAATCTTGGCATAGAAATGTCTTCCATTTATTTATTTTATGGTCATTATATGTGTCACTGAGTCTCCAAAGAAGTTGGGATGCCTCTTCACTATCACTTTACCCAAAATGATTGAAAAAGAGATGAGCTACATTTCACAGCTGTTTTGCCCCATTCTTTGATGAAGCTGATTGAAAATATTTGCATGATAATGTCTTAGTTGATGCTGGATTGGATAGGATCCTTTTGTTCCTACAGTTGTTTTGTTGCCTTTCACATCACTGCACGTTTTGGCAGCAGACCAAATTCTGCCACTTATTGTGTGCAAGCACAAAGCACAGATCAATTAACTCTAAGACAATACTTGAAATCAATAGAAATTACTTGTGGCTGTGTGCATCTGGGGGCTGACTGTAAATATCTATCCATGACTTAATCATTTGGTGTGCGGAGTTTACAAGCAGAGCACCTTCAGGAAGCTACTCATGAAGTCTGCATGCAGAGAAATTATTTTTGAGATCTGCTGATAAATATTAAATGCATCTACTTGAACAGGTTGCAGTAGTGCAACACAGCAACTCTGCAATGGCTGTTTTTTATTGTGTATCCTGGACTATTACATCCAACAGTTTATGCTAATTGTGGGATATACAGGTGGTAGCCAAACTGAAGAAGTTTCTCATTCAGTACCTTTAAATAACAACAAGTCATGGCTTTGTCTCTTTGCCTCATAAGAGCTGGGTAAGAAAAAGGGATATTGATGCAGAAAGACAGGAGCCCCAACAGAACTGGAAGTGAGCAAACTATCAGAAAGTGACAGTCATGCAAACAATATGCTTTCATAGTTTCTCCAGTTAAGATCATAGGAGAAACAATGTAGAGGACTTCTCATGGACATCAACTTACAAATCCCTCTTCTATGTTGAATCAAGGCAGAATGCCCTGCTTTCATGTCCTTAGGATAGCTGGGCCCTACTCCTGATACAAATATGCCCTGAAAATTGTCTGTCTGTTTATCTGCTATATCCATGGTGTTGCTTTCCTCAGCCCATCAGCAGGAAAGTCTTGGCCTGTCTCAACTGTCCCAGCATTTGTGTTTCACCCTCCAATAGCCAAAGGTTTCATGAAATCTGTTTTGCTTCAGCCCCAATTGTATCAGAGCCAAAATTAGGTGACCAGTAGTGAGCAGGTTCTGTGCTGCCACCACGTGGCTGTTCTTGGGAAATTACCAATATGCTAATTGGGTCTGCCAGTACCTTCCCCCTTTGTGATGTATTTCCTATCCTGCTCATGATGCTGTATTAGGATCCACCCCTTCTGGGTTGGACTTCCTCCTTCTCTTTGCTCCCTTGTGTTCCATCCTCCATTGTAACATCTGAACACAAGCCATGTGGACAGTAATCCTGTTACTGTCTTTCGACCTTAAAGCTCCGTCCAGATTCACCTGACCAAACCTTCTCTGCTGCAACCACCTTCTACATGCAAAATAAAGGTATTTCAGATGAACCAGGTGCTTTATGAGTTCACTGTCTGGAAAGGGCCGTTAAATGTGACTAAATTCGCTTAAACAGACCAAAGTGTCTTAACAAGGAATTATAATCACGATCACAATGTGTTTGATCCAGAACAGGTTCAGAAAAGTGTTTATTGATCATTTCATACAAATGACTATACTTGTTTCTCCTCATGATTCTCCTCCTTTCCTCCTCATGAGTTGTACTTGCTTCTCCTCATCTCTGCTACTCTGCTGTTGTTTCTCAGAACTGACTTGACAGAGAAGACTCTATCAGAATTGTGTGAAATATTAGGCTGTTCAATAAACTCCCAATAATTTAGCAGAAGGCTGAATAGCAAAACATGGGATTGTCTGGGCAGAGCATGAAAATTCTGTAGTTTGGTCCAGTGGTTAAGGTACCAGATAGAAACTGGGAGACTGTGAGTTCTAGTCCTGCCTTAGCCACTAAAGCCAATTAAGTGATCTTAGCCAGTCACTTTCAGCCCAATTCACCTCATCGAGTTTTTGTGGGAAAGATAGGAGGAAAAAGGAGTATTATATACTTTTGCCACCTTGAGTTGTTTATAAAAAAAAATTAATGAAGAAAGAAAGAAAGAAAGAAAGAAAGAAAGAAAGAAAGAAAGAAAGAAAGAAAGAAAGAAAGAAAGAAAGAAAGAAAGAAAGAAAGAAAGAAAGAAAGAAAGAGAAATCTGTTGGTTAAAGGCAGAAAAGAAGGAAAGAAGAGAACCATCTGGAAAAAAAAAACCACTGTTTGTGAGCCAGCTCCCCTTCTGAAGATATAAATGGAGGAATCAATCACTTTGTCACTCTTGCTCACACAAAATCAGGACAGCATCATTTGGTGATGAGTGAGAACAGATGTAATAGACGCAGAACAGGATCAATAATGGGATCAGCAGATTTCATGCCAGCACAATTCTCTGCTAATGCAAGCATGTGTAGATTAACTCATCTCAAGTGAAATAGCATGATCCATCAACATGGAACCTATCACATAAAGATGTGCATAATTCTTAGATTCAGGAGTTGCAGCTCATAAAAGCTTATCGTTTTAATAACACTTGTTAGTCAGAAAAATGCTACCAATTCTTAATTTTTGCCACCATAGATTACCACAACATTCCTCCCAAAATGGGCCCACTAGCCCATTGTCTCAAAATGTTTTTCAGCTAAAAATTCTCTGTTTGTGTGTGTGTGAGTAACGTGGGCCAAGTAGTAGTGAAACCTGTGTTCAAAAATATGGATTTCTTGTGTGTGTTGATGGTATAAGTAGCAAAATGCAGAGCTTGATAGATGATAGCTTGGAGATAATCTGTCCAAGAGTAATTTACCCTTTTAAAAAATCTTTATGTCAAACGTTATAAATATCAAATGATATTTATTATCATTATGGGTGGTTTTCTTCTAATGTTTATTTATGCCTAGTAGCATGATTCTAACTGCAGTATGTAGTGCTAACATTTTCATCTTTGGAGAAAAAAATAGTTAATTGATTCTGGTAGGGGAATTTGGATTTTTCTTTTTTCTTTTCTACCCTACACTTATGCAAAGGAGGCCAAACAACTACAGTGAACGCCCAATATTATTTTGTGTTATTTTGTGACAGCACACATTTGGGATTGCAAAGGAAGGAAAATAAGTTGCTATCAAATATCTGTAATTCTTTTACTCTTTAGATTGCAAGAAGTTATTTCTTGACCTCACAAATACAGAGTATGGTATTCACAAAGATATAGTACTGTTATTATTCATGATGGACAACCCATATGATCCCCAAAGTCCTTTTCCTGCCCAGTCACAATTTGATATTCCAAATTCTCCATTGCTGCCATGCTAGTTGCCCGTTGTTGGTGCTAGAGGAAAGAAGTTCATAGCCTGTCAGAACACTGATCTTACTAAGAATCAGGATGCATGAACAAGTTTGGATCCTGATGGCAAACTATATAGGATGAGGTAGCTGTAACTATGAGGTTATATCTGTTTCAAGATTTTGAGGATGGGATGAGCTTACATTTTTGCTTCTCCAACTATCTCAAGACTATTTTTGGGGTATGGTGTGAGGGAAGTCATCCCAGCTGGTTTGAAACTGAGAGGAGGAGAGTCTTGAACTGCATTATTGCCAGTTATTTCTTTATATATACCAGTATGTGCAAACCCTGATCCATCTCATGTGGATCTGAGAAATTTGCCCATCTGGTTTAAAATATTTGAAACTAAAACAGAAAAAAGAAGAAAAAACCTTGAAAATCTTTCTAGTTCTTTAGAGCTTTTCCACGTAAAATAGATCTGATTTGTTCAGTGCCTGTCTAAGGGACCATTCAGGAATGTCTAAGCTTACCAACTTGAATTTGAACAGATTTCCCCTAGTAGCATGTGACTGAATCTTTGAGGTCTGTTTCAAACCTGTGATTCTATGAATCTGTACTAAACAATGATTCACAGCTGGATTAATAAGTCAACTTTAAAAAACACTGGATTGTATGATAACTAAGGTAAATGTAGCTGTCGTTAAACTATGTAGAACATGTTAATCATTAGTTAATCCATTGATTTTATAAGAACAGAGTTCAGAAAAAAAAATTGCACCCAAGTTATTTTGTTCAAGGCAATACTTAAATTTGGTGCATCAGTGGTGATATGCTTATGTGAGCCAGGTTTCTCTGTTGTTCTACTTGTAAAGTAGGTCTACATTATAAATATTTTTATGCATATATATTTTAGAGCTATCCTTAAGACTGCTTCAGATTATGTGACTATACGCTTTTAATTTTGTAATAGCCAAATGTCAGTTAGTGTTTTTCCTGATTCTTCAGGCTAAAAGCCATCCAGAACTAAGCATGTTAATTTTATAACCAATCAGTGCAATGTTCTCTGAGCCTGGCAATTTGCTGGATATCTGTTGTACAATAAATCAGCAATGTATTGCTGATCATTACAGGCAAATGTGGTTATTCGCCGAAATCTCATATATTAAATGTAAATAATGTTATTGTTGTCATCTGGCTCCTAACTAATTTGACATTTGAGAATAGTGGAGCCAACCTTATAATATGAAGGACTTGGTTTTGTGAATGTTTAAACAGCGCCCTCCCTCCTCCCTGAGTTTTAATTTTCTAAAACATTTTAAGCTTTTAGGGGTATCATTTATTCATTTAAATTCTTTTCACTTGCCATCACTGATGCTATTAGACAGCCAGATCTGATTAGCGATGTTGAAATATCATTCTGATCTTGCATCGAGGAATGGGAGGCTGGATTTGGTCCAATGCCACCTCCGGGGCTGAGACTTAGCCAAGTGAAGTCATCCCCTCTATTAAGCCCTGCCCTATGATGCAGGAGACCAGCAAGGAGAGGACTTTTCCGGCATGTCTGATGTAGGCAGAACATAAGGTTTCCTTCTGTGCAGATTCATACCGTCTTGTAATCCAGAGTTGAACAATCCTGTGCAACTAATCTAAGCAAAAGAAACAGCAGTAGCAGTGGCTGTAAATACTACAGAAACTGTAGCTGAAGGTAACATTACAACAGAATTAAATATTAGGACTATTTGCTCTGTCCAAGTACCTTGAAGGGAATAGCTGAAACAGGTCCTTTTTTTAACCTGATTTTTTCACAGGACAGAGTATTGATCGATGGATGGATGGATGGGTTGATTGAATTTGTAGACTGCCCCACAAAATTTAGCATGAAGAAAATGATAGATGACTGGAAAGACTGAATGATGTAAAAGACTGTCCATGGTCTGGTGATAGCTTCCTGCAGATATTTGGGAATACAACTTCCCATAATCTCTGGCTATTGCCTATGTTGGATTGGCTGAAGCATACAGATATTATAACCATAATGCCTGGAAAACAGCAAGCTGCTTACTGCTAGCATCTACCAGCAATAAGCAATTTGCTGTTCTCATGTTGACTGATTTGCTTTGGGTCTTTCATTGGAAATATAATGTCTAGCTACAGATGGAAGAGAGCTGGTTTTCTCCAGATCTCCCGAGGGCAGGGAAAGGAGAAGAAATGGGCATATTAAGCAGCCTAAGCCGATGAGAAGTCACCTACTAGTATGGAGACTTTTAAAATCATAATTATAATACAGCAGCTTGGAATAAATGGTCATTATTTATCCATTTTCTCTATTAGATGTGACACTTTTGACAGAAATGGTAATCAACTTGAGGAAGCCAAAGGCTATTTTATATTAATGCAGACAATGATGAATTAAAGATCAGAATAGCCCTTCAGTTATAATGAAGGTCTGAGGCCATTAGTAGAGGAGTGGGCCATTGGTTTTCCCTCTATCACCAATCCTTAATTGTTAATCCTTAAACACATAAAAATTATTGATAGTCACAAATAAAATGTGGGGTTACAATTCCTCTGGCTTAGGTACATGAGAGAGTTAAGGTTTTTAGCTTGAATGTTCCTTTTCTTTCCCCCAGCATAGCTGACATTCTTCTAAGATTAGCAAACTGCTGAGATTTGGCTTTTTTGCCTAGTAAATCAAATACCACAATGCACAAAGGTATACCTCAAGGCGTATGAACTAAAACCTAGGCAATATTAATCATGCTCATGACCTATCTGTTTTGAATGTTGGAGTTTCCTGAAAGCTTGAGCCATTATTTATTAATTTATTAATTTAATTTTTAAAAAGTGTTTTACACCATTTCTCACCCAACGTTCATCCTGGACTTATCAGTGTCTTCCAGAATCTATAAGGCTAATTCTGACCTCCCTAATTAGTGAAGGGAAATATAGAGATAGGGGCATTTAGACAGAAACTCCTTTGTTTGTATTTGCATGTCCCATTTTTGAGGTCTCCTACACTGAGATGAGCCCAGATGTTGATACAGAACCAGAATGGTTGGCTATATAGATTCCTTCAGGCTTGTTTTCTGGATGGATGAAAGATGCCAGTTTATTTGGAGGCTTGTTAAATAATATCGCTGCAGTCCATCAGTAGCTCTGTATCTATTCCTGTAAAACCTACATATATACACCTCACTTTTGGTAAGGAAAGACAAACCGGACACATATTTGTAGAACACTAACATCTAAGGAAGAGAAACCATAGGAAATTTGGCAAAAGTTCAGTGATAGATCAAAACACTTCTTAATTCCTGTATTATTGATATTGGAGATATGGACTTTAAATAGAGAGCATATGATACTGTCCAAAATTAAATACTTGCATATTTTCCTGGTCCTGATGGGACATTTATTACTGTGGTCTATCCCATATGTAAATCCCTTACCTGCAATTTAGCTACTTATTCTTTAACTATTTATCTTGCTTCACTTTCTCTAACAACCATGTTGAATTGCGGGTGCTCGTTATTCTATAGCTAATGCATCCTTATACACAATCTCTTCATCAGTTCCAAAGTGGAAGAAGAAGAATGTACCGTAATAAATTCCCTGTATGATTGACCAACCCTTGAAGCCACTGTAGAAGTAGTAAGCTATGTAAATGCAGAAGGAAGCAAAGGATAGGAGAGAAGATGTTGTTCCAAGGTCTAGATATGAAAAATACTGTTGAGCAGGTAAAGGAGTGGAGTGATGGGTAGATCCACTTTTTAACCACAGGAAATGTATTGATCGCTGGTTGTATTTTATGGAATAGTTAATTTACACCTGGTCTTTGTTTTTTGCCAGTAGTAGATAGTAATCTCTCAACAAATTAGCCAGTTTGGTGTAATGATTAGGATACCAGGCTAGAAACAGAGAAATGAGTTCCAGTTCTGCCTTAGCTACATAGTCAAATAAGTGACCTTGGGCCAGTCACTCTCTCTCAGCCTTAGGAAGGAGGCAAGGGCAAACTGCTTGCCAAGAAAATTGCAGGGACTAGTCTGACTCAAAGACACACATGCACGCACAAACACACTCACAAACACAAACCTCAAGTACATATCTCAACTGAGCAAGAAGATTTCAAGAAATTGAGTGGATTCACACAGTGGTGGGGAGATCTCCCAACCTCCTTTGGTCTCTACCCAAACCCCAAAACATCTTTGCAGACAACCCATGTTTGTCCTAAGGTAAAAAAGGGTACAAAATATTACCTGCACCATCAGTTTTAGAGTCATTTGTATGATGTGGGCACATGGCCATCAGTGACTAAGGGTAGAAAAGGGTAGGAACTCACGTGTTCTGTCTGTGTGCACAGGCACATTCAATGGAACCCAATTCATGAATATGGCTATTAAGCGAAGGCATTCCAGGCACATACCGCACCATATGACAGTTAATAGCAGTGCTTTTCATATATATGATACACTCTTCAGCTTATTCCTTTTATAATAACAGCATCAGCCGCCGGAGCTGCTAAGAAATTTGTTTTTGTCTTTGCTTTTAATTTTATCTTTTTAAAAAGAATCTCTGTTAGTGCCGCAGCTGCTCCAGCATTAACAGCCTTGAAATAGAACATGTTCCTTTGCCTAGCAGATGACAGCTGTGTGAGATGGAGGTGGGGAGAAGAAACAGAACAAAACCCTTTGGGATTGATTAATCCAACAAAATGACTCTTTATATTTAACATTTGTGTGGTTTAAACTTGAAGTATGTTTGTCTCCAGGCCATTTCTTGATGATATTGCTTCCTAAAGCAATGGTGATTTTAGAGAGTTATGTCTAAAAAACGAATCAAAGAACCGAACATCTCCTGCAGCAGGTTGGGCACAGTTGCTCCAGTGTCAGTGACTAAATTTTTGATTTTGCTATCCTGGAACTCTTTGTTGAATGTGACATGAATAATGACTCCCAGTTTTGGGCTGTTTAATCTCATTCCATGATATCATTATGAAACTGGCCTCTGCAATGAGCTAGGGACTTCTTACTAACAGGATCAGTTTGTGAAGAAACATGCAGGATATTTGAGAATGTCAAGGAACATAAGCCATGGGAGAAGAAAAAGAGAAAATCGAAAATGTCCACACTGATTTTAACCAATACAAAAACTGCCTTTAGAGAGCATGTTTTGGCTTTCTTCCTCTAGTGTCCCTGTCACTTATTCTGCAGCTGAGCTTGAGTAACTTACTATAAAGACGGCCTCTTTGCAATGAGTGGGATATGCTTGAAATATTCTCTGGATGCTGGTCTTTCACAGGCAAGCACCACCGCTGAGATTCCCACATAACTTAGTGAATGTTGGATGATATGAACTTAGAGCAAGTCAGTAAGAAGGAAACACTTCAGCTACTGAGCTTAGAGGCTGCTTTCAAATATACTGAAATTCCCTTGCATTTCAGCTTTCCCACAAGCAGACCATTGCTTTGGTTAGTCTCAACTTTTTACATCCTCCAGGCAGTTCCAGTCCATTGGTTAACAATGTATATTGTCTCAAGAGTGGAATATTTTTTACCATAGTCTGAATTTCCATAGATTTTATGGGAATAAAATATATCAAATCGTCCAATAAATGCAGAACTATCTTCTGCCTATGGATGTCTTTGAATGAAGATTAAACTACCCAGTCAGGGGCAATGGGAATTGTAGTTGAGTAGAACTGAAGAACACCAGTTTGTGGGAAATTATCCTAAAGCAGGCATGTGAAACTCGTGACGTCACATGATGTCACACAATGTATCGGGACTTTTTCCCCATTGCCAGCAATGGGGTGGGCATGGTTTTGGCATGACGCATCCAGCCTGTGGGCCAGCAGTTTGACATGCCTGTCCTAAAGCATACATGGACAAAGAAAAGCCATTACTTCCCAGAAAGTCTTCCATATATGAACAGGTTTGTATGGAGTCAGTATGTCAGATGTCATATTCATTTGCTTGTTCACATTTAAAGGAGATAACAACACATCCTTTCCAGAGTGGGAATCTGTTTCTCTCTTTGCCACATATGTAATTATGTGGCCTCTCGTTTGTGGAGTACCTCAGGGGTTGGTCCTCTCTCCCCTCCTGTTCAACATCTATATGAAGCCGCTGGGTGAGATCATTCGTGGTTTCGGGGTGGGGTATCATCAGTATGCTGATGATACCCAACTTTTTCTTTCCACCCCGAACCAACTCAGTGATGCCCTCGACGTGATGTCCCATTGCCTGGAGGCGGTTTGGGTCTGGATGGGGAGAAACAGGCTCCGACTCAATCCTGCCAAGACTGAGTGGCTGTGCATACCGGCATCTTGGGAGAACCAGTTTTGTCCATCGTTAACTATGGGGGGTGAGGTGTTACCCCCTGTTGATAGGGCTTGCAACTTGGGTGTCCTCCTGGATTCACGGCTCAGTTTAGAAGACCATATAGGAGCCGTGACCAGGGGGCTTTTGCCCAGGTTCGCCTGGTGCGCCAGTTGCGACCCTATCTGGACCGAGATGCCCTACGCACAGTCACTCATGCATTCATGACCTCCCGTTCAGACTACTGCAATGCTCTCTACATGGGGCTGCCCTTGAGGACCACTCGAAGGTTTCAACTGGTGCAGAATGCGGCCGCGCGAGTTGTGATGGGGGCTTCCCGATACTCCCATGTAACACCTCTACTCCGCGAGCTGCATTGGCTTCCGGTTGCCCTTCGGGTGAGATTCAAGGTGCTGGTGATGACCTATAAAGCCCTTAATGGCTTGGGTCCGGGTTATCTGAGGGAACACCTGCTGCCGGCATCAAGCTCCCTTCGTCCCATGCGCTCCCACAGAGAGGGCCTTCTCAGGATACCGCCGGATAAGGAATGCTGGCGGGTTATTCCCAGGGGAAGAGCGTTCTCTGTGGGTGCGCCTGCCCTTTGGAATGATTTACCTGCGGACCGCCCCCGATCTGCGTTCATTTCGCCGGGACCTGAAAACCTGGCTTTTCGATCTATCAGGCCTGGACTGAAGGGATTTTAGCTTTTTAAACATTGTTTTAATTGTTGGGCTTAATTAATTTATTTTAATTTATATTATCTTTTATATTGTATTTTATGCTGCCCTGTAAACCACCCTGAGTCCTTCGGGAATAGGGCGGTATAGAAATTTAATTAAATAAATAAATAAATAAATAAATAAATAAATTAGTATGATCATTAATAATTGGAGATATTTTAGTGATCTTTCTGTGGTCACTACCCTATGTATGTGTTTATTTATTTATCACAACAAATTATTCAAGACAATATTATATCACACATTGTGGCTTCTTTTTAGCTTCAGCATTTTTTATCTTCAGGTATAACACCTTTGTATAACAAGCTTTTCATCTCAGCAGTCCCCCCTTGCTGATTCTATGTCTTCCTTCTGTTAAATTATTCCTTTTTGCCTGTTTTAGTTTTCTGCATTTTCATTTTGTGATGGCAAAAACACAGCGACCTACTCCACATGAATATGTGTATATATTTGGGGGTGTGTGTGTATGTGCTTATTTATTTTTAATAAGAAATTGATTGTCTGAAGAATGCAAAAGGGGTTGACCTACCTTTTTTTTTACAGTACGTGAAATAATTGTATGTCTAAGTTATTTTTGTTGCCCAATAGTTTCTCCATTCTCATATAGCAACTTTTTTATATACAAAATGACCTGAATAGCATGTTGTTCTTGAAAAGTGGTTTCCTGGATAGTTAACCAGTGTTCTAACAATTTCCTGTGACTTAGATTTGATCCCTTCAATATTGATGTTTCCCAGGATTTGATGGTGCATTGAGATTGTATTCCTTGTATTTCTTGGACTTATTATTTCTCCCAAGGTTGGAAGCCCCACATTGATTCATGCTCTCCTGCACAGAGCTGCATAAACCCGCTGTCTCCAAATATAGGTCTGAGTAAGACTGTGGATTATGTATAGCCTTTTCTCATTCACCTCTCATAAGAAAGCAATTATAAAGGGGGGGGAAAGATAATATATAAGAATTTTTAGAAAAGTTTCCATATGGCCGAGAGACCAATCCCATACTTTGTAAAGGCTATGGTAGAAATCTACAAGAATATTAATTATCCAGAAGTCTTCATTTTAGATGGAAAGCTATTGTCAGTGGAGAATTCCGAAACTTTGAATGGATGCTTTGTCTGGACAAATTTTTGATCAAAGTTACTCTTTCAAATGCTCAACAAAGTTAGGACTCTGCACAGCCCACAGAACAGAGTGGCCACACCACTCAGATCAACAAACAAGCAAAGCTTGTGCACATAAACAATACACCTACGGAAGCCCTGTTGATCAAGGGCAGGTGGCTAATGAGGCAGACTGCCTCAGCCTCAGCCCTTTGGAGAGGTGGGTTGGTGCAAAAGAACTTACCAAACTAGGATAGCACTAATTAGCTCATCACAAATCACACGCTGTATAGCTTTGTTCTTTTTTAAGTAAGGAGAAGGAAGACATTTCTTCCTTTCCTATTTTGAGGCAGATTTGTCTAATCTAGCACTTTTAAACCCATTTATGAAATACAGCTATTTTCATTTCTCTGAATAATGTGCTACAGTTCTCTATATATTATAGCAGGAATGACTGAAAATATGTGACAGAAAAAATGAAAATGGCCTTGAAAGGTGTCTATGCAAATGGATTATAAAGTGTATTCCCATTTTCAAATGAATATGTTTTAAAAAGCAAACAGATATGGATATGAAAGTGACCAAATGTAGGAAAAGAATAATACTGGTATAAAAACTAAGTAAAACATAAATTAATAGATTCACCACTTCTTATCTGAAGAACTCTGCAAATATATTATAATATAGTTCATTTGAGTACTATAATTTACAAACTCTTCACACCTTATATTTCGGTGCAACAGGTATACTGGATGCTAACATTCTATATTCACACAAATCTTACCCAGGATGTGCACAATTGGTCCTAGGTTTATTTCAGCCTTTCATAGGAAGAATTTTGACAAACAGGAATGTGTTCATAGAAGGTCAAAGAAGAAAGTAATGGTCCTAGACATCAAGTCCTCTGAAGAAAATTTAAAGGTAATTCAAAGGTAAATTCAAACAAAAATGGTTTTACTAGTACCTTCAAATATCTGAATGATTTTATTTAGACATTTTAAAAGTAGTTTACTGTGGTCACAGGGGCAATTGTAAATAAGATATACATTAATTGTATTGATGCTATGAACTAGTTCACTGCTCAGAAGATGTTTACTCTCATTTGTTGGACATGGTAGATAACTATCAATTTATACATGTATCAGCATGTATTTGTACTTGTTGTGTTCGGATCGACGACACACACACAGCGAGGTATTGCAGCAATGATTTATTGATACACGTGGAGTCAACTCGGGATCCCCGTCCAGGTGGCTCAATATATGTCCGGCAGCCGCTGGACGCTAGCCAACCCCCGGCCGGGAATCTCCCGCCACAGGAAACAACACCCAACCCAGGCTCGTGGATTTCCCGCCGGTGGGAAACCACTCCCCTGCTATTCTACCTATACAACACCCCTTCCCCCCCAGATAGAGTTATATTATCTAACGTAATCTTTTAAGTAAGTGGGTGGCTTGTGAGCCCTAACAGGATATCTCCCCACTGGAATGATCGCTCTGTTGTTGGTTTCCCCGTTGGGCCTTGCTGCCAGTTGGGGTGTCGCAGCAGGTGTCGGGTCTACGGGTTGTTGTGTTATTATAAGGGCTGCTGACTGTGCAGCCGTGTTCCCCTGGGGTGGTGGTTCTGCACGCCCAGGGTGTATTTCTGTTTCCCTACCCGATGGTGTAATTACCCGCCAGTCAAGACTATTGTTGTTGTCTTGTGTTGTGGGGTCCCTGCTGGTCGCCCCCTGAGTGAACTCTGGAGACCTTTTCCTCAGCTGATCAATGTGCCTCCTGATCTGCCATTCCCCTTCCCCCTCTATGATGTATGATAGTGGCCCCGTTTTGTCTATGACTACCCCCTGTGTCCACTTTTCTCCCGGTCCATAGTTCCTGGCCCACACTAAATCCCCAATGTTCAAAGACCTGGTTGCACTGTCTTGTTCTGCTTCAACGGGTAGTCGGTCTGGGTGGAGCCTGTCTAATTTGGTTGTCAGCCTTCTGCCCCACCTCATTTCAGCTGGACTTTTCCCCGTTGCAGTGCAAGGTGTTGTGTGTTGGGCCAACAAGAACTGGGCCAGTCTCTGGTGCCAATCACCTTGGATGATCCTTTTCAATGCTTCCTTGGTAGTCCTGACGTTCCTTTTGGCCAATCCGTTGGAGGAGGGGTGGAAGGGAGCCGACGTCGCGTGCCTAATCCAGTTGGCCTTGAGGAAATCCTGAAATTCAGCAGACGTGAATTGCGGCCCATTGTCAGAGACTAGTACGTCAGGTAACCCATGGGTGGCAAAGAGTCCCCGCAAGACCTGTATTGTTTTGGCGGATGTCATGGTCTTTACAGGCACGACCTCCAACCACCGGGAGTAACTGTCTACTACAACCAAGAAGATTTGGCCCTGGAATGGCCCCGCAAAATCTATGTGTATGCGGGACCACGGGTTGCGAGCCACCTCCCACCTGTGTACTGGCTTGTGTGTCAGTTCTGGCCTAGACTTCTGGCACTGGTAACACCCGGCTACTCTGTCCTCAATCGCCTTGTCCAGTCCCGGCCACCATAAGTGACTTCTCGCTAGTCCCTTCATGCGCACCACCCCTGGGTGTCCCTCATGCAGTTCCGTTATGACTGTGTTCCTTTGTACCTCTGGTATAACTACTCTGTTACCCCACAGTAGGCACCCCTGATGTGACGACATTTCGTCCTTCCTCCTGTAGTATGGTGTGAATTTGGTGTCAGGGTTCTCACTAGGCCACCCCCCTTGGACCCATGCTGCTATCCTGCTGAGTATGAGGTCCTTGCTAGTGGCTTTGGCAATGTCCCGAGCTGTCAATGGGCATTCTGGTAGTTCTTGCAGTGATAAGATAACGCCCGCTGGAGCTGGGTCTGGCCCTGTTTCAAGTAGTGGCAGTCTGCTAAGAGCATCTGCGTGACCCATCTCCTTCCCTGGTCTGTGCTTAATGGTGAATGTATATGCTGCTAGGAAAATGGACCATCTGAGCATTCTAGGTGACATGATCTGGGGTGTCTGTCTGTCTGTGGTGAATAAGCCTAAAAGGGGTTTATGGTCTGTAAATATTGTGAAGTTCCTACCATAAAGATAGTCGTGAAACTTTTTAACACCAGCCACGATGGCTAGTGCTTCCCTGTCTATTTGCGCATAATTCCTTTCTGCTTTGGTTAGGGTTCTGGAATAATATGCGATTGGCTTCTGAACCCCCTGGTCATCCATGTGGCTGATCACTGCGCCCACCCCATAGGGGTAAATTGGTTTGCCCTCTATAAAATGTGTGACAGTGGATCTGCTGGACAATATGTCCTTCAAAGTTTGGAAACTTTGTTTATGTTTTTTCTGCCACTGCCACGGGGTCTTTTTATCTAACAGTCTGTGTAAGGGCTCGGCTATGGCAGCTTTATGTGGCAAGAATGCGTGATAAAAATTTATAAGGCCTATGAATGCTTGTAGTTCTGCCTTATTTTTTGGTTCTGGTGCTAATTTAATGGCCTTTATTTTTTCCTCTGTGGGATGTATGCCCTGAGCATCTATCCTGTATCCTAAAAATTCAGTGGATTTAACTCCAATGCAACATTTTTCCCTTTTTAGCTTAAGTCCTGCCTCCCTGAATTTTTCCAGTACCTTTTCCAGCCTGTCTGCCAAGATTTCCTCAGTTTTTCCAGCCACCAAGATATCATCGAAGTAAGGGCATACTCCAGGTATGCCCTTTAAGGTCCTCTCCATCACTTCTTGGAAGATGCCTGGAGCTGCAGCAATTCCAAACTGCAGTCTGTGGACTCGAAACGCCCCCTTGTGGGTAACTATCGTTTGAGCCTCGGCGGCTTCCTTAGACACCGTAAGTTGCAAATACGCCTGCGCCAAGTTGAGCTTGGCAAAGATGGCGCCGTCCTGGATCGTCGCGAAGACCTGCTTCACCGTCGGGACCGGGTAAGCATGTTTTTTCATAGCTAGGTTAAGGGTGGCTTTGTAGTCGGCACAAATCCTCACGTCCCCGTTAGGTTTAAGGGGAGTGACGATTGGTGTCTCCCAGGGGCCTCCTTCTACTGGTTCCAGCACGCCGTGGCCTACTAACTTTTCTAGCTCGGCCTCAATTTTTTCCTTAAGCGCGAAGGGTACCCTCCGGGCCTTAAGCCTGATGGATTTAACTGCTGGATCCAGATTAAAGTTAATGGGGGGGCCTTTGTACTTCCCTAAGGAACCATCAAATACGTCTGCGAAATTATCACAGACGGCTTTGAGGTTCCGGCGGTGGACTGTGTTTATTCCCCCCACCCAAATGCCTAGGGCCTTAAACCAATTGAGGCCCACTAGGCTGGTTCTCTGGCCCTCGGTGACCAGAAGATCTAAGGGGCCCTTGAATCCCTTGTAGCTGACGGTTAAGGTAACTTTTTCCTTAACGTTTATGGGCGATCTCTGGAAATCTGCTAGTTGGATTCTAGTTTGTTTTAGGGGGATTTTCTGCCCACTCTTCGCTTCGATGTGTGCTAGGGTACTGCTAGATATGATTGATACCGAGGCCCCTGAGTCCACTTCCATCCTGCAAGGAATACCCTGCAGCCGGACCTCAATTTTTAATTTGGGGCTCAGTATGTGATTGATCCTAGGCTTCCCGATGTGGTTGACCCCCACCCCCTTCCCGCAGTTGGAGGATCGCGCCTTAGGCCTGGGGTCCTCTCTGCCACTCAGTCGGGGGTTTACCTTACCTAAGGCCCATGCGTCGATATCATGTAGTTGGTTGTCGCGCGGTCTCCCTCGGGAGATTGCTTGAATGTGCCCCATTTTTCCGCAGTTCCTGCATTTAGCGTTGCGGAACCGGCAGGTAGATCGGGGGTGGCTGCCGCCGCAGCTGCCACACCTGGCGTCGGGGTCTCGCGGTCGGGTTGAGTTGTCTCTCTGGAACCTTTGTGTTGGTAGTTGTTGCCTTTTTGTTCGATCCGTGCTGTCCAGACGGTTGGTCCTTGCCGGCATCTTCCCGAACCTTCGGGCGATCTCGTCGATGTCGGCTTCCCACGTGTAGTCCACCTCCCCACCGTCCACATGGCTTTCCATATTGATTTCAGCCGCGGCGCCATTGCGATTGTGGGGGGGGTCGCGTCTCCCTGTTGATTCGTAGGTGAGGAGCTCGTCCAACACCTCTTGTAAATCTCCGGTGGGCTTTGCGATTATTCTGTTCTGAAGCTGTTCATCTCGCAAGCCCAAAACCACCCTGTCGCGGATCTGGATCTCTAAGTTATCGTACTTGCAACGCAGGGCCGCTTCTCTCACGGCGGCCACGAACTGTGTTATCGACTCGCCGGGCTTCTGGTTCCGTTTTTCAAAGATTCGCCTCCAGTATAGCTCTGATCTCTTGGGGGTGAAGTGAACCCTTAGCTTCGCCAGTAAATCTGCGTACGAAATGCTAGCCACCGGCAACAGTTGGCACAGTCCTACGGCAACCCGGTAAACTGGTGTGCCGCTGATGGTGAGGAGCGCCGCCGCTTTTTTCCGGTCATCTGTTATACCATTTATGAGCATGAATCCCTCGACCTGGCTGACGTACTCCTCCCAGTCTTCGGGGTAATTCGGGTCGAATTCCTTCAGAGATCCGACTTGTGCCATTCTGCTTCTGTTCACGGCAATCGGCTGCTTTGGTTGATGGCGGTTTGAAATTCCCGCTTCGCGCGTTGCTGGCTTCCGCTTGTTCCTTCGCTGTTCCGCCGAACGATCCCACCTTCGTCGCCACTGTTGTGTTTGGATCGACGACACACACACAGCGAGGTATTGCAGCAATGATTTATTGATACACGTGGAGTCAACTCGGGATCCCCGTCCAGGTGGCTCAATATATGTCCGGCAGCCGCTGGACGCTAGCCAACCCCCAGCCGGGAATCTCCCGCCACAGGAAACAACACCCAACCCAGGCTCGTGGATTTCCCGCCGGTGGGAAACCACTCCCCTGCTATTCTACCTATAGGTAAAGGTAAAGGTTCCCCCGCACATGCGTGCTAGTCATTTCCAACTCTAGGGGCCGGTGCTCATCTCCGTTTCAAAGCCGAAGAGCCAGCGCTTGTCCGAGGACGTCTCCGTGGTCATGTGGCCGGCATGACTAGACACCAAAGGCGCACGGAACGCTGTTACCTTCCCACCGGAGTGGTCCCTATTTTTTCTACTTGCGTTTTTACGTGCTTTCGAACTGCTAGGTTGGCAGAAGCTGGGACGAGTAACAGGCGCTCACTTTGCTACGCGGCACTCGGGATTCAGGATTCGGGATTCGACCCGCCAAACTGCCGACCTTCTGATCGACAAGCTCAGTGTCCTAACCCACTGAGCCACCGCGTCCCTTATTCTACCTATACAACAGTACTATTTTGAAATCTCTTCTAACCCCATCATTCTATGTTCCTATTAAATTTAGTATAAGTTATATAAACCTAGCATAAGTCCTTTAGCCTTAGAAAAAGTTCAAAAATCATCCACATCAGTCAAGATAAAGTTGACTGGGGAGAAGCTTAGAAGTAGGAACTATATATGCAAAACTCTGAGACAGTGACGGTAAGAAGAATAGACCAGAATTGTAGAGCAATAGCAAATTGGCAGGGGTGCTTAACAGTTGGGAAGACTAGCCTTCCATTGTGGTGCCTGTCACGATGGAATAGGATAGCCAGTGCTTTTTTTGTAAAAGAAAAAGGTGCCGGAACTCACACATGTCGTACAACCCACTTTGCCTACCCTACAAGGTTCCATCCAAAAAAGGTGCTGGAACTCCGTTCTGAGCGTTCTATGACAAAAAAGCCCTGAGGATAGCAGAGCTGGAGGAGGAACAGAAGTGGCCTCTCTATAGGCCAAAGAGAAAGAAGGCAATAAAGGACTGATGGAAAAATCTTTTGGGACAGCAGATGAGGAAATGACCATCATAGTGTTTCATGGGTGGGTAAAAGATAATAATGGAAAAGGGGGTGGAAACAGAATATGGGAGCAGGGAAACAGCTTCACTATGGATACTGATAGATGATAATTGTAAACAAAGAGGGTTGGGAAGCTGCATAAGCCTGAGCCTCATTTTCACCAACATGAAAGATTTTAGTCTGCAGTTCTTATATTGGGTCACCCTAGATTATTTTGTTTTCTGGAAATATCTAGTCTTTGGAGCTGAATATTCGACTGATTGTTTATGAAATCCATATTTGATATTCTAGAAGCTATTGCTTTCCTTCCAGTAGTTTGCTATGGGCCAGGCTGAGACTGGAACCTGGACCTTTGTCTGGAAAGTAATCCGTCTTTGGAAATAACTTGCAGTTTTCTCAGACCCAAGAATACCCTTTTAAGGGCACACAGATCAGCTCTGCATAGCATTATTACCCAACCCCCTGGCTTCATCAGCTTGGAATCAATTCCAGACACAGTCTTGCTTTGTTGAAGGTGAACTTTCAAATGTGGATGATAGAGATCTCTTCTGTTTAGGAAAGTAACTGAACAAACCCTTCAGTTCATATGTATTATTAATCTACGAGATAGCTCCCCTTGGGAAACACGAACATATTTGCTTCTATCAATCCTGAAATGCCAGCTAAAAATAAATACAGAAATGCCAGTTTGTAAATATATTCATAAGAGACTTTCCCTATAGTAATAACATCTACCCTTTTGAAAGAGCTCTAAGGCTGATTTTAATCCAGGTCTGGCATTTGTGTTGTTGTTGCAGGTTCTGTAACTAAGTATAAAGGAAGAATACTGTGGATCTCTGACATTGTTCCCAGTGAAAAGCTGGATGTGAGAGAAATTATGTTGAGAGCATCAGGCTGAAAATCACAATTGCTAAGCTACTGCATTCATTGAACTTGTTTTCAGCAATAATGATGATATAGAAAGGAATATTGCAAACCAGCAGATTGAGAAATGAAAGTGACATCTGAGATTGCACAAATATATTTTGCATGGTAGTATTTTCCTATCCAGTCCTTCCAACACCACAACTTCTTCTGAGTCCCATCTCCCTGAGAAGAAGTGAAAATGCTGAGACGGGGAAGATAGTTTGCTGACAAATTCCCCAATTCAGTTCACCTCCAGCTGTTCCAAATAACATTGTACTAATGATTAGTAGAAATGGAATCAGTTCATTACTAAAAACATGCTAGTTCACAGTTTGCTCTGCATCTTACTGACCTCCACCTATCTTGTGGGTAATACCGTTTGTTCACAGAAGATTTGACAAACTAATGAGAACACTGTAAACAACATGAACAGTGATTTTATTTAACTTTGTAATTATTCAGAATGTGATCTCTAACAACTAGCAAAATCACTTGCAAAATTATGGAGATGTTTAATATATTTGGATACTCTGGTATTGATTATTTGGGTTACATAAACCTTGGTCTCTGTTTAATCCACATTATTTCCATGCAGCCCATTGGACTTCTTGTGCTCTACCCAAATAATTATTATCCTCCCATCTGCTGAATGACAGGCAAGTAGATATATCTGTCCTTAGCTTCCTTTTCTTTCTGATGTATATATACAGAATTTTACTTTAAGCTATTATAGCCATCACAATAAACTGATGACAAAGTCTGGTCAACTTGGGAGAAGAAATGAATGGGTTGATTTTTGGAGAGGACTTGAACTTTACTAGTGTTACTGTAGCTGGTGTAGCTATGTAATATTCATGCAGTGATTTGTAACTCAATGACTTCTGCCATGTACCTTTGTGATGGAATGAATGGATATATATGAAAGATGGAATACATGAGATTCACTCAAAGAAAAAGGCACCAGGATTATTATAATATGGATTCCTCTAATGTTATAGCTTCTGCAGCACATGGGAAAATGCCAGAATGAAAATTTGTACAAAAGCAGAAATGAAGTTCCTAGTTCAGAAAGTAAACAATAAAAGATGATTCAAGTGTATTTGTTCTTATATATCCTGATGAATGTTCTAAGTAGTGATGACAGAAACAGACACTCAGAGATTGCAGAACCCAGTTCATTTCCTGGTTTAAATCAATCTTCAATACAGCACAAGATTAGCATCTTCTCCAGAGGGTGCTGGTCCTATTTTTAAAAAAATAAAGATCAAGCCACATATAAAGAGGCTACATAAGGCCTAACAAAGGCTTCAAAAATGCCAGTCATGGCAGATGTTTCTACAGGTCAGGTTTCCAGTCTCTTCAGGAGCTCAAGCAAAATAGCTATGGGTGAACAGTGACCAGAGTAGTGGGGACTTGCCCACAGAATCCAAAAAAATATCAATAGGAGCTGGGCAGACCCCAGCTTCTCACTAACTCATCAATCACATCATTGATAAAGTGTACTATATTTGATTACTGACAAAAATTGTGCTGGGAGCAAATAGAAAGCATCACTTTGAAATTGGAACAGCAAAATATGACTTCAAATTCCCTTAACTGTGGGCTGGAGATGAGATAACTGCAATACCATGAGGATACATTATATAAAAGTAGTTTGTGCCACAGATAGGGAAATGTAAGGATGAGTCTTGTATGTCCCTGGAAGGTAAGGAAAAAGATATAAACTTTCACAAATCCTCAGTGATATATTTGGAAAAATAAAAGTCTGAAAAGACTTGAAATTGTATCAGAAATAAACCCCTTTGAAAGAAAATAGCTTTGTTAATTAAGCATAGTTCCAAATCATACCCAGATGGAATATTGGAGCAATCCTAAATTTTGTTCTGGACATCCAGATGAGATCCATCACAGTTTCTGCTACTTCAGTCATTTTCATCTGGAATTAATATAAAAAGCTTCTGATCCCCTCCCACCAAAATTTGGCAATATGGACTTAAATCCCTACATTACCCTAAACACACACTGCAAATGTCACTGAGAAATCTTCTCCTTAAGATCCCAGACTGTGAATATAAGAAGTGTTAGAAACAGCTAATGCCTCTGAACAAGCAAGATGGAACTGTAGATCTGAAGCTTTTGGCATGTGATGTTTTCTTTTTAAAAGGAAAAACTGGAGAAGCAGAAAAATGAGCAAAAAGCAGAGCCAATGGCTACAAGCAAATTGGATAATAAATTGGTTATTAGATTTCCTGAGGTTTGGGTGGGGAGCTTAGATCTTGTGTTTCCTCAGGCAAAATTATCCAGCCTTCTTGTATAATTCAGTCCTCGCCAAAACCTCTGGGAAATCATGCCTTTGTATGCCCAAGAGAAGCTTGTCCCTGTTGGATGTTCTTGAGGTTACCTTTCTCTTCCTAGAGCAGGGTTTGGCCTGAAAAGATGGTTCAGCAAAATATTGCTCCAGCTATTATTAACCCTACCAAAGGCAGAAGTCAAATTTAATAGAACATAATGTTTCCAACATCTGGGTAAACATAGGTTGCTGACTCCTGTGTTTGTAGAAAAATAAGTCATCCTATAGTGAGATTAAGGGAAAGAAAGAATATTTAAATAAGTAAGCCTCTGACTTATTTGTGAGTGAAGGAAATGTGCAGCATCTGATAGTTTTGATGGGGAAATATCATTCAGCATACGCTGAATGTGGGAACAATAGACCAAATTATAGTTGAACATTTGCAAAACTCTGTGGTGTTCAGCTGTGGGTTCCAGTCTGCTGTCCCCATTTTCAGCTTACCCTGTTCTAATCCTTCCATTGCTCCCATGGGCAAAACCATTTTGGGGGTAGAGCAAGTGAGAACAGTATGATATCACTCTGGCTTCTACCAGGTGCCTAAGCCTTGCCCATGTTTTCTGCTTCTTTCTCTTGTTTGTGTAGTCACCGAGCACACTCAATCCTTTTTTTAAATTTTATTTTAATTCCATTTATATCCCGCCCTTCTCCGAAGACTCAGGGCGGCTTACAAGCTTAGCAGTAGCCTTCATTCTATGTATATGCCTGCTTATTAGGGCTTTCATACACCCCCCAAGCGGCATTATTACAAAGTCAGCTTAATTGCCCCCAACAATCTGGGTCCTCATTTTACCTACCTCGGAAGGATGGAAGGCTGAGTCAACCTTGAGCCTGGTGGGATGCGAACCTGCACTAATTGCAGGCAGCTGGTGTTACTTAAGGAGGCATTAGCCCACTGCTCCACCAAGGCTCTATAAATCCTTATTGGACTCTTTGTGGATTCCCCTTTTTCCATGCCCTTTGGGCTTTTGCAAACTTTAAGTCTCTTCAAGCTAATCCATATCCTGTCCTTTCTGTAGGTGGTGCTATAATTTTTGGTCTGCACAAGAAGTAGCCTTTAGTACTTAGAACAGTGTTTCTCAGCCTTAGCAACTCTAAGATAGGTGAACTTCAACTCCCAGAATTCCCCAGCCAGCATGACCAGCTTTGTGAGAAGAAGCCTCCTCACTTGGTGCAAAGCATGCACGTTAGCCTCCCTTTGGCCTATCTTTATCCTGACATCAGCTTGAGCATGACATTCCCTCCCTTCCAGTTGACACCTCTTTTGGCCTTGCACATGGACACAACAGTGTGTATTTCTCGGCTCCTTTTTACTCGGTACTCCTCTCCAAGTCTTAAAATAGCTTTTTAATTAAGTCCTGGTTTTCACAAGAAAATTAAAGGAATATTATCTTTTCAAACCAATTCGATATTTTAAAAAGTCTAATAAATAAGTGTGCTGGTTCAAAATTAAACACAATATTTCATCTTTGGCTGTTAAGATCATTAAATATTTAATCAAATTCTTAGGCAGATTTATTGCTGTGGGCGAAGGCGGCTGTTGATTGCCTGCCTGACACGCTGATGCTCATCAGAAAGCAGTGGCTCTGATGGAGTTTTGCTCTGTGTAGGGGGAAAAACAAGCAGCTTTAAAGAAATCAGTCAAGACACCTAGGAGCCTTCCTTACAAATCCAGAGACTTGGAGATCTAAAACGAGGCCGTTTCTCATCCTGTCCTCTGCTAGAATTAGCAGATTCAGAGCTGAGCTTTCTGCTGTCACTGGCAGTTTTCCACACTGTTTCCTCACTGCCTCTCAGTCCTTTGCTGTAACTGACTTCTGACATCACCTTGACCAACTGTTTTGTGTAGTTATGTCTTGAATCCTTGGAAAATGACAGAATGAAGTAGATACGAATCAAAGACTCCCATCCTTTTTTTCCTTCCTCCCTCCCTCCCTCCTTCTTTTCTGGGCAAAAATGGCAAGGAGCTCCTCTGACATTTTAGAAAATCATTTATTTGCTTAACGTGTATTTGCCCTGATGCCATATGGAAATTTAGCTCTCAAGCAAATGTATTATCATAACATCATAAAATCATAACAAGGTGAATTATCATATGCCCAGGTGAGCCTGATACACTAAACTTTGTGAACTTTGTGAACTTTGTACACTAAAAGAGTCTCCTGATGTACCATTGCACTAACTTTTGAGGTGAAAGAAAACACTTTCCCTTTCAGTCTATGATGGTCAGAGACCAAAACAAAAGTTCAATCTGAATGACCTGCTAGCGGGCCACCACCAAACAATGGCCAGGCTTGCAGGAAGATGAGATTTGTTCAGGCCACAGGAACAACAAAATTTGCTTCAATTTAAATATAGGTGTGATGCATTTTATAATTTCCATCTTTATCACATCAAAAATTGCCATTCATCAGCAACTTTTAGAAGGGCACTGTGGGGCACAATAGTGGCCCCAGAGCCTTGCCACTGGAGGTTAGGATATTGTCTCTTGGAGGGGGTTGAATCAGAAAAGCAGTGCAGATAGTCCTCAACTTACCACTGCAACTGAGCCCAAAATTTCTATTGCTAAGCAAGACAGTTGTTAAGTCAATTTTGCCTTGTTTTACAACTTTTCTTGCCACAGCTGTTAAGCGAATTGCTGCAGTTGCTAAATTAGTAACACGGTTGTTAAGTGAATTTGGCTTCCCCATTAACTCTGCTTGTCAGAAGGTTGCAAAATGTGACCCCCATGTGACCCCAAGAAACTTCAACCATCATAAATATGGGTCAATTGCCAAGCATCTGAATTTTGATCATGTGGTCATGGGGAAGCTGCAATGGCCGTAAGTTTGAAAAACGGTCATAAGTCACTTTTTTCAGCACTGTTGTAACTTCAAACATTCACTAAACAAACTGTTGTGACTCAAGGACTAACTGAATATAGCATCTGCTTTGATTAAAGGGGAAAATTAGTCACTGATTCTTCAGTTTCCTAAAAGCATTGTCTTCTTTTTAAAAACAAGAGGGATGGATCTCAGGATTCAGGAAATCTTTTAGGCAAAATTTGCCACTTATCTTACATGGGATCCATAGAAATTCAGTTCCTCTGCCCATCATGGCTTTGGTCACGTCTGCCATTAGATGGCAGAGGACTTTTAATTGTACTTGATATTTGGTTTTAATTTTTAAATTCCCAGGTAGGTTACAACAAACAAGTTTCCCCTCACGGCTCTAACAATTCAGTTGATCACAGGATTTTCCTCACCATCTATGTAACCAGCCCATGTTTCTGATGTAGTCATTAGAAAGAGTAGGTTTTTTCCAGATGAATTTTGCAGTCAATTCAGTTTGGACTTAGCACAAAAAGGGAAGGGAAGTATTGTGCTTGCAAAATTTGCCTATTCTGTGAATCGTTAATCAATAATTTGTCAGGGTCTTCATTTAGTTTTGTGATTTCAGTGATGAGCATGAATTTGAAATTAATATTATGTATTTAAAATCCAAAACAGTCAACAAAGGAAAGTCTCTTCAACACCACAGATTGTGTCGATCTTTAAGAATGTTGTGGCTTTTCCCTCTGCACAGATACCTGTTTCTTCATAGAATAAGATCATTATGGGCGTACCAGACCATCTTATTTGTCTCTTGAGAAACCTATATGTGGGCCAAGAAGCAACAGTGAGAACTGGACACGGAACCACTGATTGGTTCAAAATTGGGAAAGGAGTCCAGCAAGGCTGTATACTGTCGCCCTGCCTATTTAACTTATATGCAGAGCACATCATGAGAAAGGCAGGGCTAGATGAATCAAAAGTTGGAATTAAGATTGCCGGGAGAAATATCAACAACCTAAGATATGCAGATGATACCACACTATTGGCAGAAAGTGAAGAAGAACTAAAGAGCCTCTTGTTGCGGGTGAAGAAGGAGAGTGCAAAACTTGGGTTGAAACTTAACATTAAGAAAACCAAGATCATGGCATCCGGCCCTCTCAATTCTTGACAAATAGATGGGGAAGAAATGGAGGTAGTGACAGATTTTATTTTCCTGGGCTCCAAGATCACTGCAGATGGGGACTGTAGCCAAGAAATTAAAAGACGCTTGCTCCTGGGGAGGAAAGCCATGGCAAATCTAGACAGCACACTAAGAAGCAGAGACATCACCCTGTCAACAAAAGTGCGTATAGTCAAGGCTATGGTCTTCCCATTTGCAATGTATGGCTGTGAAAGTTGGACCATAAGAAAGGCTGAGCGCCAAAGAATTGAGACCTTTGAGCTATGGTGCTGGAAAAGACTCCTGCGAGTCCCTTGGACTGCAAGGCGATCAAACTGGTCAGTCCTAGAGGAGATCAACCCTGACTGCTCTTTAGAAGGCCAGATCCTGAAGCTAAAACTCAAATATTTTGGCCACCTAATGAGAAGGAAGGACTCACTGGAGAAGAGCCTAATGCTGGGAAAGATTGAGGGCAATAGAAGAAGGGGACAACAGAGAATGAGGTGGCTGGATGGAGTCACTGAAGCAGTAGGCGTCAGCTTAAATGGACTCCAGAAGATGGTAGAGGACAGGAAGGCCTGGAGGAACGTTGTCCATAGGGTCACGATGGGTCGGACATGACTTCGCAGCTAACAACAACAAAATATATTATGGACTAACATCATCATGAAACCAAAAGTATTCCTACTAGATTTTAGGGACAAGCAATTAAAAAAGAATCATGGCAAATTAATATTGTATATGGTAACTGTGGCAAGATTATTGAATGTAAAGACCTGGGAAAGCAATGAAATGCCTACAGTGGAAACTTATATTATAAAAAGTGCAGAAAAGATGAAGCTGATCAGCTTGGTTTGAACAAAAATGATAAAACTTTTTCAAAAGACTCAAAATCTTATGTGGATTTTTGTTCAAAGAAGAAAAAAATGAATTGATGATTTCGGATTTTGGGAATTAGAAAGAGATGGAGGGGATGCAATAAAAAGTGTAAGATAACTAACAACTAGATAGAAAAAAGGGTGAAAAGCATAATTTATGTTTTTTTTCTTTTTTTAATTCTATCTTCCTTCTCTACTTCTCATTTTTATCTCATTTTTTGTATTTTATTATATTGCATGTATATGTTTTGTTTGTCTTCATGTTCATATACATATGAATATGAATATGTATATACACACACATATATATAAATAAGGAAATAAGAAGGAAGTAATTTAAAGGGGACTGAAAAATTGTATATTCCACTTTGGAGAGGAGACTTTTCTGTTGTAAAGGCTGTTTGGTGCAAGTCTGATTTAAAGATGAGACGCTTTAAGAAGCACAGTGGGAAGTCATCTCTTCAGAGCACCGACAAACAGTTTTAGCAAGCACACACAGGTCACGGCCTTCTTCATTACAGAAAGATGAATTATATTTTTTTAATTGCTATTTAAATTACAGTGATTATTTGTGCATTTTGCATCCTTTTATTAATTAACATATAGAAACAATGCAAATATATTTTCCCCTGTTGTACAAAACAGCTACCTTGCTAGGCTCAATGCCTGGTAATAGAATTGTTTTCAGGATCTGTAGCTGGGTATTTCAAGTTCTGCCATTTCTCTTGGGGCCAAATGCATGCTGTTCTGTCCACTGAATACCCAGAATGCCAATGAAACATGAACAGACAGCAAAGGAACAGGGCTCCTGAGAGCAGCAATGACTTTCCAACGCTTGTCTTCTAGAAGAAGTTACAGCAACAAGCAGAATGAGTTGTGTCTTTTAAGCTGCACTAAATCATGCTGCAGTTCATGAGTTCACCTTTCACCTCTGTGAAATTGCACTGGAAATAAATCCCTGGTGGAGGAGGGCAGTGGGGGGGGGAGGGCAACAGGCTAATTCAGCTGCCCCCTATCAGTGGAGCTCTACACGATCCAAGTGAAACACTCCATCTCCTTGCTCTGAGAGGCCCAGCTGAAATAAATGGGCAAAAGTTCCCTCTTGCAACAGTGGCCCCAACTATGCTCCCAAGAAACTACAGAAGTCAAACATAGGGGAGGGTTACTGCCACAGGTCTTTCGAAAATTGCAAGCAGATCATTTTTGCAGCTCACCCCCATTCTTGCTTTTAGTGCGTTTGATCCACCCTCTCCTACCTTCCCACCTGCTTGATACGGATTGGAACTGCAGCAGCATGTCTAGCACCCATCTACAACGAACGATGCTTTTGCTGGCTGGGAAAAATGGGTGCTATGATACATCTGAAGGGTCTCCCTTTGGGAACAATTAGGATTATTGCTCAGCTGCTGCTTCTCTGGAGGGGAGGGTGAGTGGCAGGAAAGCATCCAGAGTAGATGTCTATGGAGTTTCTCATTCATTCAGACCACGGTTGTCCCAAAGGTGCGTTTCCTCAACTGGACTTTCTTGTTTTTTTTCCCTTTGAAAACATTTCACTTTTCATCCAAGATGCTTCTTCAGTTCAGCACCTTTGGGACTTCAGGAGCAGAGTGCGATCTCTCCTTTGTTAGCAGCTTTCCCAACTGAAAATTGCCCTTCCCTGTTCCCCGCCCCCAAGAATTTTATGAGGTAAAAATGGACTGCTGTGCTAAAAATGGAAAGAGAGTGTAGACTACAGAATGGAAGTGGCTAGGAGAAGAAGGATGAAGAAAGCGTTCCTGCATTCCCAAGGACTTCTCCTGCTGAAGGGGAAAAGGAACCATTAACTGAGTATTATTTGTAATTGTAATAGTTTTCAATTTGGCCCCCTCACCTTCATGAAATGAAACCTGACAGCAATAGCTTTTTAAGCCCGGTTCACAAATCCCCATTTAGAGCCAGCTCAGTATTATTCTGTTGCAGCTGCTTTTGTGGCTTTTTAGAAGTAATTTGTAGGTTTGGGAGAAAATGGATCCCAGATTAGGATCCTGGCATAAGCAGAGAGGCTATAATGCTTCCTTTGCTCTGCTGAGCCCTTCCCACCTGCCATTTGTATTGGAAGCAAAAATGCCATTTGCTTTAATGGGACCTTTTCCTCACAATGCACAAAAACAGGTCCAGAAGCTCCAGCCTGCATCTACATTTAAGGGGAAACAGGTTAACTCTTTTCGTAACCCAGATTGGAAAGGAGCAGGGCACACTTTCCTTTTTAAAAGCAATTATGAAATGACATGAATGGTTTTTCATCAGGTAAAATAAAAAGTAGGTGACTAATCTGGCCTGTCTTACATTATCAACAAGGTTATTTGATTTGCTCTCTTCTCCAAATTGTATTCCTCTGATGTGATCCCATGTTTGCACAGCCACAAACAAAAGCATTGGTCTCTTAGCCATGTATGCTGCTATATTGAAACTGGCACCTTTATGCTCCAGAGGGAAACCAAGAGGCACGTCTAGTTGGCATGCAGAGGGACCTTAATCTGGCAGTGTAGCATGATATGATCAGAGGATCTTTCTGTCATCCTCCTTGCTCAGCAAATTAAGGCAGCTTTGGGGAATAAAATGATTCATCAGTGACCCAAAATTAACATTTCCAAGTAGATAAATTATTATAAGCTTTCCATTTGCATCACTGACTGCAGGCTCTTCATAAGAAAATAAAAGAGCTAGCAGGAGATCATCTGCATAGGAAATGGCTCAGAGCCATGAATTTTTCCTTGGCAATTTCTTTTGTCAGTCAGATGAGGAAGTGCGAGCAGTATCTGGGGGGCTATTACTCTACTTTTCTTCATTCCAGGTCCAATTTTTCCCAAGGTCCACTTACAACACTGCCAAAATAATGGTCTTTCCCACACATAGAAATTCTCATCACCTTTGCATCATTCATTAATCCTCTCAGTCTTTCACCATAAACAAATCAAAACCATCATTTCTTTAGATTTATAATAATTCCTTTTGCATGTTACGGACGAACGAACTTCTGCTCAAACTACAGCATGTTAGAGATATTCAAAAGATTCTATCCATGTAGACGTCCATGTAACCAAAAGCCAGTTTGGTGTGGTTTGTGCCCACATCAAAATATGCGTTTAGTCTGGTTAGAGATCTGAAACATAATATGTGGGTAGAAATGTACTGGAACGGAAAAAGCAGGAAAAAAGCATAGCCATTAGTTGCAGGAGTAGTGTGTGGTAACAATTAAGAGGGGATAGGAAAAGGAAGGCATTGGGAAGATCAGGGGATGGTTGAGCAAGCTGCTTGAATTTGCTACTATCCTCCTCAAATTCAAGTGTTGCATATCCATCTAGCCCACCACATATTTACGGGTTAGTAGATTGTATTTGTCTACTTGAATTCAAAGGCAGTGATTATTAAGAATAATGGGAAAGGAAGGTGCTATTAAAACTAGGAGATGGGCTGGCACAGAGGCCATTTGGAAGAGAAGGGAGAAAGAGGGAGACATACAAGCCTTTCCCAGCATGCCCCATAAGACCTCTTTGGAATTTGTCTTGGCTGAAATCCAGAACAAGTAAAATGTTCCAGGTTTTTGGTTTAAAGGAAAGGCAACTGCTTGGAATGGTTCAGCTAAATTTCAAAGCCCTGATGCATTTGTTTCAAATTTAAAACAAAGCCTATTTTCCATTGCATGTACTTCCATAACCCACATATTCAAAACCAAGAAACCCCTTTCTAAGTAGATACTCATCAAGAAGTCACCATTCTCATTTATTCTTGGATGACTCAACGATACAAACCATTTTCTCTACTTTTGTTAACCACCCACCCACCCTTCATTTCCTCTGACAGAATACATTTTCCCTAGATCTCATTCATTCAGTAAGTTGTTGTTTTTGTTTGCGAGATCCATTTGTTGTGTAATGCTTTTGCCTAGTTCTTATAGTGAAACTACTGTATGAATACATGATGCAACAAAGGTTTTTGTTTTTCAGCTGGCTTGTCACAGAACCCGATGGAGATTTGGGCTGGGAGGGAGAGATTGCCTCCAAGTTTATCCAGCTGGCTTGTGTGCCTAAGGGAGGACTAGAACCTGCATCTCCCCCATTTCTAATCCAGCACTAACTGCAACTATACCATGTTAGCTCTCAGGTTTATTCAGGTTTTTCCCCCCCAGAACTCATCTCAGGTTCTTCCAAAATCACCATTTGAGACTGACATGCAACCATTAATATTAGAAAGCTATGTTCCTACTCGCCAATTAATAAGCCTTTCTGGTATATATCTTAGTCCTTTTATATCTAATTAAACCTATACATTCACTTCCTTGCATGTATGCATTAACTCCAGTCCACAAGATCCACCCACCTTCATTCACATCCATTACATTCCCCCTTCTTAGTTTCACAAACTACAGTGATTTTCATTCTTTTTTTCATTACTTAATTCATTACATTCTTTAGATATTACTCCTCTTAAATGTCCAAATGATAGTTTTCCATATAATTCTGTCATTAGCAGATGGAGTCATGAGTACTGTAAAGCAGAAAAAGTACAGAGTAAGTAGCTAACTTAATCATTCTGGTATCTATGCAGCCTTCCCTGTTAAGGACAGAAAGTATCAATCAATCTGGGCACATTTTGGATAATATGCAACAAGCTCAGCCAAAGCCCAGTTTTATGGCCAACATCTCACATTCTTGTATGCAAATTAAAATGTCTAGTCTAGAAACCACATTATAAGTCTGGATACTGTTACCTGCATGCTAGCCATTCAGAGGTAGGTCCAGTATAAGGGCCCTCTCAGGAAAAAGCTGTTCTAATGAATATAGAAAACATTTCTCATATGCAGCCTTTAGTGTAAAGACTTGCATGTTTATTTCTTTCTCTATTGTATCTTTTCTAGATTTTGGTTGTAAAACTTCAAATGATCTTGGGAGGGTAATAGAGATTTTAAAAAAACCCACCTCTCTTTCGCAAATCATTGTTACTTGAAACTTTTGCTGCCAAGCAATAGTAGCAGTCATACGACATAAATTCTTCTTGTGTCATTCTTCTGAGTTTTTCTCAAGTTATATTTTAAGTTTGTCCATTAAATAAATTTCCAAACACAATTTATCCCCCTTTTCATGTCCCGCTAATTTATGTTCCTTTTATCATAATTCACTTAGCTTGTTTTTATGGCTAAAGCAGAGATTTCTAGATTGGGACATGGCCCAAGAGCTCATTACATGCAAGTCATCTGTTGAAGTCATTAGCAAAGCCCAGAGGTGACCTCCCTTTTGTACTTCTGTTAACAGGAGGTTTACATGGAAAATCCACCTGCCAATTAAAAATCTGACCTTCCACTTCCTTATTTTTAAAATGTTTTTCGTTGATTTCTGTCCAGAAACTGAATGTGTATATAAGTACCATTTATGCTTGCAGTAGCAATGGGTGTGGGAAAAGGAGATTGGCTCTCTGCTTCTCTGCAAACCTTTTACACACACCCCTTCATCCCTGTCTTTAATCACGCACACCCCAGCATATAGTAATAGTCCTTCCTTGTCCCGTAAGATTTGAACTCTCAAGAAGGTAAAAGCTGTTTCTGCTTGGTTATCCTCATCCTATCCTGGCCAGGAAAGCTCACCAAGGGCTGAGTAGTACAGGATTGCTACCATTTATTCTTTCACTTTTTTGTGATATCCTCTTTTTTCTTTCTTCTCTTTCTGGTGCTCCCACTGTTTCACTCACCTTCTTCTTACTTTTTCAATCAGTAGACAGTCTGGGAAAAGACAGATAGCACTTACTGGTCATCTGATCTGAACTGAACAGCTGAAGAAGGCTTTTGATATCAGCCACCCTGGTCTAGATAACACAAAAAGAGAGTGTTATCTCAGCAAAGTGCAGCAAGATTGGTTGGACTATCCTGATGAAGATATTGTCTGTGCCTTTAGACAGGAATAGGGGTGGGTGGGTTTAGCATCAGAAACACAAGAAAATTTTTCTGGCAAAGCAACATTTTGTAGCCTAGAAGGAGTGATGACCTTCATCTTCTGTTTACATGTTCCTTCAGTCATAAATGGAAGATAAAGTTTTCTACAGAACTTATAATGATTCCTCGTTCTCCATAGCTCTCGAATCCATGAGCCCTGGCCACTGTTTCCTATACTTATCTCTGTTGCAATTTCACTTATATTGCTTTTTTTAGACTGCTGCATCGCTGCTCAGATGCATCTTTAGCCTGATGCTCACGCCTTCTAAAACATCCTCCCTGACTTAGTGCCCTCCAATTGGGATTCAGTTTTCATATTCCAAAAAAACATCCCTAGGTAGCTAAGAATTATAGAAGTTGTGTAATTCACTGTATCTGAAAGCCTGAGAAAGGTTTTTCTGATTCCTCTTCCAGCTTCTCGGGAAACTTGCTGCCTGCTAGTAACACAATATCTGCAGAGATTGCTACTTTCCTACTGGGAAAAGTCAAAAGTAGGAAGATACTATCTCAGATATTAAGTACCAGCCCTAAAAGTGATGTATAAATAGGCCAACAATCACAGTCAGTGTGAAATGTGGTCAGTGTGAAATGTCTACTTTATTAAACATGAGAGGCGACAAAAATGTAACTGCAATAAGACTTTAATAAGACGCAGAATGGTGGAAAGGTTTCACATTATCCACAATGGAAGAATGGATGGTGAAGATGATGGAATTTGCCAGAATGGCTAAACTGATTGTTAGAGAAAAGACACTAAGTTTAACGCCTATTGGAGGAAATCCATTTTGGACTTTTTGCAGGAAACAGGTAAAAATAAAATAATGATATACAGTTTTGTTGATTACAAAAAATAGTATTGTAGATTATAGGGGGGGAAAATGAAAGTGATGTTATAGCCTTAGAGCAACAGTTTACCTTACATTTACACTTATAACTGCTGTAGAAGAAAATCAGAAGTCTCTTTTTTGTTCTTTTTTTCCTTCTTTCTTTTTTGTACTTTTGGCTTTGTTCTTTTTTTCTTTCTTTTTCTTTCTTTTACTGTATCTTAATATTAGCTTTTATTTTCCTTGTTTAAAATTCTAATTACATTATTTTTAAAAAGGAAGGGACTAAAGTTCTTCTTCTTTAATCTGCTGTGTTCTCATCATACCTGCATGAAAATCACATACTTCAATTACTTGACGGTTGATACATTTTATTACTGTATTTTCATTGGTGGGGGAAAATAGGAGCAACCTATGCTACTCACACCACTGAAGTTCTAGGTTCTGCTAATTTGACTGAGCAGCCTAAATTATATTAGACAGGCCGGTTAATACAGAAGCAGAATCATCCTCATTGTCCTTCTGTCACAGGCATTCAAGATGTCACTTGCTCTGTAACAACTCCCAAAGTCATTTCTCATTTTCATAACTGAATACAAAAATATGCATCTTTAGTCCATCTGATTCATAACTGGGCCAGCCAAGAGAGGCAGCCTTGTTTTCCTCTGTATGTCTTTCATTCTTAAAACGCTCTGCCTTGCTACTCTTATTTATATTTTAATACTTCCCATATGCTCTCCCCTTACAGAGTTTAAATTCCTATGGTTATTTCCCCAGAAAGCCACTTTTCATTATAATATATTTCCCCAAGAAAATTTATTCATCATCCTTTTTTTTTCTATGACAGCCACGTTTTTCCACAACGGGAAATTAAACAGTGTGCCATATGGCCAGAGCAACAAACTTTTAGTACTTGCTTGCTCAATTGTTTTAACACATTGGCCGCCTTTGTACAACATTCTGTTTGCCCAACTAGCATCAGGCTTGTGCCTGACATATGTATTAGGCATGTTAATGGCATGGAGGAAATTAAGTGAAGTTGACAACATGAGGAAAGAACAGTACAATCCCATTAAGGACTGAATGTTATTATGTTTAGGTTTATATGATTGGGGGAAGGGAAGAAGGCCTAAAATAATCTCCCCCAGAACAGGTTCCATTGTTAACCAGCTGTGCAGCCAGATGTTACTGCCATTCAGAGCCCAAAGCAGGGGTGCTGCTCACACTGTCACCTCTGTGATGCTGTTCTACTTTTGTGTCACTCATTTTGTCCTTAGTTTATCTTTTGAATCGTTTGCTTTTGTTGAAGCCCATGTCTCTTCTTGGTTTTCTTTCAGTTTTGAGTGATTAGGAAATGCCTATGACTTATTCGCCCCTTTCTTTGCAGTTATTACTTCTCAGTTGGCTTAAATAACATGATAAACCTATGTGCCATTATGTACATAATTTCAATTTTCACTAGAAATCCTTGGGTTAATTCTGAATGGCTCAAAGGAGTTGCCTCTCAAGAAACATAAAGAATATTAAGAAAACATGTGAACATTACTGTAAGGTATTGGGCTTGCTTGTTAACACCACGTGGTAATGGCTGATAGGTTGCTAGAGCAGGGAGCTAGCTAACGGCTCCCAGCATCTCAGACAACCCATCTCCAGCGCTGCTATTGGTTGCCCCTAGGCGGCAATAGGTTGCTTCAAACCTATTGGCCGCTGCCTAGGGGCCAAGGTATAAATTGCTGCATCTGCAGCCCTGTTCTCTAGTTCAGATCCTGCAAGCAATAAACCATGATCTTTGCTGAACTCACTCACCTCGTCTTCATTCCTGTGCAACGAACCCAGTACACAACACTGGAGATGAAGGTGGGATCCTGCTTCTTCGTCAAAGCTGAAAGTCACTAAGGGAGAGGCAGAGCACGCCTGGCGGGAAAAGCAAATTCCCCCCCCCATGGTTGGCTAGCTAAGCCACACTAGCGACCACGCACTCAGAGGACCAGTCCCTGAGCAACGGAGAGGCAGGAGCCAAAGACACTGAGATCCAGCCGCGAAGACCAGGAGAATGCCCAAGGTCGGAAGGCTGAGAGAATTCGACATCAAGCAACCAGAAGGATGGCCCTCGTACCTGTCCCAGGTCGAGAATTACCTTCTGGCAAACCAGGTCGCAGAGGATGGACTGAAGGCCGCCACGCTGCTTTGTGTGTGTGGCCCAGCAATGTTCAATCTGGCCGAAAACCTGTTTGTGCCCACGCCGTTGGAATCCATCTCCTACACCGAACTGAAGAAGAAGCTCGGAGAACACTTCCAACCAAAGATGTCAGTATTGCATGGTGCTACACCTTCAAACAACGAATACAGCAGCAGGAAGAGACCGCATCTGAGTACATTGCAGCCTTGAGGCAGGCTGCACGCCTCTGTCGATATTCAGATGTCGAAGAGCGACTTCGAGACCGGCTCATCTGCGGCCTCCGCAACAGAGAGTTGCAGCAGAAACTTTTTGCAAGAGAAGTCCTGTCGTTCGCCAATGCCCAGAACAAAGTCATGGCAGACGAAGCCACCGGTGGAGCTGTCCAAATGATCCAGCCCACCAGAATGATGCTACGCGAAGAAACCATCCACCATGAGGACCCAGAACTCACCAAGGACTCAGAAGAAGACGCCAAAGTCAACAAGTTGCACAGACAACCCGAACAACAGCACCACAGCAGCAAGCGGCAAGAGACTTCTTACAAAGCAGATCTCTTGCCTAGATTGTGGCAGCCACCACCAACGCTTGGACTGCAGGTTCCGGACAGCCATGTGCTGGGCCTGCGGAAAAACCGGCCACATTGCATCCGTTTGCAGAGGTCACCAGGGATCTGACCAGGAGAGGTACTGGGGCCTGGGGGCCGTTCAGCATGGGGTTTTGCTCAAGCCGTAGAAGTGTCTGCCATACCAGGGCATGATGCCCCCTTAAACCCAAGTATAGACTCCAGGTGGAGCTGCAAGGGGTCCCCTGTAAGATGGAGCTGAACACAGGCTCCGCCGTTTCCATTATTTCTCTGGTCACATTTAATTCTGTGTGCAGTCGCAGTAGGAGATGGGCCAAGCTGAGACCCTCTGACATATTTTTAACAGATTTCCAGAATGCAAAATTTGTAGTCAAGGGTGAAGCCACATTGGCCATTAAATTTAAAGGGTTTTCAGGGCACCTGGATGTTGTTGTAGTAGGGGGTCAGAGAACGAGCCTAATTGGTCTCGATTGGTTTGATGCACTAGGCATCCAAGTAACTGGTATCAACCAGACACAAGTTGCAAGTCTAGCATCAGTTTGCGAGGACTTCGCAGATGTATTTGATTCAGCCCTAGGAACTTACACAGGCCCGCCAATAGCATTCAAACTAGACCCAAATGTGGTTCCCATCAGGATTAAGCCTTGCATGGTCCCCTTTGCCCTCAAGCATAAAACAGACACAGAACTAGACAAGCTTGTGGAACAGAGCGTGTTGCAACCAGTAGATGGTGGGGAGTGGGAAACTCCTATTGTAACACCACTTAAAGCCAACGGGGAAGTCAGAATATGCACAGACTACAAATGCACAATTAACCAGGCCCTTAAACAGCACGCATACCCAGTCCCAGTGGTTAGCCACATCCTGGCATCTTTGCAGGGTGGCACCACTTTTGCAAAATTAGATTTGGCGCAGGCCTATCAGCAACTACCTGTTGATGAGGCCACGGCTGCAGCACAGACAATTGTGACCCACAGGAGGGCTTTCAGAGTAAAGCGCTTGCAATTTGGGGTCAGTGTAGCCCTGGGCATTTTTCAGGGAATCATGGAACGCACACTCAAAGGCATCCCAGGGGTTTGCCCCTAATTTGACGATGTGCTTATTGCCAGAGAATCCACAGAAGTGCTAGCAAGGAGGCTCAGAGCCGTCCTGCAGAGGCTGCGTGAAGCAGGCCTCAAACTAAAAAAGAGCAAATGCAGTATTGGGGTTCCCTCGACTGAATTTTTGGGGTTTTGCATTGACGATAATAACATCCACCCAGCTGAGTCCAAAGAAAAGGCCTTTCAGATGGCACCTAGCCCTAAAACAAAACATTCTTGGGCCTCCTCAACTTCTACCACACATTCCTTCCTAACAAGGCCACAGTGGCAGAGCCACTTCACAGGCTCTTAGAAAAAAAAGCTTCTTGGAAGTGGACCAGCATTCACAAAAAAGGTTTTCAGGACCTGAAGGCACTTCTGTCGGTCAGTTCTACTATCACTCATTTCAGGGAGTCTAAACCAGTCTGTTTAGCATGTGACACATTCCCATACAGGGTGGGGGCAGTCTTGAGTCACTTAGAGAAAGATGGAACCCAGGTTCCCATTGCATTTTATTCATAGGATGCTGTCCTCTACTGAGCGTAACTATGCTCAAATTGACAAAGAGGCATTGGCCATTGTAGCTGGAGTTAAAAAAATTCCATGACTACTTATATGGCAGGGACTTCACAGTCTTCACAGACCACAAACCATTATTGGGGTTATTCACCACAGATAAGCAGACACCCCACATATTGAGATGGTCAATTTTTTTATCAGCTTACACATTTAAGCTGATTCACAAACCCGGCAAAGAAATGGGCCATGCAGACGGCCTGAGTAGGCTTCCACTGCCACAGATTGAACCAGATCCGGCCCCAGCAGCCCACATATTGTCCATTCAGGACTTGCCAGAGTTTCCCCTCCACGCTGGGGACATAGCTGCAGAAACAACAGCTGATAAGACACTAAGTAGAGTGTTTTCTTGGGTGTACACAGGGTGGCTAGATAAGAGCCCAGGCCCTGAATTTCAGAGTTATTTTACTAGAAGACACGAGCTATCAGCTCACAAGGGTTGTATCCTATGGGGAAACAGTCCCCACCTCACTAAGAGACAGGGTCTTACAATCACTGCATGAAGGTCATCCGGGTATTGTCCGTATGAAAGCTTTAGCAAGAAGCTACTTATGGTGGCCAGGTTTAGACAAGGCCATTGAAGCCCAGGTGCATGGATGTTACACATGCCAGCAATCAAGGCCTGAAATGCCGCACGCTCCAGTTCACAGGTGGGAGGAGACACACACTCCCTGGTCTAGAATTCACATAGACTTCACTGGGCCCTTTCAGGGACAGCTCTTCCTTATAGTGGTCAACAGCCACTCTAAATGGCTTGAAATAATTCCAGTTGCTAACATGACTACTGCTAGGACCATCCAGGTGCTTAGGAAACTCTTTGCCACACATGGGCTGCCAGACGTCATAGTATCTGACAATGGAGCCCAATTTACAGCGGCAGAATTTCAGGCATTCCTGAGAGCAAACCTCATCAGGCACGCAACGTTGGCCCCATTTCACCCTTCTTCTAATGGTCAAGCCGAACGGATGGTCCGGACCACAAAGGAGTCACTGAAGCGTATAGTGACTGGGGACTGGCATCACAGATTGGCAGATTTTTTTTTCTTTGCCAGCATTCCACGCCCTGCACGGCTACAGGGAAAAGCCCAGCAGAGCTGCGCTGGGGGACAGGTTGCATCCAGATAGGGTGGCAGCAGAAGCTTCATGCCCAAAACCCCCGAGGGGGCTGCAAGTGGGCGACGGGGTATGGGCCAGGAACTATGGGCATGGGAATTTGTGGGTGCCTGTAAAAATTACTAAAACATCAGGCCCCCTCTCTTACGAAGTGGGGCTGGAGGGCGGGCAAGTTGTACGGTGCCACATCGATCAGCTTAGGAAGCATTTCCCAGAACAGCCACAAAGCGAGGACTTCGTCACAAGTCCTTACCAAGGTCCACAAACCAGCAGCCAAGCCAGCCCATGCATAGACTATGAAGGCTCACACAGCCCAAGCAATGAGGAGTTGGCCGTAGAGGAGGGGAGCCTGGACGTGCAACATGGGTCCCCTGATGGAGAAAGCCAACCAGATGGCTACAGCCACTGTGCTAACTCTGCTGAACAAACTGACTCTGGGGTGGGCCAACCTGGAAAGGCCAACCAGAGAGCACCAAGCCACTCAGAATCACTTGAACTAAGAGACACTGGTCTACCCAGCCTGGCGGGCAAGCTGGTAGGTCAGGACGTGCCTGGTTCCCCCAGGCATTCCACAAGGCCACGCAAACCTCCTGCTTATCTGAAAGATTTTGTTCAGTAATAATAAAGCTATAATGTTGTATATACCTTGTATTTAATACTGACTACAAGATTGTAATGGACAATGGAGCTATAAAATTGTAAGTACTTTATTGTGCTACTAAGTGGAACCTATTCACACCACTGTTAAGTCTTTGTAAGTGTATTGCTGTAATTATTTTCTATTGTTGCTATAGTGTTGTTCATTCTAAGAGGGGAGGGGTGTAATATAATGGGCTTGCTTGTTAACACCACATGGTAATGGCTGGTAGGTTGCTAGAGCAGTGAGCTAGCTAACGGCTCCCAGCATCTCAGACAACCCATCTCTAGCGCTGCTATTGGTTGCCCCTAGGTGGCAATAGGTTGCTTCAAACCTATTGGCCGCTGCCTAGGGGGCCAAGGTATAAATTGCTGCAGCTGCAGCCCTGTTCTCTAGTTCAGATCCTGCAAGCAATAAACCATGATCTTTGCTGAACTCACTCGCCTCGTCTTTATTCCTGCACAACGAACCAAGTACACAACAATTACTCTAAGTTTTTCCATTTTGTTCAGCCTAATTATCGAGGGATCCATTGCTTTCAACTGTTACAAAAAATGTCATGTGTCAAATTTGTGAGTGGTTTAACATGACTCTTGTAAGAGCTTGAAAGGCCTCTATTTTCCTTGCAGAGCCAAAAATACAGTATTGTCAAAGTAGGCTAAATGAAATATGACTTGACCCATTCCTTGTATGTCTACTCTTTGAAAACATTTCCTTAATCCTTTGCCAGCTTTTTGAGTTTGTTTTGTGTAGGCTCAGGAGCTAAAGGATTAAAAATGTCATCTGAAAAGTTAATCTGGGCAGATACTTTGCTCACACAGGAGAACTGGAATCATTTTTTAAAGCTGGGAATATTTATTTAAACGTAGGTTTCTTCTTTAATTTGTTATTTCTAGACGTAGTAAAAATGAATGATTAACCCATTATTATTAATAATTTAAAACAATGATTATTTGTCATACTTTAGCTCTTTCAATTAAAGTCAGAAATTGCATGAACTAATTTTATAGCCATTTATCATTAGAGAAAATTAAGAAGCATACATCGTATTCTAAATTATATGAGTTGGAAACTTATAATGTTAACTTGGTCTGTTTATCTGGAAATAAAAAGGGGTGTTAAGTTGGCTTGCTTCTTTCTATTTATTTTTCCTCTGAAACAATCTGATTTTTTTCAGGTGACTTTTGTTTTTCCCCAGATAGCTACATTATTATCCAAGTCATTACCTCCTTTATTATTATTTGTTTACTGTGTTTTCTTTCTTTAGAAACAACTGTTAAAAAATATCTTGAGGTATGTGGCTTTATGTCTGACATGATATCCAATTGATCAGTCTCTTAAGATGGAACAAATTCTGCCTTTTTGGGGGGTGGGGGGAGGAAATTGATAAGAAGCAGAAAAAAGTTGTCTTATATTTCAATTTTAAACACTAAATTATACCCAAGCATATCATGTCAATCTGGCTTATTTAAGCATGAAGTTTTCTTTTTTCTTTTTTGCGGTATGTCATAAATCTTTTTCTTTGATTGGCTGTGGTCTCTTACCTTTTTATTTACAAGATGGATAGATGGGAAGGGTGCAGAGGATTCAGCCAAATCTGGGAGGGAGGGGGGGAGGGGCAGAATGGGGTAATTCTGAACATGTTCATTTTCTGAAAGCAGAAAAGATGAGGGATTAATTCCATACTGAGCCTCCATGAAATTCTTGACCTGATTTTTTTTTCTAAAGCTCCATAACACTGAACATGATTATTGTGGTTTGTCAGACAGTCAGCCAGATGCTCAGATTGGGTTTGGCATTTTTGTCTACCTATTAAGTCCTTTCCAAGGACTTGGGATAGGCAGATCTGGATGTTTAATGGTGTTATAGATATTGACACAGGATGGAAACTGTTCTGAATAAAGTCACCTTTTGCAATTGACTCATGGTGAGTTTGTCAATGCCAATGGTGCTCAAGTGGTGCTTCAGTTGTTTTGGGATTGCACCAAGCCCCCTATTACTATTGGTACTACCTTTGCTGCTGTGCTGCTGCTACTGCTACTACTACTACTACTAGTAGTAGTGTTGTTGTTGTTGTTGTTGTTGTTGTTGTTTTATTTAATTTACAGTTTAGGACTGTAAAAGCGTAACAGCTCAAGTCTTTACCAAGGACCTAAGAGCTGTTAAGGTAGCATCTGAGCATAGGCAGTTCTGAGTAAAATGGTTTTTTTTGCAAAGTCAAGATTCTCAGGTCTAATAAGTTCAAAATTTCCATGTATCGAAGCAGCCCTTTGGGTATTGCTTCAAGGGATCCTATTACTATTGGTACAACCACTGATTTCTTCCTCCACAATCGCTCAACTTTAATTTGCAAATCATAATATTTCATTATTTTTTCTAGCTGTTTCTCTTCAATTTGTGCATCACCTGGTATTGCAATATCAATGAACCAGACTTTTTTTTTCCACAATAGTGATGTCAGGCATGTTGTGGGCCAGATGTCTGTCTGTTTGATTCGAAAGTCCCACAGGATCTTGACCTGGTCATTTTCAAGAGCTTTGTCAACTTGGAGTTCCCAATAATTTTTGCTGCATTCGAATCCAAACCTCTGGCAAAGCTCCCAAACTATGATTTTGGCAACTCAATCATGACATTGTAGATGCTATATAGAATATACAGAGTTAATCATACATAGACATTTACAGTGTTAATTGTACATAGACATCTGCTTTAAATGATATTTTAAATTGATAAACTCAAGAGAGTTCTGTCCTGATGGGTAAATCAATTACCCATTTGTAGCCGTCTCAGACTCTAGGAATGTCTCATGTGTCTCATGGGGCAAGTCACCTCCTCCTCTAAGCTATGTAACATAATGCCCAAAATTCAGCCTACATGACAGCTGTCGCACCACCATTTATGATGGTGGTGCTGCCATTATAAAAATCAATCACCACGAATCCTCTGAAAAATGGATTATACTCCACATTGGTAACCACCTCGCTAACTCTCCAAAATACACAGAAAACTGTCGCGTCGAGCGACCGATCAGGGTTCCGGCCTCAACTCTTAGAGCCCCGTAACAGGGGTGAGAATTTAGAGGGACCCTCACAAGGGTGAACACCTTGAATATGGAAGGATTTTGCCCTTTGCCACCGACCCAGTGTGCCGGACGTTCCGACGGTCACACTTGGGAACTGCGATAGCGCAGGAACAGAATCCTAGGACAAACTGAGGCACCAACACAAGTTTGTTCAAGGTGAGAGAGCACAGAGTGCCCGGGGTGGATGGTGTTACCCCCCGAACAGCTTTGCACAGCACTCTTTTATTGAGCAGTTTCACCAGGGAGGGGGAAGTACACACATGAGGAAGTAACATATGGAAGGTCATAGGAAAACATAGCTCATTGCATACAACTGCTAATGAAGAGGGCAAAGGTCATCACAGGAAACAATAAAGCATAACTTATCGTATACAAATGCTAACAGAGAAGACAAGGGTTATCACAGGAAGGCATAACTTGAGGCAAGGACAATTACAGGAGACAGGAAGCCATATCTTGAGGCAAGGGCAATTACAGGAGACAAGTCTTGTTATATACAATTGTAAATGGAGGAGGCAGAGGTATTTGTTGTATACATTTGTAAATGGAGGAGGCAGAGGTTTATCACCAGAGACAGGAATGCAGAACTTTACAATTGTAAATGGAGGAGGCAGAGGTTTATCACTAGAGACAGGAATGCAGAACTTTATAATTGTAAATGGAGGAGGCAGAGGTTTATCACTAGAGACAGGAATGCAGAACTTTATAACTTTCAATATAGAAGGCAAAAAGGTCTTTGGGAGTCTAGGATAACTACAGAAAACAATTGTGTTTCTTATGCACAGTCAATAAGAATCCTTAAATGTTCTGGAACAGGAATAATTTTGATCTGTCCTGGTTGGTCACACCCATATTTAGCTTGTCATGTAGCTTATATGAAAATCTACCAGAAAATCAAGGGGGCCATCCATTCTGGAATGACACCATAGATGCTAAATATCTGCCAAATGTTCAAACAGCTAGGCCTCTGTTGCTGATATCCAGACCCACAGGCATACAAGCTGCACATACAAGCTTTTAGTTGGAGCAAATAAGGACCAAGAATTAAGAGTTGCTCAAGGATCACTCTGTTTCCTTGGCTGAGATGCAACACCCTCAAGTGGTCCATCTGGAGAGAGAGAGAGAGAGAGAGAGAGAGAGAGAGAGAGAGAGAGGGAGAGAGAGAATGAATTCAGGTGCAGCAGTTCAACAGCACAAAAAAGGCTCATGACTTCAGCAACAGTGATTTGGAGGTTTGCCAGGTAAATAAAGGAACCATCACAGTATTGTTACCAGTGCTTTTTTTGTTTAAAAAAAAAGGTGCTGGAACTCTCTCACATCATACAACCCGCCTTGCCTACCCTACAAGGTTCCATCCAAAAAAGGTGCTGGAACTCCGTTCTGGGCGTTCTATGACAAAAAAAAAAAGCCCTGATTGTTACACAGGGGAGAAAAAAAGTGTTGATCCTCAGATGACAAAATTTTGTGTCTGGATGAAGACAGCTACTAACAAGAGCAAAACTAAAAAAAAAAGTCAACTCCTGAGTTACCCTCCACTGTAGGCCAGGCAGAAGGCCAAGTGTCTCCAAAGAAAGCCCAAAGCTTACACCAACCTTTCCAACATTTCAGTGAGAACTTTCCTCCTAGCTGTTGCTATACTAAACAATAAAAGAATAATGGCAAATGTTTTCTGTCTTCTGGGAATAATAAATGCATAGATGTTCACTTGCAGGAAATGCTGAATATATAGCAGGCCTCCAACCACTATGATGAGGTTGTTTCAGAATGTGAAGTGGTACATGCCTTTCACAACCTGCCAAATGTGAAATTATGTAAATCACTTTCAAAACATGTTTCCTTTTCATCTGCTGATAGCTTTGGGAGTGATTGAACATTGGATTTATGCCATGTTCCTTTGAACCTAAACATGTTTTAAATTTGTTCTTTAATATATGCATTTCTGAAATTTCCACAATTCTTAAGTTATATTCAGCAAAATTTTGCTTTTGTGTGTTATTTCTGCTTTTTCTCATATGGCATACATATATTATTTATAAATAATTTAAAAAGTGTTATTCATGTTATAATATAATGGTAATATATTCATTATAATGATCAATTGCATTTATTTTTTATTTTTTATTTAATTTATATACTGCCCATCTCCATGATAAGATGACTCTGAGCAGCCTACAGAACTTAAGTATGCAGCATACCTATTGCCAAATATGCCAAAACATTTCCAGGACAAATCACATTATAAGTACAAATTAAATTATTACACTATTTTGAACTTTGCAGTAATTGAGTACATGCTAAAGGTGGCTGGTGGTGGGTGCCCACATGGAGCACCTGACATGACATTGAAACTTGGTCTTCATTGAGAGTACCTACATCTCTTTTATTCTGTCCTACAATTTTCAAGACAAGATGTTAACTTGTCCTGAAGAACACTTCAAGTATTCCACCAATAATCCAGGCAAAGTTGGAATGTAATCATACCTTTATATCAGGGGTCCCCAACCCCCGGTCCGTGGACCAGTACCGGGGTGCATATGCCAGCAACCAGGCCACAAAATCAAGCAAAGCCCCATCTGCAAGATGCAGACAGCACACAAAACCACATACCCTCCAGTCCGTGGAAAAACCTTTCTCCACATAACCGGTCCCTGGTGCCCAAAAGGTTGGGGACCTCTGCTTTATATACCCTCACCTAACATTTGGCCTGCTACTCAAAGTTTCCATTAACAAGAATGTTTTCATCATCCATAAGAAACATTTTGCAGTCATTCTAATTTAAGGAACAATCCCCCATCTAATTCTTCCCAATTTTCAAGGATGTGAATATGAGCACAAATTCCAAACAGGCACATATCTAGATTTTTTCAAAAACTATGTCATCATGGAAGTTTTTGTTCCTGCTTTCTTAGACAACATGTTCTATTATGAAATGAAATTGCACTTATAGGATTGGATTGCAAGAACTTTGTGTACATGTGTTTCTTCCAGCTGCAACTTCTTGGTCTGAACTTGGAAGTGTAGCTCTCTGATCAGGTGAGAAATATTGCAATGTTAAGGGAGGACTGAAATGTTCTCAAGGCATCTGGGACACCATTTCAATATATAAAAAGCAGTCACCTTCAAGTATGTTTTATATGTTGAAGGCTCATGACACTACGGTACCAAATGCTTGCTAACCTTCTTAAGTTCTACTTAGCCACATACATAGAAAATAAATGCTTTATCTCCATTTTATTTCAGCTTTGACTTTTCCCAAGACAAATGCACAGAAGTATCACTACGTGTTTTTGGCTGCTCACCAAACAGACGTACTCCCTTCAACCACAGAACTGGAAAAGTCACTACTGGTGACAGAAGCAAGAAGCATCAGCATTTCCTAAGACACATAACACACACATGCTTTCCATTTTACAGGAGTGGACCATTAACCTTTATTTGGCAGATTGCACCTACCTTAAAGGTCTCAAATCTCACAGAACATAATAGCTATCATTCAGTTATTATAGCATCTGTTTTTCATGTAACTCTATCCTATTCAGGCTACATGTCTGTCTGTCTGTCTGTCTGTCTGTCTGTCTGTCTGTCTGTCTGTCTGTCTGTCTGTCTGTTTGTCTGTTTATGCAGCAGTCATACAGGTTATGTTCTTCATTCTTTCTGTGTATCAAAATTTCCATTGTGAGAACTCAACTGCTGAATTTGTGTAAAGGAGATTTGGGAGGAAGCTAGTCCTATTTTCACAGGCTTCTTTCTCCTGCCCTCTCCCCACCCACCCCACAACTTGTGATTTTTCAGTAGTATTCCCTCTGAGCCCAATTTACATCTGGGAAGGAAGTGGTTATAGTACAGTTAGTCTTGCTGTAGTTAAATACTATTAAGTTAACATTATGCATCTGTGGGTAGGAGAAGATGGGAGGAGTGATATAATTTTTAAAAAGGGCAGTGATTTTTAGCTACTTGACTGAATTATCCCCCCATTTTTGTCCATTCAAAGCCCCCACCGCTATTTCTTCAGTCAGAAACCTATTCTATTCAAGCTTTTATTATGCCATATGTGTAGCTTGTGGTTATATTGAAGCACATAAATCTCGAGTGAGCTGCAAAACATTAAGCCACCATTATCCTTATAATTTCATTATCTCCATTTCTCTACCCTATGACATTTCAAACTAATTGAACACCCGAGATTTTCCAGTGAAGTTTATTTTCCAGACTTTATTAAAGTAATGTCTGAGAGAGAGAAAAATGTCTACACTCAGCATTTCCTAAAACATCCCAATTTATTAAGTGGATGTGGGTTTGGAAAGAGAGCCTAAGAACCAAAGCATTCATTTCCCCCATTTCTGAGGTATGTGTGTTTAAACGCACATTTTCAAGGGAAAATAATACTAAATTATAGGACACTTGGAACTTGTTGAATGTTTTCCATAATACAGTTTTGAAAACCTTGGCTGCTATTTCTTCAGAAATCAATTTTTTATGGATTTAATATGTTGTATCAATTTGTTTGTTGCCACAGAATATATTCTTTCAATTTAATAGATGTAGTTAATAGCAACTCAATCCTCCTCTAGCAGTTCACGTGCAATTGTTTTGAAACAGCGCACAGGCTAGAATTCACTGGTATGTTTGACCATAAGACATGAGATAGTGTTTGGTTCACCCTTGTTGCAAATGGATAACTGCCTGGCTGAATTCCCATGCATGTAAAATGGAGAAACCAAAAAGAAAAAAAATAGCATGATCGACAATCTCCAGCTCAAACAGAAAGGCATCAGAGAGTGGTATGAATTGTTGGCCTCGTCTAACGCAGAGGTGGGGAAATATGGCCCCTTTAGGACTCATGGACTTGAACTCCCAGAATTCCTGAGCTAGCATGGCTGGCTCAGGAATTCTGGGAGTTGAAGTCCACAAGTCTTAAAAGAGCCTTAGTTTTCCACCCCTGGTCTAATGGAAGGGTTCTCTTCTCTAGGGTCTCTGTCTAGAGAAGAAAACTAGGCCTGATCTAATGGAAGCCTTCTCTTCTTATGTCCTGGTGCTGAGAGAGATTTTGCTGTTGATACTCAAAGAGATCTAAGGCCTTTACTGACTGCCTTCCCTTCATGGATATGCATAATTCCCTTAAAAAGGCATTCACTGAACTGCTTGGAAGAGAATTATAAAGTTTAATTGGACACTATGTAAAGATGGAAGTGTTTCCTTTTATCTGTCCTGAATCTCTGCTCATTCTGCTTGGTTAAATGACCCGAGATCATGAACATCTCTATTACATTATATTCAACTTCCTCCTGTTCCCCCCCCCAAGTTATCGCTTCTGTTTGCTCTCTCTCTCTCTCTCTCTCTCTCTCTCTCTCACACACACACACACACACACACACACACACACACACACACACAATTGTATAAATTAAAATTAAAATTTTGTCAAGGAGTACAGGGTTGCGGTTGCTCTAAAATCACATTGATAATCCTGTGAAATTCACACTAAATGTGGCAGTAATAAGATAAACCCAAAACCTACAGTTAATGTTCCAAATCTTCATTAGCACCTCCATGCCAAGGCAACCATAACCATTTATTTTTAAAGAATACATATGGAATCAAAATGTCAGTGAAATTAACTTCTAGTTATGATCAGAGGCTAATTATACACTTTTTTTAAAAAACCAGGCAATCCAAAGTTACCTTCCAAATTATGGGAAAGCAGAGCTCTCCAAGCAATAATGGCTCAGTTGTAGATGCTGTCAATGAGCTTTCCCAAGGTAGTGACCATCGTATGTATTGGGACTCCAATTCCCAGAACTCCTTTCTAGCATGATTAGTGTAAATCCTAGCATATCTGAAGCACACCACTTTGAGGAAGACTTTTGGATCCATCCTTGACTCTTCTGCAGATTGACTAGAAATTTTAGATTAATCCCACCAGGCAAAATGTGAAGGAAAAAGAATAGTAAAGCAATTGTGATTGGAAATGCAAAAACTTCAGCTTCAAATGTTTTGGCCTAATTCAAATATTTGAGAAGTGGTTTTATTTATATTAGGAACAAGGGACCTTCTGCACTAAGTTACTCATAAAATCACATATAAAGCAAACTATTGGTTCAAACTATCACACCAACGTTGTAAATGCCCCCAGAATTGTATATATGGCCTGAAAAAATAGATAGCAACATTATTTTCACCATAAATCAATCTTCAAGTTCATTAACTTGTTTTTACTGTGGTTCTTTGTATTCTTTTGAGTTCATTAACATCTTTCTGAGATGGAGGTAGCTAGCTCAGAATTATGAATGTGTTTCTTTCAGATCGTTACTGAGAAATGTAGCAACCTCTGTGGCACTTGAAATGATGTGATATCTATAGAAATTGTTATTGAAAGAAAATGTATGGAGAAGTCATACCCTGTCCCTTTTGTGTTGGATGGGGCTTCCTTCCATGAAGGATTGGAGCTTCAGTGAATTAAACCTGATGACAATAGTGTTACAAACTATGAAATTGCTGTATAATTGCTGACAGTGTTGTTGATTTATATATTTGCAAACAGGGGAATCACATAACTGATTTTCTAGGAAGGAAATTTTACTTAAGCTGATCCCCTGCCAAGCGCTATTTTTATGGAGAAACATCCAATAGGCTCAAGTACTAGGGGAGAGGAATTAAGAAAAACCCTAGTTGGACTTCCACGTTCCTGTCACTTGCAGATGCCTTTTTTTTGTTTTTAATATTATCCTGATGTAAAAGCAGGTTTCAGGATATTTCAGCTATATGGGGAGTTGTCCTTATCCCTTTCAATTTATGGCCTGATATTTTCCTTCTTTTTTTTTCCAAAAAGTTTTTATTATTTTTTTCCCCATACATTCAATCATAATTTTTCAACTTACGTGCTGTCTGAGTTTACATTCTCTAATACATATTTAATTCCTAATCCTTTATTCTTTCCTCTAGCCATCAATAAAATAAGTCCCAAGTTTGATAATATTCCGTTTCTTTTTTTCTTTCAGTCTCATAGTCAGTCTGTCCATCTCTGTGCATTCTAGTATTTTTTTAATTATTTCTTCATCTGATGGTATTCCTTCATTTTTCCAATATTGCGCGAATATAATTCTTGCCGCTGTTGTGACATGTGAAATCAAATATAAGCTTTGTTTGTTAGTCTTTTCTGGCATTATACCTAATAAAAAAAGTTCAGGTTTAAAATCTACATGCTCTCCCAACATCTTTTCTAGCCAGGTATGTATCTTTTTCCAATCATTCTTTACTTTGTCACATGTTCACCAAACATGATAATATGTGCCTGACTTATGTTTACATTTCCAACATCTATCTGATACGTTTTAAACATTTTTGCTAGTTTGCTGGTGGCAAGTGCCATCTATAGAACATTTTATATAAATTTTCTTTGCATGAAGTTGACATTGTCGATTTGTAATTACTTTCCCTTAAATTTTGCCATTTTTCTAATTCTTTATTATATCCAAAATTTTTCACCCATCTTTCTTTAACTTGTTCACTTTCCATTTTCAAAGTTAATAGAAAATTATACATTTTCTTAATTAGTTTCTCATCCAAAGTTAACAATGTCTTATAAAACACAGCTTTGTTCCTTATAAAATCCGTACAGTTTAACATCTTTATCATATCTGGCTTGCATTTGCAAATGTGCCCACCATGATAGATTGATACCCTGATTTTCCATTTCTTGTTTAGATTTTAAATTCCCTTCAGAGTTTACAATATCTCTATATGTCCAGATTTTTTCAAAATTCACTAAATTTGGATGTACAAATGTTTCCATTGTTGACAACCACCCTGGAATTTTCAAATATATTTTACATTTTATTTTTTCCCACATTGTTAACGATGCATTTCTTATATAATGATTTTGGAAATATTTATGAACTTTATTTTTCCCATACCATAAAAAGTGTGCCACCCAAATTGTAAGTCATGCCTCTCCAGACATAATAGCCTTTTATTTCTAAGAGTTATCCATTCTTTTACCCATGTTAATACGGATGCTTGATAATATAAAACCCACTCTGGTTTGTTTATTGTATATTGTTTTTATCATGTTTATAAAATTCTGTCCAAAGTCCATTATTTGTCATTGCTGAATCATAAATTGCCAGGAAACATTATCAAATGCCTTTTGGGCATCTAGAAATATTAGTGCTAGTTGTTTCCCTGGATGTAGTTCATAATATTCTAATACGTCCATTATCACTTTTAAATTGTTTTTAATTTGGCTCTTTGGCAAAAAAAAACATTTTGATCTGAATGTATAAACTCAGTTAAGTATCTTTTCAGTCTCTCTGCCATTACTGAAGTAAACATTTTATAATCCACATTCAGTAAGGATATTGGCCTATATTTTTTTATCTGTGTCAAATCTGAGTCTTCTTTTGGTATTAAGCTAATATTTGCTTCTATCCATGTATTTGGGAGTTTAGCGTCCAACAAAAGTTCATTGCAAACGTCTTTCAGTGGTTCACTTAGTACATCTTGTAAGGCTTTATATAACTCCGCCGGTAGTCCATCTGGCCCCGGTGTCTTCTCGTTTTTTCATCTTCTAATAGCCTCTGTTATTTCTATTATTGTTATTTTTTCCTCTAGCATAATCTTACGGGTTTCTGGAATTTTTGGAAGGTTATTTGCTTCCAAATATTGGATCATTCTCTCTCTTGGAATTTCTTCTATTTTGTACAGTTTCTTGTAATATTCTTTAATTATCTTTTTTATTTCTTCACTTTTAAATTGTAGACAACCTTTTTCATCTACTAAATTCTTTATCATTTTCTTCTCCTTCTGTTTTTTAAGTTTATATGCTAACCATCTTCCTAGTTTATTTGCATTTTCAAAAAAATATTTTTTTTTGCTCTTTTTATTCGCTGTGCCAATTTTTCTGAATCTAACAGATTAAGTTTGTGTTTCCATTTCTCTTTTTAGAATCTTCTTTTGTGGATTCATTTGCAGTTCTGATTCTAATATTCCAAATTTTTCTTTTAATAGTCCATACTGCTGTCTTTTCTGTTTGTTTGGGATTTTTGCCATGTATGTTATAGCTATACCTCTAAAGTATGCTTTGGCTGTGTCCCATATATTTCATAATGTTGTATCTTCTTTTTTATTTTATTTGAAGAAAAACTCCATTTCTTTTTTTGCTAGCTCTATAAATTCTCTTTCTTTTAATATAGATTGGTTCAAAGTCCATCTTGATTTTTTTTGTATTCCTCTCCACATCACTTTTAAAGGATTATGATCTGCCCATGTATCTAATTCTATCTCAATTTCCTGCATGTTTGTCCTCCATTCAGATGTCATCCAAATCATATCAATTCAAGACCAGGATTTTTGACTGTTTGAATAAAATGTATATTGTAATTTTCTTGGATTAATTTCCCTCTGAACATCTTGTACTCCAATTTCTTCTATCATGTTAAACAGGGCTTTTTTTTCTCATAGAACACTCAGAACGGAGTTCCGGCACCTTTTTTGATGGATTTTTTCAACTTTTGCACAAGCTGTGCTACTCCCTCTATTGGCTTTCAAAAGCCAATAGGAATTGCTGCTGAGCATGCCAAAAGACCCAGCCAGCAAACATTGCACATGCAAGTTGTCTCCAACAAAGGCGAGTTGGCAAAAACTTTGCACCCCTCCCTGCTGCCCAACTACACCATCTCCTAGTTGTAAGTAAGAGAGGACCAGGAGTGGGAGATGGGGAGCAGCACTTAATTCTGCCCTGCCGAAAAACCAGAGTGCAGATGGACTCCTGCCTTGTGCTCACCCGTGTCAGTCAGGCTCTCCATCCTGCGCTGTGGCATGGAGAGCCTGGCACCAAAGCACAGAAAACATGTGAGCGCCTGCCTCATGCTCACCTTGTGTCAGCCAGGCTGACCACAAGTCAGAAGGAGAACGCAGTGGCAAAGAAACCCCCTCCTCAAATAACTTGCATTTGTCAAGTCCACCCTGCCCTCTGCGAGACCCTTGGCCCAATGGGGAGGCGAACACGATTTCCATCTACACCTCTTTTTAATGGTAGTCCTGAAGATACCTAGAGAAGGGAGTGGCAACGCCACAGTGCTGTGGGAGCCGTGGGGCCTGCTCTACACAGTGGGGCAGCGCAGGGCAGGTGGTGGGGCAAAGACGGTGCTGGCAGGGTGGCTGCAGGTGCTGGGTGGGAAGGTGGCATGCATGGGGTGCAGCAGGCGGCTGACCTTCCTTGGGCCGGGTCAGCTGGTGGCCTGCCTGGTGCTGGACCTGCACCACAGCCACCTCACCCTGTGCACCTATGTGGCCGCACTGGAGTGCCTGGCCTGCAATGCCTGCTGCGGCCTTGGCCTGCCCACCACCCATGCCCTCCTGCCACCCCGCACCAGCATCTGGCTCGGCGACTGCAAGCTCTGCGCCATTGGTTTGCATTGTGGGAGACACATCACCTTGCATGGATTGGCCCTGAACTGCTGCACTGACTTAACCTGGTTTGACCACATCATCCCATGTGGCCTGGAGGGGCTGGGGGTCACCTCCCTCAGCCAGGAACTGTGTCTCATGGCTACTATTTTAGTGGTTATCTGATTTTGTACATCTATCTGAAGTGGTAATCTTAAGCATTTTTTTTTCATAAATTACTTAAGGATATGCAACTATATGTTTCTCATATTTATCCAATGTTACTTTTGCATCTACTTTTTTCAATCCATTTTCTTTCTGTCATTAATTCCCCAAGAATAAGAAATGTAAATTGTAAGCTCCTCATAGCACAGTTCTATATCATTGTTAAAATACACTGGGCAATTATGGACATATTCATTCATATTCATAAATAGATTGAATTGTAACACTTTCCCCCCTCATCTAAACCTGTTGTCTTGTCTGTATAATTTGAACATAGCTAGGCCATTTTTATCAGCAGTTGTAAAGAAATAGAAATAAAATGTTTAACTTATGTATTAATAACAATTTCTTTGCAATTCATTATTTTGTCAGTAACACGACTCCATCAATTAAACACATATATGTGGAAGGCAGAATATGCACTTGTATTAGACATCTATTATCTGCAAGTCCTTCCAAAAGGAACTCAATATATGTCATACTGTATATGCAAAAGTTGTCTCCTCTATTAAAGCGCAACACATCATTTTCCAAGTAGACAATAATAATAATAATCCATCTTTACTATACCCACCTGCAGTATATAAACATGGAAGAGCTATCCCACAATTTTTCACACCTATGGCAGCCTACTATGCTGTCTTCAAGATAAATTTGATAAAACAGAACTTAGTGTTCTAAGTTCATCATGAAATAAGTCTGATGAAAATAACTATTTTGGCAGGAATGATTTAATAGCATGCATTTTGGGTTATAGGAGCATTTCGTTCACTTGAACCAATGTGATCATATCTTTAAAATGGTATGTCCAAGTCATCAACAATGTGGTTGCTAATATAGGTAGGTCTGGCTTATCAGCTGTTTGTATTTAAGGAGATGCTCACAACAAATTCTAGTTTATTTGGTGAATGCCTGAAAGATGCATCATCTAAGCCAAAAACAGATGAAAAAACTAAAGGCAATTATGAATTAAACTTGGCTCAAATCTCAAAGAGTTGCTAGACGAAAATTGGACAAAACTTTGGAATTTACTATGAGCATTTGCCTTAAATACAATAAATTAAATTTATGTTAAGCATTGAATATATAATTTTTAATTATATAAATAAATATAAATATAAATAAATATATAAATAAAATTATATAAATAAAAGATTAACAAGATGAAAGTTCTGGCACCTTTTTTTTTTTTTAGAAAAAAAGCACTGATGTTAATGGAGGTCTTAGGTAATCTTCTTCTTCCAGTTTTTCCTGTTTTATTACTTTTATAGTCTAATGTCCCATCCACTATTGCGTTAAAGTCTCCTACTAAACAAATATTTTGGTACTCCATTTCTATTATTTTTCTATGGAGATTTTGATAGAATTCTTCCTGGTTGTTATTTGGTGCGTATATTACTATTAACAATGTTTGGTTTTGATGTAAGTATATTTCTACCATCACAATTCTTCCTTCTTCATCTGAATAAATCATTTTAGAATATATTGTCTCTTTAATATATACAGCAACATCTCTTTTTTCTGTTGTACTGATGCATGATAAAGTTTCCCAATTTTGGGGTACTCCAACAGCTTACAATATTGTTTTTTTATATGTGTCTCTTGCAAATAAATTATATCTATATTTAATTTCTGTAGTTTTCTAAAAAAAAATTTTTGATAGGGAGTTTAGTCCATTTATATTTACTGACAAAATTCTGTTTTCTTTCTCTATTTCAGTTATTTATATTTAGGTCTAGTCGATCTCATGATCCTCTCTTCTCTGGCAATTCCTTCACTCTCTTGATCAGATTTCTCTTTCTGTTCTCCCATTTGTATATAGTTGCTTCTTCAGTTGCTTCTTTTATTTGTTTCTGGTCACCACTAATTTTGAGTGGTGCTTATTTTTTCACGCTGAAACATTGTTTCAATAGGTTGTTGGGCTAGGTCAGGGGTAGGCAACCTTGGCTCTTTTATGACTCATGGACTTCAACTCCCAGAATTCCTGAGTCAGCATAGCTGAGTCATAAAAGAGCCGCGATTGCCTACCCCTGGGCTAGGTGTTCCAACAGAGGGTGCAGAGAAAGTCTTTTTCATAGGTCTGGTGAGGTTTGATGTACTCATTTTTCCAGCCAACTATCTTAGGCTGGAAGGTGAAGAAGGAGAGTGCAAAAGTTGGGTTGAAACTAAACATTAAGAAAACCAAGATCATGGCATCCGGCCCTCTCAATTCCTGGCAAATAGATGGGGAAGAAATGGAGGTAGTGACAGATTTTATTTTCCTGGGCTCCAAGATCACTGCAGATGGGGACTGTAGCCAAGAAATTAAAGACGCTTGCTCCTGGGGAGGAAAGCCATGGCAAATCTAGACAGCACACTAAATAGCAGAGACATCACCCTGTCAACAAAAGTGTGTATAGTCAAGGCTATGGTCTTCCCAGTTGCAATGTATGGCAGTGAAAGTTGGACCATAAAAAAGGCTGAGCGCCAAAGAATTGAGGCCTTTGAGCTGTGGTGCTGGAGAAGACTCCTGCGAGTCCCTTGGACTGCAAGGCGATCAAACCGGTCAGTCCTAGAGGAGATCAACCCTGACTGCTCTTTAGAAGGCCAGATCCTGAAGCTAAAACTCAAATACTTTGGCCACCTAATGAGAAGGAAGGACTCACTGGAGAAGAGCCTAATGCTGGGAAAGATTGAGGGCAATAGAAGAAGGGGACGACAGAGAATGAGGTGGCTGGATGGAGTGACTGAAGCAGTAGGCGTGAGCTTAAAAGGACTCCAGAAGATGGTAGAGGACAGGAAGGCCTGGAGGAACATTGTCCATAGGGTCGTGATGGGTCGGAGACGACTTCGCAACTAACAACAACAACAAAGTACTGAAATCAGTGAACTTCATTTGAGTTCTGGCCTTAATTATAATAAATTCCCTGGATGCCCCACTATCAACCCAAGCTGGCCTATTTGAAAATCTGATTGATTCAGTGAGAAAACAGTGTCTGCTAGCATCCAGACAGTTACAGTTGAGATTAATCGGGTGCCCCAAACTGCAGCTTCTGTCCAATTACTTTTTATGAATAGAATTCCCAGTTCCCTGACATTCAGGAGACCAAAACATTATTGGAAAAGGGGATAGACTCTTCTTTTTCACCTTTATTTTAAAAGGTGTAAAGGATGGTTGATAAAATATGCTTCTTAGCAAAGAAAAAAGAAAGAGAAAAGAAAAAAAAAGCATCCTCAGTGGCTACATTTCCCCCCCCAACTAAGATTAATCAGCTTTGCTTGAAATAGCAGGTCTTCAGTAATAATTCTGCAAGAGCAATTCCTATTTGACTGGTTTATAGCAGCTCTTTAGCCCCAATTAATAGACAAGATAAGATAACCTTAAAATTTATGAATCAAGGAGGATTCTTTTAAGAAATAAAAAGCTGGATATGTAAATATGAATTATGCATGCCTGTAATAGTCCAAGAATGAAGCTGAACTGATCCAAGGAATCAATGCCCTCTAACAGCAGTTGCGTTTTGCTTTGTGCTCAGAGCATCTCAGTCGTGGAGCCCAAGGAAGATTCTTCCTACTTCTGGCAGCCTAATTGGGAGACCCTTGAACCCATGCTTCATGCTGTGCTCTGCAGAGCCAAGGAGACAGGGCTAAGGCCACACTTCAATTCAGTTCACACTTCACAATTCAGTGTGTCTGTGGTTGCATGGAGACTCAAGACTGCAGGAAGGAAAGAGTTGGGACTGCGATTACAGAGATGCCTTGCCTTGCTCTGGAGGACTCGAACAAAACAATCAAAATATCAATGCTAATTATGCCTGGTGGAATTTGTTCTAGGGCTAGTAAACCTACAGTTATTTACATTTTTCAGATCCTTTCTCTTTTACTTAGTTAGGTTGTCTGACCTATTTCATCTCGGACCTATTGGCTTTCTAAAAAAATTGCTATGTCTTTGGCTGTTCCCATGACTTCCTGCTTATGGTGCTCAGTTAATGGCCAGAAGACTGTATAGAAAGGCTAGCACTGGTGTTAATAATTTTGAGACATTTTATTACTTCCTTCTATCGCCTGAGGAAGGAAGATTTTCTTAGTAAATGCTGATTATACCTTCCCTGCTGCAGAAGAGAAAGGAAACAAAATATCAGCAAGAAAGATCAATCGGACAAAACGATCTTCATTCATTGCTCTTTTCATTGCTCTTTTCAACCTAGAAATCTCAGCGGAGGCAGGCTCCCCCCGGAAAGATAAATCCAAACATGGGTAGAAATATTCTGTTATCTTTCCAAGACATTGATAGACTATCTGGCATGCAGAGTCGCTATCCTTCCTTCACATTTCAGTTCAAGTCACCTCAGGGGTGTTTTCATGTTAATGGAACATGATCACTGATGCATTTTTAGGAGGGGTGAGACTCTAGGCCAGGCAGAGCTCCAGTTTGCTTAAGCCATCCAGTGCAGAAATACAGTTTTCCACACTGATCTGTAGCTTTTCCTAGCTGTTTTTTTTTATTCCTGTCCTTCCTGTTTATCGCCTGTGTGGCTGACAGTCTGGGGGTTACCATAGTCTTTAGGCTCCTATTTCTGCTTCCCAAGGAATTCAACACATCCTGGACTCTAATCTGGTCTATGACTATCACTGAAGTCACTCATAAAGCGCTAAATCCTTAGTCAGATTAACACAGGCTGGTAGCCTGATCCTAGAGAGAACTCAGGACTTGCCTGGAAGTGGGACTTTTCTCTATGCACCCACGAAAAACATTTGTACTGATTCATGCTCTTCCCTCCATTGTTGCTAAAAAACGACCAGCAGACAGATATTTCATTTAGTACAATGTCTAGATGGATATTTCACCAGCTGTAAGAGGCTCCTCTCAATTAATCTAAATTTTCTACACTCAATTATATTACACAGATTGGTTTTGTACTGTAGATGACTCGACTTGCATATTATTGACACTTGAGTGTTAGATATAATTAAACACTTGCAAAATACTGTATGTAAGCGTAATATGATCCTTGTTATTATTAAGGTTCTTTCTTTCTCCTCTATTGCTCTGGAAGCATTCACTGCCTTCCCTGCTATTGTTGATCAATAATTGCATTCCTCAAGTCAATCTGCAGAGACATGCTTTGCATTCAGGAAAATCCAGAAACTTGAAGTAAATCAGACTGATACCCAGAGATCCAGAGCTCTGAATTGAAAAAGGGTTCTCCCCTCCCCCCAAATAGAATAAATCTGGGGCCTTCAGAAATCTCATTAGTAATTGGAGATTGAGTCGAATGAGCTCTGATCAAGTGATACATCATTTGAGTCAGTCACCTCTTGCTTAATTAACAGTCAGCTGTGAAGCGGCACAAATCCTGAATAACTCATCAATGATGTAGAAGCCATTTTTAAATCCTTCTAGGCTCTGAAAAGGAGGCTGGGAGACTGACATGTCTTGGCTTGGGAGAGAGACCCAGCAAAAAAAAAAAACAACCATTGTACAGTCAGGTGAATTTAAACAATTCTATCTTTTTTGCCACTTTTCCATTCCCCAGTGCAACTGCTGTGATGGCAAAAACATAAAATGAGATAGAGTGCTAAGAAAGGACCTTTGTGTTATACGGCCTCTTGAGGGCTTCATCTCTCTGTTTCAGAAACAGGTAGTGAATTAACACAGTCTTCTCAGTCCTGTGTGCAAGACGAAGACAACAAATTTAGCATGAAAGAACCTATAAAGAGTGTATTAATCCCATGAGACTAGTTTTTACATGTAGTTGACTGGATTATAGTGACCATTGAATAGAAGGATCCTCTCTTGAACCATATAAACATGCTGTGATAACACACCAGATGGTGTGCCTGCAAAAAATAAAAATAAATTCTCCCTAATGTCTCCATATATTGAAAAAACTAATTCCAACTTCTATTCATCATGAGTGTTTTCACCAAGACTCATCAGTCAAATGATTTGAGGGAAGAATATTGAAACAGGATCTCAGAACTGATTTAGAGTTCTGTGCTTATTCGTAGTTGTTCGCACACATCCCACTCCCCCAATTAGGATCAAAACTCAATTTTTGTTAGATCTGAAAGTGCACAGTACTGGAAAACAGAATCACACAGCTGGAAATATTCAACACTAATTCCAATCCCCTCCTCAGTGCAGCAATCCAGATTGTCAACTCATAGCTATTCAGTGTCTGCTTCAACATATCTATAGTCTACCACATTTTAAAATAATTGGCTCCACTGTCAAACTGCTCCTACCATTGAGAAGTTATTCCTAGCCTTCAACTGGAATTCCTGTAATTTAAGACCATCATTCTGGGTCATGCATTCTGGAAAAAATAGAAAATATCTTATGTATGATACTCCTTCAGGCAATATAAATGGTGCAATTGCATTTCCCAGCTGGTGGTCTTGTTTGAGAGGTAAATATACCCAGTTCCTTAATTTTTTCTAGGTTTCTATTATTACAGCCCCCTTCATGGATTTCTGCCTTGTCGTGGCGAAGGGGCTTGCATAATTCAATGAAGCTATGAGCTATGCCGTGCAGGGCCACCCAAGATGGACAGGTCATAGCAGAGAGTTTTGACAAAACGTGATCCACTGGAGAAGGAAATGGCAACCCACTCCAGTATCTTTGCCATGAAAACCTTATGGACAGTACCAAAAGGCAAAACGATATGACGCTGGAAGATGAGCCCCTCAGGTCGGAAGGCGTCCAATATGCTACTGGGGAAGAGCAGAGGGCTGGTACTAGTAGCGCCAGAAAGAATGAAGCGACTGGGCCAAAGCCGAAAGGATGCTCAGCTGTGGATGTGTCTGGTGGTGAAAGGAAAGTCCGATGGTGTAAAGATTTTTTTCTCCATAGGAACCTGGAATGTAAGATCCATGAATCAAGGAAAGCTGGATGTGGTCAAACAAGAGATGACAAGACTGAACATCGACATCTTAGGTATCAGCGAACTAAAATGGACAGGAATGGGTGAATTTAATTCAGACGACCATCAGGTATACTACTGCGGGCAAGAATCCCTCAGAAGAAATGGAGTAGCCTTCATAGTCAATAAAAGAGTAGGAAAAGCAATACTGGGATACAATCCTCAAAATGACAGAATGATCTCAGTTCGAATCCAAGGCAAACCATTCAATATCACAGTAGTCCAAGTCTATGCCCCAACCACCAGTGCTGAAGAGGATGAAATTGACCAGTTCTATGAAGCCCTACAGCACCTTATAGAATTAACACAAAAAATGATGTCCTTATCATCATGGGGGATTGGAATGCTAAAGTAGGAAGCCAAAAGATAAGCGGAATAACAGGCAAGTTTGGCCTTGGAGTACAAAATGAAGCAGGGCACAGGCTGATAGAATTTTGTCAAGAGAATACGATGGTCATAGCAAACACTCTTTTCCAACAACCCAAGAGATGGCTCTACACATGGACATCACCAGACGGTCAACACAGAAATCAGATTGACTATATGCTCTGCAGCCAAAGATGGAGAAGCTCTATACAGTCAGTAAAAACAAGACCAGGAGCTGACTGTGGCTCAGACCATGAGCTTCCCATTGCAAAGTTTAGGCTTAAACTGAAGAAAGTAGGAAAAAGCACTAGGACACTCAGGTATGAATTAAATCATATCCCTGTTGAATATACAGTAGAGGTGACAAATAGATTTAAGGAATTAGATATGATAGACAGAGTGCCTGAAGAACTATGGACAGAGGTTCGCAACATTGTACAAGAGGTAGCAACCAAAACCATCCCAAAGAAAAAGAATGCAAGAAAGCAAAATGGCTGTCTGAGGAAGCTTTGCAAATAGCTGAGGACAGGAGGGAAGCGAAAGGCAAGGGAGAAAAAGAAAGATACGCCCAATTGAATGCAGAATTCCAGAGAATAGCTAGAAGAGATAAGAATGCCTTCTTAAATGAACAGTGCAAAGAAATAGAAGAAAACAATAGAATAGGGAGGACCAGAGATCATTTCAAGAAAATTGGAGAGATGAAGGGAACATTTCATGCAAAAATGGGCATGAAAAAGGACCAAAATGGCAGGGACCTCACAGAGACAGAAGAGATTAAAAAGAGGTGGCAAAATTACACAGAAGAACTATACAAGAATGAACTTAATGTCCCTGATAATCACAATGAGGTGGTCACTGACCTCGAGCCAGACATCCTAGAATGTGAAGTGAAGTGGGCCTTAGAAAATCTGAGCAACAACAACGCTAGTGGAGGTGACAGTATTCCAGCTGAGCTATTCAAAATCTTAAAAGACGATGCAGTAAAAGTGCTACACTCAATTTGCCAGCAAATTTGGAAAACTCAACAGTGGCCACAGGATTGGAAAAGATCAGTTTACATTCCAATTCCAAAGAAAGGCAGTGCCAAAGAATGTTCCAACTACCACACCATTGCACTCATTTCTCATGCTAGTAAAGTTATGCTTAAAATCCTACAAGCTAGACTCCAGCAGTATGTGGACCGAGAACTACCAGAAGTACAGGCAGGATTTCAAAGAGGCAGACGAACTAGAGATCAAATTGCCAACATACGTTGGATCATGGAGAAAGCTAGGGAGTTCCAGAAAAACATCTACTTCTGCTTCATTGACTATGCTAAAGCCTTTGATTGTGTGGATCATAACAAACTGTGGCAAGTTCTTAAAGAGATGGGCATACCAGACCATCTTATTTGTCTCTTGAGAAACCTATATGTGGGCCAAGAAGCAACAGTGAGAACTGGATACGGAACCACTGATTGGTTTAAAATTGGGAAAGGAGTCCAGCAAGGCTGTATACTGTCGCCCTGCCTATTTAACTTATATGCAGAGCACATCATGAGAAAGGCAGGGTTAGATGAATCAAAAGTTGGAATTAAGATTGCCAGAAGAAATATCAACAACCTAAGATATGCAGATGATACCACTCTAATGGCAGAAAGTGAAGAAGAACTAAAGAGCCTCTTCTTGCGGGTCAAGAAGGAGAGTGCAAAAGTTGGGTTGAAAGTTAACATTAAGAAAAACAAGATCATGGCATCCGGCCCTCCCAATTCCTGGCAAATAGATGGGGAAGAAATGGAGTTAGTGACAGATTTTATTTTCCTGGGCTCCAAGATCACTGCAGATGGGGACTGTAGCCAAGAAATTAAAAGATGCTTGCTCCTGGGGAGGAAAGCAATGGCAAATCTAGACAGCACACTAAAAAGCAGAGACATCACCCTGTCAACAAAAGTGTGTATAGTCAAGGCTATGGTCTTCCCAGTTGCAATGTATGACAGTGAAAGCTGGACCATAAAAAAGGCTGAGCGCCAAAGAATTGAAGCCTTTGAACTCTGGTGCTGGAGAAGACTCCTGCGAGTCCCTTGGACTGCAAGGCGATCAAACCGGTCAGTCCTAGAGGAGATCAACCCTGACTGCTCTTTAGAAGGCCAGATCCTGAAGCTAAAACTCAAATACTTTGGCCACCTAATGAGAAGGAAGGACTCACTGGAGAAGAGCCTAATGCTGGGAAAGATTGAGGGCAATAGAAGAAGGGGACGACAGAGAATGAGGTGGCTGGATGGAGTCACTGAAGCAGTAGGCGTGAGCTTAAATGGACTCCAGAAGATGGTAGAGGACAGGAAGGCCTGGAGGAACATTGTCCATAGGGTCGCAATGAGTCGGAGACGACTTCGCAGCTAACAACAACTATTATTGCAGCCCCTCTCTGAAAAAGTTCCAATTTAACTGCAGCCCTCATGAAGTGCAGTACCAAAAACTGGAAACAATACCAAGATAGAGTTTGATCAATAAAGAACAGAATATAAATACAGGTATTTCTTGCTTATTAGCAGTAATTGGTACCATAAACTCCTTCACTAAGCAATGTGATCATGAGGTGCAACATCACGTGACCATGATGACTAATGACAACAGTTGTGGCAGTCCCACTTGCCATCATTAGGTGAATCCCATGCAGTTGCAGTGTTTTTTGCTCACATGATCACCATTTGCAGGCTCCTGCTGACTTTACCATTGACTTTGCCTGCCAGAAACCAACAGTGAATGTTGCAAGTGGCAGTCATGTTACTGCAGATCATTTGCAAAATTGTAATTGCAATCTGGTTACCAAATGCTTAAGTTGCAAACCCATGACTCTGGGAATATTGTGACAGCCACAACTACAAAAACTGATGATAAATAACTTACAGTATTCAGCATCCTTGTAACTTTGAATGGTTGCTGTATGAATGGACATTAAGCAAGGACAATCTGTAGCATATTTCATGACTGAAAATTGTATTTCTATTGATGAAATCTCAAATTCTGTTTGCCTTTTGTGCAGCTACATTATCCTATGGATTCATGTTCAACTTGTGTTCAGGTACAAATTGAAAGCATGGCTTCCTTTTAAGTCCTATTATCACTCCAGGTTTTATCCATTCAATACCTGCTCATTTCTTTTCCTTAAAAACATTTTGTTTTTCCGGTAAAATTTCATTTTGTTAGTTTTAGTCCATTTGTCTAGTAATTTTGAATTTATTTTTTGATTTCTGGAGCATTAGCTAATCCACATAATTGTGTGTCATTTACAGGAATAATAATCATATCCTCCAATTCCTCATCCAAGATGTTAAAAAAAAATATTAAAAGTAGGCTCAGGATTTTATTCTGAGGCAGCTTGTTCAATACCTTTCTCTGGTTTTATAAAAAAAAACATGGATGAGGATTCTTTCAGTAAGATTTTCAAAATATCTAAAAAGGTCTTGCTCAGAAATCCTCTTACAGTTTTTCCTTCTACAACAATAATCAGTTTTATCTAGCGTTTAAGATGCTGGCTCAGTACCTAGGAGTTTCCATTGTCAGTCATGAAAAGTTACTGAGTGACTTTGAACCAGTCATTATCTCTCTGCCTAACCTGGAAGAGAGTGGGAAAATAAGAGAGACTCCACACCACATACTACTTCAAGAGAAAGGGAAGGATATAAATCTAACATCACAGACATCCACCTTAATGTTCATGTCAGTGGCTCATACTTAAGCAGTCTACTGTTCAAAATTTCATTGGCTACAAAACATGTTACACAGTTATGGTTAAGCATTCACACAGCCTACTAAGGAAGTTGCCCACAGAAAATAAAAAGATAAGACAAGACTTAATCTTGATATATCTGTTCTGATGTCTGGTAATCACAGACTTATGGTAATCTCTAATTTTTGCCTTACCCTATTTTTCATTCATAATTACTTTTTTACATCTGTTCCCCATTTTCTTGCCTGGAGTTAAGCCTCTGCTGAATGCTATTTTCATACAAACTGCATATTCCATTAAAAAAAAGGAGACAAGGAATTAAATTTCTCTCCCCCAAATTAAAAACTCTCTTCTTTAAAAGTACCACTGCAATTATCTTGCAGAATGTTTGCAGGTTTTGCAGGCCATATTGATACATTTAATATAAACACATTCTTGGATAGCTCTAGATTCCATTAATATGGGTTGCTCAGAATTATTAGCCAGTAGCTGTCCCAAGACTACATTAATATATGCTTTTATTCTTCAGTCTCAGGATGAGATATAGTTTCATATAATGCTAAGATGTATTATGCAATCCAGGACTAAGTTTTAGAAAACTGTGGTATATTCATATTACTGAATGCAAACATCTCGTACAGTCACCATAAAATAAACCCATAAGGACTACATAAAAAAGATCAGGTTTCTTTGGTATATAAAAACCTGATATAGAGAAGCAGAGCAGAGAGGGGATTCCTGCACTGAACCCCATTCATATTTTTAAAAAGTATTTTACATTAACGTACTAATCAGAACAGTGTTATCATTGGGATGCTGGGTTTACCCTTTTGGTGTGGGCTATTCCCAGGGCTTTTTGTCTCATAGAACGCTCAGAACAGAGTTCCGGCACCTTTTTTGGATGGAACCTTGTAAGGTAGGCAAAGCGGGTTGTACGACATGTGTGAGTTCCGGCAACTTTTTCTTTTACAAAAAAAGCACTGGCTATTCCTATGCTTAGATGAGTAAACCTTCCACAGGAATGGGTGTAATAAGCAACTAACAAAGGTCTTGTGCTCATGTGTGAAGAGATTCAACTCAAAACTTCAACAACATAGGAAGGAAGATAGATTGGTGATTGGCTTTAAAGGAAAAATTATAACCATATTCTATCTCTTTACAAAGCAAAATAGTAAGAAATTAAAAACATCTTATCATAATGTCTGAATTTATTTCTCCAGAACCAGGATCATAACATAGCAACAGCTTGCATCTTGAGGCTTCAGACTTGAGGCTCATTGCTTTCCTAGGCAGTAATTTAAAAAAAGAAAAAAAAAGAAAAAAAGATTGCTGAAATCAAACGTTCTTCACACCACCATGGTGATTGTTTAGGTTTTGGCACAAAGTGTTTGTATCCACAAATGTTATTGATACATGAGGAAGCTATTTCTCTCCCATTCTTCTCCCATTTTCATTTCAATGCATTTCTGAAAATTATGAATAATGTGCATGTCTTTTATAAAAATATGCATCACAGTTAATTGTACCTGAATTAATAAAGCCAAAAGGAACAGGCAAAGAAACATAAAAGCAAGGAAAAATAACAAAAAGTCAAATCTTGTTATGTGATTATTTGTGATTATTATTAATGGATAATTTGCTGGTTCAGTGTTCAGGGAAAATTCTATATTGTATGTTTGTGAGGTCTGACATCTACTTTGGATAAGTGATTTTTGGTGAATTGGTTTAAATCCTGTGGTCAGTTGAGAAAGTAATGATCTTACAAAGCCAGTCCAGAGAGGCATTTTCCACCTTCCTGACTTTGTATGGATTGCTGAGAATCAGCTGAAGAGAGAGAGGGGGAGACTTAGAAGGCTCACTATGGAAGGATAACATATTATCCAGTGATACTTCTCATTTAAAGGAATAAAACTGACCAGTTGATAGACTATCAAGAGTTACTGTAATCTTTTAGATGTTTCCATAGATTCTCCTTTTATCGGACTATTACCTTCAATTGATTTTTTTTTAATGGGGAAAAATACACTTTGTTAGAATGCAACAAAAAGACATTGGTGAGGGTAAAGGAAGTACTCCAATGAATATCTTTGTTTGGGGTTCAGATTTCTCTGGGAAAAAGCCAGGAGTCATATTTTTTCTTCCCTCCACACCTTGACTGAACAGTCATAGATTACATTAAACAAATGTGTGGCTTGCTTGTTTGCTTGCTTGTGGTCTCGTGTGGCGTAAATCCAACTGTTTTCTTTAGGTTAAAAAGACCCTAACATTAACAAGGCTTAACATTATGCAAGAATTCAGCCTGGTGCTAAGAAAAGAGTTCTTGTCTTGCTGGGGGCGGGGTTAAGCCTGGATGACTGATCTTTAGCCTCTAGAAAACACAGAGGAAAATAATCTAATTTTTAAAAGTTATGTTGTAGTCATACTGGAGAGTGACATACTGAATTATGCTGGCCTAATCATCTGACAAACAATCACAATTTCCAGCAAAAGTAATAATAATTATATGCCCACGAGCTCAGCAATAACTCTCTAGCATGGACTCCATCAATCAAATACATAACCGCTCTGCCTTTGTGTTGGAAAATGCCTACCCTCCTCATATTTGGGGAAGTATTCCCGTGCCAATGTGATTTGTTGATATCAGTGATACCGGCATCCACATAATGTCCAATGTGATCAAACTAAATCCCAGGTTTTCTGATCCAGACGATGCCTTCTCTCTAGTTCTCTAATCACAGTTCCTAACATGGATGCACTCCGCCATTACAGGTTGAACCTATGGGGCTAGGTAGTCAAGAGCAAACAGCAAAAACACTCTTTGTCTAGAAACCTGGTTGATTTCCAATCATCAAGAGGCCTCTTGCCAAACCTCACTCATATACCTCTGGGAGGCATTGACCATCCAAGACCAGATGCCCATTTCTAACTTTTCCTGCACTAGGGGTAACCTCAGGGAATACTTTCCCAAGATATATCTGGTTGGAAAAGGCCCATGGGAGTGGGTGCTATGAGAGGTCCACAGAAAATGCTGGTGAGAATCATTCTACTCTGGAAAGCTTTTTGTTCTCCCCCACACACTCCTCTTTTTTAAAAAAGAAATGTAGGCATTCGGTGTTTATTTTTTTTAAAAAAAATGAGATTTGTATGTGTGTGCCTGTCTGGTCCCCAGCCATCAGCGCAATGTTTAAAAAGGCTCTTTTCATTTTTTTCTTTATCTCATTGAGTCCCTACAGATGGTTCCGAGCCTTTTAAATAGCCTTCAATCACTGTTTGTTCTCATTATGCTGTTGTAAAATGTAACGTTTTCCTTCCTTTTTATAATCCTGACAGTCCGACAAGATAACTTGATCTTCGTTTTGATAATCTAACCTCTTGTGAAAAGTTCATTACCAGATTTTGTGGCATGTCATCTGGCACACTCAGACATCAGTCTTTATTAGTCTTCTCACTCGCTCAGCCTCCTTCTATACCGTCCCCTATTATTCATGTTTTAATCTTATAATTTGCTATTGTTTATCAGTTTATACAGCCTTTCTCAGTGCCCCCTTTTCTGTATTTTGCCTCAATTCAAAAGCCCATCATCATTCATCATGTTCAATGCTTCTTTCAATAATGGGTACAATTTTAAATACACAATATAGCTCTCTTTGTGGAAAGCAGGCATTCTAGACAATGGCAGTTTAGTATACTTAGGCTTTTGTTAGTTTTACCAAGCCACACTCTAAACAGGCATAGTGTTAGGAAATGTGGTCTTTATTAAATAATGCCTGCTGAGAACAGAACCAATCACAGACCAAATAGCAGCAAAAGTGAAAGCATCCTTAGAGTTACACAGAGTTTGTTTCTTTTTCATAATACATGGTTTGCATTGATCATTTTCCTTCCTGGAAAGCCTAGACCATTGTATGCAAAGGTAGACAGAGCGATGTAAACAATCCTTTTTCAGTTGCAAACAGTCAGTTGAAATTGTGGTGCCCTTTGGGGGTGTCTGAGAGAGCTGATTACTACTGTGTAGGAGGAAAGCAATCTATGAGAAGGGGTCTGGTAGCAACTTTTCCAACTAACATGTAACAAATTTTATTAAAAAGGCAAAAGCTTTGTGAGCTGCAGCTTTCTGAGTCAGAGGCATAGAGTGGCTAGGCTGATGGGGGATTTAAATTGGAGGGAGGTGGAGGGAGAAAGGGGGAAACAGGTTGGTTATGCTGATGTAGATTACATATTGCATCTACAACAAGAGTATCATCACAAGCCCCAGCAAGTATTCAATGCATAACCAATCTATTTTCTATTCCCTCCTGATTCCCCCCCCCCACTTCCTCCCATTTAAATTCTACATCAGCCTAGTCACTTTATGCCGCTGGTGAAATTTGCTAAAGCTAAAGCTCATGAAAGCTTATTATGTCTTTTTAATAAAATGTGTTAGTCGGAAGAGATGCTATCAGACTCCTTCTGACTGGTTGCTATTAGAAATTGTCCTGGGCAACATCTCGACTGCCTCCACCCCCTTTGAGAATGTCCTGGAGGGCTCCATGATGTCTCATGTATTATTGGGATGTTATTTGAATCTCTCCAAGAAAGATCAGTTGCAGGCTTGGCTCTCCCTGTATGTAGAGAATACTCAGCTGTTCTTCTGAACTGGGATGGAGGTGTCCGAAGCCAATATATCGTAAAGCAAGAAGCTGAAGCTGAATTCAAATCAAGCAAGACGGAGTTGTCCCTGACTCAGAAGCTGGACTTCAGGATTCAAGAGAAGTGTGTGTTCCCAATCTAGCTGCACTCCTCCTTGAGTTGGCGGCAAGAAACTCATCACATCTGCAAACTGCAAAAACTCTTTGCAGCTATCCCACTGGATTCCCTGCTTCAGAGGACTCTCCTAAGGATTCCCATATCTTATTTCATGGGAGGGATTTAATTAAAGCTTCCATGAATTTAAGTATTTGGAGGTTTTGCACAGTCCAACTGTTTCAACACAGAGTAATGTACCAAGAGTGTAAGCATGTAGGACTTCTGTCTACTAGTTTCGCTGGGCCAGATATAAAATATGTCTAGAAAGAGCTCAGCAAAAACACTCCTACTTGGCAGGCCTAAGACAGGAGAATTATGTTTGCTAAGCCATTAAGATACAGTAGTGAATTTGTGGATTAGTTAGTGAGAGCCTATGAAATATGTCTTACTTTAATCAGTGCTTTCAAGTAATAAAACGTGAGGAGTTAACTTAAGGAGATTTCTTGTATTTATTTCCTGAAAACTACCCTAGTCATAAAAAAGGGGTTGGAACTGACAAAAATGTTAGCCGTGTGCCAAAAGCTAAGCCAATATACTGTAATTGCTAAACTCTAGTGGATACTGTTAGAAGGATTATTGTTTTTTTTGTTTTGTTTCTGCATTAGCTTCACTTTTCACTTTTTAAAAACACTGTGTCACTGCAAATATATAACTGGAATCTTAAGTAATTATTAGAAAGCTTTTAACACACCTACACACACACACGTGTGTACACTTTCACATGCACATCTTGAATGTCATTTAAACATTTATCAGAATTTTACATGAGAGGAATATATGTGGTGTCAACATTTAATTTTAATATGGATTACTGGGTCCAGGATATTATCGATATTTGCATGAATTTAATTCAAAAGTTGGATCACTCTTTTGACTCATAACTGAAAGTAGAAAACAAGGCTGTGTGAATTCTGTTCAATGTCATCTTTAGGTTAAAAATCTCTGAAATAATATTATTTTAAAAATGAAACAGCCGCAAAAGCCAAAAAAGAAAAGGATTTGTGATCTTAAGCACAGGAAAAGCTGAAGCTTTATGTGCAGTAATTATAAAAAAAAATGTTGTCTGTCATTAAAAAACATCAAGGGCAATTAACAAATAGCGTAATAAAGTTACATACCTTTTAGTAACAAGAATTAGTGTGGTATCATTAAATAGTAATTTTGTTTTCATACTAAGTAATCTAAGAAAATAATATCCCTTGTTTCACTGAGATTCTTAAAGCTCAGTGGGAACTTTGTGCTTTTAAGAACTCAAAGTGTCTCTTAAAGATGCTGTTGTCCATCCCATAAAATGCCTAGACTCCGTGTGTGTGTGTGTGTGTGTTTGTGTGTTTGTGTGTATGTGTGTGTGTATATATATATATATATAAAAATATATATATATATATATATATATATATATATATATATATATATATATATATATATATATATATATATATATTTAAATTTATATAAATATAAATCTCTCTCTCTCTCTCTCTTCCCCCCTTCTCTCTCTTCTCTCTCTCTCTCTCTCTCTCTCTCTCTCTCTCTCTCTCTCTCTCTCTCTCTCTCTCTCTCTCTCTCTCTCTCCTATCCAATGTTGATCTTTACATATTTTTTACCATTATATGTATTTGAACTCAGGAATAGCTGACTTTTTTACAAGTTCACCTGGCCCGATAAAATGAACCTTTCATGTTGTCTGCATTTTCAACATAAATTTGTTGTAACTTTATACATTCTAGGCAATTACCAATGGTACATCATTTTATAAACATTCTCTTTTAGATTATAACATAGTGTAAATTGCAATCCTTTTAACCACATATTTGCCCACTATTCCATCAGTAGATTGTGTCCAAAGTTCTTAGACTATTATGTCATTCAAACTTTCACTTATCCTCCTTCCATTACAAATTTCAACAAACGTTTATAAATTTTAGCAATTACATGTTTGTCATTTGCACATAGTTCTATTTAAAATTTTATCTTCAGCTGCACAAATCAAAATGTCCTATTATCTGCCTTAAATCTTTCTCTTAACTGTGCATACAAAAGTCATTGGAAATTGAATTCCTCTACAGTCAATGCTTGTGCTGAGACCCATAAAGGCATTTTGGGGCACAGTCTTGGTTTATATAAGTTCCATATTTTCAACATGGCACTTCTTATACAATGACTCTTAAAATGTACCTTAAACATACTGTAACTTTATTGTATCACAGAACATCATGCCATCCGAAAGTTATTTTATTTCTCAGAAAAACACACTCTTTCATCCAAACTAAGCACTAAGCTGCAAAGTACAATTTCAAATCAAGCAGTCCCAAATCTCCTTGTTCCTTTGTATCTTGAAGTATTTAATATTTAACTCTTGATTTTTGCCTTGCCATATTTAGATTTAGATATATCTTTCTGCTATTGTTTAAATGGTACGTCAGTTACCACAGGGAGGGCCTTCTCAGGGTGCCGTCGGCAAAGGATTGCCGGAGGGCGACACCCAGGGGGAGGGCCTTCTCTGTGGGTGCGCCTGCCCTTTGGAACCAGTTACCCGTAGAGCTCAGGACTGCCCCAGATTTTCGTTCGTTCCGCCAGGACCTGAAGACCTGGCTCTTTGAGCTTTCTGGCCAGGACTGAGAACTTTTAATTTTTAACTTATTGTAATTGGGGTTTTTAATTAGAGCTAAGGGTTTTAGATTCAATCAAGGATAATTTAATTTAATTTAATTTGTAATTAACTTTTGTATTGTTATATTGTCTTAATTGCCTTGTGAACCGCCCTGGGTCCTACGGGAGAAGGGCGGTATATAAGTTTAATAAAAAATTTTTAAAAAATAACATTATCAGAATGGGTATTGTTGAAACAAAAACATCATCCTTTGCAAAACATTCATTTTTTTGTCACATAAGTTGTAATTTTTCCATCATATCATGCCCATTCCACGTCTTAACACAATTATTTTTTATACATTTCACATTAGTCATAATGATAGCAAAGTATCTCACTATTTTCTTAATTTTAAAACCAGTTTCTTGCCACAAATTCAGTTTGCTTTTTGATCTTCATGTTCTTTGTTAACAACTTTATCTTTTGTTTATTAATTTTAAAGCCAGCTAATACCCCAAGGTCCATTTGTTTATTAATTTTAAAGCCAGCTAATACCCCAAGGTCCATTAGTTTTTCCATTAATATTTCTATTCCTTTCAAAGGATCTTCTAAAATAATCACTAGATAGTCAGCAAACAGCCATAATTTATTAGTTTGTCTTTTAAACTTCATTCCAACAGTTCCCTCATCTCGCTTGATATTTCCATTCAATATTTCCAAAGCTAAAATAGGCAGCACTGGTGACAAGTGACATTCTTGACTAGTTCCTTTCTATATCTCACAGGATTTATTAATTCCCCTTTCACAATTATATAGGCCTTTTATGAGGTGTAAATCAATTTTAGCCATTTGATAAAAACCTCACCAAAGTCTACATTGTCCAAAATCCTGAGAATACACCTCTTGGAAAGTTTTGGATGAACATATAGTTTGGTTTCTTTCTTTGATATAAGCCAAAATCAACATGTGTTTGTTCATAAATGGAATGGAATTATTTAGGAATTTTAAGAAATTAAAAAAAGTCATAGGGAACAAATTCAGCAATTCCTTTCAGTGATATATGTTTTATCACCACTAAGTAAGCTTTGGCAGTTAATTGTTCTCACTGTCAGGAAATTTCTCCTCAGTTGCTTCTCTCTTTGATTAGTTTCCATCCATTGCTTCTTGTCCTGCCTTCAGGTGCTTCTTTGTGGCAACCCCTGAGATATTGGAACACTGCTGTCATATCATAAATTCAGAAAAAATCTTAAAAGTTGGAAGCAAGGAGTTGGAAATTCACAATTAGTTGCAAAAAAAAAACATTGTCCATCATCCATAAGTTCATCTGTTCATGTTGCAGAAACCTAATGACACCAATTTAGAATAGAATAGAGCTGGAAGGGACCTTGAAGATTTATTTTATTTTATTTTATTTTAATTCCATTTATATCCCGCCCTTCTCCGAAGACTCAGGGCGGCTTACAAGCTTAGCAGTAGCCTTCATTCTATGTATATGCCTGCTTATTAGGGCTTTCATACACCCCCCAAGCGGCATTATTACAAAGTCAGCTTATTGCCCCCAACAATCTGGGTCCTCATTTTACCTACCTCGGAAGGATGGAAGGCTGAATCAACCTTGAAGATCTTCTAGTCCAGCCCCCTGCTAATGCAGGAGAACCTATACCATCTCAAACAAGTGACTGCCTACCCTTTTTTAAAATTTTGTACATAGCAGTATAAGGAAAGCAGGCAATTACAGCAAATATTTTTTAAAAAATAGAAATGAAGCCTTCTACAATGCTATAAATATTTTGCATGATTTATTTATTTTTTGAGGCGAGGCAGGATTTTGAGATCTACTTTCCCACAGTTGGTCCTAGAAGGCAAATTGACACATGAAGAACTATATCAGAAGCATTGTCTACGGTTTTTTTTTAATCTTTTATGTTTTGCTGTTATTATTTACATCTAATCAGGGAGGAAGGGTGGGTTGGTCTAGTTTAGCAAATTTGCAACCGGTATTGTTTCAGCCCATCTGTCATTTGCAAATGTATGTGATATGTTTCATACCAATGCTTTTGTTTGCTCCCATTGTCTGCAAGCACTTTTTTTTTGCCACTAGTCAGTTCCAGTTTGGCAGCAGAAATTGTCCTTTGAACCATCTGTATTTCTTCCTTGTGCCCACTTAGCTATTATTTCCCATTTCCTCTGGACTGTCTACAACGGTCGACAACAATTAAATTTCCTATTGCGAATGCACTGAGTTTGTAAAAAAAAGCTCCTTGGCACTACTTCACACATTGTCATTTTTGTTGTTGTTGTTGTTGTTTATAATTCCATGAACCCATGGATTGTGATGTCCTGGTAGACAGAATACTTGAATAGTGTCCATCTCTTTGGTCAAGTCATGCTGTTGTTATTATGTTTACATAAAGCACAATATAGTTTATGCAAGTTATTCTGATTTCCTCATGTTTGTCCTCTGTTTGAAAATAAAATGAAGAAGAATCTGGGGCAGGTTCCACATTGGGTGTTCATATAAAATAGCGATGGAATGTCGTGAATCTTTATCACACTGTTCCTCCTTCCTTGAATAAAGTATCCCTTTGATGGAGAAGGCAGGTGAAGGACAGAGTGAAGAAGGCTATATTCATGCTAAATCCACATTCAGAGTATCTCTAGATTTATATGCTAATGTGGAGGAAACTTCTATCAGATGCATATGGGATATTGGTCATTTGAATGCTCTTCAGACATACATAAAGGTAAAGGTAAAGGTTCCCCCGCACATGCGTGCTAGTCGTTTCCGACTCTAGGGGCCGGTGCTCATCTCCGTTTCAAAGCCGAAGAGCCAGCGCTTGTCCGAGGACGTCTCCGTGGTCATGTGGCCGGCATGACTAGACGCCAAAGGCGCACGGAACGCTGTTACCTTCCCACCGGAGTGGTCCCTATTTTTCTACTTGCATTTTTATGTGCTTTCGAACTGCTAGGTTGGCAGAAGCTGGGACGAGTAACAGGCGCTCACTCTGTTACGCGGCACTCGGGATTCGACCCGCCAAACTGCCGACCTTCAGATCGACAAGCTCAGCGTCCTAACCCACTGAGCCACCGCGTCCCTTGTTCAGACATACATACAGCACCCCTAAGTTGTGTGAATGCAAGTTCTGGTCAAAACCAGATTAAGAAGACCAAGTATTGCTTTAGTAACCATTGTCTCTTAATATGCACACTCTGGAAGTAAAAAATAAAACCTGAATTACTTCATTGCAACCGTTAAAAGGACGTTTGTGTTGTGTATGTACATAGTTATTAACAAGGGAATTGCAGCCTGCAGTATTTGCTGGATTAGAGCGGGAGATTCTGTTGCAATCATTGGCTGCAATGAGCAAGAAGCGGGAAAATAAACGCTGCTGATTGGTTACAGTTCAAACAGTTCCACTATAAAAGGTTGCAACATTTGACAGTTGCTAGTTGACTTATGTGTATTCAATAAACCAGTTATTACCAAACTGCTCTGAGTCCTCGTCTATCAGAACCAAACAAATTGGCGACGAGGGTGGGATAGACAGAAGACCAGAGAATCGTCGATTTGTTGCGCGAAGGCGGCAAATTCGAAAACGTGTCACAGTCAACCGAGTGGCCGCGGCGAAGAGAAATTCTCCGAATGGCGCAAATAGGGTCATTGAAGGAATTCGACCCAAACTTCCCCGAAGATTGGGAAGAGTACATAGGACAAGTAGAAGGGTTCCTGTTAGTGAACGGAATCACTGACGACAGGAAAAAGGCGGCAGCTTTATTAACGATTTGCGGCACACCGGTCTACAGAATCGCTGTCGGACTGTGTCAACCGCAACCAGTCTCTAGTGTGCCTTACGCCGACCTTTTAGCCAAATTAAAGGTCCACTTCACGCCTAGAAGATCGGAGCTGTTCTGGCGCCGCATCTTCGAGAAAAGGAACCAGAGACCGGGTGAATCCATCCAAAAATTTGTCGCTGCCGTCAGGGAAGCCGCAGTACGGTGCAAGTACGATAACTTAGAGATAAGAATTCGGGACCGAGTCGTACTGGGCTTACGAGATGAACAGCTACAAAACCGAATAATTGCCAAACCCACCGGCGATCTGCAGGAGGTGATAGACGAGCTCCTAACGTATGAGTCTACCAGGTACCGCGACCCCCCCCCGCAGTAGCATGGCAGCGGCGTCAGAAATCAATCAGGAAGGCTATGTGGACTGTGGGGAGGTGGATCAGCAGTGGGAGGACGAGATCGCCGAAGTCTCAAGGCGATTCGGTAAAATGGCGCCAAGACTGACCAGAACCGAGGGGCCCGAGCCTAACCGCCGGCAACAAACCGCAACGCCGCAGAGACAAGCGACCGGGGCACAACGACCTTGGAAGGACACCGCAACCCGACCAAGAGACAACGACAGCCAAAACCGGTGCGGCAGCTGTGGAGGCAACCATCCCCGCGCATCTTGCCGATTCCGGAACGCAAAGTGCAGGGCCTGCGGGAAGACCGGCCACATCCAGGCCATCTGCAGGAGCCGTGCTCGAGATAACCGCCTTAACGAAGTGGATGTGTGGCCCGAAGGTAAGGTGACCCCTTACTTAAGTGGCAAAGAGTTCCCTAGATTAAGGGCTAGAATTCCTAACCTAGGGGAGGTGGCAGGTGTCAGTCACAGGAGGACAGGGAAAAACAGCAATTTTCCAGATGGAAAATTAAAAATCATAGTCCATCTGCAAGGGGTTCCTTGCAGAATGGAGATAGATTCTGGAGCTTCAGTGTCAATAATCTCCAGTGAAACCCTGGAGAGAATTGAACAATTAAGTGGAAGAAAAATTCCACTGACTTCAACAAATATCCAATTAACAGATTTCCAGAAAAGCCCAATAAAAATAAAAGGGAAAATCAGTCCTAGAGTTCAATTTAAGAATTTTAAGGGGGTCTTAGATTTAATAGTTACTGAAGGGCATAGGACTAGTCTAATTGGCCTTAATTGGTTCCCTGCCCTGGGCATTTGGGTTGGGGGAATAAATTCAATAATTAAAAATAAGACCCTCGAATCAGTCTGCAACGAGTTTGCAGACGTATTCGACGGGTCTCTTGGTAAATACAAGGGCCCCCCAATTAAATTTAACCTAGACCCAGCCGTGAAACCCATCAGGCTTAAGGCCCGAAGGGTGCCTTTCGCGCTGAAGGGAAAAATCGAGGCCGAGCTCGACCGGCTTGTAGGCCAAGGGGTATTAGAACCCGTTGAGGGAGGCCTGTGGGAAACGCCGATTGTCACACCCCTCAAACCTAATGGGGATGTGAGAATCTGCGCTGACTACAAAGCCACCCTCAACATTGGAATGAAAAAACATGCTTACCCGGTCCCGACGGTGAAGCAGGTCCTCGCGACGATCCAGGACGGCGCCATGTTTGCCAAGTTAGACTTGGCGCATGCGTACTTACAATTGACTGTTTCTGAAGAGGCTGCAGAAGCACAGACGATCGTTACCCACAAGGGGGCGTTCCGGGTCCACAGACTGCAATTCGGTATTGCAGCAGCTCCAGGCATCTTTCAAGAAGTGATGGAGAGGACCTTAAAGGGCATACCTGGTGTATGCCCTTACTTTGATGATGTCCTGATAGCTGGAAAAGATGAAGGTATGTTAGTGGAACGACTGGAACAGGTATTGGGAAGGTTCAGAAGGGCTGGACTAAAACTAAAAAAAGAAAAGTGTAGCATTGGGGTCAAGTCCACTGAATTTCTAGGGTTTAAAATAGACAAGAATGGAATTCATCCTACCCCTGATAAAATCAAGGCAATTAAATTGGCACCAGAACCAAAAAACAAGGCAGAATTACAAGCCTTCCTTGGTTTAGTAAATTTTTACCACACATTTGTGCCTCACAAAGCTGCCATTGCAGAACCTCTCCATAGGCTCTTAGATAAAAAAAACCCCATGGCAGTGGCTTAACAAACATAGGGTGAGTTTCCAAACATTAAAAGACATTCTTTCCAGCCAATCCACTGTAACCCATTTCCTTGAAAATAAACCCATTTACCTAGCATGTGATGCTTCACCTTATGGTGTGGGGGCCGTGATCAGCCATTTAGACAACCATGGAATACAAAGACCAATTGCATACTACTCTAGGACACTGACCAAAGCTGAGAGAAATTATGCACAGATTGACAGGGAAGCGTTGGCAATTGTGGCAGGAGTTAAAAAGTTCCATGACTACCTGTATGGTAGGAACTTTACCATACTAACTGACCACAAACCCCTGTTGGGACTATTCACCACGGATAAACAGACTCCCCAAATCATGTCACCCCGAATGCTGAGATGGTCCATCTTCCTCTCAGCATATTCGTTCTCTCTCCAATACAGACCTGGCAAGGACATGGGGCACGCGGACGCTCTGAGCAGGTTGCCCTTAAACGTAACTGAGGATGACCCTGCCCCTGTGGGGCAAATAATGTCCCTACAAGACATCCCAGACTGGCCCTTAACAGCCAAGGATATTGCTGGGGCAACAAACTCCGACCCAATTCTAAGGAGGATATTGGCTTGGGTTCTAAGTGGGTGGCCTAGTACCAATCCAGATGCCAAATACATCCCATATGTCAGAAGGAAAAATGAACTATCAGTTCATTTGGGATGTTTACTGTGGGGAAACCGCGTGGTTATTCCTGAAATCCATAGGCCTGCTATCCTAGTAGAATTACACGAGGGTCACCCAGGTGTAGTACGCATGAAGGCGTTAGCTAGGAGCCACTTATGGTGGCCAGGTCTGGACAATAACATTGAGGAATGTGTTGCCAATTGCCATCAGTGTCAACGCTCTAGGCCTGAACAACAACACATTCGCACGCATAAATGGGAGTTAGCTAGGAATCCGTGGTCCAGGATTCATATTGATTTCGCTGGACCCTTCCAAGGGGTGACATTTTTGGTGGTTGTGGACAGTTTCTCCAGATGGTTAGAGGTAGTACCAGTCAGTTCCATGACTTCCGGTAAGACCATACAGATATTAAGGGGCCTCTTTGCCACTCATGGGTTACCTGATATACTTGTGTCTGACAACGGGCCACAATTCACATCTGTTGAATTCCAGGATTTCCTCAAGGCCAACTCGATTAAGCACAAGACATCAGCACCCTTCCACCCATCGTCCAATGGCTTGGCTGAACGTAACGTGAGGACCACGAAGGACGCATTAAAAAGAATCATCCGAGGTGACTGGCATCAAAGACTGGCCGAGTTCTTGCTGACCCAACACACGACCCCATGTACTGCCACCGGCAAAAGTCCAGCTGAAATGAGGTGGGGTAGAAGACTAACCACCAAATTGGACAGATTACACCCAGACAGACTTCCACCAAGTGCTGAATCGGACATTCCTAATAGAACATTCAAAGTGGGGGATTTGATATGGGCCAGAAACTATGCATCTGGGGATAAATGGATCCCAGGGGTGATTACTGAAATTCTGGGTCCCCTGTCATACACTATTGAGGGGGAAGGGAATCGGAGCAGCAAGAGACACATAGATCAGTTAAGAAAGAGAACCAGTGGATGCGTACCAGAAGAAGGGGATCAAAACAGATTTGTGGAGAACAGTACATTCAGGGTCAGTGATAACAACACGCCGGGTAGTGGGGAAGCCGAATTGCAAGATAACTCAGCCTCTGATAACCAACAACAACAAGCTAGGCAGTTCAATTGGGTAACACCCTTGAGGAGTAGGCCAGCCACTACTGATCTTCAAACACAAACAAACACAAATTCACAAATTAGCAATCGGGAAACATCAGAGTCAGGCAACCAAGAGTCCAGGTCCAACACAGACAATCAGCCAAGCAGTCTACCTGGTAAAGGTGTCCCCAGCTGCCAGGGCAATAGATACCCTTCTAGGATTCACAGGCCTCCAAAATACTTAAAAGACTTTGTTCACAAATAACAACAACTGGGGGGTAAGGGGTGTTGTGTATGTACATAGTTATTAACAAGGGAATTGCAGCCTGCAGTATTTGCTGGATTAGAGCGGGAGATTCTGTTGCAATCATTGGCTGCAATGAGCAAGAAGCGGGAAAATAAACGCTGCTGATTGGTTACAGTTCAAACAGTTCCACTATAAAAGGTTGCAACATTTGACAGTTGCTAGTTGACTTATGTGTATTCAATAAACCAGTTATTACCAAACTGCTCTGAGTCCTCGTCTATCAGAACCAAACAGTTTGCTTTCTGTTTGCATTTCTTTGTATCCATGAAATGGAGAGACCTTGTATCTTTTCATCCACAGATGACAATTAGAATGATTCTGAACTGATGAAGCACCCCATCTGCATGTTCTTCTCTCACACAGATGCAGCCAGCCTTAAAACTGCTTTAGGATGTAGGGGGGAAAAATGGAAACTTATTATTTGAATCATAATAAGTCAGTAAAATTTTCTAAAGCCCTTTCTGATTCAATATAATAAATGAGCTTGAACCGAAATCTCATCATTCCAGTTTTGAGGATTGTTCGTGTCAAGCTTTAAAATTTATTTTTGGCTCCTTCTGTTACAACTTTTCTTTCACTTCTCATTTCAGGACTTTAATTAGAAGGAAATTGGAGTTTTAAAAAATGGTGCTTTGGTGCCCTCTAGTGGTTCACATTGGGCATTGATCTTGGGAGAAATAGTATTTGGTTGTGATGTTACATATTCGTGCAGATAGAACCACACTAAGCCATTATTACTAACAAAAGAGTATTGGTAGCAGCTTCATAATACAGAGAAGACATTGTAGAAGGAGTGCCCAATTCCCTTTCCAAAAGTCGCTACAAGTTGCGGAAGCTGGTTCAGCAGAGGGCAAAGCCTATCTTTGGTTTGCACTGGCTTTGTCATCAACCAGGGCCACTAGAATGTAGCAGTAACCAAAACAATTTTAAAGGAAGCACTGCCATGCTATAAACCCATGATTGTAAACTAAAATATGCACGCCACAGTTAGTATATGGAGGAATATGCTATGCATACAATCCACCCTGAGTGCATTCACACTGTACAGATCTATGGAGACAGAGCCATTGAAAAGGGAAGTAGATTGGTGTCCAAAGTCAGTTTTTAAATGTAATTAGCAAGATTAGCTAATAATTGTACAACTGTACAACTTTAATTATAAAGTGATAATTATAAAGCCCAGAGTCCCTTTGTAGAATGAGATGGACAGCATATAGGTTAAAATAGCCTTCTCTTAAAATATAACAAATGTTCTCTTCCCATGAAACTCTGCAAAGAGTGCAGAGAAGAGCAACAAAGCTGATTAGGGGGCTGGAGTCTAAAACATATGAAGAACAGTTGCAGAAATTGGGTTTGTCTAGTCTAGAGAAAAAGAGGACTAAGGGTGACATGGTAGCAGTGTTCTGATATTTGAGGGGCTGCCTCAAAGAAGAGAGGGGCTCAACTTATTTTCCAAAGGACTAGAAGGCAAAACAAACAAACAAAAAAGCAATGGATGGAAACTAATCAAGGAGAAAAGCAACCTGGAACTAAGGAGAAATTTCCTGACAGTGAGACTAATAAAGCCTTGGTGGAGCAGTGGGCTGATGCCTCCTTAAGTAACACCAGCTGCCTGCAATTAGTGCAGGTTCGAGTCCCACCAGGCTCAAGGTTGACTCAGCCTTCCATCCTTCCGAGGTAGGTAAAATGAGGACCCAGATTGTTGGGGGCAATAAGCTGACTGTAATAATGCCGCTTGGGGTGTGTGTGAAAGCCCTAATAAGCAGGCATATACATAGAATGAAGGCTACTGCTAAGCTTGTAAGCCGCCCTGAGTCTTCGGAGAAGGGCGGGATATAAATGGAATTTAAAAAAAAACCAGTGGAACAGCTTGCCTTCAGAAGTTGGGAGCTCTCCATCACCGAAGAGACTGGACAGCCATTTCTCTGAAATGGTGTAGGGTCTCCTGCTTGAGCAAGGGGTTGGACTAGAAGACCTCCAAGGTCCCTTCCAACTCGGTTGTTCTGTTCTATCCTGTTCCATGTCTCATCTCTTATCTATCAACAAATCTTGAAAGCCTGTTCATTCAGTCTTGGTCAATAAAAGACCATTAAGCATTATCAGAGATGACAGCATATCACAGAATATAGAACATAGAAGAACAGAGTTGGAAGGAACCTTGGGATTCTTTTAGTCCAACCTCCTGCTCAATCAGGAAACCCTATACCATTCCGAGAAAAGCCTGTCCAATCATTTCTCGAAAACCTCCAGTGATGGAGCACCCACAACTGCTGGAGGTAAACCGTTCCAGTGGGAATTCCTCCTTAGTTCTAGGTTGAATTTTTCTTTAATGCGCTCAGGTGCTTTGGAAACGGGATCACCCCCTTCTTCTCTGTGACAGCATCTCAAATACTGAATATCATCATCCAAGCTGGTTTCATGGCTAAGTGGCATTGTGAACCTGGATCTCCTTAGTTTGATGCTGAAAATAACCATCACTCTTTACCGTCTTTGGAGACTGAGTGAAGCCCTTCTTTCATACTGCCCCATGTTAAAACTAGTTATTGCATGTTTTAGTTGACCTTTGCTTTCATAGACCAAGCAGCAACCCAAAAGCTCCCTTCAGAATTGGAAAGGAAAAGCATAGCAGACGTATGTGTGGGTGATGCACATATATACATACGTGTGTACACACATACGCACACATCTTATAGTTAGTAGGAATCTGCATACAGGCATAGAAACTGTTCCTGCCTGGCACGTTCTTCTGCTTAGCAATCCAAGCAAGTGTACAGTTTGCCCAATTATCAAGCCTGTCCAAGTGGAATGTCAGCCCCCTGCATGGAATGCACCACTGCAGAAATGGACTGGGGTGGGGGGGGGGAAGGGCCACTAGTCTCACAAATAGCAATATTAGAAAATATTAGCTGACTTTGTAATAATGCCGCTTGGGGTGTGTGTGAAAGCCCTAATAAGCAGGCATATACATAGAATGAAGGCTACTGCTCAGCTTGTAAGCCGCCCTGAGTCTTCGGAGAAGGGCGGGATATAAATGGAATTTTTTTAAAAAAAGAGAGAGAAAGAGAGAGAAAACAATAGTGGTCACCATCCTGGCCTTTTTGTGCCAGTCATTGACTGTTTCGTTTGGGGTTTGTGAACTCATCTCCTTCATAGAGTGACTAATAAGTTTCTAAAATTGTTTATACTTGTTATGAAGGGGAAAGTCATTTCTTTATATATTTCTTTTCATTTTCTTTGCTATATTCTTCTTTTTTTTCTTCCTTTTCTAGTTGTCCTTTTCTTGTTTTGCTTTTTTTCTGCATTTTTAAAATTTTTTATTCTATTCTTTTTTCTATTAATTTAGCTTTTACTATGTTTATTAAATACTTTGATAAAACTCACTGGATGATCTCCCATTCCAGAATTTGTGCTGATCACTTTTTTCTCTGTCTACCCAACTTCATGGAATGTTGTAAGAATAAAATCACTGGCTATATGATTTCCTAAGGAAATGGGTATGCAAATATAGAATTTCTTTTACCTTTTCTTTTAAAATCATACAGTTTACCTCCTTATCCTTTTTTATTATATGGAAATGATGATTTTAGGTTATTTGTTGATTTATTATTAACTGGCAATTTAGTTTCCAGAATAGGAGAAAGAACCCTGTTTGTAGTTGAGTAACAAAACTGAGTTGATTGTAAAAATACTGGGCTTATCCAAAGTCACATGTGAGCGACAGAAAAGTAGTAGTAAAGAGACTAGGCAGTAGTAAGGAGATTAAGAACTATGTTGCTCCTTCCCTCTGCATTACTATTTGTATCTCAAGAGAGGGGGGAAAATGCAGCTCAAAATCTAGGTTGCTTATTGATATAAAAAGGGCAAAAAAACCCACAAAAAAACAAAACCCCATCAGCTTTTCACATTGATCTCACGGTCCTCAGGTTTTTCAGTGCACTCTGCTGCTATTATTTATATTAATGCTACATCTTATGTACATAGCTAACAATAGCTGCCCCTTAGTTTTATTACAGACAAAAGGGTTGCTGCAGTGAGGTCTAACTTAGCATGCTAAAGTTAGGACCAGAATCCATGTCAAACAAAGGAAACGGCATGGAAAGTTAGCATTTTTTACTTAAAACTTCATCAGGCTGTTGTGAAATCTTCCTGAAAGCTATTGCAGAAACGTACAGCAATGTTCCATATTAAATAAATCTATATTAAGCTACATTTAGCACCAGAAATATTTAGAATCAAGCCTTTGACAAAAAAAATTCTTAAGTGTTTAGGAATAATTGCTAATAAGGAAATGGATATTTTTTTTAATTTGCAACTTCCTTCATCTCTCTCTCTCTCTCTCTCTCTCTCTCTCTCTCTCTCTCTCTCTCTCTCTCTCTCTCTCTCTCTCTCTCTCTGTGTGTGTGTGTGTGTGTGTGTGTGTGTGTAATCAGAAGTACTTAATATTTTATCAGCAACACATTGCCTATTAATTCTCTTTCGCTTCTTGAAGCATTTTCAATCAATTCTGGCTTTTTTTCCTTGCCAAATAAATTTCAGTATTAATTTATTTAGTTCATCAAAGAGTTTTTCCCCCAATCTTATAGGTATTGTTTGATATAAAAAAGTATTTTTGGTAGAATATTCATCTTCACTGTTGCTATTCTCCCCAGCACTGAAAGTTGTAAGTTTTTCCATTTTTCCAAGTCTAGTTTTATTTGTTTTAGTAATTTTGCATAATTATCTTCTTTTATTGTCCCCATTGCATTTTCTTAGCTGTATTCAGAGGTGTTCTATGATGTCACAAGTACGTTTTAGAGAGTATGTGAACATATGAATTAATTCTGGGTCAGTTTTCTTATAGGTTTCTTTTTCCATCTGTCTTGGAATGTGTATAGACTCCACCCATGTTTTTTCCCATCAGCTTCTTGTTCCATATTTACTTTAGGGTGCTGCTTTAGAAATAATATGATCTCAGGAGTCTTTGAAATGGGGTTTGAGAGGGAAGAAATTCCCGCTCAGCCCCACAATACATGCTACACCATGAACTTTGTGTCACATCCCATTTCTCTTCTACCTGGTTCCTTGTCATGTTAGCTAAACAACACACAGTGATGAAAGGTACCTAATGATTTCCACCTTGCCTCCTACAATCTTGATACCACATTTTCCTGTTGAGCTGCAAAACACTTCTTTCAGAATGAGTTAAATTAGTAACATGGGCCATTTGTAAAGGAAGTGAAATGAATGACAAGCAAACCCGGGAACTGAAACCCACTTTGAAATCCTACCACCTTGACTGAGTCAGTGAAAACAGAGGTAAGAGATAAACAGATGCTGCCTTTGAGAATATTTTCCACAGAGGTCTTCTCTAAAGCTAAATGTGTTCCAGGAAGAGAACTAGGGCACACAGAGTGTCTCTTACTCAAAGAGTAGTTGTGTCACCAAGCTTAGCCTGTGACTCAATTGTTATTTACATACTTCTACCATAGAGGGGCAATTCCGTATGGCCAGCAAGACAGCACAATCATGATCGTAATGGCACAGGCCACTTATAGAATAGTTAGCAGTATCTGAGCCATCAACGAAAGGCAGGCTATCGCTGTATTGCAGGACAAGAAGACAGAGGCAGTAGGAATTGGCCATGATGGATATTAGAACTGAATCAAAAATGAATCATGTCATATTATACATAACATATATATATATGTTATGTATCCAGGTGCAGGTCACCTGCATAACAGTGGCCACTAGGGGGCATTGGCCTGGACGGTTTGGCGGGAAAACCTAGCTTCGGCGGGAAACCTAGGGCCAACCCCATTGGCCCTAGGGCCAAACCTAGGGCCAACCCCATTGGCTAGCTACCTACCTGGCCGGGTATATAAGGAGGCCAGGTAGCCCTTGTTCGCCAGTACAGAATACCCCCCCAATAAAGAGCTGAACCCGTACTCCGGCTGGCGTCTCTTCCTTGCGTCGGACCCACTACATTACAATATATATATATAATAAAGGGAACACTTAAACAACACAATGTACTGTATTTAATAGTAGGATGTCTTATTTTCTGTTCCCTTTATTTTTTTGAGCAGTATATGTATATATGTGTGTGTGTGTGTGTGTGTGTGTGTGTATGTGTGTGTGTGTGCGTATATATATATATGCTTCTCCCAGAAGAAGGAAGCTGAAGCCACCAGCCTGAGGATGACGGATGGGATTTCGTCGAAACGTTGCTTTTACACCTTCAATTCTACGTGGGGAAAAACCCGAATGACCAAAAATCCGCGAAAACCTCAGAAAACACACACACACAAACACACACACACACACACACACACACACATATATATATATATATATGTGTGTGTGTGTGTATGTAGATCTTCAGAAAACATATATATATATATGTATGTATATATGTATATGTGTATATATACATATACATATACATATATATATATATACATGTATATATATATATATATATATATATATATATATATATATATATATATATATATATATATATATATATATATATATATATATATATATATATATATATATACATACATACATACATATATACACAAATATGAGCTGTCACTGTTGTGACTACTGCCTGTCGATGGCCTTCGGTTAGGCCGAAACAGGAAATAAAGATTTGTCCCATGTTTGGGGCCTATATATATATATAAGATGGCCCCCGAGCAGAAGCAAAAGTTGAAAATGGCTTCCGTAGAAAGAATCTCAGAAGAGTTTTGCTATATTTAACATTAGAACACTGATCAAAGGTGAGATGAGTTTTCAACATCCTGCATTAGGTGGAGGGTTCAATCTTTTTCCTGTCAGTTTCACTACCACGTGTATCTATTGACAAGTTCATTACACTCCATTTCCACAATGATTTACAACTGGGAGTGGGGGTAAGAAAATGAGCGCTTAAGTGCATATTTTTATAAACATTTTGTTTCAGAATTTTCATTTCCATGTGTTTATCATTTCAAAGCACTTTTCTATTTCATCTTAAAACATGCGCTTTCCAGTAGGCCTTGTGTGTCTGTACAGCTAAAAGCTGTACTGCAACCTGCAGAGTATAGAAGTTGAAGATAGCCACTATCTTAACTTTACTTCACTCCTGCAAGGGCAAGTAAATAGACAATAACAGAATAACAGAGTTGGAAGGGACCTTGGAGGTCTTCTAGTCCAACCCCCGCTTAAGCAGGAAACCCTATTCCATTGCTGTCAAACGGTTGTCTTCTTAAAAGCCGCCAGTGTTGGAGCACCGACAATTTCTGGAAACAAGTTGTTCCACTGATTAATTTTTCTAACTATCAAGAAATTTCTTCTTAATTCTAGCTTGGTTCTCTTTTTGATTAGTTTCCATTCATAAAGACAGTTCATACCCAGGGTTCCTGGTGTTCTGTGATATTGCTTGTTTTCTTGCACACATTACATTACCACAATTAGGTAACATGGTCAGTTCCTACAGTGTTTTCTCTCTTATTTACCAGTATCCTTCAGAGCACACTTCCCTCCCAAGAAAAGATACAAACATCCAGAAGCATCAGATTAAAATAATACCTTCTCAAATATGAGCAGAAACAATTTGCAGCAAGATAATTTATAAAATGCAGGTTGAAATAAGTATGATTTTCTTGACTTCCTAAGCAAAGGACATAAACATATATCCTGGAAAAGTCCATAGAAATGAGGCCAGTGCTATAGAATTTCAATCTCTTACTGATTTTCTTGCAGGGAAGAGACAGATCAGGCATACAACATCTTCCAACAAAATGGATATCCACACAACTTGTGGGTTGGTTTCCCAAACATTTCGCTACCAAGCTAGGTAATATCAGCAGAGTTTAGGGGATGTCAGTGTTCAGTGTTCTTCTATTTATAAGGGCTTCGCATGGTCACTGGGTCTTGTGATGGTGAGGTCACGTCAGGTGAGGGACCCATCAGGTATGGGTCTTGTGATGGGTCTTATGATGGGTCAGGTGTGGGTGTGTGAAGTGAGGGTCTTGTGATGGGTCAGGTGTGAGTCATCAGTGAGAGTCTTGGTGATGGGTCTTGTGATGGGGAGGTTACATCAGGTGAGAGTCTTTGGGAGGTGAAGTGCTGTTGGGGGGTTGCATGGATTGGTTGAGGGTTGGTGCTGTCTTTGGTTGGCTGTGTGGTTAATTTGGGCTCTGCAAGGTTCATAGGCTGGTTGTAGGTCAATGTGTCTGATGATGGAATTGCTTGTGGAGTACCAGGCTTTGATGAACTCATGAGTGGGGCAGGTGGTAGCATGATTTTTGTGTTGCTCCAATCGAACTGGTACTATTTGGTGTCAGTATGAGTAGAGATTAAGGATTTGGGGTTGTGGCATTTGACTGCCAGCTGGTGTTTGTGGATCCTGGTTTTTAACAAAGCCCTTTTAAACAGAAGAACACTGAAAATGACAACCCCTAAACTCTCCTGAAGATGTTACCTAGCCTATAATGAAACATTTTGAAATCAATCCACAAGCTCGGAGAATAAACCTACAGAGCTACAGATATTCATCACTATTGCATTCATCAAAAAGTGACTGACCACTCAATGCTATATAGCATAACTAACACGAGCTGTGATAATGATAACACTGCCATACATCAAAAGCATTTCAGAAACCACCAACAGACTATTAAAACCACATGGCACCCTCATAGTACAAAAGCCAAATAAAGCCTTCCAAAACATCCTAGGTAAACCAAAAGACTCAGCAGCCCCAGGAGAAAAAACAGGGGCCATCTACAACAGGGGTTCCAACTCCCAGGCTACGGATCGGTCTGTGGCCTGTTAGGAACTGGGCCACACAGCTGGAGATGAGCAGTGGGGAAGGGAGTGAAGCTTCATCTGTATTTGCAGCTGCTCCCCAGTGCTAGCATCACTTCCTCAGCTCCACCTCAAATCATCAGGCATTAGATTGTCATAGGAGCATAAACCCTACTTTGAATTGAGCATGAGAGGGATCTAGGTTGTACATTCATTCCCCCCCCCCCCCGCTTTGATCCATGGAAAAATTGTCCTCCACACAGGCACCAGTCCCTGGTGCCAAAAAGTCTGGGGTCCACTGATCTACAACATACAGTGTAAGGATTCCAACAGCCACTATGTAGTACAAAGAGGCAGAAAACTATCAGAGTCATCCATGAACACCAGCTAGCAGTCAGAAGACAAACTCCTGAATTTCATAACACATGGACAGACTTAACCATAGTTTCAACTGGGAAACTGTAAGCATCCTAAACTAAGCCAAGTTGAAAAACACTAGAGAATTTCTGGAAGCCTGGCATTCAGAGAAATAGGACATCAACAGGTACATAAACGTAAACAACATCTACATACCATTCAAAAGAGACAATCAAAAATCCAAAAAGGAAACAAAAAGAGCTAAATACTTCCTCACCAGAAATCAACACCCAGATAAGCAGAGAGTAACACCAAGATTAAGGAACCACCATGACCACGCCCACTCCCCCCACCAACATTGGTACAGTTCATAACAGAATCCAAGGGTTGAAAATCCTCAAGTGTCTCTCTCATTCAGGCATACATGGGTGTCTGCTAGATCACACCTTTCACTATTTGATGCCCACCAGATATGTTGTTGTAGCCAAAGACAAATTGTAGGCCGACCACATCTAGAAGGCAAACACTGGATCAGAACACATACTTTTGTTGTTACCAAAAGGCATCATGGGCCAAATCTCTGCACTGTATGCATTTCATTTTTTCTGCTCTAGTCTAAAGGATATAGATTTTGTTTCTGTGGTTCCAGTTCCAGGAAGCAATGTGGTTAATCACTCATTTCAAAACTATTAATTTTATCTTGTTAATATTGAGTTTAATACTTTCAATATAGCACCAGTCTGTCAGTTTTCATGAAAATTATAACCTGACCTAATTACATTTCTAAAGATTAGGTTTGCTGAGGTTACATATTTTAATTCTAAAGCTGTCTGCTTCTGTGAAAAAGGCAATGTGGGTAATAATATCTAATTCCTAACCCAGATCTCTCATCACTATCCAAGCTTGTGGAAGTGCCATGAACAACTAAACTTAGAAGGGACATGACAGGTGAAGCCAGTCTCTGTTTTTATAACATTCAGAACAGCTGAAAGCAAACATAAGATCCAGCACTCTGAAGAGTGGGTACCATTATGTAACACTAAAGGGCAGAAAATAATATTTTTATAATCTTCATCTTTTTATTTATATTCATGCAACCATATTTGAAGACGGCATTTGTCATAACCAATTCCAAGAAGGCCAGAAAACTAAGAGAATATTGAAGGCATCATGAAATACATACAGTATGTACCATTCTTCTCAATTTTAGCCATGCATTTAGCTATGAACAGGTAAACTAGAATGATACTAGTTTACCTGTTCAACATGGAGCAATTTGCTCAACATAACCATACATGTATACTGTATATGCACCATCCAAGCCAAGCATATTTTAACAAAGTATTAATGTATAACTATTTGACTTGGACTTTGGGATTCTGGACTGAGGTGTGAAACAATAAATCAAACGAATGCTTATTCTGATTTATCTTGTCATCAGGGGGATGATTGGGTTCTACCTTGGATCTTTGAGATGACTAAAACTATAAATCCAAATAAATAACTTTCAAACATTTACAAATTGTTAGGGTTAGAGTTTAGCAGAATATTTCCAACAAAATTTTAGATGGGGAAGGGACATTTCAAGGAGAAGGGAACCGAAGGCTGCTTCACAATGGCTACTGTTTCCTTCACTCCCATGGAAGTTCATTAAAATAGTCTTGAAGCTGGAGAGAACAGAACAGAACAGAAGAGGGGAGGGGAGGGGAGGGGCTAGAAAGTCTCCTACAGGTCATGATAACCAGAATTGTATTTTATTCTAAGTTTTTCTGTACCAGTTGAATTTCTGTAGTTCCGTTCTTTGAATCAAATCAGTTCAACTTTCATTTTATCCTAAAGGAAAATTCTGTGCTGCAACAATGGTCTTCATAATTGTCATAATCATTAATTTGTGGTTTCAAAGGTTCAGAGCCCTTCATAGCATCAAATCAATGTACTTCTTCCAAAAGCCCAGTAGTTCCAGTTAGTATTATCCCTCATCTGGCATAGGAGGAGACTGAGGCTGAAAGAAGGTGGTTTGGTTCTTGGCAAGAGGGATCTTGAATATTCTAACTTATAGTTCAGATCTATGACATTTTCCACTTGCATGGTAGGGACTTCCCTTTTCTTCAGTGGAGGCTTTGGAGTTGTTCGAAGGGATTCTCTAACTAGCCAGAGCAGATGAAGAATTTTGTGAATGGGGGAAGGAGAATTTGGCTGTAATCTTTTGGTTCGTAGCCCCTCTGCTATGCCAACTCTGCGGAGAAATTTATTTCTAGATTTTGAGAGGGCTGCTAAAAACTTAACTGAGTTTTCCTTTGTTTTTTAATTTGCTGAACTGCTCCATTACACTCAGAACCTGTGATTTTGCAGAAACCATCTCAGTATGAGTTGAACCAAAGTATAAAAGGTAGAATTTGCTACTTATTGTAACTACCTAAGATTATACAGATGTCTGGGGAAAATACAGTGAAACTTTCAGTGGGCACCACAAACAGAGTGACTAATGTTCATTAGTCCTGTATGTGGTGTTAAATAACGAAGCATTGCTGGGAAATGCCACCCAGTGGTAGCATTTTCCAAGAAGAAAAAACAATATTAAACAACCCATCCCTGATTATGTATTTCCATCACACTGTGACTTAAACATTATTTGAAAAGCAATTCTCCCCTCCAACTAAAGTAATGAGATTAGAGTTATGCAAAAGAGGGAGATAGAGAAAGAAAATCACATGTCCTTTCGTTCTCCATGATGAGGTGGTATCACGCAAAATTATTAGAAATAACTATTGAAAAATTGTACATAATGTGACTGAACACCTGAAACTGAGATATATAGGAAAAAGAATACCAGTGGCAAATCTTAAGGGCTAAAGGGGAGAAAATTGTCTCTTGAATAATTATAAAGTGAAATCATGTAGATCATAGTCCAAAGAGACAGTCTGGTTAAAAATCTGAGATTAAAAGCACTGCATGTTTTGCTTTTAAAAAAGCCATTATAAAACTGAAGCTGGATTTACATAATGAACCTTTTTTCAATATTTTATAGCTCTCAAAAGTGTGTGTGTGTGTGTGTGTGCCTGCATGTGTGTGTGTGTGTGTGTGTGTGTGTGCCTGCATGTGTGTGTGTGTTAAGATGTGCCAGTTGGATTAATGTTTGGTGCAATTTAAAGCTTCCTTCTTGATTGTTAGAATGATTTATCTCTTATTAAAAGTTGATCTTCAGCCAAATGAGAACTTACTTGCTGAAGAGCTAAATACTATGGAGATTCTAATTAAGATAAAATTTTCTCACTCCCCCACACAACAGCCACATTAACTCTTTAAATATAAATAAAGTGCTGACCTAGGTTATGTATTTGAAAACTGACTGATCATATCCTATGCCTATAGGCAGTGATGGGATTCAAATATGTGAACAACCAGTTCTCTATGTGGATGCCGCTTCCAGAAGTCCATTCTGGGCCTGGGCAACCAAAAATTAGCTACCGGTTCTGCTGAAGTGGTGCAAACTGGCTGAATCCCACCACTGGCTATAGGGACCAAAATTGTAATCATAGAAGAGAAAAGTGATCTTTGATAGAAAGTGAGAGAGCTTTGAACTAGCATCTAGAAGGCACCAAGCAGAAAGTGAAGGAAAACTAAGAATTATTTTGCTAAGGCTGTTTAACATACAGACAAATGCTTTGGGACCAGATGATATAAAAATTCATCTACACCAGCATCAACTTAATATTTTTTTCTCTGCAAGCAAATCAGTAAAAGACAGGATTTCTTTACTACTGGCTTCAATTTCTATGGACTTTCCTTTTCCAGGATACATGTGGATGTCCATCTTTGCTTTTTTAGAAAGTCAGCTAAATCTATCTGAAGGAAACTCAGCTGTGAGCTTATAGTTACTGTATTTTCATACCTCACTCATGTCATTTTAAGGCTTGATAAAGTTCACACTATTTTGGTGCTGTGATCTCTCCATCTTGATTCATATGACAATCTTCAGCTTGTTTTTCTGCCATTGTTTTCTCTTAACATATTATCCCCCCCACTTTTTTTTTGCATTTAGGTAAAGTGTATTTCAAACCTGAGATGTTTTAACTTCCTGGGAGGCAGTGCTTTTTTTGTAAAAGAAAAAGGTGCCGGAACTCACACATGTCATACAACCCGCCTTGCCTACCCTACAAGGTTCCATCCAAAAAAGGTGCCGGAACTCTGTTCTGAGCATTCTATGACAAAAAAAGCCCTGCTGGGAGGATCATCCAGAGAAGCAACCATTACCTGCAATTGGAGACACAGCCATTCCTTTAAATCCCCCAGAAGACCACGGGCAAGGCAGAGCAGTGGGAATAAAGCAGTGGTTCCCAACCTTTTCTATACCCCATACTCCTAGAACACTTGTGATATATATTCTCGCACCCCTTACAAAAGTTCGAAATAACGGCAATGAATTATGCATATACACTATAATTTTGAAAACCCAAGTTTTCGCATCCACTGCAAGCACCCCCGGTTGGGAACCCCTGGAATAAAGAAACAGGAGGACGCAGAGTCTCTGGGGCAGCCAAGGATTAATTCCTTCACTTCTCAGGAGGGAAAGGATTAGTGGGCAGTAAAATATTAAATTTCTTTTTTTTCTTTTTGGTTTTTTTTCTGTATTTAGATTAGAAAAAAGGATTCAACAGTACAGAGAATGTATTTATAAAAAAATTGATCGCATATGATCACTGTCAAATATAGTGCTCAGAAAAAAATTCTGAAGGAATTGCAACTGCAATGCAGTTAGTTTATTTTTAAAATTGTTGTGTAGCATTTAAACAGACACGTGAATCTGCACAAGCAAAAACCCCAATACATTACAAAAACCTACAATCTTTTTAGTATATTTTGCTTCTCCTGCTAGTTCTTCTACTAATATAGTCTCTCCACCTTGAAAAAGTGCAGCAGGGTAGAATCAGCCAGTAAAATCTTGATCACCATTCCTTTAGACCAAGTTTTTTCACAACTGGTTGGAGAACTGGATCTCTGCTTTTTAAATCTATGATTCAATACTATCTATCTATCTATCTATCTATCTATCTATCTATCTATCTATCTATCTATCTATCTATCTATCTATCTATCTATCTGCCTTTGAGTCAGTCTGAACTTCTGACAACTGCCTGGAAAAGTCCCTACAATTTTCTTGGCAAGATTTCAGAAGTGGTTTGTCGTTGCCTCCTTCTTAAGCACTGAGAGAAAGTGCCTGGCCCAAGAGTCACCCAGCTGGCTTTGTGCCTAAGGCGGGTCTAGAACTCATGGTTTCTCAGTTTTTATTCTAGTACCTTCAACACATAGATCAAACTGACTCTCAATAGTATTTATTAGTTTATATATCATACTATTGGAAATGAATTTCAAACTTTCAATACTGGTTATAGCAAGGTAATATATAACTTATAATATCAAATAACAAACAATTGGTGAGCTGTTCTGTCATATGTTTTAATATAAAACATTGCTATGATCATTACCCATGTTTTGTCTGGCGTTCTTTTCTCCTCAATACAAAAAAATTAGAAATTTGCCTAATTTGCCAAATTTCATCCTCACATTTGGCCCAAAACTTTCTTTATTGAACACAAGTTATCTACTACAACTAATCACCATATTAATTTTCATGAAGCTGTATAGCGAAAGATTAGTTAAACTATTGCTAGTTGACAGGCTGAAAAGGGGAAATCATATCCATTTTTTAATTATTTGCAATAATGTAGGTAACAAATGCATTTTTTTCATTCATGCCTGTACTGAATAACTATTGCAGCCATTCTATTCTGTACTTCATTGAAGTAGATTCTCTTAGTTGTTGGTTAAAGCAAAATCAAAGAAAATCTGACAAAAAGCTTAATGTCTCAGTTTTAATGAAGTTACAATCACTCATGACTGAAAAATATATTCTAGATATTTACTCTATAAAGAATAGCTAAGATAAACAACTAAGTCTGAGGCCAAAATTCAACACCGGAAAAGGGTGGAAGTTTCTTACATCTTATGCTCCCTGTCTTATCCAGAAATTCATACAGAAAACCCAAACTCTGAATGTTATAAGATTATTTTAATTTTTAAAAAAGGATTGTCCCAATATAATATTCCAGATTTCCATTATCCTTGAGTCTTTGATTCGTAACATAAATAACAATGGACAAGGTAGTCCTAGTATCTATAACTGACATTACGGAGGAATGCAAAATTTACAAGTGGAGAAGAATCTTGATGGCATCAAGGTGTTGTGTTGGGTTGCTCCTCTGCAAACATTCAAAGTAGTTTCTTGCTTTAGGAGCTTTTCTGATGAAACCAAAGCTGGATGTTGAGAAGGAAGAGATGAGCAAGGAGAGAAAACCAACCTCTTGAAAGGAAATTAAGTCCAAGGTCAAATTTGACCCCACTGCTTCATGGAACCCACTTTATGTATTACCTCTGGATGCTGCATTTTCATCTAGGTTTTACTGCTGCCATGGACATGTATTCAGTGTTGTTATCATAAGTGTTGGCACATTGGCAAATCTGGGAACAAAAAGGAGAGGGTGTAGATTTCAGATTAATAATTTTGATGAATGATCTTAACTCTTTTCTTTTCTTTTCTTTTCTTTTGAATGATGAAAACTATGCAAAACTGAAATAATGGCAAATTCAGAGTAAAAAATAAAATGATCATCACCCCTGTTAACTTTCTGCTGGATGCTTCCCAAGTGACTTCAGAGCTTGGCTGGACCCACCATAATTTATCAATTCTTTTGCAGGCAGCAATCAGAGGAATTGCTTTCTTGGATATTTTTGCTGATGTTCACAGCATTCTCCCTCCCTTCACCCTAGTTCTAAAACTTCAGCCACTAAATCAATACACAACTCCATCTTATGCAAATTAAAAGTAAACTGCTATCACTTGTGACTGCATTCCAATAGTAAATAAATGGCTTAAATTTATTCATCAAAGTGGTTTCAATTCCACATGCTAAAACTGTATGCGTCTGAATCTCACAAAATCAAAACTATATTACTATATCTTTGGCAGAAACTGGACTTGAAGAAGGCTGTGGAAATCACTTACCGCACTTCTAAAACACCTTATTGAAGAAAAGATGCAAGCAACAAATAAAAAAACTATGAACCCAATAAGTATCCATGACATACGTTCTGATAGCCAGCAAGATTTTTCTGAATCTGGGGAAGAATCAAATTGGTACTTATTATTAAAACTTGAAACTATCAGCCACCAGTGTGAATAATGTAGTATAGCCCAAAAACTTGACCAATTTTCTTTTTGAACTGGCTGGTGATCAGCTACATCCATAAATACTTCTTGACATATGACTATATTCACAGTTAGAGGGAAGGGATGAAGCCAAGAGAAATTAGCCAAGGTGCCAACCATCCTCTTTCTTGTGACTCAGAAATGAAGCTTGACTAAAAGAATCACTGGTCTGTTATTTTTCCATCTTCATCACTGTATGTGTTTGCGTATTGGATTTGTTTCCTGATTTTTGTTGAGCAGCTCAGAAAGAATATATAGAATCCCCTCCTAACAAGTGCCATCCCAATAATCCTTGCCAAGAATGTGGCTGGCCCCAAATCACCAAGGATCATTTGTGGTTGAGGAGGGACTTGCCTGGCTCACTTTGTTCTTTGTCCAAAAAAAAGGCTATGCTGCCCTTAACTGGCTAAGCTGATAAATTCAATATCTGGACCAAAATGATTACCATGATGCCATTTAATCTAGATTTAGGTGTGCATAACTTGATTTTTTTTTTAAAAAAAAGTAGTTAGTTAAGTGTCTCTTTAGAGCTTCACATGCAGTTTTTATAACTTTACATACTTTGCTAGATTTATTTAATTGTTCTCAAAAAAATGACAACTTACCTTGAATGTAGAGATGCTTTTCATTTGCTTTGCAACACCGATAGACTGGAGTAAGAACTTCTAGGCAACAGATATAAGTATCACTATCCTTGCTTTTTAAATTTCTGAGAATGAATAATACTTTTTCATTTGAATGGATTGGTTCACAGAATTCATTTGTTCTTTCAGAATTGTTTTTTCCATTGTCTACATAAACAGAACAAACTTCTTGATTGCTTGAGCCCCTATACAGCCTCATATAGAAACCTTTCACGTTGCTGGGCAAAGGACAATTCAAAGTAAAATTTTCTCTTGGAAATTCATCTGTTTGCTGAGGGTGGTTCATGATATTCTCTGTAGAAAAAAGGAAACAGTTAACAAGCAACAAGTAAACATTGTTATGGGAAGTGAGCAGTTGTCTGCTTTGTTAATAAAGAAATATGTAGAGGAAAAATATAAGATAAAAGAAGGAAATGGACTAAGGCTTTTTCTAAATATCCTGTCACATATATTATTTAATCCCATGATTATCTATATATTGACATAGTATAAACATCTTATAATTTATGATTTGTGCAATCTCACTCAATCCAATACAGGATCCTTGTTTTGCAAATATTTTTCGATGCCTCCAAAATGGCCGAACTGATTGTCAGATGATTTCCCTAGTTTGCTGATAGTTCTTGTGCTTTTGATTTTCTTAAAAAATAAGTTGGTCTATTTTCTTTAGAATTCCAGCATTAGCAATTAGTCTTCACAGCTGATTTGTCCAAGATAGCCTTACTAATCCTGTCATTACAATATTTAAGCAATAGCAGAAAAAGGTATTACATGAACAGGGCGCATTACAATACCAAGTAACCAATTTGTTACTGAATGATGCCATTTCAAATCAGTATCACTAATAATTTAAGTTTTCATTATATTTCTTTTAAAAATAATGAACATACTGCCTCAATTACTGAAACATTAGCATAGAACAATATAGTAAATCCAAAATTAAATAGCAGTAAAATAATAATTTTAGAGAAACTAAAAGAACTCCCACCCAGCTGGGTGGAGACAACACAGATGTTACAGAAAACATAGATTAGTCAAAATCAATATCAACAGCATATCACAAATCAACTTCTCCCAGGGCCTGGTGAAAAAGACAAGTGAAATCTCAAAACACCAGGAGAAATATTTTTATGATGTTCATTTATTAACAGACCTGAAACATTAATCACAACTCAATAGCAGTTAACCATATACTGGATCAAAGTTTGATGGTTTAGTCCCTTGGACATAGAGTTGAAATCATATTGACTCATATGGCATTTATATATGTGCATAATTGCAGATCTCAGTTGTTAATTCATCCTTGTCACACTTATTTGGATATGATGTCCTTAATTAATGTTATTAAAATATAATAAATCATACCTGTGCAAGAGGTAGTGCAGGATGAAATGGATGAACACTGGTTAACACCTAAAAATAGTAAATCAATGGCACTTGATCATTTTTAAGATTAAAAAACAAATGTACATAAACATTTGAATTGCATAGTAAAAATTAGGAGCATAGTAGTTTAAATAAATTATCAGTCATTGCAAAGCACCCCTATAACTTTGCATATCATGAATATTTTGAACATTATTTATGTTATAAATTCAGTTATTGTTGTGAACGTAAATAATATTTGCAAGGTTTTGACTGCAGCCAAGGATGTGTACATTATGATCAGAACTAGAATTAAAACACAATATTCAGAGAAGCCAAGAAAGGACATGTAACGTTGCAAGATGCTGCAATGCAAGTACAAAAGAGTGGGTCATGTGTCATGATATTATCATTGTGGCATTGTTGTGGTTAGGAATGCTGCCTAAGAGCACAGGTGCATGGAAGATGGAAGGCATGTTCCTGGTGCAGTAGAGAATTAAAAAATGTCTTTCTCTGTTTACCTGCAGTATATTCTGCTTGCATAAATCGTGTCCTGCAATTTCTAGCTCTTCTCTCTCTCTCTCTCTCTCTCTCTCTCTCTTTATATAGATAGATAGATAGATAGATAGATAGATAGATAGATAGATAGATAGATAGATAGATAGATAGATAGATAGATAGATAGATATAGATATAGATATAGTCCAAGGGACGCGGTGGCTCAGTGGGTTAGGATGCTGAGCTTGTCGATCGGAAGATCGGCAGTCTGGCGGGTCGAATCCCGAGTGCCGCGTAGCAGAGTGAGCGCCTGTTACTCGTCCCAGCTTCTGCCAACCTAGCAGTTCGAAAGCACGTAAAAATGCAAGTAGAAAAAATAGGGACCACTGCGGTGGAAAGGTAACAGCGTTCCGTGCGCCTTTGGCGTCTAGTCATGCCGGCCACATGACCACGGAGACGTCCTCGGACAAGCGCTGGCTCTTCGGCTTTGAAACGGAGATGAGCACCGGCCCCTAGAGTCGGAAACGACTAGCATGTATGTGCGGGGGAACCTTTACCTTTACCTTTATAGATATAGATATAGATATAGATATAGATATAGATATAGATATAGATATAGATATAGATATAGATATAGATATAGATATAGATATAGATATAGATATAGATATAGATATAGATATAGATATAGATATAGATATAGAATAATAGTCTTTTGTTATGTTGAGAATAGCTAGGCCAAGATGGGGAAGGGAAAAGGGAGTAGAGAAGTGAGGTAAGGGGGGGGGAGAAAAAAAGGCATTGACTTCCGACTTCCTTTGGTACAGTAAATTCGAGTGTCAGCTTCAAACCTTAACTTTTTACTTTTACAAAATAATATAAACTAGCCATTTCGATAGCATCAGGAATTTCCTAGCTCCTTTCTCATTGAGAATCCTGTGTACCTGCAGTTATACCCAGCGTGTACTATAGACTTCTGCTACAGAGAAAATCTCGGTCAAATGAAAGAGGCATGGAAGTGAATGGAGTTATCTCAATTTTCCTCTCAAAGTTTAGGAATGCAAGGAAGTTGGAGGGTAACATGGAGAAAGCAGCAGGCTACAACTCTATCTCAAATGGAAATAGCTTGACTACAGCAAGATTAGAAATCAATAATTGCTGAAACTGGATATTCTAGTTCCCTATTCAGCTGGTACACGTCTTAACTCTTTTGTGCTAATTTTCCCCTTATCTATCTCAGCTGTGTTACGTTATGTTTTAATAGATTTGATTAAAAGCAGAATATTGGATCTATTGGAGTCACAATTATAATGCTAAAGCTTAAGTGAATGATCAATGGCCTCTGTTATATTTTGTATTTCCCAAAGAAATCATTGATAGGTCTTGCAAAACCTTTAAGCATTGTTTCCAATTCATTATGTATTTTTATAATTATTGTTACTTATAGATATGAATTATGGTGCCTGCCATAGTGAAATGATGCTTGACTCTTCATAGGGGTTTGGACATAATAATACTGTATACATGGAACGACTCACTCTATTCAGCACTTTCCAAGACTGAGTAGTTTAAAATATAATTTAAAAAAATCTAAAATGCTAATAGTAATATAGAAATAATATAATAAATAAAGATTTGGCTTCTTATTAATTTCCAGGATTTTACAGAAATGTACCTAAACTAACTAGCAGAATTATCACAATCCTAAGGCCACTTCTTTAGCCAACCCACAGGGGTCACTCTCCCATTCTGTGTGAACTGCAACTCCCAGCATTCCAAGTGAGCATATTCAATGAGATTTTGAATTAGACATTCTGTGTAAAATGGTCTGATGATGGTCCTCCACACACATAACTAGAATACTTCAGAATGATCAGTGGGTCAAAAGTAGATATAAAGTAACGCAAGCTAACATTATTTAATATAAGCATAAGGTTGGAAACAGAACAGTGAATAGCTTAAAAACCAATCAAACAATATACTAGAAATCTTGTAGTGCACATAGGCCTTTCATAGACAAGGAATTCCAACTGAGAAAAGTTTGTCTCTTATTAAAATACACCTGACAAAGTTGCCAATCGTTTTCTGGGGTTTTTTATAATATAATGTTTATAATAAAGTTAAAATGATTATTATAACTCTGTTCAAAGACATTACTATAATGTACACTAGTAAACTAAATAACAGCACATAAGAAATATCAACAGATAAATTTTAAGCTTGGCCCTATAGCTAAAGAATGATTCAGTTTTTCACAGGATAAATGTCTATTCTTTACCATTCCTTCAGATCGTTGCATGTAAATATTTCTTATACAGTCTTTAAATTCGATAAAATCACAACCAAAGGAAATTGCTGTCAACAGAATCTGCCGTATCACTTACCATGTAAAGCTTCAAAGCAGCAGCATAAAAGACAGAAAGTCACAATGCCTATTTTCATATTCACGAACCTAGATGCTGAAATTAATGTTTTGTATTGTCAAGAAACAAAATTTTATCCTGGAGAAAAGATGGTGCTTCTCTCTTTTTTTAGATTCTCAGTAGTAGAAAAGATCACTGTTTTTGTTAAAATTACTCTGTTCTTGGTTTAAATTCCACATGTAGAAATACCAATACGTCACCATGAAATGTGTGATCTGTCTGAAGAGTTGGTTTTCCCCCGGTTCAGATCTTGTTTATTTCACTGAAATTATAGTCCTTTTCCTGTCTCAGTTTACTTCGGAGAATCAGAATTTGAAACTAGTTCCAGTTTAATCTGAGCCAACAGAAAACCCCATGACAATATTTGTTATGCATATTTTTTTCTTCACAGTGATGCTGTAGTTAGAAAATAGAGACTGGGCTGAGAGAAAAGTTCCAACACACTAGTCCTATTAATTAGAGGTCAGGGGTCGGCAAATTATTTATTCACTTCAACATTTAGTGTTTTCTTTTGCTAAATTTCTTTGGAAATCCATAGAAGTTTTTTTTTTTAAAAAAATTATACAATATTTAAGACTTGAATTAGAAAGAGCAAAAAAGACGTCAGCACTGTGCAACAAAGTGAACTTCAACTACTTGCCTCAGCTTCTGTCCACCTAGCAGTTCTAAAGCAAACAAATGCAAGTAGATAAATATGTACCACTTCAGTGGGAAGATAAGTGTTCTGTGCACTTCATTGTATAGTCATGCTGGCCACATGACCACAGAAGCGTCTTCAGACAACATTGGCTCCCTTGGCTAAGAAATGGAAATTGAGCACCAACCCCTAGAGTCAGACACAACTGGACTTTTACCTTTAGAAAGAACAGAAATCTAAAATCTATTTCTTCCTCTTTTTGATATACTTCAATAAATTGGAAGTTTCCATGGATTTCTATAAGAAGCTCTGGTTATCTATTCCAGAAAACATTTTAAAATTTGTTTTTCTTAGGGTAAATCAGGAAGATTCCTATTATGATAGCAATGTTGACCTTTTTTTCCAAGAGTTACTATAAAATTGGACTTTGGATATGTTCAATGAAGGTCTTTCTCAACTTGAGCACCATCCATATGCCTTACTTTCGAATCTCGGACATCTCAGCAGTGGGCATTTTGTATGTGGGATTTTTAATATGTGTAATTTAATCTTTAATTATCTAACTCAGGAAGTGTGTGTGTGTGTGGGGGGGTATTTTCAGCAGTTTCTATTGTGTGGTGGGTTTCATAGGCAATGACCAGACCGGCATGGTACAACGGTGTTTATTAAGTCAGAACAGAACTGTGTGTAAAACACCGGAAAATGACTGCAATTTATACTTTCCGCCTCTAGGGCATCAGACAATCACAACATTAGCTCGCTGCTGCCCAAACTTGAATTCTTGAAGTTTCCCTTCAAAACAGTTGGCCGTACGTTAGTTTCACAACACATTACTATTAGTACTTAATACATAACACCCCTCCCCCCTAGGATACTTGTTATTTCTTGCTTGATCAAGGCACATAGTCCTTAAGGTAGACTGGGGGCCTGCGGATTCGGGGAGACCGTCGTAATGTCATTTGGGAGTCCTGTTTGACTGGATGATTGTCCGTCCCTGGTTGTCCCATGACATGATGGCCGTTTAGGTTACCTGATGGGAGAAACGGTTCTACGACCTGTGGTGTCTCTGTTTCTGCGGAGGCAGCCCTGGCAGGTGTGGCAAATTCAGAAAAGGATAGTCACCCAGTGTGTCTGAATTCCTCTCGAACTCCTCTCCCGGGATTGGTCCAGCCTGCTGACACCATAAGTGGTCAATGAGGCATCTGACCATGCAACCTTTTTCCAGAGCCACCTCATAAGACAATGGCCCTATTACTTTAGTCACTCTAGCAGCAACCCAGGGTGCCCCCTGCCCATAGTTTCTGGTCCATACAAGTTCACCCAGCTGAAGATTCCTGGGAGGATTTGGTTAAGCTGTTTCTGTTGCTGTCCTGTCTGGGTGGAGTCGGTCGAGCTTCATTGTGCTTAACCAAATCCTCCCAGGAATCTTCAGCTGGGTGAACTTGTATGGACCAGAAACTATGGGCAGGGGGCACCCTGGGTTGCTGCTAGAGTGACTAAAGTAATAGGGCCATTGTCTTATGAGGTGGCTCTGGAAAAAGGTTGCATGGTCAGATGCCTCATTGACCACTTATGGTGTCATGTGCTGGCACAGGAGAAAATTTGCCAGGCAGTGATTCCAATCTCCTGTTGTCATCCACTTTAGTGATTCCTTGGTGGACCTCACCATTCACTCGGCCTGACAGTTGGAAGCAGGGTGGAAGGAAGCAGAAGTTGCATGCTATATCATGTTAACACTTAGGAAGGATTGGAATTCGGCTGCCGTGAATTGTGCCCATTGTCAGACACGATGACGTCTGCCAGACCATGTGTGGCAAAGAGCCGGTGCAGCTCCTGGATGACCCTGGCTGTGGTCATCGATGGGACAGGTACCGCTTCCAACCACTTGGAATAGCTGTCCACAACAATGAGGAATACCTGTCCCTGGAATGGGCCCACAAAGTCAATATGCACTTGAGACCATGGGGCGTGTGTGATCTCCCAGCGGTGCATGGGTGCTTGGGGCATCTCTGGTTAGGTCTCTTGGCAGACCTGACAGCTCCTTACTTGGTTTTCAATGTCTTTGTCCAGGCCTGGCCACCACAAATAGCTCCTGGCTAGAGCTTTCATCCTCACGATTCCAGAGTGCCCCTCATGTAGGGAATTCAGCATCCTGGCTTGAAGACTGGGTGGAATGATGATCCTGCTGCCCCACAGCACACAACCCTTGTTGGCTGACAGTTCATCTTTCTGGCATGCGTAGTACTGGAACTCGAGACCTGGCCAGGTTTCTGGCCATCCCCTCAACACCCAGTTGAGAACGCGGCTGAGTGTTCTGTCCATGGCAGTTTCAGCGGCCATGTCCCCTGCATGTAGGGGTATTTCTGGTAGGTCCTGGATTGCCAGGATATGCGCTGCCAGGGCTGGGTCTGGGTCCGTCTGTGGCAAAGGCAGTCGGCTGAGTGCATCAGCATGGTCCATTTCCTTCCCTGATTTGTGGACTAACCTGTACAAGTAGGCAGCCATGAAAATTGATCATCGCAGCATCCTCAATGGCAGGATCTGTGGAGTCTGCTTGTCAGCCATAAAAAGGCCAAGCAGCGGCTTGTGGTCTGTGAAGATGGTGAAAGATCACCCATATAAGAAGTTGTGGAACTTCTTAATACCTGCAACAATGGCGAGAGCTTCTTTATCAATTTGTGCATAGTTCCTCTCAGCTGATGATAAAGTTCTTGAGTAATATGCAATGGGGGCCTTGCGACCATATAGCATTTGGTGGCTTAGCACTGCCCTAATGCCATATGGCAAACCATCGCAGGCTAGCATTACTGGCAATTTTTTATTAAAATGAGCCAACACGGAACTTGAGGATAGCAGTGATTTGACCATCTTGAATGCCCTATCATGGGTGCTCAACCAGATCCAGGATGCTTTTTTGTCCAGTAGACAGTGAAGTGGTTCTGCCAGGGCAGACTTGTGTGGCAAGAACGAGTGGTAGAAGTTCAACAAGCCCAGGAATGCTTGTAGTTCCCCCTTGGATTTGGGTCTGAGGGCTTGTTGAATTGCCTTTAGCATGGCCTCTGATGGGTGGATTCCAGCAGCATCTATTCGGAACCCCAGGAACTCTGTGGATTCCACGCCAATTTGGCACTTGTCTTTTTTCAGTTTTAAGCCTGCCTCACAGAAACGTTGAAGTACTGCCCGAAGACATTCCGCCAGGACTGCCACTGATTCCCCTGCAATCAGGACATCGTCAAAGTATGGGCAGACACCAGGTATGTTTTTAAGTGTCTGTTCCATGATGCTTTGGAACAACCCAGAGGCTATGCTTACCCCAAACTGCAGGTGGTGCACTCGGAATGCCCCTCTGTGTGTGACGATGGTTTGTGCCTCGGTGGTGGTGTCATCGACTGGCAGCTGCTGGTATGCCTGGGCGAGGTCTAAGTTAGCAAAAATTCAGCCTCCTTGAAGTGAGGCGAGTATGTGGCTTACCATCGGAACTGGGTAAGCAAGTGCCTTGTTTATTGTGCACTTGTAGTTTGCACAGATGTGAACATCCACGTTTGGCTTCACTGGGGTCACTATGGAAGTCTCCCACAGGCTACTGTCCACAGGTTGGAGCACTCCCTGCTGCAGCATTTGTCAAGTTCTGCATCAATCCAATGTTTACAATGTTGACATCTTTGGCTTTAGTGAGAAGGGCACTCTGTGTGGTTTCACTCAGATTGGAGTGACTGCTGGATCAAGATTTAGCAAAATTGGTGCCCCTCTGTATTGTCCCAACTCCATGCTGAAAACATCAGCATATTGTTGGCATACTGCTGCCAGGTCAGCTGTTTGTGTGCAATGGATGCCCGTCACATGGATGCCCAGGGCTATGAACCAGTCTAGTCCAATGAGGCTGGTGCACTGTCCATCTATGACCACAGTGCTGAAGGGACCCTCAAACTCCTTGAACTTAATTCTAACAGTGGCTTCCCCCCTTACGGAAGCATGGTAATTATGGAAGTCCGTTAGTATGAGGCTTGATGGCTTAAGCGAAACTCACCCTTTGCCTCATCTGCAAATGTAATCAAAAGTCTTGTATGAGATGATTGATAGAGATGACCCAGTGTCTAGCTCCATGGAGCATGGGACCCCTTGAAGTCTAATTTGGAGTTTTAACTTCTTCTTGAGGGGGCATTGGGCTCCCATTCATTGGATACTTCACCTCCCTGAGCAGTATCCAACACTGTTCTGCCCTGGGGCCCATTTACCTTTCTGCTGTGGAGCCGCAGTTCGCATTTCTCGTTGGCAACCTCTACAGACTCTGGCGATGTGCCCTTGCTTCCCATAGGCACGGCAAACAGCTGTGCAAAATCTGCACTCTGCCCTTTTATGCTGTCCCCCGCAGCTAGCGGAGTTCTGTGGAGACGTTGTTAGCTTTCTTGAGCATTGCTGTCTGGGTGGCTCTCTCTGCAACTGATCAATCTCATCATCTTCGTCAGTCTCCCCCAATCCATCTGCGGTCTCATGGTGGATCACCGCGGGGCTGGTGTGTGTTTTTGGTGGTCGGAGAGCCTTCATTGCTCCTCCAACAGCCTTATCCACCATGACTTCCTTCAAAGCATCTTGGAAAGTCAGTTTTTCCATGGCGAATAGGCGCTGCTGTAGCTCTCTATTCAGCAAACCGCAAATGAGTCTGTCTCTGAGGCGGTCTTCCAAATCTGGAAACTTGCAGTGGCGTGAAGCTTGTCAAAGTGCGGCCACAAACTCAGCTGCTGATTCTCCAGACCTCTATTCTCGTTATTCGAAAGCATGGTGCCAAGCGATTATGGAGAGTTTCAGCTCAAAGTGTTCTTTCAACCTTCTCTTGAGGTCTGCCTATGTCACTGACTCAATGCTTTCTGGTGCTACCAGGTTTTCTGTGATGTCGAACGTTGCTTGCCCGCATACACAGAGTAGGGATGCTGCTTTCAGGCCATCGTCTCTGACCTGGTTTGCCTGTAGGTAGTTGTCTAATTGGGAGACATAGGAGCTCCACTGCTCCAGATGGGTGATGTCAAACTCATTGAGCCTTCCGAGTTTGGCCATTCCAGAAGTTCTGTGAGGTCCTGGTTACTGCCTTTACTGCTGCGGTAGGAGCTGTGTTGCCTTTTTGATCCTGGGGACAGATCCCTCAGGATGTCTGTGCCTCCAGTGTGTCCTACTGACAGGCAGGGCGGGGACGTGGTCCCACCAGGGCTCTGTGCCTGGTCTGACATCCAGTGACTTCAGTATCTTAGCTCACATCAGCTCTCTTCCTGCAGTATCCCATCCTCGTCACCACTATTGTGTAATGGATTTCGTAGGCAATGACCAGACCAGCATGGTACAACAATGTTTATTAAGTCAGAACAGAACTGTTTGTAAAAAACCAGCAAATGCCTGCAATTTATACTTTCCGCCTCTAGGGCATCAGCCAATCACAACGTTAGCTCGCTCCTACCCAAACTTGAATTCTTGAAGTTTCCCTCCAAAACAGTTGGTGGTACATTATTTTCACAGCACATTACTATTAGTACCGGTACTTAATACATGACAGTTTCCATCTCAATTTACATGTAGGTTTGTATGTATGTGAATATGTATGTTTGTGTGTTCTGACTCTGCTCACTATATGTCTTTGTATTGGCAACTATAAATGGCAAGCAGAGAAACTGGGTAATGCATAGAATGATATTAATGTTTCTAACCTATTTTCAATGTAATCTTTATTTGGGGAATGGGTCTTCTTAAATTTGGAGTTGTCATCCATTTCAGTCAGTGCTTACTTCTGACTAATTTCCCTTCACATTAGTAATTACATTTGTAGAGCAAGTGCCATTTCTAGAAACACACTTTCATTGTTTACCACAGTCATTGGTTCTCTTTGATGGCTGTTCCACTGGATTTGCTTTTCTTTGTTTGACAATCATCCATGTAAAATTTTAAGCTGATGCTGAAAACAATGCCTGTGCTTTATTTGTTCTCTAGAAAATGGCTATTTTGAAACTGGTCACCCTACATAACACTATTTTATGAGAGGGCCTTTAACATGCACTTAAAAACCTGGGCAGTGTGTTCCTGGGAGGAAGAGAGAAGTAACAAGGTTGCCCTTTCTCTCAATTACCTGCTTGCAGATGATTGTTTTCTCATCTTGGAAAATCAATGATCTTGACTGGTTGTTGGAAGATTGGGGGGATGTGATCCTGAAATGGCAACCAGGATAGTAACCCGCCACTGGAGGAAAAAAGGTATGCCAGGCACCATTGTGGTTTGCAGCTGCTTGAATAGAATGAAGTGGTGAAGACCATCTGCTCTGAAAGACATCTTGGGTCAACACAGCAGTTTTGAATCAAAGCTTGAAAACCTGGCCATTGGGTGCATTTACAGTGGGGGGAGGGAGAGGAGGAAAAGGAGGAGGAGGGGGAGAATGGGGAGGGGGAAGGGGCAGAGGAGAAGGAGGAGATGATGATGATCATCTGTTTCTGCACTCAGGGACCATGGAGTGCCCCTTCCTGGCAATGAGCCAAGCAGAAAGGGAGGATCTGCCCTAAGTAGTTTCCCCCATTATTATGCTACAAGGCCTATCATGTAAAGCTGCAAATACTCCAAAGTGCACAGGGGCAGCATTTTTAGATTGGCCATCAGTGGGACTCCAAACGGTCCAGGAAGTCTGCTGTGGGACTGTCTCTCTCTCATCTTGTCACTGGGCTCTGTACCTTCAGGTCTATTTCAGCTGTGGCTAAGAGACTAAACAATTCAGTTGTGCAGTCAATTTAATTTTGTTGTTGCTGTTTAAAGATGAGAATATTGATCTCATGTAAGATTGAATGCAAGTCTTCCAGGAGGATCAATATTCCTTCTAGTAAGAGAAAACAAAGCTTGTCTCAGCAATATGAATATTTTGATCGCTGGTACTCTCCTCACCACAGAGGATGGCGGTTCTTTCTTAGTTTTCCTGATAGTAGGAAACCATAGGTAAGCAGGGGAAGGACAGAGGGAACTCACTTTCTGATTCCCGAAAGCAACCTGTGTTATATTTTGTGAGAACAGCAACAATGTCGGCCTTTTTACTAAGGTAAAAGGTAGTTTCTGGGTGCTGCATGCTTTATATTGCCATCTTTTCCTCCTGTTTCAAAAATGGGAGAACACCATAGTACTGCTCTTGTGTAGATGGACCCCTAGTGATGTGCAAACCAGTTTACAGTATTAAGCTCAAACAGGATGCAAGAAGAGAATTCTGTTATTTATATGTTCTTCTGAAACTTGGAATCTTCAACTGCATATTGAATCGTTAGAACTTCCAAGTATCATCTATAGAAGCATTTTCATAATAAAAGGCTGGTTTGTTTTTTTTGTAATTTCCTCCTTACCTTGCTCCCCACCCCCCACTCCTACCCTCTGGATTCCTTGGATCCCCTGAGGTGAGGAGTAGTATCATACACTAGAAAAGTGATTCACTTAACAATTGTGGCAAGAAAGGTCATAAAATGGGGGGAAATTAAAACAATTATCAAAGTCTGAAATATCTTACCTGATTCAGTAGTCTCAGCCATTAACGTTCACAGTTTTAATTCTAATTTAACTTCTGTGGACCTTGCTCCATATTTAAGAGGACCCTAAAGGGGCATGTGTCAGATCTGCTATCTTTGGCTTGGCGCCTCACTGGCATCCTGCTATCAAAGGCTAGGAGGGAGGGAAAAACAAATGGGAAATAAACCTGTAAGGGTATGTGATGAGAAATGGGAAGGGGGGAATGACAGCTTAACCAAAAACAGAGAAGCTCAGAACCAGTTTTTTGCCAGCATGGCCATGCACCCTGAGGAAGAATGTCGATTATCCCAAACATCTCAGCACTCTCAAAACACCTAGGCCAGTGATGGTGAACCTTTTAGAGACTGAGTGCCCAAACTGCAACCCAAAACCCACTTATGTATCGTCGGGTGTCGGGTGGGCGTGGCCCATTGGGTGGGTGTGGCCATTTGGATGGGCATGGCTGCTGTGGTAATGGCAGACTGGGTGGGACTAAAAAGTTCAATCAATCAATTCCAACTTTGCAAGACCTTTTTTCCCCCACGAGAAGTTGAAATTGATTGATTGAACCTTTTTTTTTGCACACGGTGGCAGAGGCCTAAAGTGAAAAGGTTTTATAAAACCCAGCTGAAGGACTAGGACTGGGGCAATGGTGCATGTGCCCACAGAGTGGGCTCTGCATGCCACCCGTGGCACGCGTGCCATAGTTTCGCCACCACGGACCTAGGCGAATCTTCATTTGCTAAAGATGGACTGGTCACGGGGGGAGGGCTGAGATGAGGGGAAACATTTTGCATCTTTTTCATGTGGGAAACTAGCCTGCTTTTGCTGCAGCCAGCAACCTTTAGTAAAAGAACCTATTACTTCAACCAAATGGAGTTGAGGGTCTTTCTTTCCTAAGGGACCTATTTGAGGCAGTTCTGACAGCATGTGTAAGTGCACTGGTGTGCCCATCATTCCTATCACATTTTCATTTTCTTTTTTTAAAATATATTTTATTGATTTTTTAACATAAACACCTTAATATTTGTTAAACAGTATGTTGTCTGGGATTATATTTACAAAGTAATCACTAACAATCAGTTTTTATATTCCAAAGTCCACGTAATAGCTTTGCTTGATTTCCTCTTCTTCCAATAATACTCTCTTTGCCAACCTTGAATTAATACAATTCTTATTCATTCAATAGGTAACAACTTAAATATAAAAATTGGTCTGAAATTTCTATCAATAATAATCACATCAACATCATGCTTCTTTTCTGTCTAGTCATCTTGGTTGCCTTGTCATGAATCCTGTTTACAAGTCTTATTTAAATTTGTTTTCCCTACAATGTTCAAAACATTCTTACTGGCTGAAAATTTCTCAAGGTTAATTACATTTAAGTATTTAAGTCTATTTTCATATTTTAGAAGGTAAATGAAAATAGACACCAAAGAAAAAGAAAAAGAAAGAAAAAAAGAGACAGGAGAAAAGGAGAAAAAAGGAAGAAAAGAATAAGAAAAGAATATATTTCTTAAAATACATATCCCTCTTAAACTAGCATACATTTATTTCCAAAAAGATTTCTGTTCTTTTTACCCATAATTAAACCTATGTTTAATCTGTAGATGTACCATTTAATAAATCCAGTCATCTAATCTTTTAACTCTATTCAAAATATTTTTAAGTTATCTATTAAAATTTTCTTAACATCAATTATATTTAAATATCTAAAACATTTCCTTTATATTAGCCATCCCAAACATTTGTATATTTCCCCATATCAAAAAACAAACTAAAAAAAAGAGAAAAAAAAGAAAAAAATACTATCTTACTTGGGGTATTCACCCCTCTTAAACTAAAATCTTTCTATTTCTTCAACCATATTCAAACAAGTGTTTAATTTTTAAGTATTCCGTTCTGATATGCCCTGTCATCTAATTCCCCAGTACTCACTTTAGCCCTCTCCTTTTGCCAAACATCTTTTCCAATCAATCTATTCCATTGAATCAAAGAGTCTTCCCATAATCTTGTAGATGTTGTTATGAGTATAAGAGGCAAATCAAACATCGTGTCTTTGTATAAAGATTTTGCCCCTTCATATTCATTGAAGATTTCTCTCATCATCTCTTGTATCCCCATTTCTTGTAGTACTCCCAACAGCTCTGCAATCTATCTTGTCAAAAAAAATTCTTGTCTTCAAATTTATTTTGTATTTCTTGTAAGTTCTTCTCCACTTGAGTCTCCATCTCTAAATTTATTTCCACTAGTTTATATTCAGTTGTCTGCTTTGCATGATCTCTTTTTTTTTTCCTGATCATTTATTTGTTGTGACGTTAAATTAAAGATGCATTCATTTAAGTTTTCAAATTCATTTTTAATTTCCTTGTGGTTTGAAATTAGTGTCATTTGTAATTGTTGTAACATAACATACGTTTCCTCCTGGGAAGTATTTATTTTTTCTTGTTATGTTCTTTCTGCAAATCTCTGATGCTCCATAATGACCAAAAATCCTTTCTCTGCCAATCGCTTTAAAGTCACAGTTTAAAAAGTATTTATAGTCCAGGAAGGTTATTTTTTTCTAAGTTTTATAATTCTTGCTTTGTAAATAGTCCACAGTGTTCTCTTTTTTATTATTACAGATGTTCTTTGTTTAGTTAAGACTTTGAAGGTCACAATATCAGGGTTTTTTTTTTCTGGGCTGTATATTTAGGGCAGTATTTTCATCCACCACTAGATGTCAGCACCAGTCCATCTTTCGATTTTTGAAACAAACAAACTTTTATCTCAGTCAATAATCCTTTGCCAGGAAACTCTTAATAAATTCCATTGACTTCACATTTTCCAGGTTTGAATCTTATATTAATTTTATTTCTGTATCTTTATTCCCCATAAATTTAATTTACAGCTTCTGTTTAGAGAGGGGTGGAGCAAAAACAAACAAACAAACAATCCCTCTCACTTTTGGAGGATTTTTACTTCTGGGATTTTTTTCTATTCTTTTGTTCAGGAAATCAGTCAGGTAGAAGAGAGAGAATCAATACCCAGTGCAGTCACACTGTTTATAATTATGCTTAATTTAGTGCTTTTTGGCTTCGGCTACATGTAGCTTGGACTAGACTCATGAATGATGCTAGCCTTTCTTCTGTCAGTTTCTGGAGGGCTTTCCCCAGATGTCCGGATAGACTGCTGACTCCCACAATGGTTGGGGCTTTCCTCCTTCCTTGCCACCTCTCCGGGGTGGCTTTTGGCCCATTTAGGATCCCCAAACAGAGAAATCAGCTGTAGGGTGCGGAGCCCCACAATCCCTCGGCTGTTGGCATAACTGCACAAAACCAGAAGCCTCCACATTTTTATTTTCTTATTTTCTTTGTTTGGATTTGTAATTTTTGTTTGAATAAATAATGATAATAAAATAATAAAATAAAATAAAAAATAATAATAAAATAAAATAAAATAATAAAATAAAATAAAATAAAATAAAATAAAATAAAATAAAATAAAATAAAATAAAATAAAATAAAATAATAAAATAAAATAAAATAAAATAAAATAAAATAAAATAAAATTAAAATAAAATAAAATAAAATAAAATAAAATAAAATAATAAAATAAAATGAAATAAAATAAAATGAAATAATAAAATAAAATAAAATAATAAAATAAAATAAAATAAAATAAAATAAAATAAAATAAAATAAAATAATAAAATAAAATAATAAAATAAAATAAAATAAAATAAAAAAATAAAATAAAATAAAATAATAAAATAAAATAAAATAAAATAAAATAAAATAAAATAAAATAAAATAAAATAAAATAAAATAAAATAAAATAAAATAAAATTCACTTAACAACTGTCTTGCTTAGCAATGACAATTTTGGGCTAAGTTGTGGTTGTAAGTTGAGGACTACCTGTAACTGCCCTGCCAGCTAGTTCTTCCTCCCCTGGTATGGGTAAATATGACTTCATATGAAGGCTGCCTTGGGTCACTCTGCTGATACTTCTCATTCAACCAGGTTCCCTTCCACATTTACAGAGGTGATTCTGCAACATTTTTGAGCTTAATAATAAATGCCCCTATTGTGCTTGTGATTGACAAAATGGCTTTCCATCTCCTACTTCCCTTCCTTATTCTACACAACAAAACATCACATTATTTGCAGTTCAGGCCCTGTTTTCAGTTGAAATGGCATCTCTGCATTCAAACAGTTTGTTTCTTCCCCATTTTTCTAAAGATGGGGCTCACCCATCTCCAGGCTAATGGACATCATTAGGATTTCATTGAGGTATTGGACCAGATGAAAGGTTTTTTCCTAAGAAACAATATGAGATCAGGTATATTCCTTTAGCAATTGCTTACCTCCTTGCTCTTTCACCAGATACCTGTGAAAATAACTTCCTTGTAGATCAAAAAAATAATGCCTTCTGTCTGGCTCGCAGACATTCCTCCCAAACATAGAAGACTACGGTACAAAAAAAACCTGCCCCCTCCCCAGTGAAAAGTATCCTGGGGCTTGTTTAGCTGGCAGCAGCAATTAGGCAGGTGCCCCCAATGGGATAAAGTGGCTTCAACCGTGGAGTTTCTCAGGAGAGACTTGGATTCAAATTTTCAGACACTTCTTTAGATATCTTGGAGTTTATGGCTATCTTTTGTCTGATCTATTGCATGTTTATGGTTACTAAATAAACTGAGACGTGGGAAGAATTATAACCACCCTGAGTTATTTGGAGGAAAAATATGATAAGGTCATGATGGCTAGAGTGATAGATGTGAAATCAAGAAACAGAGTCCCCCTCCCCCAATATGAGGACATTTCCCCACCATTGCTGTGCTGTGCACTACCATAGCAACATGCACCATAGCAACATGAAACTGGGAAAAGGGTCAGTTGCAATTTGCTCAGATGTAAGATTTCCGTGCTCTTGTTTACATTTTTTACAGTCTCCATTTTCACACATACTTTCTTTTTATTGCAGTCTCTCAGGTTTATTTATTTTGCAATTCACTCAACTTTCCTCTGGAAATTTAGTCTGTGCAATAGGCTGAGGGATTTTTGTTAGCCCATGACTGATTGTCACAACTGGGGTAATGACTGGATAACATTCTTTGTACTTTCTTACTGGTCCCCCAGTAAGAGAGAGGGAGGGTGGGAGGGAGGAGAGAGAAGGAGGGGAGGGAGAGAATAGGAACTGTTTTATCGAGAGGTAGAAACAATTGCAAGGTAAAAACTGCCAGGGATGCCTTAATCAGGGCTACTCTGTTTTAATTGGAACTGTGCAAAAAATGTGGGGAAAAGAATGAATTATGACTTTAGCTGTTTGCCAGGAGAGTGAGAGCAGTGCCTTTTCTTTAAGCGTGTTGAATTCATAGTGCTATGTTACTGTTAATCGAATTTACGAAATACCAGTTAGCTCTTATGAAAACATTCAGCTATATGTTGCACAAATATGTTTCTTGCTACCTTTTTCATACTAGCCAGTTTGGTATGGTGGTTAAGGCACCAAGCTAAAAAAACAAAACAAAAAAAAACAGGAATTCTGGTCCTGCTTTAGGCACGAAGCTGGGTGAGTTTAGGCCAGTCACTCTCTTCTAGCTCTAGAAAGGAGGCAAGGGCAAAGTACTCCTAAAGTTGCCAAGTAAACTGCAGAGGCTTTTCCAGGCAGTCACCAGGAGTCAGTTACTTGAAAGCGTGCACATGCACCCACACATACACCATACAATCCAAAGTTCACTGACTGGTATTGCTACAAGGAAAGTGATACAACAAAGTTTACTTTTTTTGTTATTTCTTCCCTTGTCTACCCAACATCCTGTATACATCTTTGATTGGAAAGCAAGCCTTGGGTTCAAAGCCCTGAGAATTTGAGGGGGTGGTTAGCTTCATTTCCCAGTTCTAACGTGGTCTTTTTGTCTATGCAGCCCAGAATAATGTAGTCAGTCAACCTTTCATGCCTGATAGTGTCAGTATATGCTCTTGGGTTAAGTTTCTAGATACAGTCATAAAGCTCCCTTGCTTCATGAACATCTTCCCTTTAGAACCCTTTAAAACAGTGGTCCCCTATTTTTCTGGCACCAGGAACCAGTTTTGTGGGAGACAATTTTTCCACAGACCGGGGAGGGGGGGAATGGTTTCACACACAACCTAGATCCTGCACATGTGCAGATGAAGCTTCAATTGTGTGGCCTGGTTCCTAATAGTCTGCAGCCCAGGGGTTGAGGACCCTTGTTTTAGAACCTTGCAACACAATATATATTTTTTTCCTTCTTTTCTTTCCTTCTTTTTTTGGTCACCCACTTGCTACAGTTCTATAGCTCTTATATAGCTATAAGAACATACTTGCATAACTCAGTAACACTCACGCAGGCTTCCAAAGAAAAACCACATGTCCCATTATAATCCCATGATACTGCGCTCAGTAGACCAGGAAAATCAAAGAAATGATGAAATTCTGTGATCATTAACGGCACATGCTTGTGAGATGTTCATAATGTTGAAGTGAGAACAAATGTTGAAGTGAAAACACTGAAATTCCATGAATTTCATAGGATATTTGGCCTCCAAAAATAGAATTTAGGGGTGTTAAAAGGACTTGGTTCTCTGCTTTATACCATCCCAGTAATACTGGCATCTGATTCACTGCTGTAACACCACCAGGTGCCGGAGATAAATTCCCCCCCCCCTTCCTCTGTTTAGCTGCAGCAAAATGAAAATGTTAATAGCAGAGAGGGAGGGGGAGAGAGTTGAAGAAAACCAAGCTACAGAAGAGCTAATGGAGCAGGGGAAAGGAAGACCATAAAACTCTCCTCCTATTTAAGTTGCTAAATTCATGTTTGGAAAGGAATACAAGAGTCTTTTCTGACAAAAAAAATCCCCTATGTCATATGTGCTTTTTTTTTGATGCACCACACAAACCATAGCTCTTCCTCTTCTGGCAACATTGCATAAATCTCTGATTCCACTCATAAAATTATCATAATTTGGACTTGCTGTGTAAAAGAAGAATATGGAGCTATCACTGTGTGGAGAATCTCTCTCTTTCATTACTCTTTTCATCAAGCACAGTACTATATATGGAGATGGCTTCTGAAAGGAAGGTACAGGTGTATTGCTTTCTGCTGCCCCCTAGCGGCTCAGAGTTTCTATGTTTTATTTTCTCTCTAAAGCAGAACTCGTGATTCTGGCCAGAAGAAAACGTGGTGTGCCAAATCCAGGAGTGTGAAGTTCACTGACTGTAGAGGAGGATAAGCTTCAGGAAAGGGACAGCAATTCAGGAAAGGGACATGTAATTCCAGACCTTCTGATGTTCAGAAGCAAAGAATACTAGCTGAGACTAATTTGTGCAACTTTGAATCTGCTTGAATCACTCCTAGGGCTCTTCCTAAGTCCTTGAACTATCCAGGGAACACTAGTCACATCAAACTTTGCTGCCAGCACAGGCAATCCCTATCCTGCCACAGACAGGATGTCACCTCATGCTGCTGCCCTTATCTATGATGCACAGGCACATTAAAGCAGGGATTGGTGAGTTTCCCTGGATGTGCTCCCTTCGCCTTGTGTAAATACTGGAGCTAGCAAGATGAGAAAAGAGTCTGGGACCTGTGTTAGGGAAGCACACTACAGGTGTCATCAACAGCTCAGCCAGAGGAATGGTCTGTAATCAGCCTATACCAGGATTTAAACACAGATGCTATTGCTAGAATCCTGGACTCCCTAGAAGCTGATTGTTGCCACCACCGACTTATTTAGTATCTTCAAGTAAAAGCATTGTATGTACTCAAATTATGCTCTTGGCTTTCCAGCAACAGCTCTTGAGTCCTAAAGAAAATGGGAAATATTGCAGAATCTACAAGTAATAGAAAAGTATTGTGCCTGTAAAATTTGCATAGTTGCATGTGAACAGGAGTGCTGTAATAGAGCACATAAGCAGAGAAAGTCTAAGTTTTCACTGAATAGACATGTCAGTTAAATGCCAAATAAGGTATTATGCGGTTTATGGACTAATATAAATGTGATTGGTATTTGAAAGCAGAACCTCTCCTTTCTACCTCTGAATGTAACTAGTTAATATTTTCTATACCTCAAGGTTTAACCAATCAGTGTTTTCTCTGTTGTTTATAAGTATGCTAAAGTATAAATGAGTGTGTTCTTGCCTTGTTTAGGGCTCCTCTTTTGAGAGAGAGGTAACCCCTTTGCCCATCAATAAATGTACTTGTTTGAAGAAGATTTTCTTACATCCTGAGATTTATTTGGTCAGCTGTCCCTGGGCTAAGGACCATTGGTTCAAACAATCCTGACACTTCTCAGATTCCATATGGCAAGAAAACATCTATTAATCACTGCACTAATGCAGGATGAGAATGGGGAGCAAGAGACTGGGGTTTTAGCCATCTGATAAAACTTACTATGATCTGGCACAATTCTTTGCATGGGTAAATTCAAAGAGAACCTGGCAATCAGCTGATTGCTGCTATATCTTCTATTCCGGAAGAGCAGTGAATGTTTGCTTAAAAGCAGGCTCAAGATTAGGCAGCCAGAGGTGTGTGTGTGTGTGTGTGTGTGTGTGAGAGAGAGAGAGAGAGAGAGAGAGAGAGAGAGAGAGAGAGATCCCCCCACCTCTCCTGCTTCACTGATGCCACTGATCAGCTCTCTACAGAATGATTTAATCTTTATACCAGGGATTCCACTGCCCAGAGAAGAATGATTCTCTAAAGCAGAGGTCCCCATCCTTTTGGGCACCAGGAACCAGTTCTGTGGAGAGAGGTTTTTCCACAGACTGGAGTGTGCGTGGTTTTGTGTGCTGCCTGCATCCTGTGGATGGGGCTTTGCTTGTTTGTGCGGACCGGTTGCTGGCATGCTGCAGCCCGTATGGACCGGGCGTTGGGGACTCCTGCTCTAAAGACATCAGAAGGGGATTGGAGGGTAGACAGCATACCCACACTAGCCTAAAGTGATTAGTAGGTTTTTGTATGTTTGTTCATATGCCTTTGACTCAGTACCAATTCCTGATGACTACCTGAACAAGTTGGCTGCAGTTTTCTTGGAAAGATTTCAGAAGTGGCTTGTCACTGCCTCCTTTCCAGGGCTGAGAGGTAGGTATTGGCCAAAGGTCACCCAGCTGTCTTCACGCCTAAGGCAGGACTAGAACTCACAGTCTCCTGTTTTCTAGCCTGATGACTTAGCCATTGCACCAAACTTTCTAAAAGGGATAATAGGGAACTGCTATTCCCCCCCAGGGGTCTCACATCTGAATCACCAATAGAATGCAAAATCTGTGTTAGGATGAGAGGCAAACTATTTTATTTTAACATGGATACAACTGTTCTGTACCAGCCTGCTACCAGCCCTGCAGAAAAGGCAGGGACAACCCCTTTACAAAAAGGCAAGAGGCTGGAACTAAGCCTGCCAAATTTATTAACATAAAACAGCAAACAGAGCAAAGAGAGCAAACACGAACCATGAAACAGGAGCTATTCAAACGGTTGCCTTCAGCAAGCCAGCCCTCCCACACATTCCCCTTTTAAACAGTTCAGGGCGTGGCTTCTCTCCCATTGCCTTCCTCTGTTTACTCCTGATTGACTGCCTCCTGCGTCGGGCGTCCTTGAACAGGGCCAGCTGTGGGTCATCTTCATCCATGCTGTCAGGCTCAGCTGAGCCTGCTTATTGACAATGGATCATTCTAATGAGGCCTTATTGAAGGGTTTTATTCAGAACACAGTTAACACCATCTTCAAGAAAAAGAGGCCATGCATTGTGTAGCTTGTTATCAGTCATCATTTCTATTACTGATCCTGTGCATCAATGGCCTATTACCCGGGACGATATTTCCCAGAAATTCCAAAGAAGAAAGACCAACCCCCTCCCCCCACCTCAAACTGACATTTTCATTATACTGTTCTGGCTAACTTAGATATATAGTTTCTCAAAGGATTTTAGCTACTCATCCAATATAATTATTTGAAGATTAAATTAGTCCAGTATACCAAAACAAGCAATGTGCATTTATGTGTACTTTTTAATTTTGGCAGATTAACTCATTTTGTTGGCCTGAAATAAGGCAGACAACTGCAGTACCATATATACACAAATATCATGCCCACGTGGCGTCATCTCGCTTGTCATTCCTTCTTCATTAAAAAAAAGATTTCTTCATACAGAAGCAGTCATTTACCACACAGGGGTGCTGTCGATCACTTTTTGAGTTGAATCTGGAATGTCTGTCTCAGTTTAAGATTGTAAAAAAAATGCGTACTCTGTGTGTGTGTTTAATAACAATTTAATAGCTTGTTTTTTGAGAGTAGTTGATGCTCATTTTTGTTGAGTGCTCAGAGTGAACTAGAATTATTAAATTATAAAATTGTGGAATTTTAATGATTAACATGGGATGTCTGTGTGTGTGTGTTTGTGTGTGTGCTTTAAATGAAAAGCATGCTTTTTTTTCTGGGATGAAAACTGCATTTGGCCTTGCAACCATGGGCTAGGAACCTCACTGCAAGGCCCTGACAAAAAATGAGTATGGCCAGGAGAAAACCTAAATTTTATTTCATTCAAATTCAATTAAAATGAATTAAATGCAATTACAATGATTATTCCCATGTATTCAAGAATTTATTACTACCATTAAAATAACACAGAGAATTTGAGGATAGGTTTTGTAGGATTCAAGCTGTGCATTTATGCCTTCGATTATTTCATAATCACTAGTTTATGTTGCCTATTACCCCTATAATGTTATATAACTTGGTCAATTCCTTTATTAGAGAAAATTCAGGTGAAAAAATGTGCAAGATATAGTTATAGTTTCTTGATGAAATGCACGACCCTCAAATTATCCTCTTTGTGGGTGACCAAACTTTTGGTTTGCTCGGGCCACATTGTATGAAGAGGAATTGTCTTGGGCCACATAAAAATATATAATATAGTTTATATATTTACAATCAAATACTATTGATAAAAGTTTATGATTTTGTGGAACTGCATCCCCACACAGTTTATGAGCTGCAGAGTGGACAGCTCTGTATTACCTGTTTAATACATACAGAGATAATTTTGTTTCAGGAATCTCCTAAACAATGATTGATCATCATACATTGAAAAGGTAATATCTAATTGTTAATAGCAAATCACTTCTCTCCTTAAGTAAATCATACACTTCCTCACTAGTGAAAAATAAAATAAGGAAAAATACTATATATTTACAAAGCTGGAAAGTAATCAGTGCTATACATAAAAATAACAAATGCCAAAATGAGCACTTTTAACTAATCTGGAAGCAATATGTCTTAAAAGAATAATGTCAATGATATTGGTACGTATTTGTTAAACTTTTAACAATATAATAGTGTATGTTATAGTTTTGAACAGTAGCTGAGGAGCATTTAAAATAAAAGCTAAATAAAAGGGCAGAACTGGGGGCGGGGGAAGGATAAGGGCAGGAAATTATAATCAGGAATGGACAGAACGAAGTATCCCAGTACTAACACAATTCAAGTATGCTATCCTTGTCTTTCTATGTAGCTGTCTAAGGGTTATGGGCTTTTATCTTCTCCCATCAATGTAAATTCTTGCCTAAAACCAGCTCAGGCAAATCTCAAACTCAGGCAATCTCAACAAATACAGTGGATTTTTAACACAACATACTGTAATTATTTGTTGGTAAAAGCAGTGCTTTTTTTGTAAAAGAAAAAGGTGCCGGAACTCACACATGTCATACAACCCGCCTTGCCTCCCCTACAAGGTTCCATCCAAAAAAGCTGCTGGAACTCCGTTCTGAGCGTTCTATGAGAAAAAAAGCCCTGCATAAAATACTGGTAATCTTCCCATTAAATAACCTGCATCTGAATAACCAACCTATCAACCTATCTTCTCCTCTCTTCCATCTTCTGCTTTCCCTCATCTCATCCCAACTGAAATTCTACATCACTTTAGCCACTTCATGCATCTGATGAAATAAGCTTCAGCTCACCAAAAAATGAATAAATTTATTAAAATAAATTTTAATAAAATGTGTTAGATCAAAAATATACTACAGGACTCCTCTAGATTTTTTTGCCAACAATTGTGTTCCTTTTGATCTCACTTGCTCTCTGTTATTTCCCAGGTCTTTTAAGATGAAAATGCCTCACACATCAGTTGCTCAAATAGACACCCATAGTCTGGATAGGGGGCAGTTTATTGTCTGGCTTGTTTGGTGGAATGGGATGGGAGGAACTTTTTCCTTCAAAATCATCATGAGATTGAGCTCTGACTAGGTGTAGTTTCTTTCCACTCTCCTTCCTCATGTCCAAGCTGACATTATAAGCAATAAGGAGAATGGCTGGCTAGGCATGAGCCACTTTTGAGTGGTTGGGGTGAGGAAATGGTAAAGGGGAAGAAATGCCCTCCAACAGTTTGGAGAAATATCCTTGCAGAAAGGCTGTTAATGTGTTCTGTGAAAATGGCTGCTTTTAATTGGAAGCTTGGAACCTGCTTGAGCTTCCATTCTAAATTCTTCTATTCTTCTTTTAAAGACAGTGGTGTTCATTTTATCAATAATGTCAACAATGTGCTACAATTATAACAAGTATAAAACCCAATGGAATACTTGTAAATTGCCTAAGGAATCTGCAAACAAAGAAAGGACTGCCCTTATACACAATGGATCTCTTCTCAGGAGGAGCAGGTTTAGGATTTCCAGGGGCTCAGAAATCTTCTCCTCTTATAAATTTCAGAAGCTTTTGATAGTCAGGAGTGTACAGGATGAAGATAAACAGAGGATTGCTGTTTAGTCTCTACAGGTTTAGCAAACACTGTACAAGTTTGCAAAATCACTGCCAGAATTGTTATCAGAGCAATTGGATTTTGGGATTTCCAGAGAGAACTTGCATTCAAAACTCTTTGCAGCCATAGCCCAGTGGTGGGATTCAGCTGGTTCGCACCACTTCGGCAGAACCGGTAGCTAATTTTTTGTTGCCCAGGCCCAGAATGGACCTCCGGAAGCAGCATCCACACAGAGAACCAGTTGTTCACATATTTGAATCCCACCACTGCCATAGCCCTGATACCCCCTAAAGCAGAGAGTTGAGCTAGAAGGTCCCTTCCAACTCTGTTACTCTGTTATTCTATAATGAACTGTTTAGGCCCCAAGCTATAGAAATAATGTCCTCAAATAATTCCATTCAGTCAACTTCTGCTTCCACAGAAACACATCATTCTCAGGACAGGTTGATAAAGAATTGCCTTCATCATTAGCCTCTGCCTGTTGAGTGCAGTCATATCAGCACCAAAGACAAAAGTCTAGTAAGTTACAAATGTCAGTAAAAACAAATCAGGTCAATGTTTCCGCTGCTTAAACAACCACTTCCCATTTGAGAAACACCGTTTCCAGTAATTGTGAAAAATAGGTAACCTCACCTCACGCATACCATGGCCATCATCGACTGACTTTTTACTCTTAATTGTTAGTTCTGAATTCAATCTAGACATAAAACCATTTTTCCTAAGCTGAGATTATACCTACTTTGCAAAGATCATCAGTAGACCTATTGTTCAGTAATGTGGTTCAGATATAAAGTGGGGCAGAAAAAAATGAAGCGAGCTTAGAATCAGTGTCAACTTCACTGCACCGAGTAAACTGCTGGAGACAAATTGTTGGCCTATGCCAAGCCTAATATTGTTTTCCAAGTGGCCTCATAGCAACAGTTTTGAAATTTGGATTTTTCACAACTGAAAACTGAATTTCCTTTGCACAAATTACTCAGTATTTAATTGACAAGAGGTTTTGACCTTTGTCAATTAATTCTGCTCCAGTTTAGTTCTGAAGATCACTCTGAGCAGGGGTTTTATAGTTACTTTGGTAGAAAATAAAACAAAACAAGGGCACTAATTTCCCACAGAAAGTTGGTGTCCATTTTATCACACAAACTTAAAGGAATATAGTGGTCTCTTATGGGTTGTTTGAGTAAATTACATCTGATAAAGTGCTGCTATTTCAACCTGAGAAAATAATTGGATTTTTTTTTCAAACAATAGGCTATTATCCTCACTACTGGCCCACAACTAGCCCCCAGTTTCCTAAAATGAAGAAGCAGAATGAGTGGCTGAGTTAATGAAGCTTGGAATTTTCTAAAACCTGTTGGACTACAAGAGTTTTTATAGAGATCAGTGATTAGACCAATCTTAAAATGTTACATGGCTGGGAATATACCAGATAGATGTTTTAGGGTTGGAAACTATTGCTCCCACTTGGTTTATTAGAAATGAGCTGTCAGCATAGAGTTAGTGCAAAAAGATCAAATTCTATTTTCTACTCAAAAATACCTGTCAATTTCATTTGGGGCAGAAGGTGCTGGAGAAAAAAACAATGATCTTTCTTTTCTTTTTTTTAATTCTATCTAATGTATTCCAGCAATTGGGAGCTTTTGTATATTTAATAGAATGGAAGGATGGTTCAGTGATTGAAATGTGCACAAAGATGGCTTTGTGAAAAGATTTTATCTAGATTGTATGCATAAATCCGCAACTATAATTTTACTGGCAATAATTCCTCTTCAAATATGCCAGTCTAATGGGTGCACCAAAAGTCAGGCCCCATAGGCCAATCACAATATGTTTTCTTATTATTATTTTTTTCAGAGAAAATGTTACGGCAGTTAGGAAGATTCAAAGGATGTGCATCAAAGGGTGTGTTTAGAAGGAAATGGCAACCAGTTCAAACACTGAATGTAATCTATATAATAAATTGTTTATGGGGCCTGACTTTTTCTATGAAGTTTGATTTTATATATATATATATATACATCTCATATATCTCTGGCAGTTTTGTTGTTCCAATAATATTTTTGAATATTGTTTTCTTAGAAAGTGGTATAAAGAGGGTAATGTTGCTGATTCTATTACACTGAAAATGTTTCCTTTTCTCAAATTGTGTAAAATATACAATTCTCATTTGAAATAGTTATGGCCACATCGGGCAATAATCACCCCACTACTGCATAAGACTTTTATTCTGTGAATATTTATCACAATATCACAAACACAGACACGAAACAGGGTTATATTTTCATTTATTTATTTATTTATTTATTTATTTATTTATTTATTTATTTATTTATTTATTTATTTATTTATTTATTTATTTATTTATTTAAATTTATCTATTCCAATATCTTCAACAATTCCAAAAGATCTTTATAATGTATAATTTGTGTTTGTATGATATTCTCTGGGTGGTGGGCGAGGCCCACTTGCAGAAGTTGCATTCCACCACTTCCAAAATGTATTTGATATATGGCAGGGAGAGCCATATAGCTGGTCTTCTACTTTTTTCCTTCCTTTTTCTCCTCTGCATATTGCATAGGCATCTTGTAATAAACACTTGTGGGAATGCATTCTGTTTATATTGTTATATACATGGCTTTTTTTGTCATAGAACGCTCAGAACGGAGTTCCGGCACCTTTTTTGGATGGAAACTTGTAGGGTAGGCAAGGCAGGTTGTTTGACATGTGTGAGTTCTGGAACCTTTTTCTTTTACAAAAAAAGCACTGTATATATATATATATATATATATATATATATATATATATATATATATATATATATATATATATATCACTGTATATATATATATAGCACTGTGTGTGTATATATATATATATATATATATATATATATATATATATAGCACTGTATATATATATAGCACTGTGTATATATATATATATATATATATATAGCACTGTATATATATATATAGCACTGTATATATATATATAGCACTGTATATATATATATATATATATATATATATATATATATATATATATATATATATATATATATATATATATATATATATATAGGGACGCGGTGGCTCAGTGGGTTAGGACGCTGAGCTTGTCGATCAGAAGGTCGGCAGTTTGGCGGGTCGAATCCCGAGTGCCGCGTAACAGAGTGAGCGCCTGTTACTCGTCCCAGCTTCTGCCAACCTAGCAGTTTGAAAGCATGTAAAAATGCAAGTAGAAAAATAGGGACCACTATGGTGGGAAGGTAACAGCGTTCCGTGCGCCTTTGGCGTCTAGTCATGCCGGCCACATGACCACGGAGACGTCCTCGGACAAACGCTGGCTCTTCGGCTATGAAACGGAGATGAGCACCGGCCCCTAGAGTCGGAAACGACTAGCACGCATGTGCGGGGGAACCTTTACCTTTACTATATATATATATATATATATATATATATATATATATATATATATATATATATATATATATATATATATTCTCCAATTGTTTTGCTTGCTGAGTATTACAGTATGTTCTCACCCTGCCATACAGTGTTCAGATGCAACTCTTTTTATGTGACAGTGGATGGTTGCTGTTTAATTGACATTCCAGCATCAGATGAGCATCATCGGTATTCAGAAAGTCCATCTCAAACATTTAAGGCATTGCCATTGAAAAAGATGAGAAAAAATGATAGTATGTTCTCTTTTTTGTCTCCTCCTACTTCCTGGGTTAATTAAATAGGTAAATGGTCTTATTTGTGACAGGGGAAGTAGGACTTTATGAACCTTCTAGCACTGACCTCAGTTCACATAACAAAAATGGCTTTTTTATGACAAATGAGTCCAGGCTTTTTTTTTCTGAAGCAAAATTCACCTCAAGTAAGAAATTCTTACTCTCACCTTGCCTTATTGAACAACCCTCTCCTATGGGCTCTTTGAAAGAGCGAGAAAGAAATTGGCATTTCCAACTGGCCCATTTTTGGGATGTATTGTTCCAACATGACTTCATGCAACATGACTCAGAAACCTGAAAAGTGACGTTTGTATGGGCAAACCATCTACCTTATTTCTTGCTTCTGGACGATACCTCACAGAGTAACCTTTTGTGGTTATTTACATTTTCAGGAGATATTCCATATATTGTCCTTCTCATTGTCTATGTTAGAAACTCTTTCTTGGGGCCACGTATCTGTCACTTTGAATCAAGATTTCTATCCAACCTTGGGAGAATTTGGTCATTGGCAACCAGACCATTTGGCCTCAATCTTTAACTAATTTTTAAAAATAATCACATCAAAAATCCAGTTCAGTCACTATGCTGAAATTACCTATGAAACATTTTAAGGAGCTGACATCAACAGAGCATAAATCTTCAGCAAAAAATAAATTAAAAAAATCTATGAAGTTAGCTGTTTCTGCTGGGAACTGATAAGAATATATTCTCTCAAATCTAAGTCATCAGTTCCGAACCTGCTAAATATTTCCAGTACTGTTTACAAGAAGAAACTAATATAATTCATAGTTTTGCTTTCCATTTTTTGATATTACATCAAATAACACACCAAAAAAGATTAATTATTCTTAAGACTTTTTTCCATAATACAAAAACATTGACCTAATGATTTCTGGCCTCTTGGATATATTTAGACTTTTTATTTTTTTAAAAATGACATAGGCAACATTTTCTCTCTCTCTCTCTCTCTCTCTCTCTCTCTCTCTCTCTCTCTCTCCCTCTCTCTCTCTCTTTCTCTCTCTCTCTCTTTCTCTCTCTCTCTCTCTTTGACAGAGATGCAAAAAAGAGAAAAGCATCATTTGAAAGAAGCATTTCACAGTAAGCCTTCTCAGACTCTCAATTCTTAGCATCCCTGCCAATTATTTTACTCATAAGATTAGAGTAAGTTCTTTCTGCTAGTTTCTGTGCATAAATTAGTATGTTGACATAGCACCCATTGGTCAGAAAATCCTACTGTTCTTTAGGCAACATAGTCAGCAGTCTGGACACACCGTTCTTCTCCATTCCCTAAGTGTCCTTTTGATCCCTGCAGCAGCAACCACAACAGCTTTGGAAGGTTTCTTCACCACACTACAAATGTTAGCCAAGAAAAATATTTTCTTTTTTCTTCACCTTTTGAACAGTTTGAGCATTATGAGTTGTGCTCTAAGTTGACTGTTGTATTTACTGGCGGGGGGGGGGGGAGAGAGAAGGTATTTTGGAATGATTTTTTTTCATGACTTCCCATGGCTTCATGAGTTCCATTCCACAAAAGTACAAGCAGTGGTAGTAAACTGCCTTTGGGCATTGCCTTTGTTTGCTCTGCTCGCAAGAAGTCCATGCTTGGGAAGTTGCCAGTACTGTGAAAAATTCATCAAATGGTCTCTGTATGGGGATTCGACCCTCTTCCCAGTAGTTTTCTGGGAAAAATCTCTTGAGCAAGTAATAACCACATCTTCAGAAATTCTGGATATTCCCTTTGTTCACAAAAAACAAAATTGGGACTTAAAGTATGAGTAACATCAGCACTTGAATTATGGTACTAAAGCTTCCCACGATGGGGATATTGGTTTCCTAATCAAAGCATAAGAATAAAGGAAAGAGACATGTTTAAAAATATTCAGGAAATATATCCTGTTGTACTTGCTTGCCTTCTGCCCAGAGTCTGAGAAGTGGGACATTACTGTAAACAAATACTGTAAATAAAATTCCTCCTTCAAAGTAGCCCCCAATGAATCCTTCATAGCCCCCGATGAATCCTACGGAGGTCCCAACTACAAGGAGAGTGGTAATTTTGCCTCATAGTCTGTCGATATTAATGTACTTCTTCACAGAAATTACTATGGCAGTATGTCCAAATTCAAAGACAGTTTCTTTCTCCCTCCATAACTTTTATTGTGAAAAAGAATTTGAGAGGCTGTTAGTCATCTCATAGATATCTCATAGATATATGGTTGGCAACTCTGAGCCTTAGGATACTGGATTGGAAGATCTTTTGTCCTGACTCATATTCTAAAAGATAATCTATAAATGTGGAGCAGAGGTGAATGCATTGGATACTGTAGTACAAAAGAGGTTAAGGGTAGAAGAATATGTAACTGATCCTATAGTTGAGTTTTCTATGACAAATTTCTATGACAAAATTATTATTATTATTATTATTATTATTATTATTATTATTATTATTATTATTATTATTATTAATTGCATAGTCAGCCAGATGTTCAGACTGGATTTGGCATTTTTGTCTACCTATCGAGTCCTTACCAAGGACCTGGGATAGGCAGATGTGGATGTTTGATGGTATTACAGATATCGTCGCAGGATGGAAGCAGTTCCTAGTAAGGTCGCCTTTTGCAATTGACTAATGGTGAATTTGTCAATGCCAATGGTGTTCAAGTGGTACTCCAGTTGTTTTGGGATTGCACCCAAGGCACCTATTACTATTGGTACCACCCTTGCTTGCCTTTGCCACAGTCTTTCTATTTCTATTTGTAGTTCTTTGTATTTTGTTATCTTCTCCAGTTCTTTCTCGTCTATTCTTCTGTCTCCAGGTACTACCATGTGCACTATCCAGACTTTTTTGTCTTTCTTATCGACAATTGTTAAGTGCGGGGTGTTATGTTGCAGGTGCTTGTAATAAATAATATAATATAATAATGATGATATGATATGATATGATAATATAATAATATAATATAATATAATATAATATAATATAATATAATATAATATAATATAATATAATATAATATAATATAATATAATATAATATAATATAATATAATATAATATAATAATAATATAATGTAATGTAATGTAATGTAATGTAATGTAATGTAATGTAATGTAATGTAATATAATATAATAATATAATATAATATAATATAATATAATATAATAATATAATATAATATAATATAATATAATATAATATAATATAATATAATATAATATAATATAATATAATATAATATAATATAATAATATAATATAATATAATATAATGTTGTTGTTGTTGTTGTTATTCCTGTCTTTTTATTACTTTGGTCAACTCAAGGCGCAAACATGCCTAATGCTCCTGACTCTTATTTTTCTCATAACAACGCTATGAGGTGTGTTGGGCTGAGAGAGAGAGGGATTGACACAAGGTCACCAGTAGTCTTTCATGCTTAAGGGAGGCCTAGAACCCATAGCCTACCAGTTTCTAGGCCAGCACTTTCACCACTATACCTAACTGGCTTGAAATTATTTTTAATTTTGGGAATAATTCCTAAAATGAAGTCTCATATTCTGTATTTTTCTTAAAATTTCACAGAGTCCATTCAGACAAAAGGGCTAGTACAGAGGTGTCCAAGCTTGACCACTGTAAGACTTGTGGACTTCAGCTCCCCGAATTCCCCAGCCAGCATGGGGTCTAAGAGCTGTCAAGTTTAGACAACCATGGGCTAGATGTACCATACATAATGTGTGTGTGTGTGTGTGTGTGTATGTGTGTGTGTGTGTATATTTTTTAAAATAAATTCTGTGGAGGATAACAAGCCTTCCATCTCTGGCAGGGCTAAGTGCTTGTGGCTAGATCTGTAGAGTTCCCTAATGTGATCCTTTGTAAAACCTACATTTCCAGCAGAGTTTGATCTCCATCTTGCAGCTGCCTAACAGGATTCCTGTAGGGCAATCTTTCTTTCCTGCAGGCCTGTCGCTCGGATGCCCACCACTGCCTGACATTACAAATAAAGGAACTACGACCAGGCTCTGAAAAACAGCAATTTCTTTAAATATGTATAACGTACATCCAGATCCAATTGTTTTGAAAGTCAGGGAGTTCCCAATTCTCAAGAGTCAAGATGAGAAAATAGCATCAATCTCCTCTTGGATATTATTATTAACTGTTACTGTGATTTATTTCACCTACCGGGTGATAAAAGTAGAAAAAAGGGGTGCAAATCTTGCACTGAATGTGTCTGTCACTTTCCTAAGTGATGAGAAGGTTCAGTATTTGTCTGGATTTGATTTTCTTTGGTTAACAAAAATCATAGGAGGCTTTAAATCATTTGTAGCCTCTGGATTGCTGACAAACATCCAAGTAGTACATATGTAACTCTGTGTGTGTGTGTGTGTGTGTGTGCGTGTGTGTTTATAGGTATGTGTGCGTGTGTGTATGCGCATGCGCACGCACACACGCACACACACACACACACACACACACACACACCTATAGGAAAGGAAGAAATCTGTTCCTTAGATATGTATTATCTTATTACAGGTGGGGATGAGACAGCATATAGGGCGGAGGTACAAAAACTATCCATATGGTGTAGTAACAACAACTTGCACCTAAACATCGGCAAGACGAAAGAGATGGTGTTAGACTTCCGGAGAAAAAAGGAGGAACCTGCCCCACTTCACATCAGAGAGAACTGTGTAGAGAGTTTCCTCCTTTAAATTTCTGGGAGTCTACCTCTGTGAAGATCTGACCTGGAAAGTTAACACAACTCAGGTGGCTAGAAAGGCCCAACAGGGGCTTCACTTTCTTAGGGTCTTGCGGAAGAACAGGGTAGAACAACAGCTAATGACCCTCTTTTACCGGTCTACTATAGAGAGCGTCCTCTCATATGGTATTGTGGTTTGATATGCTGGTCTGACAGCTGCGGATAGGAAAGGATTACAGAGGGTAGTGAGCACAGCACAAGACATTGTGGGCTGTCCCCTGACACCACTGGATGACATCGCCAGGGCTCGTTGCCTTGGAAGAGTGAGGAAGATTCTCAGGGATGACTCACACCCTGGACGGTATCTCTTTACTCTCCTACCATCCGGTAGGAGATATAGGAATATAGCCAGCCGTACCAACAGGCTGAAAAATAGCTTTTATCCGTGGGCTGTTAGGCTTTTAAATGGGACATAATCTTATGCAGAATTGACTTGGGAGGCCGGTGTGTGGTGTAGTTGGTTCACATAGTGTGGTGGGATGGAGGGTTTGTTGTCACTGTGTGTTGGGGGGAGAGAGCACGGGGGGGGGGAGGCTCAGCTAATCTCAATGTACACATGTTGTACTTTGACAATAAAGGTTTTATTATTATTATTATTATTATTTTATTATTATTGTATAATAGAGCCCTAGTGGGAGGATGTCCAGGATTGTAAATTAGCAGCTATTCCTTCAAAAAGAACAGATGAAATTAGTTATTGTTTGTACCATCTTCTGCATCCCTGATGATGCTTCAATAGCTTAATCATACGTCCACTTCTATGGTAAAATTACAGTTTGTTTGGTTTTTTTAGCTATGCTGACACAATAGCAGCTACATCAACCAATAGTACTTGCCTTCGTAAATCTGGCAGCTTTTTCTGAATCTTTTGGGGAAATCTTAAATTAGTCTCACTAGCCATGGAGAATAATGTGATTAATAATGTCTAAAATCAAAATGCAGTTTCCTAGGAATTAATACATAGCAGGCTGGTAAGAAACACAGAAGAAATTTGGACAAGGACTTACAGCAGCTTTGCTACATGCAAGTCTCAAATGGAAGCCTAGAAAGAAGCTGATAAGGTGGTCTTCCAAAGGAAAGAAAATCCCCACATTCAGGGGATTTAGATCAATCTAAACAATTTAGATTGTTTTATTGGGCTTCCTAAAGATGAAGTCCCTATGGCCCAAGGTGTTCCTTACACCTATTGATTGCTTCTCTTTCATCTAAATTTCTTGGTATTCTGGTAACTTACACTGTTGCTTAGATGATTGAAATACAGTAATTTTACCTCCTTAAAAAATAACAAGATTTTGTTAAGTGTAAATTTCACTGATAAATGATCAGTAATAGAGATTGATGTAATTAGGTATTTGTTTTTTATTTTATTTTATACAGTTTGTTATACTTATTGCTATAATTCACCTAATTAGTATTGCAGCCACTAGAACAATAAAGACAATTGAATATACATTTTTACTGTTGTTATTTTAGGTTTTCATCTTTAGACTCCCCACCATCCTTTTCTTTGTTTTATCTAAATGAACCATAGTTTTATAGTCATGCTATTGATTTTTTTTTATTGAAAAGTTTTAAAATACAATTTTCCTTTAAGAATCCCCCCTTCCCCCTCCCTCCTCCCCCCCTACCTCCCCCCTCCCCCCCTCCCCCCCCCCGACTTCCCAGAGCTAAATACAAGGTATATATATAAAAAGCAATCATAAACAATCATATACTAACAACTATAAACTCTAAAATCCATCACTCTCTAGCTTATAAAGGATAAAACAAGCCTTAATAATATTGAATATGTATAAAAAGAAACTAAGATAAGAAAAGAAAAAAAAACGAAAGAAGACTTATTCAAATGCTACATAAAACTTCTTAACCCTATACTTGTTCTGGATAAACTCAATCCATTTTGTCCATTCCATAATATAGCGTTCTTGTGAATGATCTTTCAAATAGGCCGAAATCTTTGCCATCTCTGCCAGGTCTGAAACCTTTAAAGTCCACTCTTCTATGGTCGGCAGTTCCTCTTTCTTCCAATATTGGCCTATCAAAAGTCTTGCCGCCGTGATTAAGTTCAACATCAACTTGGTGTCCACAACTGTAGCGTCTGCAATTATTCCCAACAAAAAAAGTTGCGGACAAAACTTTATCCTCTGTTTAAAAATCTTCTGCATATTCCACCAGACTTTTATCCAAAAAGCCTTAACCTTCTTACATGTCCACCATATGTGAAAATATGTTGCATCTTCATCACCACACCTCCAACATTTAGGCTGATAATTCGGATACATACTTGCAAGCTTTTTAGGATCTAAATGCCATCTATAAAACATTTTGTAAAAGTTCTCTCTTAGATTTTGAGCTTGAGTAAATTTCACGTTCCTCACCCAAATCTTTTCCCACGTGTCCATTGTGATAACTTCCTGGATGTTTTGGGCCCATTTTATCATACAATCCTTAACAAGCTCTGTTTCTGAGTCAATCTCTATCAATGCAAGATATATCCGTTTGATATGTGCTGGTCCCTGATTTCTAATTTGCTTTATCAAATTTTCATCAGTCATTGTAAATCCATTTTTCTGGTCTTCTTTCCACCTGGCCCGTAACTGTGTATATTGAAACCAATTTTGAACAACCTTCTCTTCTCGCAAGAGGCTATATGATTTCAAACACCAAACATTTCTTTCCAAACTGAGGATCTCCTTATACGTAGTCACATCATGTTTAAAGCCAGCATGTATATTTTCTATTGCGTGTTTTGGAATTGCCCACAATGGTATCTTGCAACTTAACTTATGTCTATACTTCTTCCAAACTCTCAGCAATGCCTGCCTTAAAATATGCACCCTAAACACGTTGTCTACCTTCTTATCATACAACAAATATGCATGCCAGCCAAACAACAAATCATGGCCCTCAAGATTTAATAACCTCCCTTGCGTCAAATTAATCCAGTCACTTATTCCTACTAATGCAGCAGCTTCATAATATAATTTAAAATTAGGCAATTTAAGGCCACCTCTCTCACGAGTATCCTACATAATCTTAAGTTTAACTCGTGGTTTTTTCCCTGCCCACACAAATTTATTGATACCTCGCTGCCATTCCTCCAGATTAGAATCTTTCTTAAGAATCGGTATCATTTGAAACAGAAATAAAAATTTAGGCAGGACATTCATTTTTACTGCTGCAATCCGTCCCAACAAAGACAATTGCAATTTTTCCCAACTCTCCAATTCTTTTTGAATTTTCCCCCATAGCTTTTCATAATTATTTTTATATAGCTTTGTATTAGAGGGCGACAAAATCACCCCCAGATATTTAACCCTTTTAACAATCTCAAATCCAGTTAATCCTTCTAAGAGGGCCTTTTGCGGTGATGTCATATTTTTGGCCAAAATTTTTGTTTTTTGTACATTAACCTTAAATCCAGAAACCTTCCCATATTGTGTTATTATCTCCATCAGGTCCACAACAGAGTTCTCTGGCTGGGTCACTGTAACAACCAGATCGTCTGCGAATGCTCTCAATCTGTAGTCCTGATCTCCAATTTGAATCCCCTTAATTTTTTCCGAATTCCGAATTTTAACCAATAATATCTCTAATGTCAACACAAATAACAAGGGCGATAACGGACACCCTTGCCTTGTGCCCTTCTCAATATTACATGCTTCTGTCAAGCTATTATTAACTATAATTCGGGCAGTTTGTTTTTGATATAATGCCCTAATCGGTTGTAAAAAAATTTCCCCAAAATCCATTTTTTCTAAAACTTTCAACAAAAATTTCCAATTCAATTGATCAAAAGCTTTTTCAGCATCTAAAAAAATTAGCACCGCAGCAATCTGGTTGTTCCTTTCCAAAAACTCTAACACATCAACTATATGCCTCACATTATTTTTCATTTGCCTACCACTAATAAACCCCGTTTGATCCCCATGAATCACCTGTTGCAGAACCCTCATCAGTCTATTAGCCAAAACCTTAGCAAATATCTTGTAATCCGTGTTTAAAAGCGATATCGGTCTATAATTTTTAACTTGAGTAGCATCTTGGTCTTCCTTCGGAATCAAAGAAATAAAAGCAGTTCTCCAAGACGGTGGCACCTTTCCCCCCCTCTGAATTGTCTGGAACAGTTCCTTTAACGGTTTTATCATTTCTAATTGTAATTTTTTGTAATAGGCCGCAGTCAAGCCATCCGTACCTGGTGCTTTATCCACCTTCAATTCCTTAATTGCTGTAAAAATTTCTTCTTCTGTGATCAGTTGATTAATCCCTTCTTTTTGTACTTGCATAAGAACCGGGATGCTAGCATTTTCCAGATATATATCAATGTCTTTTTCATTAATTTTCTCCTTAGCATATAATTTAGAATAAAAATCCACAAAAGCGTCCTTGATAAGGTCCTGTTGAAACACAACCCTTCCTTTATGCTCAATCTTGTCTATATTAGAAGCCCTTTGTTTTTTCCTCAATCTATAAGCTAACCATCTACCTGGTTTATTAGCGTTGCAAAAAGTATTATGCCTGGCAAACCGCAGATTGGTTGCCACTTGGTCAGCCATTAATTTATCAAATTGTCCTCTTAACAATTTAATAGCCTCCTTAGTCTTCACATCCTCTGAGTTCAAAATCAAAGCCTTTTCTTTTTCCTTTATTTCGTTCTCCAGTTCTTTCCTCCTAGCTTCCACAACACGTCTATGTCTGTTATTCATATATATCAACACCCCTCTCATGTATGCCTTGCTAGCATCCCACACCATATCCATAGAGGTACCTTTGTTCATATTAGTTACAAAAAAATCCTTCATCCGCTGTTTGCATTCTTCCACATTTCTCTGATTTCTAAACAAATTCTCATTTACGCGCCACGAGCGCCTATCTCTTTTCTCCTTATCAATCTCTAACCAAACTGGACTATGATCAGAGATAGTTCTTGCACAAATCTTCACCTTTTTAGTCCTCAAAAAAAAGTCATTAGTCACCAAAACAAAATCAATCCTCGAAAAAGATTGATGTCTATCAGAATAAAAAGTATAATCCTTTTCCCGCAAGTGTCTCTCACGCCAAATATCTCCCAATTCCAAGTCATCCTTCATTTCAAAAAAAGATTTAGGCAGTCTAGCATGACTTGGAATGCGCTTAAAAGCTCCAGCCTTATCCATCTGTACATCCAAAACACCATTCCAGTCCCCCATAAAAATAAAAGATTTATAATCCAACTGGGTAAGTTTTGTATGAAGTAAACTAAAAAAGTCAGCCTGTTGTTGTTGTTGATTAGGGGCATACAGTCCAACTAAAAGCGTCTTTTTGCCTTCTAGCAACAAATCTATCAATACGTATCTTCCATGCTTGTCTGCTTCAATTAAGTCCGCTGTTATGGCACTTTTAACATAAACAACCACTCCATTTTTCTTATTCATTGCAGAGGCAACAAAGTGCGTGCCCAGTCTTGAGTTCAATAAAAACTTTTGGTCCATAGCCCTAATATGCGTTTCTTGCAAACATATAACATCTATCTTGAATTGTTTTAAATATTGAAAAACTTTCTTTCTCTTCTGTGGTGAATTTAGTCCATTAACATTCCAAGTCAAAAATTTAGTTGCCATGCATATCCTCCCAAAGCTCTTGAAGCACTGCTTTGATAGGACTATCTTCTTTAGGCCGTGCTCCTCCCACTGCTTGGCTATGAGTACGTTGTGAAGATTCTGAAGACTTTTGCTGGTCTTGTTCTTTTATTTTCTTTGCTCTTTTTAAAGCAGCACGTGTTACCCTTTGCTCTCTAGGATCATCCAAAGAAGTTATAGCTTGATCTCCTCCAGCACCATTTTCCTCTGTTTCCTCCTCTTGATGTTCTCCTTCACCTTCTCCAGATCCCTTTGCAGCTTCCAGAAGTGTTAATGGGGTTGCTTTTAAAACAGTATTGTAGAAATCACGCGCTTGCTTCACAGTAATCAACCGATACCTTTTGCCTTCATACATCACCATCAGCCCATCTGGAATCTCCCATCTGAACCTTATATCTCGTTGCTTGAGCTCTTGAACAAGAAATGTGAAGTCTTTCCTTCTCCTTAAAATCTTTGGAGGGATTTCTTTTAAAACCAAGACTTCTTGATCAGCAATCACAACTTTAGCATCATAGGCAGCTTGTATAACTTCATCTCTAATTTCTCTTTTTGCAAAGTAAACCACCACATCTCTAGGCAACTTTCTCTGTCTGGTAATCCATGAGTTAACACGGAACACTTTATCCATAGCTGCTCTTATTTCAGATGCTGGCTGGTTCAACACCACTTCAAAAGCCTCAGAAACCAGCTGCTTTAAATCTTCCTTGATGTTCTCTTTTAAACCTCTGATTCTAACAGCAAACTGCATCTGGTAATATTGAGCAAGGCTTAACTCCATTTTGTCTCTTAAATTTTCATTCTCCCGTACTTTAACTTCTAATATTGCATTCTTTTGAGTCAGATCATCCACTTTTTCATCTAAATCCTCCACACATTCCGCCACTTTATGCACTGAGGACAAAATGTCTACCTTCATCACGCTGCACTTCTGTTCCATCCTCTCTTCTAATCTCTCCTCCAGTTTCTCCAATTTCTCCTCCATCTGTGCAAATTTATCACCCATTGATTGATTAATTGATTCCAAAAGTACCTGGGCATGTTTATCCAGCGCATCTCGTAAATCCTTCGGTGTCAATACATCAGGAGGATGCAGCGCCTGTAACGATGATTGTTGCACCGGAGAAGATCCACCACTCCGAAGAGTTTTAGGGGGAGGTTTAGCCGCCATCTTTTACTTTTCAATTGTGACGCACTTTCACTTAAAGTTTAAAAAGTCCATCAAGCTCGAGAGTATAATAAAATAATCCTCTTCACCTTTCCCTCTTGTACCGCTCTGCCTGCTCCTTTAATCCATAGTCCTTTCTTCAGGCAGGGGTGGTCGCAGACGCCTGGCTCTGCTCCAAGAAATCCGGAGCAGAGACGCTGGCCAGCTGGGAGCAACCCAGGCTTCGGGGGAGTTCAATCCTTCAGCCGCCCAAGCTCCAAGCTCAGGCGGCCCCGGAGAACTCTACCCCTACCTGGGGCCTCACCCCTTCCTCTTCTCCCGAGGAGGGGGCTTCTAATTGAACAGCTGATCGGCGCTGTTTCGGGCGAAAAAACAACAGCTGAGCCGCGGGCAGCCCGGGAAGGCTGTCTCCGTCGCCGCGGAGCCACCGGAAGTCTATAGTCATGCTATTGATGTTCAGCTTTAGAATACCTATAGATTTTTGTGATTTAGCCATTTGTACTTAATCATTTTTAATATTATAATTATAATCTGAATGAGATTGATACTATGTTTTAATATTTGGGTTTTAGTTATTTTTAGAGTATGTAGATTAAACTATTGACACAATGGAATGCCTTCAATTACACTCTTGCATGTAAATTTTTTTGGTCAGTTACTGAAATATATGATGAAGCAGGTGGAAACCACCGAAGTGGGATTAATTATCTTGACATTTCACAACTCAAGTGTTACCAAGTACATTCTACAGTAATCAAAACTGTGTGTTAGAGGTACACGTACAGTTTCTTATTCAATTTCTACATTCAGCTGAATTATCTGATATTCCCTGGCAGTCTTCTTATCCACTCATCTGGCCAATAAACAAAATCAGCCAAGGTTTTTCAGGTACAGAAAAGCTGCCCAGCTGTGAGTTTTTGCAGAATGACATGGTACAAATACTGCAGGGTCTTATGAGAAAGTATTGATATCTCTAATTAACAATCCCCTCTCTCTCATTTGTCTCTCTTTCCATTTTATTTATGAATGAAAGAGGCCACTGAATCCAATCTCCTGCTCGATTGCAAGGGTTGGAGCTAATAGGAGCGGAACCAGTTCTGCTCCTGGCAGACATAACTGCTATGAAAACACTTTGTCCCCAATTCAAGGTTTAAAAAGGGCTTCTTTTGCCTATAATAAAGCCACCTTTATCTACCCAGTTGACATCTAATTTGTTATTGAATATGGGGTCAAGGGATGAGTTTCAGGAGAGTCAAGATTTATTGCTACGTCCTTTTGAACATTGTGCATGACTGTGCGTGAATCCAAATTCACTTTACTAGTTCACCAGGATTTCTGAAAATTACTTAATTATTAAGTTAGTTATATAATTTTTATCCAGTTTGATTGACCATAAAATAGTTTTATCAGTTCCCTAGATTGCAATTCATCTGGTCCAGGAGACTGAAACTCATTCAAATAACAAAATAATTCCATGATCAGATATTATTGATCTCGAGATATATATCTATTAACCTCTCCTGCCTTTGGAATCTACTTATCATATTCTCACTTAGGTCTACTTGTGCAGTGCAGAATATTGGACAATGATTGCTCTCCAATGATATAAATCAATTCTGGTTGAACTGTATCTTCAACAGCAAAAAAATCGTGAGGTCACTTTCTAGCTTGGTCTCCAGCCTTTCTCCATTGGCATCCAGGTTTAGGATTGACAGTGGTAAAGTTCCTACTCATCATAGCTGAGTTTATTAATATCATTTTTTTAAAGTCCAGGGTATGTGTTTGACTATGTTCAGGTTTAACTTTCCTTAAAAATCTAGCATTCTATGAGCACTTTCTGCAAATGTTCCTGCTATCTCCACTTTAAGAAATGTAATCTTATTACTATCATGGAGAGACAATCCTCTTGTTTTTTTCCTTCCTCTAGAGGATGAGAAAGACAAAGCAGGAGTTTTCTGGAAGAATCAAGCTTGGCAGAATTTATCTCCCAACAAATGTGAGGATAATAAAAGGTTTCCATCACTACAATGGATTTACATTTTAATGTTTGGAAGCATTGCCAAGATTAACTATCTGAAGTGCTGAGCAGGAAAAAATAATTGTCAAGGGTTAGAATACCATGTAATTCATTCTCAATTGCTTCTGTTTCTTTAAAAAAAATTATATTCTTCAGTTGCTAGAGTTGCAGTTATTGGAATCATCCTACCAAGTCTCTGTTTTACCTATGGTATTAAATATTTGTACTTTATTAGTAAGAACTGAGGTTCAACATATTAATTTCCCATAGTCTGAGCATAAATGAATGGATTATGAGGACCATTAATTTTGAATCAAGGTTCTAATTAATTTTTTTAGCAGTTTAAGATGTTCCATTTCAGCAACACCCCCACATTCTACAGTGCACAAGTCTATAATTGAGATCCTTTACAATTTTCATTTGCCCCTACTTAGGGTTTTCATTCCATTCTTTTCCTCTTGGTTGCATTCTGTTTAAACCCCTCTTAATCCAGATCACCAGATCACATTTTTAGCATTATTTGTCAGGTATAATTCATTTTGTGCCAGTCATTCATCAAGTACATATGTTAATTCCTTGCATGTTTTCTCTATCCTCATGTATTTATATATATTTATATCCTACACACACACACACACACACGTATGTGTCTTTATATATGTGTGTGTGTGTAGTTTTAGTAAACATTTCATTGTACTCTTTTTAAAGAACCACCACCCCCTCTTTTGTATCCCAGCCACACACTTCATTAGCATACTCCCTAAAAGCTTTTGAAGAGTCTTCTTAGAAACAATAAAAAATGTACTTCTGTTAGCACAACACAAGTACATTGGATGCACAAGCTAATTAAGAGTGGTTCTCAAGTACATCAAGAATTATCTTGAATTCTTGAGACAAAATATATTGCATTTTGCTTTCCATATATATCTTTAAAGTTACATATAACCTAATGAATGGGATTAAACAATGACTTAGTAGGAGTAGAGGCAATTTGGTGTAGGGGTTAAGGCAACTGGCTAGAAACTGGAAGACTGTGCATTGTAGTCCCCCTTTAGACACAAAGCTTGCTTCCTGACCTTGGACCAGTCATTGTCTCTCACCCCTTAGAAGGAGGCAAGGTCAACCCACTTCCAAAATCTTGCCAAAAAGACTTCAGGGACTTCTCGAGACAATTGCCAAAGACAAAAAAATAATCCCTTGTTATGGAGTGTGTGTATGTGTATAAAACAAAAGAATGCCATAAAGAAACACCTCCCACTGCTATAGAAAATACATTGATATATACTCTTTGGAGTCTCCCTTTCCCTCAAAATTCCTGAAATATGTTTCATTAGCTTCAGTAATGTTTGCATAATTATAAACATTTGTATATTATGTAGACTTTTTCCTTCTTTTTTGAAATCTCTAGTATGCCAGAATCTTTAGTTAACTTGAGGATTAATATTTTTCTGTGGTTCATCTCACATGCAGTTAGTTACTGTATACTTCCTTGCAAAACAGACAATCACTGAAATACTTTGACACACTTTTATTTTCCAAACATTCCTTAAATAGAATGGCAAAAGGAGATTGAAGCAAAGTTGGGGATGAAGTATAGAAGCTCAGAATAGATGGTAAGAATGAAAGTGTTTTAAGAGAAAGAAAAGGCTGGCATATATCTGAGCATACACACACACACACACACACACACACACACACACCAAGCTCAGGTAGCAGTGAGAAGCTCTTTCAGGAAAGAAAGAAAATGTCTTACTTCTTGTATTAGAATGTAAAGCTTGGTCTGTGGTGGTGAGGCAGCAAAGACTTTAAAAACATTTGGCAGTGATAAATGCATATACATTTAACAGTTAAGGCAGGGGTCTTTTATGACTTGTGGACTTCAACGCTGGCTGAAGAATTCTGGTAGTTGAAGTCCACAAGTCATAAAAGGGCCAAGTTTGAAGACCCCTGAGTTAAGGGGATACAAGTGAGGAGAACTGGGGGCTAAGGGAAGATGGAGGTTTGTTATTCTGATTCCTGAGTTTATCTCATAGTCAGATCTAAATGTTATCATCAGGAAGCATCTTTGGAGTATAGGCTTCCTGGCCTTACTCTAATTTGGTTTTGTTGCTATAATTTTATTTAATCGGTTATGTTAAGGCTTGATCTTGTCTGCTTCCTCTGCAATCTGCCTTGGTTTGCTTCTACAAGAAATCCAAATGTTATAAAAAAATAAGACCAAAATCAAGTTCATTTGGCCAATGGAGAAGTCGAGCTCAGAAACCAATCCAGCTAATCTGGAATGGAGCACTCCACTAAATACTTTATCCACTAATTGGACTGAATATAACATGAGGCTATTACTATTATAAAGAAATTTGTGGTAATTTTTCACAAGGAAACTTAACCTTGCTCTAGGGAAAGGTATCGATGCATTCAAATGAATTCAATGATTCAATAGATTTGTTATTTAATTTCAGCATTTACATGTTAATACATTGCCTTGCCTCTCATTCTCCAAACTGGAAATTATAATTATATTCCTAGTTATTAGGAAATTCATTCTTTTCATTGACACTTCATAGAAGTCATTTTTTTTTCCTTTTTCCATTGAAGTCCTTTTCTTTCTGATTACATTGGTATCATTTTCTCATAAGCCCCTGGAGAAAAATAACCTTTTTTTCTGACCTGTAAAATAAAAAAAAATGTTATCTGAAACTGCAAGTAAGAAAGGTTTTAAATGCTAGTGTAGATTTTTATAAATTGATATATCTATAATCTGCCAATAGCAGTTAGCAATGATTACTCAAAATTCACAATTGGTTATTGTAAAATGCCAATTATGACAATATCAGGATTGTAGTGTGGAACAAGATGGGTAGTTTATGGACTAAATTTGACATGGAAGTGAATTCACAGATATTATCATTTGGTTGCCTGTTGTTGGAAGCAAATATAGTAAAAAAGTCTTGAGACAAAAAGTGTGTGTAGAATTGCTTTGTTTCCTTGTGAGCTGTCTTTTAAAAATAACAATATCTATAAAGTAAAGCAATAGTAATTATGATTATTTTTAACACCAGGATGTTGGTTTTGCACAGTAAGATCTAAGCAGATCACCTGATTCAATCACATTCATTGAAGCAAAACAAAATGTAGTTAGTTACCATTTAAGACACCATATAATAATGAATTTGCTACTGTATCTGTGTGACACCAAAATGGTGACAACTAAATGAATCCTATTCATTATACATAGATTCACTTGGATTAAGAATATTTGACCATTTAATAACATTTGAGTGATTAAAAAAATGACGGAAGTTGAAATCTCACTTGAATCTTGCCATCAGGCAGAATTAAGGAGACTCTATTTTCTGGTGTTTACTGCAGGCGGGAGAAGGTGAAGACTGATAACTAGTTCAGTTTTCTAAGTTATATTCAGGGATTAGTGCAATTCACCTAATATATTTCTGATATATTTTTCTGTTCCCAGCAAGGGTATCACAGTTTTACATACCTCCCTTTCCCTTTGCAGATGGTGGAGTTCTGCCACTGAAGCCTCATTATGGTGGTAAAACTCATGCTATCATCACCTCTGAAGTCAGGAGGCAACTGATGGAAGTTTTCATAGCTTTAAAGGACCTCAAGTCATTTTGTGCACTTGGCAGAGCACCAAAATCATAAACTGGCCATGGCAGTCCCAAAATGTATAGCTAGCAGGACCTGAGGTAGTTCTTTGTTAGTTACAAGAACTTCCAACACAAAATCCAGTGGAGGACTTTATTTTACTTAGCTTAAAATATGCATAGTGTGTGAAAAATTCTCATAACTCTAAGGGTGTATGTTCATTAGAGTAATAAATTTTCTTGATTTACTTCCCATGTGGAGTGTTGTATTATGATACTTACCATGTCTACCATAATGAAGATTGTGATTAAAATGCTGTATCCAAGCAACCCAAAAGCTACTGGTACTAAGATCCAAAGATAGAGATGTTTATCTGGGCATGAATCTACATCTGAAATTTTATACATAAAAAAATAATCATTCCAAAGATTCTACAACAAAAATGTTAAAGACTAAGCAATATTGCACTAAATCAGAACAAAATAAATTATATTTTAACACAGTGAGGAAAAAATATAGTTACTTATTTATAATGTCTTTGTCTAGGTTCATCTTGAAACCTTCAAAAGATTATGGAGATTTTAGATTTAATCAAAAATGCCTTCCTAGATATGCATTGCTAGGCTACAAACTTCATGGAGTGGGAATGTGTTAAAACTATTCTTCTTACATTTCCATGTAGATAAATAAAGTGATGCAGCAACAACAGTGAGATTTGCTACATTTCATAAAGCATCAAAATAGCTTTATAGCATTTTGATGCTTCTGTGCAGATAAAGAACAGAACTAAAGAACCTGAAAGACTTTTTAGACAACACAAATTTGGTTTGGGAAAAACTGCTCAGTTCTAGAAAGAGGATCACATCCCAGAAAGAAAAAGTAAGCCCCTTCTTTTCCTTGTATTGTGACCTGGATTGAAACTCCTAGAAGTAATCTAGCGTGATTTACAAATACTCATAATTAGTTGACTCAGAGGATTTGGCTAATATGGTTGATTGGGAATAGTGTTATTAATGAACTCAGAACTCAATATGCTAAAAAAAATTAAAGCAATTAATTGCTTTAGCAATCCTAACTCAACTCAATTATATGATGGGATACGCTGGCTGGGGAATTCTGGGAGTTAAAGTTCATATATCTTCAGATTGCCTAAGTTGACAGACATTGCTATATGGCCTTTGATAAGCACTCATAAGGGAACCTTATGCAAGGCATGTTGTTGGGGTTACAAATTACTGTATTAGTCAATTTCAAACAATCAGCTACATTCATGAATTGCTTTTCTCAACAATTTTTTAAAGCACCTTTAGGTTTTCTCTACCTACCAATGACAAGGAGTTGGGTCCCTTTTCCTTTTACTGGATAGTAGGGTGGAGGGGATATCCGTTCAATCTGGCAAATATACAAACCAGCATCACTTGACTGTAGACTCAAAAGTGTTACATTTACCCAGTCACGGCCAGGATAAACTTGGCATCTGTGGTTTTCCTTCTTGCTGCCTAATGTGATCCCAGTGCTAGTAAAGACTGAGGCACAGATCTCAATTGACTCATTGTCTTCTGCTTTAAGTAAAGTTACTTTTAGATCTTCAGCATTGCCAATGTTCTTGATTTTACACTCAAAGTAGGCGGTCTCTGATCTCTTTACCACCATGAATGCTGGCTGGGTCACTTCCATGACTAACACAAAAACAAAAACAGAACAGAGTTTTGCAAATATATATATATATATCTTTGTAAGAAAAATCCTAGCCACAAAAAGGGATGATACTGATTTTTCAGTCATTTATGTTTTTTTAATGCATGTGTTTAGGTATACTTTCAACATTGATCTAGTAAGTCTTTCAAACCAATTTATCTTGGTTTAGGATACCTTATTTACTATTACTTTCCTATTAGTTGCTTAACTGTTTTTATAAAAACTGAGTAAAAGAGAACTAATTTCCCAACACTATGCAGAAATTATATCTATAGTCAGTGGTGGGATTCAAATAGGTGAACAACCGGTTCTCTGTGTGGATGCTGCTTCTGGAAGTTTATTCTGGGCCTGGGCAACAAAAAATTAGCTACCAGTTCTGCCAAACTGATGCAAACTGGCTGAATCCCACCACTGTCTATAGTTTAACTGGAATGTGCAATAGAATATCTACATAATTATATATAAAATTTAGCAGACAATATAACGAATGTATTTTACTGTCTTTTCTTCCTTCTTAATATTTTCTCCCTTATATATTATAGTTTGCCAGCACATCCGCCCATCATATCTGGGGTTGAATTTTGTAACTAAGAATTTAGTAATTGAAGATGTTTCTTCTCCTCCATAATCCCTTTTTCTTTATTGCCATGTTTTCATATTATAAACCTGCTAGTATGTGGCATTTTATTTCCTAAGTTATACTTCTTGATTGAACAACAGAGTAAAAGTAATATGGAAAAAATAACAACAATATACAGTTTGTGAGAGCTTTTGGGCAATAACATGTTTTCTTATTCTTTGCAAGGTACAAATAACAATTCCCACCACATCAATAGCCCAGTTGCCATGAATTATTCACATCTCTTCTTGACCATTCTTCAACCCTAAAAAAATTTGACCACTTTGATCGACCCACCTTTTGTGAAGCCAGAAGCTATGTTGTAAACCACAAGGGTTAGCAGAAGTGAAATCATCTCTCAGTCAGATGTTGAATCCAAGTCACTTCAAGCTGGAACAATTCAAGTCTTTAGGTAGAATGCCAGGTTACTAGGAAGATACTTTCTCAGAATTACAAGATTTTGTTTTTACAAAAATGGGAGAATGCACACTGTTTATGTATGAGGAAATAAGAAATAGATGCACACACAGAGAGAAAAATACCTGAAAAGGTAATCAAAGTTTTGTTATGGCTTTTTGAAAAGGAAGTTGTGGGTTGGCTCAAGGCGTGCACAACTAACCTCAAACAGCAATGAGCAAAGCAAGAATTCATCAAAGAGCAAAATCAGTTAATATGAAAAGTCTTGACCTGAAGGCATTTAAGATGTGTGATTATCCAATAATTCTGGTGTTAATTCATTTCTTTCAATCCCTATGTAGTTTTCATTCAAGAAAACAAAATGTATTTTATGTATAAGTTATTACAATCAAATAATGTCCACAATACATATCGCTTCAATTCAGTTAAAGCTCCAGTCCTCGTCATCATCCTTTTCTGAGACCTGGATTCTGGCAACATGAAGCTTGCTCCAGTGAGCCCTACAGACCAAGACTATATTGTTAGGTAATTACATTTTAAATGATGTCAGAATGTTGGTTAGTCAATAATATAGAGTTGCTATATGAGATGATCAGCTATATAAATGTAACAAATAAGTACTACAGATATTTTTTATGTTGTCCATTAACATATTGACACAGAATGCTTGTGAATTCAGAAAAAATACAGTCTGTGTCACTATATATGTGTGTGTGTGTGTGTGTGTGTGTGTATGTGTGTAAATTTTTTGGATTGCTAACAAAGAATATGGCCATTTCATATATATATATTCTTTGAATTTTGATTCTGGATGGTCATTTGGATTTGAACATTTTGTTCCAAGGTCTCCTGTGCTTCCAATAGAAGGGATGATGGATTTACCCTACTCAAAGAACTTAGTAATCATGATAAACAGAGTTCAGCCAACATTCTTTTTTGTTTTATTTGACTATCTACTCAAAGAAATCAAATATGTTGAACTTCTTCTGGAATACTATCCCTCTGGCATAATCAAGGAATGATACCTCAAAGATTACCATCAATGTACTGTGAAATACATACAAATAAACTAAATATATCCATGAAAGTAAAAGACAATCTGTTCTCTTAAATAATAAGGCTGCGTGAATCTCATCTGCAAGAAAGAAAATGCCCCATTGCTTTCTACAATAGAAAGGAAAAGCAGCTTGCAATGAACAGAACTATTTAACCATTTCTTTCTACATTTTTGATTAATCTGATTAGTAATGGTTCGTTCAGCTATCAATGCTGGGGATTGATCTTGGAATCTAGTAAATACCAACTCTGTCCTCTGTCGCTGAGTTGGCTCCATCACATCTCATCCCAAATGAACATGCCAAATCAGCTTAAAGTCTAGACTAATTAGAATTCATTATTACAGATATCTAACCCAACATTGCTTCTTACTGCACACCTATTGGGAAGGCAAGGCAGGGGCTTCCAGCAATTAAATATAGTGCAGTAGAACCTTTTTTTTAATCATAGGTCTCAATGATTCACTGTTGATTTACTTTTAATTTAAACTGTAATTACATGTTTTTTACAGATAGAGAACTATCTTTTTTGCTTCTATATGTTAAGTACATGATCTGGGTTGTTTTTGTCTTTTAACATTACTTCCATTTTCATTTTGATTTCCATTATTGATAATCAGTGTCTTGTCATTTACTTCAGAAACATCCAGTCATAAATATAGTGGCCATACTTTGTTTTCATGTCATAATGAAACTCATAAATATATTCACATACCGTGTGTTACTGCCATTGCCACCACATCTTATCTTTCAATTCTTTCAGCATAAAAAAGTGTTAAACAAGCAAGTTTTCTCTGTTATTTGCACAATACTGAGGCCAAGTCACAAAGAAATCTCAAGCTATGGCAATTAATTGAATTAATTAATGGATTTCTCCAGTTTATTTGACCAGAATTTCCAGATGTGCACAAAATATTTTGGAAAGAACCTTGAGGGGAAAAGAAATGTAGCAGTATTGCAATGTAGATAGAAAACTTCGAGAACAGTGAAATGCTGTTGGGCAAGAAAGAAAAGAGGAGAGAGAGAGAGAAAATGGCATGAAAATGGGCATCAGAGTCTGATCAGAAGGAAACTCATATTCTTATTGTGGCTCTCAACTGTTTCCTTTGGAGTGAAATGTGTGGCTTCCCTGTTTAGAATAATACCACTCTGGGCTTTGCACAATCTTCTGGAGATTTTTTAAGCCAGAGTGAATTAATACCATTCATTTTTTTCATCTACAATTGTCCATCAGTGTAGGTGCGTATCTAAAATCTTGTTCCTGATATACCAGTAACTGAATAGGAAAGACAGATTACTGTTTTCCATCCCTATAAAACATATTTTGTGCACATCTGGAAATTCTGGTCAATAAAAATGGAGAAATCCATTTGTTGATTCAATTAATTGCCATAGCTAGATATTGGGGGGGGGGACTTGACCTCAGTATTCTGCAAGTAACAGAGGAAAGTTGCTTGTTTATTGCTTTTTTGGTGCTGAACGAGTAGCTTCCATCCACCTGGATAGAAATTACTATAGTAATTTATCTTTACTATAGAAGGATAAATTTACTTCTATTTTGAAAAGCATGATTCTTCAAGTTAATGAGTAGCTACATCTAGATCGCGGAACTCACATCTAGCAGTTGTCTAAATTTCTGAAACTCTGAGATCTCTGTAGTACCAGACAATCATTCTTTATCCTGACATGACATTTTTGTGGAAAGTGTGATTTTTTTTCAGGACTTTACAACCCATTGACCAACTGCAATACAGGTAATCCACAGCTTACAACCACAATTGAGCCCCAAATTTTTGTTGCTAAGCAAGACAGTTGTAAAGTGAATTTTGCCCCATTTTATGACTGTTCTTGTCATAGTTATTAAGTGAATCACTGCAGTTAAGTTAGTAACCCGGTTGTTAAGTGAATCTGGCTTCCCCATAGACTTAGCTTGTCAGAAGGTCACACAAGGGGATCACAGGATCCCTGGACAGTCTAACTGTCGTAAATGTTGCTAAGCGTCTAAATTTTGATCACATGACCACAGGGATGGTGCAACAGTCATAAGTGTGAAAAATGGTCATAGGTCACTCTTTTCAATGCCACTGTAACTTTGAACGGTCACTGAACGAACTGTTGTAAGCCAAGGACTATCTGTATAGACAGTTAGAATTACTCTGCATCCCCTCTTTGCCTTTCCCTCTTCTTGCTTTTTTCTAGGACACCATTGATGCTGTGAAATTACTGGGGGTAACCAGGCAATCCCTATATTCAGATCAGAGCAAAGGCACATAACACTCAGCTCAGCCTGCAAAATATATACCTTGATGTTTCTATATTATTTATTTATTTATTTATTTATTTATTTATTTATTTATTTATTTATTTATTTATTTATTTATTTATTGAACTTATATACCGCCCTTCTCCCGTAGGACCCAGGGCAGTTCACAAGGCAATTAAAACCATACTACAATACAAAAATTAATAACAATTAAAATAGATTAAATTATCCTTGATTGAAAATCTAAAACCCCTATAACTCTGATTAAAAACCCAATTACAATAAGTTAAAAATTAAAAATTCTCAGTCCTGGCCGGAAAGCTCAAAGAGCCAAGTCTTCAGGTATTAAACTTTACCAAAGCATCAGCACAACAGTTAACTGGCAAACTGACATGATCTTATCTGTACCAAAAAGTATAGAGGGCTTCAGAGTCCCTGGAAAGCATTGTGAGTAATTGGCCTGGACAGTTACTAGTTATTTCAGCACTAACTCTTTTATGTACATAAAAAGATGGTGATGGCATTTTGGGCGCCAAGCGGTCCCTCCTCCATTCTGCATCTTTAAGAAAACACTTTGGTTGGTGTGAATGATGTTACCCCCCCCCAATCAGTCTCAGGGTCCTCTGCCTTTTGCCCAGAGACTCTCAAGAGTCTATCTGGATGCTATGCTTTATCTATCCCAGGGGTAGGCAACCTTTGCTCTTTTATGACTTGTGGACTTCAACTCCCAGAATTCCTCAGTCAGCTGACTCAGGAATTCTGGGAGTTGAAGTCCATGAGTCATAAAAGCGCCAAGGTTGCCTACCCTTCAATTCATATACATACAGGTAGTCGTCAACTTGCAAAAGTTCATTTAGTAACCGTTAGAAGTTACAACTGCACTGAAAAAGTGACTTCTGACCATTTTTCACACTTACAAACATTGCAGTATCCCCATGCTCACATGATCAAAATTCGGATGCTGGGCAACTGACTCCTATTTATGACTGTTGCTGTGTCCCGGGGCCATATGATCACCTTTTGCGACCTTCTGACAAGCGAAGTCAATGGGAGAAGCCCAATTCACTTAACAACCATGTTACTAACTTAACTGCAGTGATTCACTTAACAACTGTGGCAAGAACAGTCATAAAATGGGGCAAAATTCACTTAACAACTGTCTCGCTTAGCAACAAAGTGAGCGAGAAAGAGAGAAAGAGTCTAATTCATTAGTTATGTAATCTAGCCCTTCATTTTTGAACAGATTATCTTAATGAATTTGGATGCATGCAAAGGCAGAGTAAAATAATTAATAGCTGTAATTAACATTTATTATTAATGATAATATTTGATAATTATTTCACAAGAGTAGAAAACTTCAGTGCAAAGAATACTTGAGTTGCATTAGCAGTTGGTTCAGCTTCTCCTCTAAGGCCAAATAAAGATGCTATTGAGATGTAAATCAGTAGGTTTTATATAGCAACAAATTAGTATGACTGTGTCTTGAAATTCCATTAAAATATCTAGCATGCTAAATAGTTTTAAACCCATCAGGTATGTATGATTACCCATCAAAGGCTTAATCAACTGACTCTGTTAAGGCCCACTTAGGACTAGGAAAAGATAATGGCTATTAAGGTAGGTCACAATATATGTCTGAGGGGACCGTGTTAAATTTAGAATTACAAGTTGAGTGATCATAGTTATAGAAACTATCAGAAAACTTAAGTACAGTGCATCCTTTGGATGGTGTGACACTGAAGGCTTTATGAATCACAGTCTGAGTATAACACTTTAGAAGATGGAAATTTGATTTTAATCTCTTTACTCAAGCTATGTAATTGAAGTATTTCTTGTCATTAGGGTAAGTTGATGATTTTAAAGCCACCAAGGCCACACAGCCATATACTACACTGCTGTTGTTACATTTGGGCAGCAAATATTTGTTACAGTTATGGAAATGAAAACTTCTCTGCCTGTCTTGCTCTTGCTCCTATGTTTTTCAGTGGTTCTCCTCCTACCTTCTGGAACGTTCGCAGTCGGTGTTGGCGGGTGGGCAGAGATCGACCCCGAGGCCTCTCGTTTATGGAGTTCCTCAGGGGTCGGTCCTCTCACCTCTCCTGTTTAACATCTATATGAAGCCGCTAGGTGAGATCATCCGTGGTTTTGGAGTGGGGTATCATCAGTATGCTGATGATACCCAGCTTTTCATCTCGACCTGAAACGACCCCAGTGATGCCCTCGCCGTGATGTCCCGTTGCCTGGAGGCGGTCCGGGTCTGGATGGGGAGGAACAGGCTTCAGCTCAACCCTGACAAGACTGAGTGGCTGTACGTGCCGGCATCTCAGGAAATTCAGATTATTCCATCTCTTACTATGGGGGGTGAGTTACTACCCCCCGTAGATAAGGCTCTCAACGTGGGTGTCCTCTTAGATTCACAGCTCTCCTTAGAAGATCATATAGGAGCTGTGACTAGAGGGGCCTTCGCCCAGGTTCGTCTGGTGCGCCAGTTGCGACCCTATCTGGACCTGGATGCCTTGCGTACAGTCACTCATGCACTTATGACCTCTCGTTTAGACTACTGCAATTCTCTCTACATGGGGTTGCCCTTGAGGACCACTCAGAAGCTTCAGCTGGTACAGAATGCAGCCGCGCAAGTTCTGTTGGGGGTCTCCCGATACTCCCATGTTACACCTCTGCTCCGTGAGCTGCATTGGCTTCCAGTTGCCTTCCGGGTGAGATTCAAGGTGCTGGTGATGACATATAAAGCCCTACATGGCATGGGTCCAGATTACCTACGGGAGCACCTGCTGCCGGCGTCAACTTCCCTCCGTCCAGTGCGCTCCCACAGAGAGGACCTCCTCAGGGTACCACCGGTCAGAGAATGTCGACTGGTGACCCCCCAGGGGGGAGGGTGTTCTCAGTGGGCGCGCCAGTCCTTTGGAACCGCTTACCGGCTGAACTCCGGATGGCCCCCGACCTTCGCTCCTTCCGGCGTGATCTAAAAACCTATCTATTCGAACAAGCCGGCCTGGTCTGATGGGTTTGGGGTTTTAACATTGTTTTTAACTAACTTACTGCATTGGGCACAATCATTTAATTTTAAATCTTGTATCCTGTATTCTTATTTTTATTGCCCTGTACACCGCCCTGAGTCCTTCGGGAGAAGGGCGGTATATAAATCAAATAAATAAATAAATAAATAAATAAATAAATAAATAAATAAATAAATAAATAAATAAATAAATAAATAAATATTAAAAAACAAACTTCTCGAAACTGAAGCCCTCCAAATGTGATGGACAAATGGTGCTAAGTTGAGGAAGGCTCAGTGGATACTGGGGCAATATTAATAAGGAAATAACTGAAACAGATAAGCAAGAAAATTTGAATTAATTCTATCAGTGGCAATTGCTGCCATGTATTGAGAGGATGAATGTCTAGCTGAAGCATGAACAAATTGCTCCCTGTTTGTCCAGCAAGGTGAATTTGTGCCAACCTGTCAGTCCAGAGAATAAAAGAAAAGAAGCAGTCATGAAAACTGACCTTCTTCAGATATGACATGAGCCCTCGTACGTCTACTTAAAATCATCTTCCCATGCAAGTTGAGTTTTCAGTTCATTAGCCGTTGATTTCTGTCTGGATTAAATCCGAAATACATTCAGAGGAGTGCTGCTGAGGAGTCAACGTGGTTTTAACATTTTCTTATTGGTCTCAGTTTTTCATCTCTCATAATTCCAGTGCTTTTTTTGTAAAAGAAAAAGGTGCCGGAACTCACACGTGTCATACAACCCGCCTTGCCCTACCCTACAAGGTCCCATCCAAAAAAGGTGCCGGAACTCCGTTCTGAGCGCTCTATGAGGAAAAAAGCCCTGCATAATTCCATTTCTAAGAATTAAGGCTACTCTACGAGGCAGCATCCATTGGTCTTATTTTGTGGTTTCCCATGGAATTGAAAAGGGAAAAAAAAGGGCAACAGCTCAGGCTGTTCTTCCACTGCTTTCCCCCAACTAATATTGCAAGAGGTGATAATAAGAAGTCAGGAGAAAAGGGCCACAATCCACTGAAACTGGGCATTGCAGTACCTCTTCTTATTTTTTTTATAATTAAAGGTGTGTGGTCTGGCTGATGCTCAATATAATATTTAATTTTTAAAATATATTGACTTTTCCATTGTGGTGTGCTAAACATCTTGGCAGCACCAGCAAATCAATTGCATTCTTTTAGTCATGAAGGCATCATGTTTTAAATTAGATGAATGCATGAATAAATGCATTGAATTAGTCAGTAAACCAGATGGAACTGATACCAAAAGACAAAACTCCAGCTATGCATTTTTAAAAATGGGCTGATCTTCACTCTAACATATTAGGAATATGAAAGCAATTATAAAGCATGGCCTGAAGTTAGGAGCTGCGTTATTGGGGGGGGGGGGGGAAAGTTATATGCTTAAGAACTACTTTTTTATTTATTTATTTATTTATTTATTTATTTATTTATTTATTTAATTACATTTATATACCGCCCTTTCCCGAAGGACTCAGGGCGGTTTACAGGGTGATTAAAAACAAAAATACCAAAGTTAAAAACAAATTTTAAAAAATTATATCCGTCCCTGAATAAATAAAACCCCAGTTAAAATTAAAATTAAAATTAAAATTAAAATTAAAATTAAAATTAAAATTAAAATTAAAATTAAAATTAATTAAAATTAAAATTAAAATTAAAATTAAAATTAAAATTAAAATTAAAAAATTAAAATTAAAATTAAAATTAAAATTGAAATTAAAATAATTAAAATAATTAAAAAAATTAAAATTAAAATTAAAATTAAAATTAAAATTAAAATTAAAATTAAAATTAAAATTAAAATTAAAAAATTAAAATTAAAATTAAAATTAAAATTGAAATTAAAATAATTAAAATAATTAAAAAAATTGAAATTAAAATTAAAATTAAAATTAAAATTAAAATAATTAAAATTAAAATTAAAATTAAAATTCTCAGCCTGCCTGGGCCAGAGAGCTCGAAGAGCCAGGTCTTCAGGTCCTGGCGGAATGAACGGAGGTCGGGGGCAGTCCTAAGCTCCATGGGCAGCTGGTTCCAAAGGGCAGGCGCACCCACTGAGAAGGCCCTATCCCTGGGTATTGTCCGCCGGCAATCTCTTACCGGTGGCACCCTGAGAAGACCCTCCCAGTGGGAGCACACTGGACGAAGGGAGCTTGATGCCGGCAGCAGGTGTTCCCTCAGATATCCCGGACCCAAGCCATTTAGGGCTTTATAGGTCATCACCAGCACCTTGAATCTCATTTTAGATTGCTGTGCAAATAACATTTTACAAATGCAAATCAATATATCATTAAGATCATAGAAAGCAAAAATATTGTTGATACAAATTACAGATAATATCATATAAGTGATTTGCTAAATTTTAGAATGTATATAAAATCATATAATATAGAATAACAAATAATTATTAGATAACTTGTGATCTATTGGGTCATTGTTTCAGTGATATTTCCTTATCAGATTCCATAATGCCTGAAACAATTACAGAGCTTTTAATATACAGCCTTTACTGGAAAATTTCTTTAACATTTAGGAAAATGTTCAGAGATATATCCGCTGGAAAATAATGGTCTGAACTGAATAGCACAGCCAAATATCAGCAGATAACCACAGGAAATGCTTTATGACATTTTATATTATGTCATAAAATGTTTCAATATAATTTTAAAGTCATAAAATATTTTATAATATTTACCAATTTTCAATTATATAGGAGTCATGGGTCCTGGTTTTAGACATATTCTGTAAGTTACCTTGTGATGTACTATTTCACCCAAAGATTACACACACAAGAGTTTTAGTAGAATATAGATATTCTTTATTTTCTTCAACTGATTCCAACCTATTTGATTTTTTTAACCCATTGGCCATACTTATACTAATCTTTCTCAGGTGCCCCTTCTAACAAAAAAATATTTGTCTATTATTTATCTAGCAGCCATTAATTGAAAATGCCTTACTTTTCAAATGGGTATTCCTATTAGTAAATATTGACAAAGCCCTCAGTAGAACATTTTCTTTGCTCTTTTATTAATAATTAATGCAACTTCCTGAAATACTGAACCCCAAATGTTACTAAAGTGTCCTTTTGTCCTTGCAATCCTTTCAATGTTGATATTCTTGTTTTTATTATAACTGGGGGAATATGTCAATGATGGAAAAATTTTAAATGTGTATCCCGCAGAATTGTTGATGACACATGGAGGAACAGTTTTTTTGGTGAATCTGGTAATCCAACTGGGAGTTCCCATGAGGTCATTATAACCAAAGCCTGAAAGTATCAAGCTGTATGATCACCAGCTCCATACAGTAGCTGATTTCCCATGTTAACTCTGTTATTAACCTCTAAGCCATCAAGACTCCTACTTGTGCAAAGTTCCCCAATCATATGGAAAATTTTACATTGCATTCAGCAACCAACTCTTTTCATGCTTTTCTATGGAATGCAGTAAAGTCAAGAGTTGAACAAGGCGAGATCTTAGTCCCTACATACTTACAATCTAGAGTATGCACACAGGACCTACATCTTCGAAAACACCATACTACACAGATGCTCATAAAGTTCATTTGAGAACTAAAGTGGGGAAGGGGACAGAAATGCTCTGGCTTGTGCTCAAACATGGAAGCCCTCTTTAAACTGTCTTATGAAAGGAAAGTTGTAGACCAAACAGATAGATAGAAAATTGGGGGTATATTCTTGTCTTCTCTTTGATACTACCTGTCATTTTAAGCTAGGATACAAGGATTGGATCAAGATTAATGCTGCAAGAGAAGGACTTGGAAACTGATTTATTGTCCCCTATGAAATAGTTAATATTTCAGTTTCTTTGAAGGGAATGGATCCCTCTAGCAACTGGATACTCTGCTCCAGTATCTGTGCTTAGATTACCCAACTTGAAGCCATCATCTTGGTAGAGTACATGAGAGAGAGATTTATGATGCACTCCAAATTTACAAAAAGCAATTAAAAATTTGTTATCTTAAAGGCTAATGCATCTTGATAGGACCATGGGGAGTCTTTTTGGTTGCTGACATAACAGATGAATACCTCCTTTTTTCTGATGTTGTAAAGAAAATCATTTATTCTTTTCACAGATTATAGTACCAGGTTAGTTAAGAATTCTTTTATTTAAAAACCCTGATGAAATTTTTCTTAACCTTGATTCTATCCTAGCTCCATAATCTGGGAGCTTGAACCTGAAAAGATCTAGAGATCACCCTGTTGAGAACAACTATCCAAAAGGCTCATTGAACAATGCCTTTTTTGTTTAGGTTTAGGTTTACTGCAGGTTAAATTATTCTGAGCATTGGTGCAGTATTTTGTGTGGCTTTCTCAGGCCCGTAATATAAGAGTAGACATTTGAAGAGAAAAACATGAATTTGCACAAACTGTACTAGCATCATAATTAAACCAATGGAATAATTTGATTTTTTTTGCTATAGATTTATAATGGATGGACAGTTGAATATTAATAAGCCTTGACCTCCAGAGTATTAGATCTAAGGAAGAGGAGCATATTAATTTCCATAGAGGAGAGGTTAGACAAGGCCAGTTTGTGAAGTAATAAACATTTCTTTTCCTTTGAATCTGGAAACAATTTCCTTAGGCTAGTCAGTGACTCAAATAAAATATGGGATATTTCTCTGAATGGGTATTCTGTTCTGATTGATTTTACAGACACTGCATCAGCTATTCTTTGAACCTAAGAAATTTATCAATAGACATAAATTGATTAATTTTAAGAATTATTAGCATCAAAATATAGAAATATTTATAGTTGCATTTAGAGCATATATTTTCCTCAGTTTTAATTGTATTGGCTTTTAAATCTAACCATTTATTATTTAAATAATCATTTATTATTTGATTAATGAGGTTACTTGTTCATAGTTTTTTCTTAAACATTTCTTCTGGTTTGCTTATCGTAAGCATTGAATTGGTTTATATCGAGCAGTTTAGATCTTTAGATTTCATTTAGGAAATAAAAAACAGGAAATGTTAAATATTAATACAATTGTATGCCATTGAAGTTGTAATTATAAGAAACTACAGTTCTACTTGTAACTTTCTAAGGAGTAGGTCCTTTAAGATGAGTAATATTATTACATAAATATCTAGAGTGGAATATTCCTAGAATTAGCTACCTATAAGAAGCTTCTAAATCTGGTTGATTATTGGCTGTCTAGTTGAGAATAACTTGCTTTCCAGTTATGGCTAAGAACTTCAGATTCCTGAGTAAAGATCTATGCATCAATACTTCTTCACCAGTGTGATGTCTTTCACATACCAGAGCATGGATGGTTGCTTTTGAATTGTCTTTTTAAGTTATATATTGGTGATCCTGGTCAGTAACAGTAGGCATCATTGTATGCTTGGCATTATATGCCAAGCTTCAGTTCAATAACTTGGACTTGAAGAAAGATCAGGAGGTGAATGTAACTCTAAGATGAGCTATTGCAGAACATGTAAAAAATTGAATTTGGATATAATAAAAAATGTACCTCTCCCAGCCTTCCTTTTTATTGTTACAGCAACCCTAAGATATTACATTCACCTGAGAAAAGAGAAAGTAATTGGTTCAAGTACAGCTTATTTCATGCCCAAAGTGGGATTCAGAACTGGATCTCTTTAAACAATGTCCCAGTTCCATACTTTCTATTTGCCTCATTTCCAGTTAGCTCTTATTATTTTCTGTATTCGGGAATCATTGATAGTCACTCACAGTTACTGAAAGTTCAATAACAATATTCAAAGTCTACATTATTCATGAATGGGGCAACATGGCATAAAATCAAAAAAGACAAGACTTTGTTCCTCAGAGAGATCGCAAAGAAATGAATTAGAAACTTAAAGGACAATGCATTTGATGGGAAGAAGCGTTGTAAACAAAAGGACCTAACAAAAATTGATTGACTAAAGAACACGGCCCTCCTGTTGCTGCACATGCCTCTCATTTTCACAAGGCAATATCATTTATATCAAGCATTACCAGTCTTTTACACAAACTATAGACTTTTCCTCTCTTGGGACTATAGGCTCTGCCCCATTTCTTGTCATAGCACATCTACTTTCAAGACCCCCTCACTTTGCCTTGGATGCTAGTGGAGAATATCCCTTGTCCTCTGCCACCCCTTGCCAATTCTTTGGACGGGAAAGAGTTTTGCCCCTCATCTGCTTCCCAGAGACTGAGGAAAGCAAGCAATATGGCAGTGGCATTCTTGGTGTTCCTACTGAATTCCTGAAGTTGGCTTGCCTCCTCTTTCAGAAGCTGGCTTGCTGCTCTCATGCATCACAGAAAACATTGTTCCTCTACCGACTTTTACTTTCCAGTTGTACAGACACTATGTGAAAAAGCAAGATAACAGTAACAAAAAAAATAATCATTTACTGTATGACTACAATATGAACCTTTATGATTTCTGCTACTAAGGAAAGAGACATGGAAGGGTGCAATAAAATGTGTGAGCAAAAGCAATGACTCTGCAGTGGGGGAAAAAACATTTGGGTAATTGGTTGAAACATAAATCCATCAGTTGAGGGTCAAGGAAAATAACAATCTCGCAGAGATGAGTAACGATAAGAAATGTTTTTCAAAGCACATGTCTTTAAATTTTAAATTTTATCACAAACCAGTGGATGCCTGATAATTCCAGAATAAAACTTAAACCTTTATTTTGATAGGTGAAAAAAAAAAGTGCCAGAGATGGGGGAATTTGTCAAGAATGTTTGAAATGCAAGGCACACTTGTCACCAGTAGATGGCAAAAACTGGCTGCATAATACATGTACTCAGGGCTTTTTTTGTCATAGAAAGCTCAGAACGGAGTTCCGGCACCTTTTTTGGATGGAACCTTGTAGGGTAGGCAAGGCGGGTTGTATGACATGTGTGAGTTCCGGCACCTTTTTCTTTTACAAAAAAAGCACTGCATGTACTCACTGGCAATGAGAAAGTAGCAAAACAGAATCAGTCTAAATTATTTGTCAAAGTACTGAATAGAAAACCTCCTTTTCTTCAGAGGTAAGGAATTTGCTACATTGCATGGATTTTTATTTATTTATTTATTTATTTTATTGGATTTATATACCGCCCTTTCCCGAAGGACTCACACAGACAGCTCCAAAGCCCCCAATCCAAAGTTGTTCTATAACTATCACATTCTTCACATGGTGGCAAACAGAGGGAACCTCCCCATCTGCACCTGCCCTAGCAGCCCAATTTTCTGCCATGTCCCATTTCTTCATCTCATCCCTAGCTCATGAATAATACAGGCTGAAGCCATCCTTAACTGATGGGTTACAGTTGCATTTCCCCCCCCCTTGTTTGGACACAGTTCTAGGGCACAATCAAGGAGTGTAAAATTGGTTAGGCGTTTGTCGCTCCTTAACTTGGAGGGAAGGCAGATGACTGGTAGTGGCTACGAAGGCCATAGGAACAGGACAGGGGGTTGGCAAAGATAAAAGCAGATGTCAAGGTTTTCTGCAGGAAAACTCAGCAGCTCAGCAGCAAGCAAAGGCTCACAAGAGGGTCTTGCAGATATTACAGCGTTATAGTCAAGAACCACCTCTGAAAGCAGCCTTGGAAGCAAGACCCAGGAAATAATTTGGATTTTAATATGCGTAGAATCTGGCTGTGAGCAATATCTAAGAACTAATTAATAGATCAGTGAGACAGTGATCTCCACAATAGGTGGAAGAGGAAAAGCCACAGCTGCAGGACGGGCGGGGTGGGGGGGGAGAGAGAGAATGTCTGAAAAATTCCAGTCTTTTTAATGAGAGCCTGTTTGATATAGTGATGAAGGCACCAGGCTAGAAACTGGAAGATTGTGAGTTCTAGTACTGCTTTAGGCACAAGGCCAGATGGGTGGGAGGGAGCGACTGGTCTAGCCACCAAGCTAGCTTTCACGCCTAAGGTTGGACAAGAACTCCTGATCTCCCAGTTTCTAGGGCAACATCTTCACCGCTACACCAAACTGGCTCAACTTTCCAATTTGCCCAGTTTTGCTGGAAATTGTGATATATTTAATACTATGATCTTTGCTGACGTCTTTTTAATGATGGAATAAAGAATTAGCTGTTTCTTTATTGCTGAATGGACATTTTTAACAGAATTGTTAAGGATTTTAACAGAAACCTATTTTGGAATTTGCATTGGTGACAACTGCAACAAATTTGTGCTATTAATTCTTAATGACTTCAGTTCTACCAAGGAACGTTGTCATTTTAAGGTATCCTGGAATTCTGATTGTATTTCTACCAGCTAGGGCTAGCTCAACTTTTTCAATCCAATAAAAGATATGAATCAATAGACTGTCTACTAACACGGCCCTAAAATGCTAAAGGCTAGAGCAGTATAGGCTTTCAGAACTCTTAGAATTTCTTGTTTAGTGGGATAGTGTGCCATTATTTTTAATTCCTAATTTGAATAGACTTTATTGTTGGCTGTATCCCAGATGAATTAAACAGGGGTCCCTAACCAGTGGGCCATGGTCCACTAGTGAGCTGTGAGCAGTTTGCAACCTGGCCGTGGAAACAGCCAGCGAGCATGCACATGTGCATGAACATCCTCACTTGCACATCCCCTTTCTCCCCACCACTACCACCATTTCCACAAAGCTGGAAATGTTGGGGAACTCTGAATTAAAACAAATAAAGCTTATATGTCATCCACAAGGTTCCACAGGTGAGAATGCTGGATTTCCAAAAACTGAAATTAAAAGTGTGTCAGGAGGCACAGAAAATGTTTAAGAGCAAGCAGGGTGCATAGCGTGCAAAGGATATTGCCAAGTAGGCCAAAACCTTCGACCCAGGTGAAAATGTTTTTAGTATTTTTAATAGTAATGTATTTTTATAATCATGAACTGCCCATAGTCATTGATTGGGATGGGTGGCTACAGAAAATGAATGAATGAATGAATGAATGAATGAATGAATGAATGAATGAATGAATGAATGAATGAACAAGTCTATCCAGGCATTCAAATTTGAAGAAGGAAGGAAAGAAGGAAGGAAGGAAGGAAGGAAGGAAGGAAGGAAGTCTCCCCATGATCCTAGAATATAGTCTTTATTTCCTTCCTTGTTTCTATCTGATAGTTATATCCAATGTGTTTTAAATGTGTATGAATTGCTGCCAATTTTAAAGATTATAAAATCTATGGAATACCATTATAAGAAAACTGTATTGTCCCCAAAGCATCCATATATTGTTTGAAGCATTGCTAAGTGATTCTTCCTCTGCAAATGAAAGAGTTGTTGGACAGGACAGAGGTTTTTTTTATAACTTTCAAGTCTTGTTAATTTTCATTTTCCATTCATGATACACCCATGTGGTTGTAACACCTCAATATTTTGGACACAGGTAAACCCAGTTAACTCCTCCCACCAGGATGAATCTGGCCCCAAATATTCTGAACCAAAGCCAGCTTTCTTCCAAAGACCTTGGCAAATTAGCATAACAAAGACCCTTAAGAAATCCAAGCTTGCTCTTGGATTAAGTAAATATCACGGCAACCATAATTGATTTCTTCACACATATATCTGTCCACTCGGATGGCAAAAATTAAACTGAACTCAGTGTTTTACTTGGAAGCATTCCCCATTAAAATTACATGTACTATGTTGTTTAATCACATTACCGTATTTGAAAAAAAGGGCGATTTTTGTCCTTTCTCCTTTCCCTACTATGTCTCTGTAAGCTCTTTTCTCAACAGGATCAAGCTTAATCTATTTGTTTTGTTAAACCACAATACAAATAGCAGGCTATTCTGTATGCTTGGTAATTTTTCCTAAATGTCTTTGGTTTTATGCAGATGCAAGAAGAAAAAAATCAGTATCACATGTTGTGATCTTATTTATTTATTGTTTGTTTGTTTTGCTGCCTATCTTGCCATAAGACAACTCTGGGTGCCTTCCAACATTACTGTATATTCTTCCAAAATATGGCAAAGCAACTTTATTACAGTTCAAGATCCCAAACCTTCACTCCAAACTCTTGCACTTAAACATAATAATAATTTCCCCAAAGGCATATAAATAACACTGTTCCAGAGGAAGAGGAGGGGGGGGAGTTGTTTTTTTAACTTCAACTGAAGAAAAAAAAATGTCTTGGAGATGACTTGGTAGATAGAGGTGTGATTGTGGTTTTTTTTCCAAAACCCATGCAGGAAGAGAGTAAGACGTATTACGCCAAAGTCTTCTTTTATGCTCAGTAAGAACTTAAGGACTGAAACCAATTTATAAGCAATTTTGAAGTCATGCAGAAAAGCACAATTCTATGCCAGCTGGGCTGCTAAAGGGCTCAGGGGAAGCCCTTTATGCTGACAGAAGACCAACTATATCACTACCAAGGCAGTGAGAATAAAGAACAAAGAACCATCATCTGCTGGCTGATTAATGTCAGCAGGACAGTTGAAATAGAATTGGCAACCCTGGGCAGCCCAGTGGAATTGCAGACTTATTGTTCTAAACCTCTTCAGTCTGTAGTTGCAGCCCATCAGTTGTGCAGCCTGACCGTGGTTTAAAACTGGGTATAAAGCACCACTTTGGGAAAAGAGGAAAGTAAAACAAGATTTCTGCTCCCTTGTAATTGCCTCTCCTATCCTTTTGCCACAATAAAATAGACGTTATAATGTAACATGCGCTTAACCCTACAACACTACCAGTTTTCATGCTGTATAAAAGAAAATCACCATAAAATAACAAGACATGATTGCCTCCATCTAATGATAGGGAACCATAAAGGTAAAGGCAAAGGTTCCCCCACACATGCATGCTAGTCGTTTCCAACTCTAGGGACCGGTGCTCATCTCCGTTTCAAAGCCGAAGAGCCAGCACTTGTCCGAGGACATCTCCGTGGTCATGTGGTCGGCATGACTAGACGCCAAAGGCGCACGGAACACTGTTACCTTCCCACCGTAGTGATCCCTATTTTTCTACTTGCATTTTTACGTGCTTTCGAACTGCTAGGTTGGCAGAAGCTGGGATGAGTAACAGGTGCTCACTCTGTTACGCGGCACTCAGGATTCGACCCACCAAACTGCCAACCTTCTGATCAACAAGCTCAGCGTCCTAACCCACTGAGCCACCGCGTCCCTTTTAGGGAACCATTGCTGGACTCAAATATCTCCAGTTTTCTAAGAATATTTGCCTCATACCCAATCTGCAGGATGTTTGGTGATTATTCTGCATCTTTTAACACAAGTTGTTAGAAGGAACTTCTTTTTTAAAAAAATTAAAAACAAACATAACCAACTTGGCCCCATGTCTGGGACCCAATGTGAAATGTTCCTATGGCATATTCTGTCCAAGGATATGATTGGCAGCTCATGGTGAGAACCTGGGAAAACTTTTTGGAGAACAAATCCACTGTAACACTTCAAGAAGGTGGGCAGTAAAAGTTGTGTGAACAAGCATTTGATTGGTGGATGGTTCCAAAAACAACTGTTTTCCTGTATAAGTTGGGTACTTTGAGAATGTAATTTCCCATTCTGGAATTTATAGAGAAGAAAAACTAAACATAGCTGCTTTTTTGCAGACATAGTATCATCCTTTTGTAGTGCTTTGAAATAGTGAACAAGCATTTTAATGTGTTGTAATGATATGATCAGGTCAGTTATGATCGTCACTACAGAAGTGCAGCAAAGCAGAACATTTGGGGTCTAGTCTGACATGACTGTCGGATTCTACTGTTAAATTCTTAGGGACAGGAAAACTTGCATGAAACTGAATTTTCAGAATTCAACCAATGTGTTAACGTTTTATGTTTAATGTATCATTTTTTTCCAAGTCCAAGAACATGCAGACCCTCACATATTGCCATGTATGACTGGCACTGACACATTTGGATTCTTTGACCCTCCCATAAACATGTCTGGCGATTCCAGCTGGCGGGGTCCAGGAAAAGAGCCTTTTCTGGAACATCTTACTCCCCAGTGTGAGGTTGGCCCCAGCTCTTCTATCTTTTCGTAAGGGCCTAAAGACGTGGCTTTTCCAATTGGTTTTGGGCCCCAATGGGGGAACAATGCAGTGGAGGTGGTTCATCGAGTAACAACAAATCCCGCCTCCCCCCACACACACTGCTCCCACCCTCCCCAGGTGTCTTTGGTTTTAAGGCTTGATTTTAACTTTTTATGTTTTCACTTAGATGTAACTGTAAGCTGCCCAGAGTTACCCTATGGTAAAATGGGTGATAAATTTTATACATACATACATACATATGTTTGGGAGATTCATTCTGAATATTCTGAGAATACTGGGAATAAATAGAGAATAAACCAAAATCAACTAAAATAAAAAAAGGTAGAATATGTTTAACAGCCATAAAATGCTGAGCAAACGAACGATTTATACAGACATGTCACTAATAACATGTACAAGATCCAGTTTACAGGTGATGGAGGAAACAGTTGTGATGAGCATCAATAAAATTGCAGAACAAATCCAAAATAATACTGAATTACATCTGCAAGAATGACTACACATAAATGATCAGTCAGAGTTAGTAAATGTCAGAACCAAACAATTTGGAATACAATTTTGCCAAAAAAAAAAAGCCATATAGAAAACATTTATGAGAAGGTCACATGGACTTTAACTTTAGTCTTAAAAGAAATACTAACAGTTTGACATATTCCATTTGTCTGAGATAAAAGAAAGAACAGTAAGATGCCATGAAAACTAAACCATTAATTAATCAATCAATCAATCAATCAATCAATTAATTAATTAATTAAGTTAATACATTCCAAAACACTTTGGGGGAAAGAATCCTTTTTAAAAAACAAAACAAAACAAAGCACTATATTAGCTCTTCAATCACCAACATAATTACTTCCATATTAAACATTAAACAATAGCCCTGAACAAAGCAAGGCCTTTGCTTAGAAAGCAGCTTGAAGCAGAATAGTGACAAACCATTGTGACAGTGTTGCTGAAAAACAACAAGGATATGTCACCGGGATCTCTCCTTTCCTCAGCAATTTAACAAGATTTCAAACCTTCTTATCATTGTCTGTTCTAAATAAGGCATTATTTCCCCATCTTCCAACAAGCTAAATACAGAGTGGTAATATTCATTTGTTGCAGGGATATCTATTTCCTACTCTGTTTAACAGTTATCATAAACTTCAGTATTTTGTTTCTCAAAAGTATTCTAATACTGAATACTGTTTGTGTTGCTACAATCTTGTTGATGTTGTTGGCATTATTAGATGATGTTCACATGATAGTACTTCCTTCCCATGGTTTCACTATTTCAAGAAATATTTCTATTTTAAAATAAAGTTAAAAAAAATCCAAGTAATGAAAAGGAAGAATACCTCAGTGCAATGTATATATATATCCATTCTTTAGAAATCAGGTTTGCACGTAATGAGTCTCCCCTATATTCATATTTCTTGTCTCACGTGCCTTTAGTTCTCCCAAAATGCATTTACAAAAGAGAATTTTGTAGAGAAAATATATTTAGAATGATGTGTGCAGATTTGTACTTACACAAATTTTTTAAAAAGCAAGAATGCAAGTAATTGTATGGAACGGGCTTTTGCAACTAACACAAAATGGCAATAGACTGAGCTCTTCTTAGTAATAATTTAATAAGAATAACTTATTAAGTTTATATGCCCCCTACATCCAGCAACTCTGGATGATACTTAATTCTTAATTCACATATTGGTGCTTTCCTCCACGGTTTTATGAGAAGATGCCTAACCAGGCTCCCTCAGTTTTTGGCCTATCACTTCTAGGATCACTTGTCAGCAATGTTAATATCCGTGCTGGGATGATGTGCATTCAAATGCAAACCATTTAGGGAAGGCCAAGTTACCAATTGTTTATTGAAATCAAAATTTGGTCAACAGAACTTTCAAGTTTGAAACTTGTAAGCTGTTTGGCCAAACTGCCCTAATATTAAAATTATTCATTTAAATATAACAGCTTCTCTAAACTAGTGACTCTGCTAAGTTAAATTACTTTCTTGGTCTGAAAACAGTGTTACACAAAAAAAAAACAGTTTTACTATTCCTTCGGCTCCCTTAAGCTCATTTCTAAAGAAGGGCAAACAGAAACTTCCTTGAGCAGAGTATAGAAAACTGATAAATGATGTAAACAGCTGTAGCAGGAAAAGGTCGGTTAGCTATAAACAGTACAAATTCTATTGTTTTCCTACTGTTGTGGCTTTACGTAGTGCTGATGATTTCTGCAGATTATAGGAAGCAACACAAACCTCTGAAGCGATCACTCCTGATACCAACTTTAGTAGTGAAAGGAAATGTGGGTGTTATTTTCAACATTATTGAAAAACCAACCCTAAAGCTCCATCTATTATGTAGGATGGAAAAAAGTAGTCTTAATTGATAGCAACTGATAAGTCTCTTAAACAGTGCTGGATTCTGCAGCCCCTAAGAATGAGAGAAAATAGGCAGGAAAATAAAGGAAATAAGTCACTTTTCTTTCCTAGCAAAGGAACACAATCCTTATTTTATTTTATTATTTTACTTTTTTTACTATTTTATTTTTTATAGTCGCCCACATTATAACCAAATCTGGGCAGCTCCCAACCTTTCCTGTGCAGTCACACCTTGAGGAATGAATATTGTCCACCAGCCCTTGACCTTAAAATATTTGACCTCACACGCATCACTTTACTCTTGCCAATTCTTAATGCCACGGATGCCACCTGTTACTTCACAAGGCAGATGTTCAATTATTTAAAAATGCTGGCCAAGTTCTAGTAATAGAATGACAGAGTTGGAAGGAACCTGGGAGGTCTTCTAGTCCAACCCCCTGCTCAGGCAAGATTCCCTGTATCATTTCAGACAAATGGTTGTCCAATCTCTTCTTCAAAACCTCCAGTGTTGGAGCACCCAGGAAACTGATCTTTGTTAGCCGATTGATCACTAAGTGAAAGCAGAGTACCAGCGTTGAGATCATTAGAATGATAGGGTATCAGTGCAAATTCGAGCAAAAAATATAATGAATGTGTGTGTGATAGTTAAAAAGTGGAGGTCCTGTGTGCATGCATATAAATGAATGTCTGTGAGCTAAAATCCTGATTTTTGTGTGGGCCCCTATGTTGTCCATCCAGGTATTAGAATTTGATGTGCCTTTACTTGATTGGACACAAAATCTTGAGATGACGGTTATTTGGCAAAGGCTGAGTAAGCAAAAGAAAAAGAAAAAACAAAAATGCAAAAACACAAATGTGCCTTTCAGTGAGCTATTGTGATCGCCTGGGTATAAGTCTCACTACATTCAATAGGATTGCTGTAGATTTCTTGCAAAAAAGGCCTTTTCATTTTAAAACCGTTTTCTGGTTCTCTTGTGAGAAATGTGCACATCCAACCAAACTGAAGCTCACGCCCAGACACAATCACCACCTCTCTGGGTTTAATATGGGAAATCTGTATTTAAGCCCCATCTATCTGAACTGCAAAGTGAACTAGCACATTACTTTGTGGATGCCGTGTCTGATTCAGTTCATCATTTTAAGAGTGCAACGTAGCTAACGTGGGCAAAGGTATAAGTGATTCCCCATTTTTCTCTCTTCAGCAAACCAAAACAGAGGAAGGATTGCACTGGATAAAACACAAATTGCAAAACCACATGACCCTCTCTCCCTCCTGGTGAACCCTTACCATTTTTCTTTCCCCTCTTTTGCATCCATTACTTTTGCTCTTCTCGCTTCACTTTCTGGCTACCTCTAGTGACATGGAATAGTCAACCGTGTTTATAATGTGTTTGTAAAAGTAATGGGATAAAACTCCCATTGCCTCTATATGTCGAGAAGAATGGATCTTCCCAGAGACGAGCAAAAAGACAATGCAGTGTGGGCACATTTGGCCAGTCTGCCACGAGAACAGCCAAAGTTTCACCCAAGCATGCTCACGCTATTCTCTACGAGGTGGGATCTCTAACCTTGAGACTGCTTTATAAGCCAACATCTTCTTGCCAGATCCCATCAGTTAGGAGATATAGGCAGTGTACAGGTTGCATATAAAGAAATACTTGGAACTATGAGCCTTATATGATATAATTATTAGTGTGGGGCAAATACAAGCTACTTTTTATTGAATCATGTTCTTTGATATGAACTTTAGAGCAGCTGCTGGCAATTCTTGGAACAGTTTTACTATAGTAAAGTGCAGTAATGCCATATGCTTAACGATAGGTTGTAATTTTGTGCAAACCTCAGGACAGCTTTCCACATCCAGCCTCACCCTAACATGGAATGGAACGAAGCTGCCACTTTGGAGATGGACTGGAACTGAAGAATGAGCAGAAGTCACAATAGACGTCTACTGTTTGCTTTCCTGATCTGCTCCCTGGAGCAGGCTCTTCATTTGATTGGAGACCTTCAGCTCTCTGGAGTAGCTGCTCCAGAGGAAAGCAGTGGGGTGGCTGCCACAATATGCCACTCTGAGAGTGTCCTGAAACTGCTTATTTGGGGCAGTCATGAATTTGACCAGTAAGCAGCATGGTTGTTACCAGTGCTTTTTTTCTAAAAAAAAAAAAAAAGGTGCCGGAACTCTCAACTTGGTGGGCGCAGGAGGCGGGGGGGGGTGCGGGGGCGGTGCTGCTGCAGTCACAGGTGCGAAGGGTGTTGGTGGCGGGCTCCCCTCCCTGGGGCCGGAGCCGGCATGGGTGGTGCTGTGGGAGCAGCAGAGCCCACTCTATATGGCGGGGCTGCGCAATGCGGGCAGTGGAGGCGGTGCGGGCCAGGCGATGTTTTAATCTTATGATTTTAAACATATATTTTTTCTATTGTAAGTTTCCCCAAACCTCGCCATGTGGATTGCATACAAATATTATATAATTGGTAAATAAAGGTAGAACATATGTTAAATATACATCAAATGATAATATGCTTCCCTACAAAGTCAATTCTTGCTCAATGACAGACCAAGGAGTTAACTCGGAAAGGCAAGAGGAAAATCTAGAAGAGGTCTGTGCAGCTCTTCAACATCTTTATCAATGATTTGGATGAGGGGATAGATGGGGAACTCATCAAATTTGCAGACAACACCAAGCTGGCAGGAATAGCCAATACTCCAGAAGATAGGCTTAAGATACAGGAGGATATGGAAAGACTCGAACACTGGGCACTATCTAACAAAATGAAATTCAATTGTGAAAAAAGTAAGGTTCTACATTTAGGCAGGAAAAATCAAATGCACAGGTATAGTATAGGTGATACCTTGCTCAATAGTAGTAACTGTGAGAGAGATCTCGGAGTCCTAGTGGACAATCACTTAAATATGAGCAAGCAGTGTGCTGCAGCTGCCAAAAAAGCCAACACAGTGCTAGGCTGCATTAACAGAGGGATAGAATCAAGATCACGTGAAGTACTAATACCACTTTACAATGCCTTGGTAAGGCCACACCTGGAATATTGCATCCAGTTTTGGTCACCACAATGTAAAAAAGATGTTGAGACTCTAGAAAGGGTACAGAGAAGAGCAACAAAGATGATTAGGGGACTGGAGGCTAAAACATATAGGGAACGGTTGCTGGAATTGGGTATGTGTAGTTTAATGAAGAGAAGGGTGAGGGGTGACATGATAGCAGTGTTCCAATATCTCAGGGGCTGCCACAAAGAAGAGGGAGTCAAGCTATTCTCCAAAACACCTGAAAGCAGGACAAGAAGCAACAGATGGAAACTAGTCAAGGAGAGAAGCAACCTAGAACTAAGGAGAAATTTCCTGACAGTGAGAACAACTAACCAGTGGAACAATCTGCCTCCAGAAGTGGTGAATGCTCCAACACTGGAAGTTTTTAAGAAGAGACTGGCCAGCCATTTGTCTAAAATGGTATAGGGTTTCCTGCCTGAGCAAGGGGTTGGACTAGATGACCTCCAAGGTCCCTTCCAACTTATTATTATTATTATTATTATTATTATTATTATTATTATTATTATTATTATTATTATTATTATTATTATTATTATTATTATTATTATTATCTTGTAGAAAGGAAAGGCCCACACTGATAAATTAAAAATCTTTGTGGTCTGCAAAGGAATGCTGGTGGGCTAATCAATGATTTGGTGACTAGAGGAGCATCTACAGTGTTGGAGCTTGTGGTCATGGTAAGCCATGGAGGCACTAGGCAACATGACTTTCAGGGCAGTGGTGGTGATTTTATTACTTTAAAAAAAAGTCTGTGCTCTGTCCAAGGGTGCTTGATAGGCTGCATGTACAGGCCTGGTCTAGAATTTATTTTGGAGCATTCAACTATCTAGAGCAGGCATGTCAAACTCATTTTGTTTGAGGCACCTTTTTATAAAAGAATTGCCATTAATCTGTTTTAATAAAATAATTTAAATCAATTTTTCACTTGATTTCAAATTAAATGAATGAGATTTTTTTAGTACAATTGCCAAATGCAATAAACTGGTTTTAGGTATATGTTACTGGAAGGAAAAAGTAATCCCTGTTGCGTTACTGATCCCAGAGAAACATTTGCATGTATGCAGGTATCCTTAGGGTGCCATAGTTATGGATGAGAAATATTGGTTGCAAAGTTGGCATTTCTGGATGTAATACAGATATTTTGGACTTATTTTTGTTTCTTTGCATGTTTGATATTTTTAAAAAGGCATATGCTACTGACTACGCTTATGCACATATGTAACATGATCACTGCTTGTCCAAAATTTTACTATACAGATAATACCCCCAGAAATTATTTTAGCCTTTTTAATAAATGTTGTTATTCATGTTAAGCTCATCAGGGAAAACATCGTATATTGTTATGTATATACTAGGTTAATTATTTAAAGACTGAAGTGCAACATAACTAGATTCTAAATAATCTATTTTTCAAAACACACAACAGTCCAAACAGTAAAAGTAAAGTCCAAATTAAGAATATTTCATTCTTAAGAATTGTTTAGATTCAAAATAGTTTTCAAGAGTGTACAAAAGATACTATTTTTTCTAGAATCAGCTAAATTAGACATATTACATTGAGAAAAATGTTTCTCATTTCTTTCCTGTTACCTTTGATTTCATTGCAGAGATGTTAACATAAGAAATAGACTATTTTGTTATTTAATTTTACCTTCCAAAAGACAGAAGGAGGTGAAAAATGTGAGGTTCTTTCCTGTTGGCTTTTCTGAATTAGCTGTTTTAGATTCTAATAGTTTAGTTCCTAAAGAAGTAATCCTGTAAATAATTTTAATGTCTTCCTCTAGTGCAGGCTCTTTTATGACTCAAGGACTTCAACTCCCAGAATTCCTGAGCCAGCATGGCTCAGCTTGGAAACCTCTCCCTTTCCCCTCAGCATGGCTGGCTCAGGATTTCTGGGAGTTGAAGTCCACGAGTCATAAAAAAGAGCCAAGATTGCTAGCCCTCCAATAGGCTTAGGAAAACCAATAAGGGAGCTGGGTTGTTGTTTTTTTTGTTTTGTTTTTTTGCAAAAAAAAGGTTCCGGAATGCTGTTCTGAGCGTTCTATGAGAAAAAAAGCCCTGGTTGTTACCAAGAGACATGGAAGAGAGTACATGGCTAGAAAGGTGGATCAACCTTGTATGTTACCATAAAGCAGATAGTCCTAATTCAAAGGAGTATGCCTAAGGCCATTTTCAGAAGACACTTAGGATTAAACTTATTTTTGTACAGAGTCAAGTCTAAAGAGCAAATATTAAAGCCTTGTGCTCAGGAAGAGGAGGATTATTCAAAATCTCTCATAAGTAGAATTCTTGAACAGGGTTAAGGCATCTTTCCTTTTATTTCAGAGCTCAGTAGGGAGGCAGTGGTGTAGAGGCTTAATGATGCTGGATCTGTTGGCCTGAAATGATCAGCACTCCACCTGTTTGAGCCCAGCACCACAGGATGGAGTGAGCTCTCATCACTCATCCCTAGCTCCTACCCACCTAGCAGTTCAAAAACATACCATCTGCAAGTAAAACAGGTACCACTATCTTGTTGGTGGGAAATGCTAGCTGCATTCTGCACAGGGAGCAGGAGCTGACGCTGGATCTGCTGATCTGCTTGGATATGATCAGTGGAAGACTGGCAGAGGAAAGCTCGGATGAACCGACTTCTCTAGAGTGCTGCTGGCCAGCTGGTGAGGAGCTAGTTTGCCCCCCGCTGGAGCAGCAGTGCAAGAAAGGACTAGGAATTGACAGCTGCTAGAACTTCTACTGTGTGTAAAGATTACAGACTCACTGGCCTTGTATGCCATATGCCAGGGCTTTTCAACCTTTTCAGAGATTGTACCACTTTTGGGATATGGCAATAGTCGAGTACCACCAATCGCCTAGCAAGTGGGCATGGCCTGCTCGACACCACTCACTAGACACAGTTCACTCAAGACAGCTGGGTCGGAATGGAACAAATCACACCAGCTAACTCGATGTGGGGACAACTCGGTGCCCCACAAACTCCTTGCCTCCCCAAACTGCTAACAGCCAAGCACATACATATGCACACACACACATGCAAACACACTGCATTCCAGGTTTGGGGACTCCTGCTTCTCCCCCCCCCCCCCGTTACCTTCTTTGGAGCCTTTGTGATCCCGATGGGCCTGCTGGCATAGTTCCACCCACTTTGTCCTGCAAAGTGCGGCTCACCCGGTACTCTCAGCCATTGGGATCAGGAAGGCTCCAAAGGAGGTAGCTGTTGGGGGGGGGGGAGCAGGAGGCTTTCCAGCAGGTGCTGCCATGCCTACAAACACAGTGCTGCCCCTCCACTTTCCAACCCCGAAATTCCAGAGTAAAGTTGGGCAGCCTTTCAGCAACAGTGACATGCTGTAGATCTGCTGTAGCCTTGGCTGCTGCCCCCTTCCTTGGCAGGGCGAGGCTGGAGCACTCAGCCTTTAGTTGGGGCTGCAGGCATAGCGGTGGGTGGGAGCACTGAGTGAGTGCTGCTTTGCATGATGAAGCAGACAAAGGTACTTGCAAATCCCGCCCCAGCTATGGCAAGGAGCAGCAACTGCATCTGAGCCCAGGGGCCAAGGAAAAGGAACCGGAGGGGCGCGGTGGCTGGGTTGCCTTCTGGCCCACTGGTTTCAGGTTTTTCCTTTGATTGTGGGCTGGGGTGGGCCAGCCCCTCACTGTCTCCAGGGCAGCCCCAGGCCAAATGTAAACACCCCATGGGCATGTCTATTTTATATCCTCTCCTCTCTCCCCCTCCCCCTCCTCCTTTTGTCTTCAGTGTAGCTGCAACTGACTCCTTTCCCCAGGCTCAGCACAGCTTCTGGAAGCGCCAGTCAGCGCAGATCCTGGGCATTCAGCAGAGCCCCAGCAGCACCGCGGCTCCAGCTGACTCTCCCACAGGCCTGTGCTGCATTGCCGCCACTTCAGCTCATCCCCACGTTACACTTTTACACTTTTTTACACTTTTTTTATAGTGCTTTTCAACTAATCATAAGCGTATCACCTGCCAGATGCTGACGTACCATCAGTGGTTTGCGTACCATCGGTTGAAAAGCCCTGCCATATGCTATAAATGAATGAATGAATGAATGAATGAATGAATGAATGAATGAATGAATGAATGAATGCTCAGTAAAGGACATGGGATTTATATGTCATCTTGAACCACCAACTTTAATTAAAAGAGCCAATACGAACTGGAGAGTATCTGTTTCCAAAATCTGGAGGGAAACTAAGAAACTTGTTCCCATGGTTCCCATTTATTATACAAATAAACCAGTTTGAGGTATCCCAAATAAATTTGATTTTCATATGCATGCAAATATGTATTTTTAGAAAAATAACCACAACATGTGTACATCACGGTAAGTTGTTATTCAAGTGTGTTAGCAATGCTCAAAGGTTCAGGGTTTAATGGAAAGAAAACTTGCTAAATTTGCAGAAGAACAATATCTAAGTGGAGTGTACAACGGAAGAAAATATACATGGACAAATATTTATGTATATTTCTTTTATTATTTGCACATAATGCAGTTGAATAAATTGGTAATTTATACCTGTCAATTCCTATGGAATTGTCCACAGGAAACTGTAATATGTGTTTAAAGTTGTTGTTTTTATTGCATGCTTTTAACTGTTTATTATAAAGTTGTAATTTTTATTATTTTGTACCATTCCAGGCTTTTTTAAAGAGAAGAAAAATAAATGAATAATAAATTAAGTAGTAGTAATCTATAGTATCTGCTTTATGATAACAAACAATCAGGTAAGTAGGCCATCTGTCCAATTTTGTATTAGGATATGTTTGTATATCTACGTATGTATTAAAAAGATGGAAGATGTTAGTTTTCAGAAATGGAGATTGCAAAGACAACATTTTTAAAAAAAAATCTACACTAATATTTCGTATTCAGTTTTCTGTTTAGTATATTTTAGTACAATGGTTGTTAATATATTTTAATGTAACGGTTGTTAATACCTTCTAGCTTAAAATGTGTACTGAATATAACTATCTCAGGGTTTTCCGCTGTTTCCTAAGATGGCAATTACCGTAAGTTTAGACTGAAAAATTTACCTAGAATTAATTTTCCTTATTTAATCTCAGCAGTTACTGTAATTTCTGTTCCTACAAACCAGTTAAACTAAGGGTATGCATATGTGAGCCTCTGAGTTTGTGTTGGCTCCTGGTGACTGCCTGGGCAAGTCCTTGCTGTTTTTTTCACTATGTTTTTCGGATTTGCCATTGCCTTCTTTCTTGGCTGAGAGAGAATGACTGATCCAAGCTCACCCAGATGGTTTTTTGTTTAAGGTGAGAATAGAACTCATAGTCTTCCAATTTCTAGGCTGATGCCTTCACTTCTACACCAAATTGGCTGTCTGGTAAGTAAAACAACAACATTCTGTAACACTCTGTCCAGTTTGCTTTCCGTCCAATGAATGTCATAGTTACACTATTCATACAGCAACGATCACTCACCTGTGTACACAAAGGAAAGGGGAAAATCCACTAAGGTACCAATATAAGATATGTAATGATAGCAACATTTTGAAGTGTATAAAGTAAAGGGCTTGTTTTAACCTTCAACAAATAATTGTTTTTTATCAAAGAGAAAAGAAAAACATTTATTTTATTTTTTTAGTGAAGAAACACTACACTGTTACACTGCAGTAAAACTTCCCTTCAGGGCTAGCTCAGCTCATGGTAAATAAAGTTTTCTTGGCAATAATACGGAAGAAATATGTTATTGTCTTGTTCCAGGATACTTTTTGACTTTCCAGACCAGTTTTAAAGATCATCCAAGTCTGAACAGAGGCTGCCACTTAGCTGAGCAAATGTAATAACCTTTCTCTACTTTACTGATATTACCAAAAGCACATAACAGAACTGCAGGCAGCTCAGAAGAAGAATTCCTGCCCATCATATCTACATTCATACCATTAATGTCTAATGTGAACAGGTTTGACCAGTACTTGTAGTTCCAAAGTCCTATTTAATCAGAGGCAGCATGGATTAGAAACAGAAATGTGTCAACATGGGAACACTACCTCCTCACGCCCTTTTTTTACCTTTCAAACTCAGTTGCCTCTGCCAAATCAGAAATGTTTGATAAAGAGCATGACTGAGTAAGTGCTTAAAGTCAAAAAAGAGTTTGGCTCTGGATGAAGAATTTCATCTCTGAATGAAACCACACGGTTTCTCCGTGTGGCTCCTATGAAGCATCTTGAGAAAACCTGGAATGAAAGCAGTGCTGAAAGAGCTCTGATATCTTGCTCCTTATAGCAGGGCTTTTCAACCAGTGGTACAGGTACCGCCTGTGGTACATTGGCACCTGGCAGGCGGTATGCGACCATCCTAGAAAACTGGTAGCGGGGGAGGGGAATGAGCTGAACCGGTGGTAGCTCCGCACAAGCCTGAGCGAGAGATGGCTGGAGCTGCAGGGCTGTCAGGGCTCAGTGGAAGTGCCAGGATCAGCACCAGGCTCCAGCTGGAAAGCAGCACTGATCCTGGTGCTTCTGCTGAGCCCAGAAGAAGCGCCGATCAGCTGGAATGTTGCAGCATCCCCAGGGTCTTGTGATTTACATTCAGATGCTTGGCAACTAATTCGTATTTATGACGGTCACAGTGTCCCAGGGTCATGTGAAGTGATCAAAACCTGCTGCAACCACCCAACAGAGGGGGATGGAAATAAAAACCAAACACCCACCCCACCCCACCCCCGCTGCCAATCCTCAACAGAAATGCTCACAACAATGAAAACCTCAGACAGGAGGAAGAGCACCGCCGGGCAGGCAGGCAGCTGTCTTGTTCGGCTGTGGCTTGGGTGCACTTTTTTCAGTGCCATCGTAACTTCAAACAGTCACTAAGCGAACTGTTGTAAGTCGAGGACTACCTGTACTTCATCACTTTTTTCCTTGTTTTTTTTTGACACCTTGCTAGGCGACTGGTGGTACTCGGATGTTGCCATATCCTAAAAGTGGTAAAATAGGTGAAAAAGTTGAAAAACCCTGCCTTACAGAGTAAAAGAGGGGATCATAATGAATGTGCCATTTATTTTATTAAAAATATTTATAACCTACCTGTCCTCCAGAGCTGTAGATCATTCACATTAGTGCCAACCCAGAAATATAATGCAAAAAAGCAGCAAAGAAACACCACTATGCCAATAGAAAATATTACTGTAAATCAATAGCCCCATAAATATGGCCACAAGATTACTCATTGAAAGCATTTTTTAAAAAGCAGCATCTTGATCCACTTCTAGAGGGCTTGTAATGAGGAACGGGGATAGACTGTTTTTAGATGAGAGTTCCAAAATCAAGGTGCAGCCACCGAAAGGCCTTGTCTCAAGAAATTCTTTCAAGAGCTTTCAAGACATCAAAGAGGCAACCAAGAGTGATCTCAAGAGACAACAGGTTCATTGGGGAAACAGCTGTTCTGAGAAAGAACTTTTACATTATGAACACACAGACAGATACACATGAGAAGCATATGAGAATGTAAATGAAGCAAGTATTTGAGGCAATATGTTGTCCAAATGAGAAGTATGAAAAAAGATCATGTAAAGTGAAAAATTGGGAAATGCATACGGTATCTAAAAATGAAAGACAGCGGGAACACAATTGCCATTAAAAGCTGCTGCTTTCCCCCAAAGTGTACTGAAAAAATGTTGCATTCTCTCACTTTTCTTTTGCAGAAGAAATTGCCTTGTAGTGCACATAGTAAAATGTGCAGTCAAGTCGGGTGGCAGGGAGGTGGCAGCGGCCACGGTCTTCACATTTTCATATCCTCTGCCACTGCTGCCACCGTACCAGGCGCCGAGCCTGGCAAGGATCAGCCTCTAGAATGGCAGCATCAGCACAGCCCTGAGCCTGGTGTGGACTTTCTTTGATCTTAGCATTCACATTGTTACATAATATAGAGGAGAAGCAGAATTTGTTAGCTCAAAAATAGCTCCTGTCTTAACAGAAAGCAGGACAAGGACCTATAGTGGGATTGAGATAAGGACCTGAAGAAGTGAAAAGGAAGTTTTAAGTTTGCATGGCTTAAGAAACCTATTTGTTCCAGAACCTTCCCCTAAATTCCCAAAGATGGAGATAAGGGAAGGTGGTCAGAATGTGAAAATAAATGCTTAAGTATTTGTCAAAAGCCTACTGAAGAATGCTCTCCCAAAATGTGGTGGGGAAGATGGTTAATTTACTCCTGTGGTATTTTAGAACTGCTAAAATATGGTACTCCATCCTACATTGTTAAAAAACTATGGTTCATTAGAGATTGTTCAATTTAAACATCTGCAATCAATTCAGGCCATTCCCAGATGTATGCCTAATGCCACTTTGGAGTTAGAAATATTATTAGTAACAATGGAGGCCAGAGTAAGGTTATGCTATTTTAATCTTTGGCTAAGCCTCTTTCTTTTTCTGTACTTGGGCTAATTCCACTAGTTCTGGAAGATTGCTTGAAAGATAGCTTGGAAAGAGCCCTACTGGGGGAAAAAACATGATTGTGTTTTTTCATCAGACATTGTGACCATTTTAGATCTAAAGAAGTCCAAGGAAGTGATTAAAGAACAACTTCGAGATTTTCATCTATAAACAGGCACATATGTCACCACCCCCAAATATTCCCCCTACTGTACTGATAATTAAAAGCAATTTCATATCAGTTTATCATATATCATCATTCCATACCATCTATTTATATCAGGTCCATTATGAATGTGCTAAGCTGGGATGGAGAATGCATTATATACCTCTTGAGTGATCTTTTGACTGATGTTGCTTAAAGAATGGCCAAACTTTGTGCATCAGCCAATTCTCTAAGATAACAATTAGTCAACTCCTCAGAGGTTTATTTCTGATCTACTAAGTAATTTGTATAACTTAGTATGTAATAAAAATTGTTATAATTTATACAGAAGAATTAAAATAAGCTTAGTATGACAGTGAGGCGTTAGGATTTAAGTCATGTTATGTATTTTATTGTTGGCTTATAACAGAAAGGGGGACTTAGACACCCATATGTCTATAATACATTAAATGTTTAACAGTGTGGCATTTCTGCTTGAATGACCAAAATATGGTTGCTGATGATGACCCCATCTGCTCAGAGGGATGCAAAAAGTGTGGCTTTTAGACACATGTTTTGCACACCTTTCCTATAACAACAACTCTGTAAGATAGATTGGGCTGAGACTGACACAAAGTTATCCAGGCGTTGAGGACGGGTTTGAACCTATGTGCCCATTTAATTAACATAGGAAATAGAATCCGACAAAGCAACAACACTTTTAATCTTGGCTAGAATCATAGAACCATGTGCATACCAGTATTTTAGTATTGAACTGATACCTGATATTAAGAAAGAAAAATACTCCCTTCTTACAGTGGAAACTAGAATTATTTGGATAAGTGATATATTACTTGGGCTTTCGCTTCATTACTTTGTCCAATTCTTCATCAGTATATTGTTTATGCATCAGTGGAAAACTGTATATCACTGGAAATATTGGCAGTATTTTCCACTATTCCTTCAAGTCTTCCAGACATGATTTTCAGGTTAATTGCTTTAACAGAAAGAGTTATCTGTTCATTGGGGCTGTTCTGCAGAGTATTGCAAACCTTTCCAGCTAATCCATTTGTTTTACTACAGAAAAATGTTCTTTATTGCCCCAGTCCCACCAAGCTGAATGCTTCTTATTTCTTAAGCTTATGTTTAAACCCCAAAATCAGTGTTTTCTCTTTGATATGAAACATGACAGATTTTTACCTCCACTCTTTGCCAGAGTTTGGATATAATCCTTGTAAACCTTCTGTTAAGGCCAAAGTAGAAAGATCACAAATGCAGTTGGAACCGTCATTTGCTTAAAACGGGGGGGGGGGGGGGGTGATCTCACATTCCTCTGTTTCCAGTCTACTGTTGCTAATAACCTCTTGACTATCCAACTTGAAACATAACTTACAGAGAGCTTTTGTCATTCATAGTTCTATGAACATCAAGATATAATTCTTTGAAAACATTCTCATTTTGCGATGGCTAGGCTGTTCTTATTTCCATCGTAGAGAAGGCATTATTCATCAGGGTTCCCAATAACGGTATGCAGTGTAATTCCGTGTTGGAATGCCATGCTGAGGGGGCCTTTTCCGGGGTCCGTTTGATTGCCAGGGCGTCATGTTGAAATAGTCATTCTGAAGGACCCTATTCTTCTTGCTTTTCAGCTGCATGAAAAAAAAACAGTAAGGACAAAAGGGGGAGGGAATTGTCGTTCAAAGAATGAAAATTTCAGTGAACGTCAGTAAGGACCAGAGGAATCAATCCCACTTGATGCATCTTCCCACAGATATGATAAGTGAGGTTTCTCCTTCATGTCATATCAAATAAATGTGCATCTCTTCTTCATGGTGTGAAGTCTTTTATGAAGGAGAACCTTGTGTTGCTCCTTCTGGGAGCAAGGTTGAATAAAAAGCAATGTTTATGTTACTGGTTATCAGGCAGACAAATAATTAGCTCGTAGTTTTTCCAGTCTGGCTTCTTTACAATTTATACAACAGAAGTCAGCAGAGACTGCATGTGTCTTTAAAGATGGGCACACATGAATTTTAGAAAAGTATGCTTTAACGTATCAATAATATAATTTTGGTTCCAGCAGAGTGTACAGCCCCCAATGTACCCTCTGTATCTTGTTAACAGATTAAGTGACACTTCCCTGAACTCCCCAAAAGATGAAAACACTGTAATTTTTCATGGGGCTGAGGGGGTGTCCCAGTAAAAAAAACCTACTTTTTTTTTAAGGAAGAGCATGAGACTACAGGAGAGCAAGTTCTGACATAGGAAGAGGAAGGTGTTGGATATGTTCGTCACTTGGAGTTATTTGTAAAAATAATAAAGGCAGAATGGTTATACACACACACAAACACACACACCTGTTTCATTATTCATATGCCTTAGATTCCAGAATCATGCAACTGTCACCAGTTATGTATCCCCCTTGCCAGGTAGGTATCTCTTTCTTGTTCCTGGTCCCAGCTTATTTTTGGAGATGGCTCCCAATGCATTGCTCAAAAGTCAAGCTGCACTCAATCAGTCTCCCAGGAATCTGCAGTCTGCTTTACCAAGGACACTTCATGGGCATCCTTGTTCAATTCCAACAATGTGATGCCCACAAATGCAGATATACTTGTTACACAGTGCTGATGGTCCCAGCTCCTGTTAGAGCCAGTTTCCAAACAAGGGAAGAGAAATATGACCATATAAAAGGCAGAGAATGTTCTTTATTATTATCTTGCTTATCTATCTATATGTTGAGGGGACTTGATGTAATAGTAATACTTCAAGTGTTCAACCCCATCATGATAGTCTCCATAAATGTAGTTCCAGAGAAATCCAAAATGTTGGCAGGTGCATTGCTCCATATATAGCATGTGGAAAAGTTCTTTCTGGTTATATTTTTATCACTGACTACATCTGATTAGTACTAAGGGAAAATAAAAGAATGATTTCTTACCCAACAGTAGTAAATGGCTAATGTGATTATCACACTGTAGAAAACCAAAAATCCAAGTGGAATAGCCATTGACATGTTCACGTAATCAAGCTTTTCTTGGTGCTGAGGAGGTTCTGAGGATTGACAGGAACACAAAGGAGCTGAGACACCTCAGAACAAAGTATACTTTCATATTCATTGAAGTATGCTATCTCCCATGAATGCTAGACAATAAATTAACTGGATGCACAACTAACTGAAGCTCAAACTACCTGGTTTATTATTAAACTGCTTTCAAACAGTTTGCTCAAAAGTGTCACTTAGATTTTGAAGGAAACGAGTTGTTAAACTTCTGTGTGGGACCTGCTTCTTGCCACCATTGCTGGCAAATAATGTTGTAGTGGGGTGGTTGTGGCAGAAAATGGTTCATTGAAGGGGCATGGATCTAAATCATGGGATCTTTGGCTCTGAAACCAAAGAAGCCAGCTTAAGAACACAATTTAAACATGGGCAGCCCTATAGTCAATAAAGATTCTCTGACCTCCCTGGCCCATTAGAAATGAATGTCAAGATTTTACCTTGCACGTAAATTAAATTGCTCCTGCTTTTGGTTTCATATGGTGGTGGGTCAATCACCTCAATCTTGCACATGTAACTGTCTGTGTGGCTGACCTGCAAGTTCCTCAGGTGAAACATAGCATGTTTTTCTTCTTTTGTAATATTTATGTCCAAGCTTAATTCAGAACTATTTTTCTTGACTGAAATTGTGGAATTGTACCAATTTGCTTCAAAAAGTTGCTCTTTTCCTACTCCTTTCAGCATGTAGACATTTAACTTTGTAATGGTTTCTCTGTGAGCTGGAAAGTCACAGGCCAACTGGGCATTTTGGTGCACTGTTTTGTATAGGAATGTCTGTTGCTTTGAAATGCTTTCAGCTGTTGGAGGAGAGAAACGTTTTAATAAGTATGCTGGTACAGGGAGCAGATGAACACCTTAACAATTTGGGGAAATGGGCTCCTTTTCACTGTAATGTCACCCAGAGTCACCTTATAGGGGAGATGGACAGCATAAAAAAATTAATAAAAAGAAATAAAGAAACAAAAATAAATCTATAAAAATAAATACACTGCTATATTTCACAAAACAAGTTGCTCTTAAACATGATAGAAATTCAGCCTTAGTTAATACTATCAGCTTTTGTTTTTCAAATGAGAGCCACCCCAAATGCAAAATAGAAGCAGAGCCAGGGCCAGTGGAAACGTTTGTCTGAAATTCTACTTGGTTGCATTTCAGGTGTGTTTTACATCTATTATGAAAATGTACAATCCATGACAGACAATGGACAACGGCCATATATGTTATCAGAGTAGCTCTGAAGCACAAGTTCACATGAATAAGTCCATCAACAAGCTGCCCTCATCCCTGCTCTCATCCCAGGAGACAGAACTGTGTAAGGAGCTAGATTTCTCCCAACTGTTTCATACCTGTACAGGGCAGAGGGGATAAGAGGAAGACCCTCTACCAAGGCAATCATCAGACAAGTCCAATAAAATAATTGAATAATTATCTCAGACAGGACACCCTCTAATTCACATGAAAGTGAGGAAGGAGAGAAGGACATTCAGGCATGCAAGATTATGGTACTACAACTACTATAAAAGTAGTACTAGATCTCCATAGCATTGGTTTCTGAGTCTGGTCTACTCGATAGGGCTGACAATACCTCTCAAAGGGGAAGACAGAGAGTTTGCTTTTCCTGACATCTGGATGCACTTGCCAGGCTAGGTAATGAAGTATCTGCAAAAAGACAGCCCAGTTCACAAAACACCAAGAACACAACTGTTCAATCCTGAGGTTTGTATGTTTTTACTCTTGAAATACTTGCCAGTTTCTGAAATTTCAGTATTGCCAAGGTTTTCAATACTGCTTGTGCTTCTAAAATCCAGCATGTACCCAATACAAAGTTGCACAAATTGGGGAAAAAAAAACTCCTCTTCATACATATAAGGATCAGCTTTCTATTCACCCTCAGTAAACATCTACAGCATCTCAAAAGCCTTGTCACCAAAATTGGTGGAGAAAAGTGCTGCAGTTGTGATGTTCAAAATCTTTGTATTAGAAAAACCCTTAATGTTCATCAAAGTATCTCTTGGAAAACCCAATAAGGGCATTAATGCTTTAGTAGCTTGCTTTTATTCTCTCCCTCGCCTCTCAACTACCATAGTATTCAGAGATGAACTGCCCAGAAGTAGGGTTTTAATTTTTAGTTTAATTTAGTTTAATTTGCCACCAATAATAATAAACAAAACTCAGCTAAGTTAAATCCCATTGTTAAATTGTCCTACAGAAGAATGGCTAGATGAAGCAGACCCTGCAAACAGTTCCACACAGTCTGGGATCATAGTTTCGTATATTTTGCTAAATTGGTTGGGCCCCATCATTGTCTTCAAAGAACTGAGGGGGGAAAAAATTCCTCCCCATCTACAGAACCAAAAGGGGACAGGGAAGCTGTATGACTAGGAACTGAAACAATATAAGTCACAGTTTTGGGCAGTGGCATTTTTTTCTAAAAGCAAAAGGCAAGTTATAACTTTGTCTAGTTTTTGTAGTTGTCATATTTTAGTTCAATTAGGAGTGGCCTTAAAAAGTGGAGTTGCCTGAGCTGTATGAGAAGGCCTGTTCATATACAATGTGCAGGTGCTGGGGTATACAGTATACCATTGTCATAGCAAAAGAAGCAATAGAATGGGGTGAGAGGCAACATCATCCCAAGGAGCTTGAATGCTTGTTTGTCCTCTGTCTTGGCATAGAAAGTGAGGAACAGGGAAGCCAGCCCTTAGAGAAGAAAATATTAGGGTTACACACACAATCAAGACTTCAAGGTAGCAGCTGCAGCCGTAGGAATTAAAAAATCAGAAACCAAGAACCTTAGTTCTTGATAACTTGAAATTCTTTTAGGTAAAATTTGTAGTAAAATGCAGATAAATAGGCATTGGAGGCAGAACACCATTTATTTATTTGGTTAGTTGGTTAGTTGGTTGGTTGGTTGGTTAGCTAGTTAGCTAGTTAGCTAGTTAGCTAGCTAGTTAGTTAGTTAGTTAGTTAGTTAGTTAGTTAGTTAGTTAGTTAGTTAGCTAGTTAGCTAATGTCATCATGTTTATATAGATATCCAACACAGAAAATGTGGCTGAATGGCATGTAATAAAAATCACTGCTGCTAAGTCCAAATAAGAGATCCTTGCAACAGGGAAGAGTTATTTCTTTTCTGCAGTTTCTCCCTGCAGTTCAGTGGCATATTCCTGCACTGAGGGAATTGGGCGACAACTTTGTGGTGGGAAAGCTCTAGCAATTGCACAAAAGACTAGGGGGTCATCTATCTATCTATCTATCTATCTATCTATCTATCTATCTATCTATCTATCTATCTATCTATCTATCTATCTATCTATCTATCTATCTATTTGATTAGGTGGCTACCCAATTCATACACAATAATTATATGACCAGAAAGCAAGATAAACATTGCTGTACTATGAATTTCAGGATTATTGTCCCTCAACGACTCAATAGTAGTCAATTATATTTTAGCCTGTCAGCAATCATTTGCGACATGCAAAATCATGGTATTTTTGTGGGCCAGCCAATTATTTATTTATTTATTTATTTATTTATTTATTTGCATTTATATACTGCCCCTCTCCCAAGGGACTCGGGGCAGTGTACAGGGCAATTAAACACTATAAACAACACATAATATACAAAAATTAAAATGAAATTAAACCAATAGCCCTAAATAATAAAACACATTCTAAAATTAAAATTTTTAAAATTTAAGATCTAAAATCCCAGTCCCTCAGTCCAGGCCGGCAAGTTCAAATAGCCTAGTCTTCAGGTCGCGGCGGAAGTAGCGGAGGTCGGGAGCCATCCGGAGATCAACAGGGAGCTGATTCCAGAGGGCAGGCGCGCCCACAGAGAATGCTCTCCCCCTGGGGGCCACCAGTCGACATTCCCTGACTGATGGCACCCTGAGGAGGCCCTCTCTGTGGGAGCACACAGGACAATGGGAAGTTAATGCCGGCAAAAGGTACTCCTGTAAATAACCCAGACCCATGCCATTTAGGGCTTTATAGGTCATCACCAGCACCTTGAATCTCACCCGGAAGACAACTGGAAGCCAATGCAGCTTGCGGAGCAGAGGTGTTACATGGGAGTATCGGGAAACCCCCATCACACCTCACACAGCCACATTCTGCACCAGCTGGAGCCTCCGAGTGGTATTCAAGGGCAGCCCCATGTACAGAGCGTTGCAGTAGTCTATCCGAGAGGTCACAAGCGCATGAGTGACTGTGTGTAGGGCATCTCGGTCCAAGTAGGGCCGCAACTGGTGCACCAGGCGAACCTGGGCAAAAGCCCCCCTGGTCACAGCTCCTATATGATCTTCAAAACTGAGCTATGAGTCAAGGAGGACACCCAAGTTGCGAGCCCTATCTATGGGGGTAACACCTCACCCCCTATAGATAAAGATGGAATAGAATGGACAACCCGAGATGCCGGTATGCACAGCCACTCGGTCTTGTCGGGATTTAGATGAAGCTTGTTCCTCCCCATCCAGACCCTCACCGCCTCCAGGCAACGGGACATCACGGAGAGGGCATCACTGGGTTGATCTGGGGTAGAAATAAAAAGCTGGGTATCATCAGCGTACTGATGATACCCTACCCCAAAACCACGAATGATCTCGCCCAGCAGCTTCATATAGATGTTGAACAGGAGGGGCAAGAGGACCGACCCCTGAGGGACTCCACAAACGAGAGGCCTCGAGGCTGACCTCTGTCCCCCTGACAACACCAACTGTGAACGACCCAGGAGGTAGGAGGAGAACCACTGTAAAACAGTGACACCCACTCCCAACCCCCTGAGGTGCCGCAGTAAGATACCATGGTCGATGGTATCAAAAGCCGCTGAGAGGTCTAATAGGACTAGGACAGAGGAACAACCCCTGTCCCGAGCCCGCCAGAGATCATTCACCAGTGCGACCAATGCCGTCTCCATGCTGTACCCGGGCCTAAAGCCCGATTGGTAGGGGTCCAGATAATCAGCTTCCTCCAGGAACAGAGGAAGCTGATGAGCCACCACACTCTCAACAACCTTCGCTAAAAAGCAAAGGTTGGAGACCGGACGATAGTTGTTCAAAATGGCCAGGTCCAGGGCAGGCTTCTTGAGGAGGGGCCTCACCACCGCCTCCTTCAAGGCAGCGGGGAAGCTACCCTCTCTTAAAGAAGCAGTTATTACTGCCTGGAGCCAGCCTCGTGTTCCCTCCCGAGCTGCATAAACCAGCCAGGAGGGGCACGGGTCCAATAAACAAGTGGTGGAACTCAGGTTCCCCATGATCCTGTCCACTTCTTCCAGAGTCACAGGATTGAATTCTTCCCATGTAATGTTCCCAAGACCACTCGATTCCCCATCGTCAGACTCTGCCCAGTCGGAGTCCAAGCCGGCCTGAATCTGAGCGATTTTATCCGCCAGATATTGACTAAATTCCTCGGCATGACCCTGCAGGGGCTCCTCCCTCACCTCCTGATTCAGGAGGGAGCGAGTCACCCCAAACAGGGCGGCCGGGCGATTATCTGCAGATGCGATGAGGGCAGCGAAGTAATTAGACTTCGCTGCCTCCATCTCTGCGAGATAAGACCTCGTGAAGGTTCTTAATTGCAATCGATCAGACTCAGACTGGCTGGACCTCCAACAGCTCTCTAGGCTCCGTCTCTGACGTTTCATCTCCCAGAGCTCCACGGAGAACCATGGTGCCCACCGGGATCTGCACCGGGTCAGGGGCCGCATGGGAACAACGCGGTCGAGTGCCTCTGTGGCCACCCTTTCCCAGGCTTCCACTAAGGCATCAACCGAGTTGTAAGCGAAGATGGCAGGCACAAATCCAAGCGCCTCCTGGAACCATTGAGGGTCCATTAGGCACCTGGGATGGAACCACCTGGTCGGTCCCATATCCCTGCGACAGGGGGGGGCGAAGCGGAAGGCCAGCCGCAGTAGGTGATGATCGGTCTATGACAGGGGTGTAATAGCTGGAGCTTCCCCTCCCAGATCATCAAGCCACTGTCCAGATAGAAAAATAAGGTCAAGTGTGTGACCCCCCTCATGAGTCGGGCCCTGAATTACCTGGGTCAGGTCCATGGCCGTCATGGAGGTCATAAACTCCCAAGCCAACCCGACAAACCTCCCAGGGATGGCAGGTTAAAGTTCCCCAGAACCATAAGTCTGGGGAACTCAACCGCCAACCCAGAGAGGGTGTCGAGGAGCTTGGGCAGGGCTGTTGCTACACAGGTAGGCGAAAGATACACCAGCAACAAGCCCAACTGAGCCAGATGATGAGATAGTGACATTACAAGCAAGTAATAAAATTATTATAAAGTTATTCATTCTGATTGTTCATACCTGTTTATAACTTCATAACTGTTTTCAAGAATGTAAACCCATTTTAATCCATTCAGTATTAAATCCTTAGGGACATGGTGGCTCAGTGGGTTAGGATGCTGAGCTTGTCGATCAGAAGATCGGCAGTGTGGCAGGTCGAATCCCAAGTGCTGCGTAGCAAAGTGAGCACCTGTTACTCGTCCCAGCTTCTGCCAACCTAGCAGTTCGAAAGCACGTAAAAATGCAAGTACAAAAATAGGGACCACTATGGTGGGAAGGTAACAGCATTCTGTGCACCTTTGGCGTCTAGTCATGCTGGCCACATGACCATGGAGACGTCCTCAGACAAGCACTGGCTCTTCGGCTTTGAAACGGAGATGAGCGCCGGCCCCTAGAGTTGGAAACGACTAGCACACATGTGCGGGGGAACCTTTACCTTTACCTTTTTATTAAATCCTTAAATATTATAAGATCTGAAAGTTTCATTTAATGATGCACATAATACAAACTCAATTTTTGTGCACTATTGCACATTAAAATAAGCTCATTTCGTGAATAAGCATTAATTAAACATTGCTTCATTAATTTCTTGTGTAAGCAAATCTGCAGCAATCTTCTTATTCATATATGAAATTATGTTCAAAACAAAATCAGGCTCATAAATCTGTTCGTTTTTATTTGTTTTAGATAGCAGTTCATTCTTTTTTAAAAGTGCCATTTTGATCTTTCTTTAATTACATTATCAAAGTTCATTCATTCTTTGTGAAAATATAATTTTTTTTCAATATTAGCTCTGCAACTCCAGCTAACTGAGCAGTCACTGGCATCTAGCTTTTTATTCATCATCTATTAAAGATTTTTTTCATAATTTAAGCACTTCAGAGGGAAATAATGCAACTCATACTATTATCTAAACCAGGCATATCCATCCCATAGCCCACTGGCCATATGCAGCTCTGGACAGCTAGTAATGTGGCCCCACAAGTTATAATAAAAATATTTTTAAAAAGAAGTGTGTTATTTATATACATTAACTACTGTATATTATATATTTTATATGTGGCCAAAGTCAGTTCCTTTTGACTCCATGAGGCCCAGGCAAACCAAAAGGTTGGAGATGCACACTCCAAACTAACAAGTAAGCAGAGCCTTCTTGCTTAAATTTCCCTAACCTCTGCAAGAACTTCTACAGGACAAGATAAATCTGGATAAAGAGGAATGGGGCAGTGATTCTGGTCTTGTTCCCTATCAATTTTCTCCATGAGTCCCATCTCTCAGACATCTACTGCTAAGCTTGTAAGCCGCCCTGAGTCTTCGGAGAAGGGCGGGATATAAATGGAATTAAAATAAATAAATAAATAAATCTGTATATTGAACAAGAATGTTGTTTACTTAATGCAAGAAGTTGTCTCTTTGCAGGCATCACCACTGCAACACTTTATATCTAGGGGTTAGGGGTTGTTGTGGGCCCAGAGTCAAGGATGGGATTCACTAATACTGGCAGATAATCTATGAACTGGGAATAGATTAAGCATTTTTTTCGTACTGTATGCCTTTCACCAAGTTCTTCTGTAATTGAATAGAGCCTGACTTCTGTTGAATGGAGGCATAGAATTTTAGACTGGTTTCCATTTCTTATCATTCCTTGCTCTATTTGATACAGCTTAATTGCAGTGCTTTCTGAACATGACTTGCTGGCTATTCACCTTAGCCTCTAGTTCATAGTTTGAGATCTGGATCAGAGGAAAACCTAATTGTCTAAAGTCACGTCTCTCACTTGAAGTGCATTTTTTTCTTCGCTTCCCAAATATCTTACTAAAGAAGAAAAAAAATCAATTCCTCTTCCTCCCTCTCTTTTTTGTGCTTAATTATGTTTACATTGATAATATTTCCACAAATAGTGTGGGAAGAAGGCTTTGTTTCTCTTTTCCCATTTTTTTTACCATATTCTACTTTCCACAATAGAGTAGTGATAAGAGGTAAGTGGAAGGGAAGCAGCCTAGAGGTAGATGAAGAAGTTATGTTAGTATAGGTTAAAATAAAATTATTGAAGACAGACAACTTATGTTGGTGTATTATACGTGGAATAGGGTATAGTAGAAATGCATTTAATTTGGCTTTTTAAAACTATTATTTATTTCAAGTACATTTTTGCACGTTAAAACTTTATTACAAATGACTAAAACCATACAATGTACATTATGTTAAAAAATTAACATTAAAAGCCATTAGCAAAAAGAGCCATTAACCCAACCATTAACAGCCTAGCAAAATATATGTGGTCTATCGATTTCTTGAATAGGCTCAAACACAACTCCAAGGGAAATGTGTTTCATCATCAGAAGCAACACAGGAGAAGGCTCTCTCCTGCAGCAGAGAAAAGAGGACCTCTGATACAGTGGGCCATCCTTGGTTGGCTTCACCTCTGGGTAAGTTCTTAATGGGAGCACCAGCCATTAGACCTTTAAGGAAATGGCGATAAAGAAAAACCCTCAAGCCTAGCTTGGCTTTTGGTGACTATGTGACACACCACTGTGGGGTTTGGGGCCACAATGCCATAATCTTTTTTTTGTACCTAGTGTACAGTAGACAACCAGCACTTATCTTTCAATAGGAGCATGGAATCTCAGAACCTGTTACTGGTTAGCAGCCAGAGAGCCTTGGTGGAGCAGTGGGCTAATGCCTCCTTAAGTAACACCAGCTGCCTGCAATTAGTGCAGGTTCGAGTCCCACCAGGCTCAAGGTTGACTCAGCCTTCCATCCTTCCGAGGTAGGTAAAATGAGGACCCAGATTGTTGGGGGCAATTAAGCTGACTTTGTAATAATGCCGCTTGGGGTGTGTGTGAAAGCCCTAATAAGCAGGCATATACATAGAATGAAGGCTACTGCTAAGTTTGTAAGCCCCCCTGAGTCTTCGGAGAAGGGCGGGATATAAATGGAATTAAAAATTTAAAAAAAATAATTAAAATTTAAAAAAAATGCCTTTAAATATAAGTTTACCTAATTTCACCATTTCAGAAGCCTATACAACCCAGAGCACATGATCCTTCCAAATGTTCAGTACATGTCCCCAAATACTGTGGTGCCATTTACCAATCATAATCATGTATATTAGAGAAAAACATACTGTATCTATTAAGAGAGCCAATGTGCTATAACGGCTAAGCCATCAGGCTAGAACCCATGCCTACGTAAAAAATAAATAAAATCTTGCAGTAATACGAAATGTAATAAACTGAGCTTAAGCATTTATGGGAAACTGAGAGAAAAGGAACAGATAACAAATTTCCCCATCCCAGCTAAAGCCTAAACTGTTCCTAACTGCTATCCAGACAATTTTTATTTATTTATTTATTTTAATTCCATTTATATCCCGCCCTTCTCCGAAGACTCAGGGCGGCTTACAAGCTTAGCAGTAGCCTTCATTCTATGTATATGCCTGCTTATTAGGGCTTTCACACACACCCCAAGCGGCATTATTACAAAGTCAGCTTATTGCCCCCAACAATCTGGGTCCTCATTTTACCTACCTCGGAAGGATGGAAGGCTGAGTCAACCTTGAGCCTGGTGGGATGCGAACCTGCACTAATTGCAGGCAGCTGCAATTTGTCTGACTCTGAACCTGTGCTGTTTCTGAACTGCCACATATTTAAGTAAGTGAAAATGGCAGAGAAGGAGTTTCAAAAGTTGATGTCTCCAACTTTACTGTAATGGCAATCATTGATTGTCCAGTAAAAAAAAATCCCAAAGAGTCATTCTTAGTTTAAAAGCAAGCAAATAACGGAGAGTCAATCTATCAAGCAGGTCCTATGGACAAGAGGGGAGCTGTAGCAGATTGCTCATAGGGAGCTGATGTCCTAAGGAAGGTCATGGCTTGTGAGTGCTGATAAGGTCCCAATGGAACTACTGATTATTAATTACTGATTATTATTACAACTGACTACTGAATAGAGATGTGGAAGGTAATTTTAGAAACCAAGTCATTTCCCTACTTGAAATTGTTCCTCTAAGTTGCCATTTGCCCAGTTAAGGGAAAGATTACAGTACCATAGAAAGCTTGCTTGTTTTCTCCAGCAAGGCAGCTTGTTTTCTGCCGGCTTGGTGGAGGGCAATTCCTAGATTTAATAGATGGTGTAGTGGAGGTAACTAACTGCCCTTTCCCTGAACTACACTGAGCAGCTGGTGCTGGGGACATACCAGAGAGGACATTCATTTCTCTTGCAGAATGTTGTTTGCATCCAATCAGTTGTTGAAAGTAAGCCAGCCAAGTAGATAAACCTTGATTTGACCCATAAAGAAAAATACTTACATTCTTCATGAGATTTTCCTTCTACCTAACTTTCTTCTTTGTAAAGGAGATATCCAAAGATTAGTGAAAGGTCAATTCAGTTTTGCAATCAGAGAAATTAAAAGCATGGCTATCTGCTAATATTTACTGAGATGGACTATGTTCCAGTGGATCTGGTTGGGTCAGCATTATCCGTAAAAACAGTCACTCTTACTTCTTATAGCTTTCTCAAGTCTGGTAGTTTTCCAGAGTACTTATTACACGACAGCCATGTTGCTGCATCCAATAGACTAGAGAAGGCTGATTTACCATTATGAATATTATTTTGTTATAAGCCAGCTGGTTAATGTCAATGTTTTCTTTCAGATCATTGTTAAATTTTATACTCAAATAGCACTGCACTGGCTCCAAGCTTCATTTAACAATTGCTTTTTCACACAAGAATCTAAAAGGTGGAGCAAGGGAGTGAGAGAAAAACAGGCAGAAAGAGAGAGAGAGATTATTACCTGCTGAAGTGGTGTCCTGAATAATATGAAACACAGTAAGAACAATCCAGGCGATTATGCTGGTAAAAGGTATAATGGACATCTTGACCTCATATAGAACAGAAGAGAAAGTTGCAGCGGTATCAGTTTAACTCCACACTTCAGGTCATGCAGGTATCTCACTGATTTTATTCTCATCTTTTCCTCTCAGAAGCATGTCAAAGACAGAAATATCAAACCACTCTGCTGCAAACAGGAAATGGCTCGTTGATGACTTTTTCACTTTATCTGGGTTTATTCAAGCTTTTTTCTATACTACTCTCAGATACCCTATTATCCCCCTGACATTCACCGGAAAGAAATATCAGCTCTCGCCCACTGAAACCCTATACCATTTCAGACAAACAGCTGTCCAGTCTCTTCTTAAAAACATCCAGTGTTGGAGCATTCACAACTTCTGGAGGCAGGTTGTTCCACTGGTTAATTGTTCTAACTGTCAAGAAGTTTCTCTTTAGTTCCAGGTTGCTTCTCTCCTTGATTAGTTTCCATCCGTTGCTTCTTGTCCTGCCTTCAGGGGCATTGGAGCATAGCTTGACTCCCTCTTCTTTGTGGCAGCCCCTGAGATATTGGAACACTGCTATCATGTCCCCCCTTGTCCTTCTCTTCATTAAGCTAGACATACCCAATTCCAGCAACTGTTCTTTATATGTTTTAGCCTCCAGTCCCCTAATCATCTTTGTTGCTCTTCTCTGTACTCTTTCTAGAGTCTCAACATCTTTTTTACATCGTGGCAACTAATTCAGTATTCCAAGTGTGGCCTTACCAAATGGGAATGGGAACCTGGATCAATACCCAGCCTGAAACTTTCATTGCTGCCGGGTGAGAGGAAAATTCTACCTGAGATTTAGCAGGTCATTTATGCACCAGTCTTAAGGTTTTTTTCATCTGAAGACATTGCATCATGGAAATAGAGCTGCTGTTACCACCATAAAAACAGGTAAAGCAGCATCTCTGCCACCTCCATTCCTTTGAAAAAAAAACCATATTGGAAATGAACTTATCCAGAAATGTCTATGGAGATTCTCAGTCATCCAGGTCATAGTTGTCTTAAAGGTGTTTTTTTTTCAAAAGCCAAGGGTCTAGAGGCCATTCATAAAAACGTAGGCATCATTAAGGCAAAAGTGTGTGTGATCTTCAATATTAATTATTATGGAATAAATACAAATATAAGCAAATAGTTCAGCTGGAACTAAATTCTCCCAAGAGGTCTAAATAATGCCGTGAAAGGTTGGCTGCTAGACCAACAGACTTGCGTACATTCTGTGGCCATCACCAATCTTTTTTTTTCTTCTCCTTAAAACTGACTTTTTTTTTTCAAATGAGCTATATGATTCAACACAAAGAGAATCTCGCTTGCCATTGTGAAGATAAAAAGCTCTTTGATTAGACACCTGTTCCAAACTATTTATGAAGTTTATCATAATTAGTCAATATCTGGTTTCTAATGAAGTAGGAAAAATGTTTCTAGACAGCTTTAAATCTGGGAGGAAACTTCATATCAAAAATGTTTAGATATAAATGATGCATACTTTTAGGGCCCATACATAAGTCTGGACTTCAGGGAGCTCCATGAATTGCCTATCCATTATTCAAAGCAGGAGCAAGCAGTGCCTGAGATTAGAGTTCCCATTGCCCCCAGACTTTTGGCCATGCTGGTTTATCAGATGAGAATTTTAATCTTAAATATCCAAAAAGGATAGGTGTCAACTCTACAAATGAGCATGGCTGCAGCCATTTTTCCTGTTTAATTTTCAGCTGCCACATAGAATGGAGGGTGGGGGATTGCCAGGTAATTCGCTAGTCAAAATAATCTTTTGTCCCATGGGAACCAAGGTCATTGGCTGCTCCCGAAACTGCAGGCTGGGCATTTTGTGAAAAGCCTGCCAAGAAGATGTATTGGGGAATGTAGTTGCTTGCATAGTTTTAGGGGTGGAATGTTTAACTTTGTATTGGGGAAATTGTTTACGTGTGTCTCCAGACTTTGTTTCACTTTTGATGTGCTGATACTTTGTAACTAATAAACATGTTCTCTGAGGAATTTGCAAGCCTCAGAGTTCTGCTTTATTCGTCTCTGTCGGTCGGAACCATGGCAATAGGGTTGCTTGGCCCTGCTTTAAACTAATGGTTAAAAAGCCTAAATCATTAGTTCCGGGAATTCTGTGCCATTGCTGTTTCCAGAAGATCTTCAGTTTCTAGTCATGTATTTAGAGAAATCTGCAGAAATGCTGACTTCACTTTAGTAGGCATTTCCATCAATAGTATGATAATTGGCAAATCCAACCTTAATGGACTTTTCCATGATACAATCTTGAAAGATTCAGGAAGGAATCTTCGAATCTAAATTGCAATTCAATGCCACGTCCTTATCTCCTGAATCTGTTTAATTCAGCTCCCCAAAGGCCTCACCTGCTTTCTCCACTAGCCTATGATTCTCTCTTGGAGAGTTCAGGAATTCCATTTTTCCTCAGTCGTGCATGCTAGTAATTTTTCATATATTACATTATTTGTGATTACACATTCGTGAATCCAGAGCAGCATCATTGGTTTCTGATGTAACTCCGTGCGGTTCATATTACAGATATGCCATTTGCAATTATAAAAGTGGGAAGTCACAAGGGCCTTTTCAGGTCCCTGTTTTTTTCACTAAATCTAGTAAGTGTCCGTGAACCCAAGCACCTGCGCAGAAGTGAGGGTCTGACAAAAAAAACCAAAAACACAAGAACAGAGCTATGCAGTTATTCAGAGTTCAGGATTACATCTTTCAAAATAATAATACCAGACAACTATCTCAGTATATTAAAAAGAAGAGGAGGAAATGGTGGAGGAAAACCAGTCTGCAAATGCTTTTATCCCATTCAGATCAGATGTGCAAATAGATGACCTGATTCTACAGTTCATTGTTCAATGGTATATTTAAACATTGGGTTGAGTTATTTTATCCCAGTGTAACTTGTTTTTTAAATTTCTGCCTCCCTTTTTTATTTTGGGAGGAAGGAGGCTTACTTTTCTGTATGTTTAGTGCAATTAAAGAATGATGGGGGGAAGTGTTTGGGGAAGGCAGATTGGACTTCTGCCTAATGGATGTTGTTGTTGTTAGCTGCAAAGTCGTGTCTGACCCATCGCGACTGTTAGATCGTGAGTTCTGGACCGCATGGCCAAGATGGACGACTCAGGACAACAGGGTTCAACATAGTACACTTTATTGCTTCAGCACAGACTAACTCTAACAAATGGCAACTGCCCCTTCTATATACCTAGCCAGATATACTTCAAACCAATCCCAATATCCGGATTTTCCACCAAAGGATGCCCTGCCAATCCTGACAGAGCACCCTGCCACCTGGTGGTGTCAGTGGCTTATCTCTGTGTGACATCCCCTATGTGTGTGACATCCCCTATGTACATAACAGCGACCCTTATGGACAACGTTCCTCCAGGCCTTCCTGTCCTCTACCATCTTCTGGAGTCCATTTAAGCTCATGCCTACTGCTTCAGTGACTCCATCCAGCCACCTCATTCTCTGTCGTCCCCACCTAATGGATAGGATTACACTATCCAATTCCTTCATTTCCTGATTGTTGCTGCTTCTTTATGCCATGTGTGGCCTACCTACTGTTTCTTAAATGTCTAATTTTCATCTCACCTTTTTCCCCTAAAGCTTCCATTAGTTCCTCCTCTCTTAGCTAACTCTTTACTTTCATCTTACGTTCTTCCCTATCCTCAGCATCTCACCTCCTTTTGGCACTAGTTTTTTCTGTGCTGGTTTTCTGAATCATTAGCACACACTTCTGCCATAGCATCTTCCCTTATGATCAGAAAGGGCCACATGCCTTCACAGGACCTGAGTGATCCAGATCATTACAACTGAAAATTCTTGCTCAGAGAGTAAATCAGCCATCAGAAAATTCAAGGTAGGGGTTTCCCTGTTTAGTTGTGGGCTGGAGAGTTCAAAAGCATTGGAGATGGTATGCAAAAATTAACTAGAATGGTAAGGGAACCTGAAGACAAAAGACACCTAGGCAACTTTAGCCCACCAAATAGAATATACAGTAGATGTTCTGCTAGCAAACTCTCTCATTTTAGGATCCCAGAATCCAGCAACCCTAGTAGACTTTATTGCTCACTAATGGAATGCCAAGCTATATTTGGTGGGGAAGCAAATGAACATGATGTCAGAGGTGCATTGTTATGTATTAGGCTTTTAGGAACAACTAAAGCACTTGCATAAGAGTCACCACCAGGAGGCGGTGATCTGTAACTTTTTTGGCGGGAAGCAGTTTCGGCGGGAAACAGAGGTTCAATCCGATTGGTTGGTTGTGTACCTGGCCAGGTACTGGCCAGGTATATAAGGAGTGCAACTAGCCCCTATTCCCCAGTACAGTCACTTCCACCAAATAAAGAGCTGTTATGTTGTACTCATCGTCTCGGCATCCTTCCTGCTCTCCAGAACCCATAACACAACATGCATATTTTGAGATGGGGGTTGATACTGTATAACCGCATGTCTCCTATTATTTGTCCACTTATTTGCATTTACTGTCTATAACATTTGCCCAGTTTTTTGGGGTTTTTTGTGTGTTTTTTCATTTTGGCTGAATTGTATATTTCCTGAATTACATATTTCCTGAAGAAACTCTTGATACTGTTGCTCAATAAAAAGACAGTGCAGAGAGATGTCTAGCTAGTAAGCTAGTTAGCTAGTAAGGAGCTAAATTCAGTGCAGAGAAAGAGATAAACAGCAAAAAGATAATAATCATTGTTTCAGTGTGATGCTATTCTATTACAACTACAGATTTAGTTGCAGTGGTGCAGAGGTCACCAGTCTGTTGACAATTGAGGTGCTCTTAGAAAACTATCCTGCAACTACTTTATAGGATCATATAGGTAGTTTGAATTATATTAGATCATTTTCTCCAATCTCCATTTGTTTTTACAACCTCTTTCGTTGGACCTTACATTATGTTTTTATTTTGTTTGTTTATTTACTACTACCTCCACTAAAAAAAAAAAGTAATCTATGTTATGGACCACTCCTGCTCATAGCATCTTTACAACCAACAATAATACCATTTGGCAACTCCTTGTCATTACAATGGACTTGTCCGCAATAAATTTTGAGTGGAGTAAGCCTTTCCTTTAGGCTACAAGTTTTAGTGTTTTTGCTTAAAGGAAAAGATACCTGAATCTTTTTTTAAGTTAAATTTAAAATTAACAATCAACAATATCGTAACTGCATCATCTTCTTTATGTTATAGAGAAAACTAGGCAAAGCAGGGCTTTTTAGTTCTCTTTTTTCAATTTGATAAATTTTGTCTTGAAGAACTTCTCAGTTCACTGAAATCATGCAACAAACAAAAACAAAATAAAATTCCCAGTCAGGAGAGGGAGAACTTCTCTACTTTAAGTTGTTTTTTTTTACAATTGCAGTCCAGTTAATAAATTGTGTTTAATGTATTTAAAAGTAAAGCTGTTCCTGTTATATTAGCAGTGTGTTCATAATCCAGCAAAGACAATGAATTTCTACATTGCTATTATCAAAAAGCTGTAGAATGAAATGCTTCTTCCATATTGTATTACTTAAAACCAAAATCCAAAACAAATAATTAAAAAAAACTAAGTCAATTGGGAAAGTGAGGGCATGGGGATTTTCAAATTTTATTTAATCAGTTTTATAATAATTCCTGTGTCAAGGGAGGTGGTATAATTCAGAAGAGTTATTACAGGTCAATTCTAGAGATACTTCATTATCTCCAGCACAAGAATCCGGAGTTGGCAGAGTGAAATTCCTTGATTAGCACACCTTGGACATATTGTATACATCCTGGAATTCACTAATTCTGTGATTGTCAGAAGGAATGTAGCCAGTGCCACTGAAATAGCTATAAGCTATAGGTTTCTTGAGGGGCAGATCAGAATAATGGAAGGTTAAATTTGCCTAAGATTTTTTTATTTATTTACATTTATTTATTTAATGTAAATAAATGCATGACTCTGGTCTAAATACCATGAAAAATTTCAGGTTTAAGAAGTTTGTCACCCAGCTGAATGTAGTTTGTTGCTCTGTTGAAAATTCTCAAGTGCATCCTTGAATGCTTTCCAGGCAATTTTCTCTAGCCCCTCTAACAGATCTTTGAACCGCTTGTCATTGATGACATATCTGATCTTTGGACCAACAAAAATGCCCTCCTTAATTTTGGCATCAGTTTTCCTTCGAAACATCTGTCACAAATAACAGAACTTTCACCTTCCTTGTTTATTGCTTTCACATTTTTTTTATCCATCCGAGTTTTATGTGAAGCGAAGGCAAACATATCTTTGTCAGGTTCACAGGTGGTTCGTGTATCATGTCCTGGAACCAAATTCTTTTGGAGTAGCCATTTCTTTTTAATGTAGTGCAATTCCCTTGCATGGCTGTTCCATTTGCATATGTAACAACAGTACTTGATATATCCGAGCTGCATTCCAAGCAGCAGAGCCACTACTTTTAGTTCTCTACAAATATTCCACTTGTACTTGGTATACTGAATGAACTTCAACAACAGTTCCATGCTTTTGTATGTGATAGGCTAAATTACAGGTTATTTCTGTGATTAGCAGCCAAAAATCTATAAGATAGACCCAAAAGTGTTCCATAAAATGTTTATTATCCAATATAATCAGGAGTCCAATGCACCCAAAGGAATTTGGCTCCGCTTGCTGCCTTACTGGCTCTCTCCCATTGCAGCCTGCCTCTGTGATATAGCAGCCTGCCTCTCTTCCAAACTCTATGAGGATTCTCTACACAGAGCTCGCTTGTCCCTTTTCTCTGGCTGCTGATGAAAGGGAAGCAGCAGCTATGAAAGGGACACAATCCCTTTAGATAGCTAATAGCACCCCCTAGAGTCTATTCAATACATAGCAAAGGCTGATGCACCAGAGAAAGTATTATATCACCCTTATTGTATTCTTCATCTCCTTATTAATACAAAACACATAATTCAAACCTGTTCACTCTGTCATATGCTTTCTCTAAATTAATTTAAAATATTTTCTTTCTCACAGGCATCAGTTTTTAATGACCTGCTGAAGAGCAAAACTCTCTGCCTGGCATAAAAGTGCTGCATTTTCCAACATTTGCTCGCCGACACTTTTATATCTTTCAATTAGAATTCTGCCAAACACCTTTGTAGTTATGCTTGACTAACTACCTCTCACACAGTAATTTTTGCATTTGCTTGCTAGCTTTCCCTTTGTATAAAGGAACAGTGATAGCATTCTTCCACACATGTTGACAGGTTGCAGAGGCACTCCCTTAGCAAAATATATCCATAATTTAATACTCTAATTATAAAATCTACAACTGCAACTGCATCACTTTTCAACATTTTCACTGCATGTATGACTTCCTTTTTCTTTTTTTTCTTTTTCTTTTTTTTACACTAGCATTTATTGCCATCATTTCATTTTACTCTATGAGTTAGTCCCACAAAAGTCTAAAATACTTCTATTGCCATTTCACCTGCTGGAAGGTCCTTGTTTAGCCTTTTTCACCATTTCCAAAACATTGTTTTCTCTCAAAACTGCACTACATTATCTCTTTTAATCTTAACCAATATTATTGTCAACGGTGTTTTTCCTCTATAACCATATTATACAATATCCTTCTCTTGGTTTCATTTTCTATAGAAATAATTCTCTTATATGCACTCCTCCCCCCCCCCACACACACACACATTTATAGTCTCTTTCATTTCATCATTCAAAGAAACCCCATTTCTCGCATTTCTCTTTACCACCCACTTTTGTGGTACTGTGTAATATAATTCTTTTCATTATTCTATGCAGATTCCAGGACCTAAGTTTTCCGTATGTTCTATTTTCCTTCATTCTGTTGAGAGACTCAGAGTTTCATACAGGACTCATACCCTCTCTTCTTGCAGTTATTCTGCTCTCACCTTCATTGTTTATCCTTCTTTCTTTTCCCTTCATTTTTTTCTCAGGATCTGCTCTTGACACTAACCCAAAATGGTCAACAATTGGATTTAAAACCTCTCATTACCCATATATCTTTTGCTAATTCTTTCAATCTTTCATCATAAGTAATCACATTCATCAGGCTTTTTCATTTTATCTATTCTTTTATCGTGTCTGTATGTTCAGGGGATTTATGTTCAAACTATGTACTTGAAACCAACAGATCTTTTTTTCAGGGCAGAAATTCTTTAAAGAGTCACTTCAATCAGGGAGACATTTATTCTTCGGATTGTTGAATGGCCCTAGTGTTACCCAAATTTTCCCTAAACTAACTCCTGGTTTCTTCACTATCACAATTCATTGAGGCATATTATCTACACAATGAAATCATTCTTTCATATGTACCTACCACATCTAGATGACACCAAAACCAAATTCATACTTTCTAAATGCAGGGCTTTTTTTCTCATAGAACGCTTAGAACGGCGTTCCGGCACCTTTTTTTTTTTTGCAAAAAATAAATAAAAAACATTTCCCTCTATTGGCTTTCAAAAGTCTATTGCAGGGCAGGCAATCTTGGCTCTTTTATGACTTGTGGACTTCAGCTCCCAGAAATCCTGAGCCAGCGACGCTGAGGGGAAAGAGAGAGGTTTCCAAGCTTAGCCATGCTGGCTCAGGAATTCTGGGAGTTGAAGTCCTTGAGTCATAAAAGAGCCAAGGTTGCCTACTCCTGCACTAGAGGAGGACATTAAAATTATTTACAAGGTTACTTCTTTAGGAACTAAACTTTTAGAATCTAAAACAGCTAATTCAAAAAAGCCAACAGGAAAGAACCTCACATTTTTCATCTGCTTCTGTCTTTTGAAGGTAAAATTAGATAACAAAATAATCTATTTCCTATGTTAACATCTCTGCAATGAAATCAAGAAAGGTAACAGGAAAAAAATGAGAAACATTTTACTCAATGTAATATGTCTAATTTAGCTGATGCTAGAAAAAAATAGTATCTTTTGTACATACTCTTGAAAACTATTTTGAATGTATAACCATCTATTACAACTAAACCACTTTAAATTAAACAATTCTTAAGAATGAAATATTCTTAATTTGGACTTTACTTTTACTGTTTGGACTGTTGTGTGTTTTGAAAAATAGATTATTTAGAATCTAGTTATGTTGCACTTCAGTCTTTAAATAATTAACCTAGTATATACATAACAATAAGGGACGTGGTGGCTCAGTGGGTTAGGATGCTGAGCTTGTCGATCTGAAGGTCGGCAGTTTGGCGGGTCGAATCCCGAGTGCCGCGTAATAGAATGAGCGCCTGTTACTTGTCCCAGCTTCTGCCAACCTAGCAGTTCGAAAGCATGTAAAAATGCAAGTAGAAAAATAGGGACCACTACGGTGGGAAGGTAACAGCGTTCCGTGCGCCTTTGGCGTCTAGTCATGCCGGCCACATGACCACGGAGACGTCCTCAGACAAGCGCTGGCTCTTCGGCTTTGAAACGGAGATGAGCACCGGCCCCTAGAGTCGGAAACGACTAGCATGCATGTGCGGGGGAACCTTTACCTTTACCTTTTATACATAACAATATACGATGTTTTCCCTGGTGAGCTTAACATCAATAACAACATTTATTAAAAAGGCTAAAATAATTTCTGGTGGTATTATCTGTACATTAAAATTTTGTTTAGTCACAATCTTTCACTTTTCACATTCTGGACAAACAGTGGTCATGTATCCTAGCAAAAGATGTTACATATGTGCATAAGCGTAGTCAGTAGCATATGCCTTTTTAAAAATATCAAACATGCAAAGAAACAAAAATAAGTCCAAAATATCTGTATTACATCCAGAAATGCCAACTTTGCAACCAATATTTCTCATCCATAACTATGGCACCCTAAGGATACCTGCATACATACAAATGTTTGTCTGGGATCAGTAATGCAGCAGGGATTGCTTTTTCCTTCCAGTAACAGATTGCTGGGAAATACCAAACATGGCCTTGAGAATTCCAATGCTTGTTACAAATTTTTCTGGATGTGGTTGGAAAGAGACCTAGAAATGCCAGCACAAATACATCACACTTGCTGAATGTGCACACGCAACTAATTACAATCTTCAATTATATGTGATATATCTAAAATGAGATGGGCTGTCTCAACTGCAATTTGCAAACCGTTCCATTTTGCAGCAAAACAGTCCAGGACAAGCTGATTAGCAGAGCTTAGAGAGGACTCATTAACACAATTTTTGGGAAGGAAAGAAACAGAAGGACAGTTTAACATCTTCCAGCTGATGTTATGTTATGTAACATCTTCTGGGAGTTGAAGTCCACGAGTCATAAAAGAGCCAAGGTTGCCTACCCTTGGCCTATTGGCTTTCAAAAGCTAATAGGAATTGCTGCTGAGTGTGCCAAAAGACCCAGCCAGCAAACGTTGCACAGGCAAGTTGTCTGCAGTGAAGGCAGGAACTTTGCACCCCTCCCTGCTACCCAACTACACCATCTCAACTAGGTAAGTAAGATATTTGCAAATAGGATGGCAATAAACAATTTAGGCTGTATTTACATCAGAGCTTTTCAACCTTTTCAGAAATTGTACCACTTTTAGGACATGACAATATTCAAATACCACTAGTGCTTAACAAGGTGTCAAAAACTAGATGACTAAAAAAGGGAGGTATTTTGGGTTTCATTGGTTAGATTCATTTATTATTATAGAAATGGCTAGTTTATAATATTATAGAAAAGCAAAAAGTTGAGGTTCAATGTTAATGCTTCCTTCTACTCCTGCAACAGAGGAAGTCAGAAGTCAGTGCCTTTTCTTTTTCCCTTCTCCCCCTCACCTTTCCCTTTTTCTCTCACCCTTCACTCGGAAAAGCCCCCCCACTCACTCACACTTTGCTCACAAAAGCCTCCAATCGCTCTCACTCACTCCTCCTCACTCCTCCGTCTCTTTTGTTCAGTCTCTCCCCCACTCACTCCGTCTCTTTCAAAGGCCTCTTGCTCGCTTGCTCACTTACTGCCCCATCGCTTCCAAATGCCATTTGCTCATTCACACACTCACTTACTGCTCTGACGCTTCCAAACACCATTTGCTCATTCACTCACTCACTATCCCGTCGCTTCAAACACATCCAAACGCCACTTGCTCGCTCACTCACTTACTGCGTTTGGAAGTGATGGGGCAGTAAGTGAATGAATGCTGGTGCTGGAGGCCATCAGCTGTTTGGTGCTGAAGATCGCTGCCATGAGGAACACAGCTCTAGGTTAGGGTTCAAAGCAGCTCCGGGTGAGGACTCAGCACAGGCCGCAGCGTGGCAACTGCGGGGAGGGGAATCCCCACGGCGGCTGTGGGGAGGGGAATCCCCATGGCCTGTGACTCTGAGCCACAGGGGCGGGGGTGCAAAGGATGGGTGGCGATTCCATAGCAAGACACCGGCATTGCTCCCAGTGACAGCACCTCTGAGTTCCGGCACCTTTTTTTTTAGAAAAAAAGCACTGTCTAAATGTATTTTAGTACTTTTGTTAGCAATTAAACCTATATATCTTATCCTATGTTTTCACTTTCCTGCATGCACGTAACTCCATTCCAAAAGTTTAGACAATTTTTTTCACTACTATTACATATTTTTCTTTGTTTCCTAAACTCAGAAGTTATCTACTCCTCCTCCTTTCCTTTCCTTTCCTTTCCTTTCCCTTCATAAATTCATATTGTTTACATTTTAATCACAATTTTCTACATACCCACTAATATTTGCTTCCACTGCCACATGGCTTTAGCTGACTCAGGTTTCACATAAATCTTTTAAATAAAATAAATAGTAAATAATAAAATAACAGCTTTAGTTGTACTTGTACTACATGCAGCATTCCCTGCTCAGGGTATTGACACAATACCAATCTGTTTTGGCTCATTTTGGTCAGTATTCTACAAGAACTATCAAAGCCCAGTTATTTTTCCCTTCTCCACCACTATGTTATTGCAACAGAGTTGTTGGAACAACAGAGTTGTTGTGGATGCTTTTCCATCTACAAAACACCTATTGAACATACCTGAATGCTATTTCTAAATTAAGCATCAATTCTAAACATGTTTGCTTGAGTCTTGTGATTATTAAGAACCTGCCCAACCAAAATATAATGTTTAAGCATCAAACAAGTTCATGAGACAGATTCATCTCTATCATACATTCATGATATATTTTAGACTCAGATTCTTCTTGCTACCATCACCTCAAATCTTGCAATTGTAGACACCTGCTCTAGGGTTTATTCAAACTATAATTGCAGTAACTCACTGTAGTTTAATAGCTATAAAGTATTATTGAATTTGTACTAATTTTTTTCCTTATAGAGATACGGGTGCATGGATCGACATTTGAAACCTTTAATTCTGTAAAATACAATGGTGTATAAGAGGTATACTTTCCTAATAACTGCTTTTGGCATTACAGGAATAATACAAGTAAATTGGCTCAAAGGAGAAAACTCTTTCCATTCAGTAATGAGCTTTAGAAGTGCCTATGTCAAACAGAAATGAGTTCCAGCTGTCCACCTCATTCTAAGACCTACCACATAAGGATTTTTCTCTTCATCTGCTACTGGAAATGCTATCATCAATCACACAACACTAGTTCCAGATCGCAAAAGGTGCATTTCAAGCAACAGAACATACTGTTGCTGTGCAACAGAAAATCAGCCTTTTTCCCTCTCCCCTGCACTTCTGACCAAGTTAGAGACAGACTGTTGCAGAGAAAATTTATCTATGTCATTGCTAAGAGTCAACACTAATTTGATGGTGCATAATCCATGATTTAATCTACACTTCTGCACAGGGTAGAATATAGATTCCAATATGTGCCTCACATTCTTTGATTTTTCATTGGTGAGGTTAACTGCCTGTCTTGCCCTCTGCCCTACTAGCTCACATTTCATGTTCATTTAGCATGCAGGCTGTAGCAATCTCCTGAGAACATTTGTGATCTGTAGTTGGTAAGTGCAAACTGAAAAAAATTGTGTTTGAAAGGGCTCGCAGGCTGAAGGATCCTCAGTTTAATATCCACTGAGTGAGATGTATTTCCCTGTGAATAAAGAGCCCACTTTGCTGTCCAAGCCAAATTTTGTTTTTCTAGAAACAGCCTGGCAGAAAAATGTGAACTGAAAATTATTAGCAGCAGGACAAAGAACCAATCACTGGCAGTCAGAAGTTGTTAATTTTTTTCCTCAGCAAGGGGAAGCGGTGAGAAAGGTTTAGTTTGCAGTAAGAAACAATTATTGAGAAAAAGAGCTAAAACAAAGGGAGCCAGTAGTACAACTCCATCCTAAAAGCAAATTCTAACTGATTGGAGGAATTGTCCCCATCCAAGGCTTGTTTTAAGACTAGCTTGTATGTTCTGTGGCTGTGCTGCATTGTCTGTCTCCACAAATATTTCCAGAGCTAGTTTGCTCCCACCATCACCATTTTCCAGCTGTTGCAGCAGGGGCATAAATACAAAATCTGCTGGAATCTCTAGAATTGATTACAGCTCCCAGAACAGAATCTCTCCAAAATTGAGCAAATTAAGACGATCGCTTCTCTTCTGAGGTTTTTTGTTTGTTCGTTTGTTCTATTAAAGACAACTATTAAACAACTATTAAAATAGTCACAATGCTATTCCACAATTGGTATGAGATCTGGAATGGGCTGTCTAGATTACTGGACTTGCTTGCTTATTTATTTTATCTTTTTAGCGTCTAACTCCCAAATACTGAAGTGGGATATTTGGCCGAGGCCTGCAGGCCTGCAGGCCTCTTCTGGTTTGTGTATGATGTTACTTCTATATCCCAGCTTCCTGAAGGTTAGATTTACAGGACAGTGTAGTTTCTCCACCTCTCCTCCTAATGATTTTCCCTAAGCTATCTCGGCATCTCCTCATTTCCAGATTGGCATCTGGTTTTGTGCTGCTTTTATCTGTAAACCTATAACTGAGAGGCTTTCAAACTAAGGGCCCCAGTAACATAATTTGGTGGGATGTTTTTGGATACTCCAAATTGCTGTGAAGTTTTTTCTCAAATCTGGGAGGATGCCCTGCCTGGCAGATTTAAACATACCATCAGCCCATGTGAATTTTTAGCAGATGACTCCAGACCCATGTGCCTTGAAACTTCAGACAGTCCTACAACTATCTCTTCTCCTTACTCCTTGAATCTGACTGCTGCCTAAAGAATTCAATATGGCTATGGATCATACTGGATTCTTTAGGCAGCTGTTGTGAGACAATCCAAACCTTCAAGACACATGGCTCTGGAGTGTTTTAGAAAGCTGTTTCTCTTATTCTTGATCTGTTTCTCATCTTTTCTCAGTCAGAGATAAACTGCTTCTCTGGCAGAGGGATTTAGGTAGGGATGTGCAAAACTCATCAATTCAGAAGTGAAACGTTCAAATAATTCTGTATTAGAGTCAAGTTGAACCTTCTGTATTCTGGAGGTCAGTCTGGTTATTTGGGGACTGTAAACTTCCTAAACTGGAAATGGTTCAAAGTGGTCAACCCATTCCCAAACAAGCATGTTATACATGGAATGTTAGGATGACCTCAAAGGACTTCATGTCCAGAGAATGTACTTCTGAAAAATACCAAACTGTCCCCAAGAATAGCATGATAGAAAGAAAGGATAGCATTGACTGAAGTGGAAATGGAACATTTGGTAATTCTCTGGAATATTCCATTCAAATCATGGAATTTTGTATTTCTCTATTTTTTTTAGATAATATGTAAACAGTAACATTAATGTAAGACTAAAAAAAGCTCTTCCTTAAAGCTATTAAAATGGGACTGTAAAATGGCAAACTAATAACATGTGAATTATATGATAACTATAAAATTAGAATCTTCTAATCACTATAGAAGTAATTATAATTTAATTTTAATTATAATTGGAGTTTCCAACTTAACTATTCACTACAATAAAAGTAGCAAAATACTATAGATATGGTATAAAATAATAGACACTGGTATCCAAAACTATGTACACAAAATACCTTATAAAACAATATTAATTATTACAAATTAAGACAATTGTCAGTACACTCATAATGTATATTAAATTATTAACTCTTCCCAGCAATCAGATCCCATCAAATATTATACATTACATTGCAGAACTTAGCAACATTGTAAATTATTTTTAAAATGCAATAAAGAAACACAAGACTGGGCTGTGTGATCATGCATCCTAGTTAAGAAAGGGAGGAAAAATCAAGATCTTATAGATAAAGCTACAGGGGGAAAAAGGGAAAAAACAGACCCAGGAAACTACAAACCAATCAGCCTAACCGATACTTGGGAAGATACTGGAAAAGATAATAAAAAAACAGATCTGCAAACATCTAGAAACAAAGTTACAACTAGAAGCCAGCATGAGTTTGTCAAAAACAGATCATGCCAAACCTATTTTATTTCATTCTTTGATCAGGTGACTACATTGGTGGACCAGCGGAATGCTGTGGACGTGGTATACTTGGACTTCAGCAAGGTATTTGACAAAGTAGATCACAACCTACTTCTTGGAAAGCTTAAAAAAAGTGGGATAGACAGCACCACCATCAGATGGATTTTTAACTGGCTGACAAACCGCATTCAAAGGATAGTCTTTAATGGTGTGGTACTACATCTACATGGAGGTAAGTAAGCAGTCGGGTGCCACAAGGTTCTGTCCTAGGCCCAGTACTCTTCAACATCTTCATAAATGACCCAGATGAGGGAATAGAAGGGGAACCTATCAAATTTGCAGATGACACTAAGCTGGCAGGAATAGCCAACACCCTTGATGATAGGCTCAGGATCCAGAGGGATCTTGACAGACTTGAACACTGGGCCCTATCTAACAAAATGAAATTCAATGTAGAAAAAAGTAAAGTCTTACACTTAGGCAAGAAAAACCAAAAGTACAAATATAGATTGGGTGAAATCAGGCTTAATAGCAGCAACTGTGAGAGGGATCTTGGAGTCTTAGTGGATAATCAATTAAATATGAATAAACAGTGTGCTGCGGCGGCAGCTAAAAAAGCCAATGCAATCCTAAGTTGCATTAACAGAGGGATTCAATCAAGATCACATGAGGTACTAATTTATTTATTTTTTTTATTTATTTTAATAATATTTCTATACCGCCCTTCTCCCGAAGGACTCAGGGCAGTGAACAGGGCAAGAATAAAAATACGGAATTACAAAAATTAAAAAAGGATTAAATACATGCCCACTAAAATAATCAATACATATTAAAACCCCAATAAAATGACAGTAAAAAAAAAACCCACCAATCCCCCATCAGGCCAGGCCGGCTTGTTCGAACAAGTATGTTTTTAGATCGCGGCGAAAGGAGCGAAGATCGGGCGCCATCCGGAGCTCAACCGGTAACTGATTCCATAGCTCCGGGGCGCCCACAGAGAAGGATCTCCCCCTGGGGGCCACCAATTGACATTCTCTGATCGGTGGCACCCTGAGGAGGCCCTCTCTGTGGGAACGCACAGGGCGAAGGGAGATTGATGCCGGCAGCAGGTGTTCCCTAAGGTACTCCGGACCCCTGCCATGTAGGGCTTTAAACACCATTACTAGTACCTTGAATCTCACCCGGAAGACAACTGGTAACCAATGCAGCTCACGGAGCAGAGGTGTAACATGGGAGTATCGGGAGACTCCCAACACAACTCTCGCGGCTGCATTCTGTACCAGTTGGAGCCTCCGGGTGGTCCTCAAGGACAGCCCCATGTAGAGAGTGTTGCAGTAGTCCAGACGAGAGGTCACGAGCGCATGAGTGACCGTGCATAAATCATCCCGGCCTAGATAATACCACTCTATAAAGCCTTAGTAAGACCACACCTAGAATACTGCAACCAATTTTGGTCTCCACATTATAAAAAGATGTTGAGATTCTAGAGAGAGTGCAGAGAAGAGCAACAAGGATGATTAGGAGACTGGAGGCTAACACTTTTGAAGAACAGTTACAGGAACTGGGCATGGCTAGTCTAGTGAAGAGAAGGACCAGGGGAGACATGATAGCAGAGTTCCAATATTTGAGGGACTGTCACAGAGAGGAGGGGGTCAAGCTATTTTCCAAAGCACCTGAAGGGCAGATAAGGAATGACAGATGGAAACTCATCAAGGAGACATTCAACCTGGAAATAAGGAGAAATTTCCTGACAGTGAGATCAACCAATGGAACAGACTGCCTTCAGATGTTCTTGGTGCTTCATCACTGGAGGCTTTCAAGAAGAGACTGGATTGCCATCTGTCAGAAATGGTGTAGGGACTCCTGCTTGGGCAGAGGGTTGGACTAGATGACCTACAAGGTCCCTTCCAACTTTGTTATTCTATCCTATTCAGAATAACCAATGGCATCCAATAGTTTCCACTTAACCAGTATTGCATTGTATAACTACCGTGACTCTAAAACAGAATAGTTCCACACTCATGCTTCCTTTTGCTTCCTCTCAGGAGCAGCAGAGTGAGAGCCAGGCAATTGAAAATACAAAACAATGGAGCTCCTTTTCTTTGGAGAACAACTATAATCCATCTAACTAGTGAAACAATCGCTACAGACATGCCTCTGTGGAAGGCACAGTTGGGACAGCAACCATCCTAGTTTGCCAACAAGCAGGGTTACTTTTGAGAAGTGCTCCTCCTAGGGCAGACATGTCAAACACAAGGCCCGGGGGCCAGATCCGGCCCGCGAAGTGGTTTCATGCGGCCCGTGAAGCCATCCTGGAAACAGTGAGGGAACGGCCCTCACTGCCTTGGCCCTGGCCTAGAGACCCTCCTCCTGCCAGAGACCCTCAGATCTGTCCCACTCCTGCCCGGGCCCCCATAGGCACCCTTGATGCGAACGATGTAGAGCTGGCCATGCCCACCCAGTAGGCCATACACACTTTAGCCACACCCACCCAGTAGGCCACACCCACCCAGGCCACACCCACCCAGGCCACACCCACCCGGCCCCCTGATGGCAACCGCAATGCTGATGCGGCCCTCAATGGAATTGAGTTTGACACCTCTGTCCTAGGGTGATGCTTAATACATATTAAGGCTTTATTGGTCACATATGTTTTTGTCATTTTGAAGAATATGGAGATACATATTCCTATTCTTCGTAATAGAAGCTCCATACATACTGTTTGTAGGCCCAACATTTAAAAAAATCATCTACATCATCATCACCGTCATCATCTCACAAACAATTCAAATTGGTACTGATCTTTCATGTCCTGAACAGTTTCAGGCCAAAATATTTCAAGGATATTGAATTAATGTGTTTGTGTCACTATTTTTTGTTGTAAATATCATCTGCATTATACTGAAATGAATGTGTGTTTGTGTGTTTCTATAAAGAGCTTAAATAAGATTGATTATGTTAATGATGATGATGATGATGATGGCAATGAAGACAGATGATAGATAGATAGATAGATAGATAGATAGATAGATAGATAGATAGATAGATAGATAGATAGATAGATAGATTGATTGATTGATTGATTGATTGATCTGTTTGTTTCCTATACTATTAATTAATATATTCTACAGTTGATATCTTTTTTACATTTTTGATGTATCTTAGGTTTTATATTTAGATGTTTCAGATCACCCTGTTATTTGCCTGGAAAATTCTCATCACTATAAACATGAACTAGAGGAAAGGGAAGAGGGAGAAAGCAGGCTAAAACCATGAGATATAAAACAGTTAATTATTCAAAGCAATCAAAATTAACTTGCCAATCTAGACAGTGGGCAGCTCAGGACTCTGGGAAACACATCCTCGGAGCAGCCAAGCAGGAGCAGGAAAATTTCCCTCTTTCTCAGGTGAGCTTTAAAAGCAGATAAGGCCAGCTCTGTTTTGCCTTTTTCTTCTTCACGAGTAAAGATTGGGTTTCTCAGCCAGGCTCCCACCAGTTGAGAGATGCACTGGAACCTGGGGAAAAAGATTAGAGAGTCAGAAGAAAGTGGCCATCCAGATGAAATCTACTAGTTTGTTTATTTACATGTTGGATTGACCTGAGCTTTTCCTTGATATGAACAACTCACATTAGTTCTCTGTGTGTTCCTGAATATTCATGAGTATATATGCCTGGCAGTTTAATTGGAGTTAATTGTACACTTAACTCAAATATTAATTTGGAATTACTTGCAGTAGTGATGAATGCACCACTGGAAGACCTGAAAAACCAAATTAAGGACAGATTGTTGTGGACAAAATCTATCTACATGGATACTAAGAAGTCAACAGTCACATGATGGTAGATCATTATAATTCTAAAGAGACAATACTTTTCCTAATATTTGGGGGAGGGGAGAGGGGAAAAGAGCCTTGGTGGAGCAGTGGGCTAATGCCTCCTTAAGTAACACCAGCTGCCTGCAATTAGTGCAGGTTCGCATCCCACCAGGCTCAAGGTTGACTCAGCCTTCCATCCTTCTGAGGTAGGTAAAATGAGGACCCAGATTGTTGGGGGCAATAAGCTGACTTTGTAAAAATACCGCTGGGGGGGGGCGAAAGCCCTAATAAGCAGGCATATACATAGAATGAAGGCTATTGCTAAGCACATTGTGCTTTAGATTGTAAGCCGCCCTGAGTCTTCGGAGAAGGGCGGGATATAAATGGGATTAAAATAAAAAAAAAATTAAAATTAAAAATATGAGAGTCATCTCTCTGGTATACATGATATGATTGTTCAGTGATGGAGTTGAAAGCAATTTTTGATCTGAGATAAAAAGAAATTTATGAGGACATGGGAATCTGAACAGTCAGTGTTGTGAGATGGGCAGCCATGTAGATAATTTTGAAGAAGATGATGATAATGATGATTTTTTTCCCCCTCAGATGTTAGAAGAGGTTGTAGTTCAATAATCCAGACTGCCATCCAGCAGCCATCAACTACTGTCTGCTGCTCTGCTTGAGGCTACAAGTGAGGCATTTAGCAAGCAGCCAAAGTCTCAAAAGCCATTTTCTGTGTGGTTAACTCTATCTTGAATCTCCTGCTTGCTCTGCCAATTGCTTGCTTTCTTTAGCAACTTTTGCCACAGGAAATATTTGCTTCATCTTTCAGGCTGGCAAAGGACTCCTCCAAAGTTTTCCATCTTGGAAACTTGAGAGTATTGCTATGTGCATTTTTTTTTCATCCACAGAACAGCTGATATGATCATTATGTCCATCTGGAAGGCCCAAATCCCCAAAGGGCAAACTACTAAGAGAAATAAAAACAGCACCAGGAGATGACTTCTAGTGAGGTGAGAAGAACCAATACCCACATTCTTGGTGGACATTCCAGTCAAATTTGGCAGTTGGACGTGAGGTGCAGATTGTTGAAATTCTCTTTGAAAGAAAGAGAGGAGTGGAGATTGCCCATGTGTACTTTGGAAAGCTGATTTTTGTGAGCAGAGAAACCATCATTTTTGTAGCACTAAACAACCAGCTGGATATCACAATTTCCATCCTGCTCTGAGCCATAAATGCAGCCTTTGACCAAACTTCATTTTTTTTCCTCCCTTGGACCTTAGATTTTTATGTATTTTTTGTACTAGGTTGTTGTATTTCTTTTGCTTCATATAAACATTAATAAAAATTATGCAACCAGTAAAAACTGCACCTTGGCTAAGGAGAAAGCTGTAGCCAAATATAGATAACCCCGTAGTTTTCTGCAATAACATTAGATCCCAGAAGATCAATTTATAAGGCTCTGAGATTATTGAAGAAACAGAATATAAGGCAGAGAGTAGGGATCTGATGCCCCAGTGCTATGCGGCATGCTTAGGGCTTTCCACACTGCAGGCTCAGCTGCTTGTTTTCCATGCTGCTCCTGGCTTAACCCAACTTCAGAAATTCCAGACACAATTTCTGTGAATTAGCAATGGGCTTAGGTTGGGTTGGCCATTGCAATTGCTGATGGTTGTTCTCCTGCTTGTTCCCCTCCTGTCCTTGCAGGGAAGTCAAACCCCATTGGCTGGCTCTTGGGTGGGGGCAGTGTAGCAGTGCCTGGCTTTTCCTTCAAAGAATAGGTCCCCATCACAACTCCCCATACCCTTCCTGTGCTCTCCCAGAGGTGTACGTATAGAAATACCTGACCCCTGTGGTCAGAGGGTGGGTAAGCAAGGCTGCCCACTAGATGTAAGATTTGAGCAACAGCATAAGTTTCTAGGACTGAGGAGAGTTCATTGACTTAATAGACCATATCTGGATTAACTGAAGGAGTATTTTTTAAAAAGAAAGAAAGAACCAAACCCAACAATTGCCAGCCAGAAGAAATGTAACAATTTAATAGACCAGGAAAAATGCCCAGGGCAATGACCAGCTGCTGGAGGGAAGGGGCATGCCAGGCACTACTCTGCACCTGCTACTAGAATGGAACGAAGTGCTGGGGACCATCTGCTCTGAAAGGCTTAAGACAGCGCAGGTCAACACAGCAATTTAACCAAAGCAAAAAAACATGGAGTACATTTGCACTGGGTTGGAGTGAAAGATGACACCCTTTTCTGCACTCAGGAAGTGAGGAACGCCCCATAATGATGAGCTTAGCAGAAAGTACAGGTCTAGCATTAGCCTCACAAAGCAGATTGCAAACTTACCATGCTTGGAGAAATACGCATGCTTATTATTATTATTTAAATAATAATACGCATGCTTATTATTATTATTTAAGTGACTCACACAGTCACTTCTGCCCAAAGCAAAGCAAAATGTAGACACATATCACACTCAAAAATAAAGGATACACCACAGCAAAGCAAACCAGCAAGCACATACTCACATTCTTCCCTCTAAGAAAGAAAATACAGAGATAGTGGATGATTTGGATTAAGTCACTTTGGTGAAGCCTTGGCTACAGGAAAGGAAACCAGCTATTACACCGCTTTGGAGCATTCATCAAGCCGTCTGCTTTTCTCTGAGAGAATTTTCCTGAAAGGAAGTCTTTATAGGAAAAATTAGCCCCGGGTCCAGACCTTTCTTTAGGATCTTAAGTGTTACGTGTTTGATTATTAGTTTTTCCTTCCTGTGAGAGATCATTGTCTTGTGACTTAACAACATAATTTTGCTGCCATCTAATGGCTCAGTGGATTAGGACGCTGAGCTTGTCGATCAGAAGGTCGGCAGTTTGGCGGGTCGAATCCCGAGTGCCGTGTAACAGAGTGAGCGCCTGTTACTCGTCCCAGCTTCTGCCAACCTAGCAGTTCGAAAGCACGTAAAAATGCAAGTAGAAAAATAGGGACCACTATGGTGGGAAGGTAACAGCGTTCCGTGCGCCTTTGGCATCTAGTCATGCCGGCCACATGACCACGGAGACGTCCTCGGACAAGCGCTGGCTCTTCGGCTTTGAAACAGAGATGAGCACCGGCCCCTAGAGTCGGAAACGACTAGCACGCATGTGCGGGGGAACCTTTACCTTTTAATGGTCAGCCAACCCAGATGTGGTGATGGATTGCACCAAATGACAACCATTTTGCGAATGGCCTATACAACTGGCAGGAGTTTTATGGAGAGATCTGCAATACTTCCTTGGAATTCAAAAAGTGCCCACATCTCTTTTAGAGATTTGGGAAGCAATGAGCACATTTGGAATTCGCTTTATCCAATACTTCTTTTGTTTAGGGATACAGTTATAATGAGTTAACATGTTACCTCTTGGTTATTATTTAGTAATATTGGACTGCTTAGTTGACCAAAAGCACCATTCAGCTTTGTTCCTGCTAGGTATTAAAACAGTACACACCCCGCTACAAATACACACACCCTTAAGATAGTGTTCATATACAGCTCATTATAAGGATTAGGATGTTTGCACATGACTCCCACATCGCCATCCAATTTTACCTCTCAGTACAACATAAGATGGTTCTTCATAAATAATTGAAGAAAAAGAAACCTGGGTCTTCTTTGTACAGAAGATCTATTCTATCTCCAGAATTCAAGCAGATTGAGTCTTTTTACTTGTTGTATTCTACACCTCTAAAGTTTTCTTGTAGAAACTTGTTTTCCCTTATCTTCTAATATGTCCAAACAGACTGCTTGAAAATCTCAGAAGTAGCCAGAAATATGTTAAATACTCTTTTGGATAAAGCTGGTGACCATTAACCTAATTTTCAAGGCAATTATATAGTTTGCCACTGCCTTTTTCAGAAATGCTTCTTCAAGTTCCTACTGTCAAAATGCTTCTTAGAAGAAAATCTGGGATACTTAGGAAATGCTACTTTATATAGTCTGAAACCTTGAAGCTATTATCCAATAATTCAACAACATTCTGTTTCTCTGATGCTTTGCTTTAGAAGTATACAGAAGAAAATTAAAAGGGGGAGGAAATTTATATTTAAAAAAGGGCTGGTGGCAGAGTTGCACACCAACTTCCTGTCCACCGGTTGGTCTCTACAAATGCCTCTAATGTATTCATCATAGTGAATACATTGTTTTAAACATAGGATGAATTTTATTTTGGTTTTGGAAAGAGTAGCAAGGAACTGTTTTAGGATATCACTTTACCTAATTTGGATTGCAGAAGAAATATTAAATTGTTCTGTCTTGCAGATTTAATCCACATATCTGGCTAGCATTAGCAAATACATTCCAGAAGCAACATCTGGACTATTCGGTATCAGTAACTCCAGACCAAAGTGATCAAACCAAAGGTGAACTTCTCAAAATTGATGAAAATATTCCAAAATATTATTGGAATATACATATGCTTCCATACCCACCCAATCCTGACAAGGAGAGCATTTGTTTTGTTTTTATTAAATCGATTAATAATGTTCTTTCAAGATTATTTTGATCACTGTTTTTGTCATAAAAGAAGAACCACGAAGAATAGAAAGGTGAAATCTTTTGTAATGGAACTGTAGAGCAGGAAATTCTAGGACTATGATCTGCAGTTAAATTCTTGGGTCCATGTATGGAAAACACGGTTAAGTTTGATTGTGTAAGAACAGCTGTTTACTGTTAAGGAAAACCATGCCTTTTAGAGACAGTTGGAAATAACCATTGTCTCTTGTTAATGAGCAAAGGAATGTTGATGAAATTAGGTACATACCCTTAACTGGCTATAGAACACCTGGAATTTGGCCCAATTATATCAATGTATCTTCTTTATACAGTTTGCCTTAGACAGTTGCATGGGGCTTTCCATTCTGCCTTTGTTAAGGTGAGCAATAATTCTTTCTTTCTGGCAAGGAAAGGCGGGGGGGGGGGGGCAGGAAGCTTTTGTTTTGAGAAGGGAATAGATTCTTTAGTTATTATGCAGGCAGAGAAGTTGGACCTAGTTTTTGCCATGTCCATTGGAACAGAGCAGGATATCCTAAAAGTGAAATATCTTTTTATTTCAGCCATAACATTTTATTTATTATGGCATGACTGTCATCACATATCAGAAGTTGGGTGACTAATCCTGTACCATTGTTGCTAGGGATCCTGGACAGCTATTGGTTATCTGAAAGTAGTTCAAAGATCTGCTGTTGATCTGAAACTTTGGAGATGGAGATGGTTTTGAGAGAGAATTCAGCTGATAAAGGGGGAAAAATTCTCTCAGAGGGAACCAGTCCTAAGAAGATGATTTTCCCAAAGACAGAAAGCAGGCTACTGCATACTGATTTTACCACTTTGGTTGGAAATGCTAATTTTTTATATCTCTTATGTAAAATAAGCAGAAAGTTTAAGAACCAAGAAGGTCCTTGATGGAAATTGTGAGCAAAGAATCTTAGTTGTACGTCAGACACTAATTTACTTGTAACCTAACAAGGGGAAGAGCAAGAATAAACAAGTCTGTTTGCAATATTCAGCCTTGGTTGGTTCACTCAAACTGCTCCCTGAATGTGAGCCACAAAAAGCTACTTTGAACTTAATGAGGGATAGAAGGAATTTTTGAATCACTAGCAATAGTGATTTTTCCCCACTTGGAAGCCTCTAAGCCATGGGTGTCAAACTCACCATGTCATGTGCCATGTCACGATGTATTGCAACTTTTTTTGCATTGCCAGAGCTGGGGTGGGCACAGCCTCCATATGATGCAACCGGCCCGCAGGCTGGCTGTTTGACACCCCTGCTCTAAGCATTCCTTGAGTGCTTATATAAATGTTTTACTTGTTGCTTATTTTCAATAAGTGAAGTCCAGATAATAGCACAATATCACTCTTGTTCTCGTTAGCTGCGAAGTCGTGTCCGACCCATTGCGACCCTATGGACAACGTTCCTCCAGGCCTTCCTGTCCTCTACCATCTTCTGGAGTCCATTTAAGCTGACGCCTACTGCTTCAGTGACTCCATCCAGCCACCTCATTCTCTGTCGTCCCATTCTTCTATTGCCCTGAATCTTTCCCAGCTTTAGGCTCTTCTCCAGTGAGTCCTTCCTTCTCATTAGGTGGCCAAAGGATTTGAGTTTTAGCTTCAGGATCTGGCCTTCTAAAGAGCAGTCAGGGTTTATCTCCTCTAGGACTGACCGGTTTGATCGCCTTGCAGTCCAAGGGACTCGCAGGAGTCTTCTCCAGCACCATAGCTCAAAGGCCTCAATTCTTTGGCGCTCAGCCTTTTTTATGGTCCAACTTTCACTGCCATACATTGCAACTGGGAAGACCATAGCCTTGACTATACACACTTTTGTTGGCAGGGTGATGTCTCTGCTTTTTAGTGTGCTGTCTAGATTTGTCATGGCTTTCCTCCCGAGGAGCAAGCGTCTTTTAATTTCTTGGCTACAGTCCCCATCTGCAGTGATCTTGGAGCCCAGGAAAATAAAATCTGTCACTACCTCCATTTCTTCCCCATATCACTCTTAACCACCTTTAAATATATTTAGGTAACTTAACTGAATTTAATTTAATTTAATTATACCAAGTGTAGTTTTATGTTGGACACATATTTGGGTATGTAGCCTTCAATCAATCAATCAAAATAGAGCTGGAAAGGATCTTGGAGGTCTTTTAGTCCCACCCCCTGTTCAAGCAGGAGACCCTATATCATTTCAGATAGGTGGCTGTCCAATCTTTTCTTTAAAAAAACCTCCAGTGATGAAGCACCTACACCATATGAAAGCAAGCTATTCCACAAGTTAATTGTCCTCACTGTTAGGAAGTTTCTCCTTAATTCCAGGTTGCTTCTCTCCTTGATTAGTTTCCATCCATTGCTTCCTGTCTTGCCTTCTGGTGCTTTGGAAAATAAGTTGACCTCCTCCTCTTTGTGGCAGCCCTTTTAAATACAGGAATACTGCTATTATGTCATCCCTAGTCCTTCTTTTCTTTAGACTGGCCATACCCAATTCCTGCAACCGTTCTTCATATGTTTTTGTCTCCAGGCCCTTAATCAACTTAGTTGCTCTTTGTTGCACTTTTTCCAAAGTCTCAACATCTTTTTTGTAATGTGGTGACCAAAACTATACGGTGTATCCAGGTGTAGTCTTTCTAAGGCTTTATAAAGTGATACTAATACTTCACGTGATTTTGATTCTGTGCCTCTATTTATAAAACCAAGCAGCTTTTTTGGCTGCTGCCGCACACTGCTGGCTCATGTTTAGAACTAAGGAGAAACTTCTTGACAGTTAGAACAATTAACCAGTGGAACAACCTGCCTCCAGAAGTGGCGAATGCTCCAACACTGGAAGTTTTTAAGAAGAGACTGGACAGCCATTTGCCTGAAATGGTATAGGGTTTCCTGCCTGAGCAGGGGGTTGGACTAGATGACCTCCAAGGTCCCTTCCAACATCATCATCATCATCATCATCATCATCATCATCATTATTATTATTATTATTATCCACTAGAATTCCAAGGTCCTTCTCACAGTTACTGTTTTTGAGCCAGGTTTCATCTAATATGTACTTGTATCTTTGGTTTTTCCTGCCTAGGTTTAAAACCTTGCTTTTCTCCATATTAAATTTCATGTTGCTGGATAGGACCAGTGGTGGGATTCAGTCAGTTCTCACCAGTTCAGTAGAACTGGTAGCTAATTTTTTGTTGACTTCAATGAACTAACTGATGCCCTAGCCCTTTTACGCTAGGCCCAGAACAGACTGCCAGAAGTGCATGGATGCCACTTCTAGAAGTCTGTTCTGAGCCAGGGAGGACTCCCAGGCCCAGAATGTCACACCAGAAGTGTGTAGACACCACTTCCGGAAGTCCATTCTGAGCCTGGGAGGCCTCCCCCAGGCCTCTGAGGGTGACAATGGACTTTCAGAAGTGGCATCCATGCACTTCTGGTGGGTTGTTCTGGCCCTGGGTGCCCTCCCCAGCTCAGAACGGATTTTCAGAAGTGGCGTCCATGCAGAGAACCAGTTGTTCAGGTATTTGAATCCCACCACTGGATAGGGCTCATTGTTCAAGTCTGTTAAGAATTTTTTAGGTCCTAAGCTTGTCTTCTGGGTTGTTGGCTATTCCTGCCAGCTTAGTGTCATCTGATGAGTTCCCCTTCTATTCCCTCATCTATGTCATTTATAAAAATATTGAAGAGTACTGGGCCTAAGACAGAACCTTGTGGTACTCCACTGCTTACTTACTTCCATTTAGATGTAATACCATTAAGGACTACTCATTGAGTATGGTTTGTCAGCCTGTTACAAATCCATCTGTGGGTGATGCTGTCTATCCCACATTTTTCTAGCTTATCAAGAAGTAGGTCTACTTTGTCGAATACCTTGCTGAAGTCTAAGTATACTATACCCACAGCATTTTGCTGGTCTACTAATTTAGTCATTCTGTCAAAGAATGAAATAAGATTGCTTTGACATGATCTGTTTTTAACGAACCCATGCTCGCTTTTAATAATAACTTTATTTGTTTCTAGGTGTTCACAGATCTGTTTTTTTCCCCCAGTATCTTCCCAGCTATTGATGTTTTCCGAAAATATTCTTTCCAATTCTTTTGAGGTGCAGTCCATCCCCTGCCAGTAGCCCTTCACGTAGATAATGCAGACCATGGTCTAGGAAGCCAAAGTTCTGTTGATGACACCAGTTTTTAAGCCCTCAACAAGTCACTCAAAAGCCACAGGTAGTTCTCATCCTAAAAAGTTTCCATAACATGATTAAAACCAGGATTTTTCAGAGACTATCTCATCATGCATGGTTTTCCAAAACCTGATTCAAAACAACAAAAGAGAATTCAATTGGTAAAAGAAAAATAAATTTCTGTAACGATGGCAAATTGCCAATTGGTGACAATTTATTATATTTAACTAAGACTGTCATATGTTCTTTCATTAAGAGACACTAAAATGAGAAAGAATATTCTCTTAAGCAGGCTTGAATCAATTTTCAGTAGTTTAAATGGCAGCTTATAGCATCTTTCCTGACTTTGTTTATCTTCCCCAGCAATATAAAATTGCATGGATGTCTGAGAGAATACCAATACTGATTTAAGCTATGTTGGACCCAATCAACTGAGCCATTGCACACAGGAACTGAGTCAAGGACAGTAGAGGACAATAGTCGGGATCCATTTCTAGACTGTTTGGTGATTTGTTATTGATGGACAAACTTTCTGTGTCCCCTTTGGTTAACAGCTATAACAAGGAGAAGAAGTGTGACACACGAATACAGTACATGGGAATTCATTTTGCATTGGACTCTGGTCTGCAGATTTTGACTTTATATAAAAAACAAAGTTGAGCCAGATGTCTCTGCACCATGGGAATGGGCATCCTTTGGGTACGCATCAGTTCTTTACTGACCAAAGTTCCATGGAGGAGAAGAACCTTGGAAACCAGGGAATGCACATATACACAAACACACCCACCTTAATATAAACCCAGAATGCTCTTCCCTTACATCATTTTGAATCAAGATTCAGAGAGCATATTAAAAATTTCCAAGTTGCAGCTGCTCTAAAACAGGTATGGATGTATTTTCATTTTGTTTTGGGATTTTTTTAAAAAGAGAATTTTTAGCAACTAAAGAAATTGGCCTGCTTTACAAGATTAAACTGAATAAAAAGGTAAAAGGTAAAGGTTCCCCTGCACATGCGTGCTAGTCGTTTCCGACTGTAGGGGCCAGTGCTCATCTCTGTTTCAAAGACGAAGAGCCAGCGCTTGCCCGAGGACGTCTCCGTGGTCATGTGGCTGGCATGACTAGACGCCAAAGGCGCACGGAACACTGAGCTTGTCGATCAGAAGGTCGGCAGTTTGGCGGGTCGAGTCCCAAGTGCCGCGTAGCAGAGCGAGCGCCTGTTACTCGTCCCAGCTTATGTCAACCTAGCAGTTCGAAAGCACGTAAAAATGCAAGTAGAAAAATAGGGACTACTACGGTGGGAAGGTAAACTGAATATTATAGAGCAAATAAATGCAAAAGTGTAAAAATAAGTCATTATGGTCATTATAGTTTACTGACACCCTATTTGCCTGCCTGATGCATGTTTTGCCCTCACCTCTAACTTTTTGTATGAACAAAGAATCAGAAGAAGTGCCACATAGCCTAGAACCAGAAGGGCATCATTCCAGATGTTGTAATGCTCTGTTAGAGATGCTTAGGACCAACTTTTTGTATAGAAGCACATTGAGGATCCTGACAACTCATGGTGAGAGTACTTAAGAAACAGCTGCTGATTCCATATCTCTTAATGACAAAATGACTTATCAGACAGAAAACATTTATCTAAAGGGGAATAGACCCTCCCTCCCCTGAAATCATGAAAAAATTCATTCCTTCTTGGAGTCAAAAAATCTGGCAAACAACAGGAATCCAAATGAGGTTTCAGACCTCCTTTTATGTATAATGTGTCTAATATGGTCTGCTGGGTATGTAAGCCTGTCTTGCAGAGGATTTTGTTTTAATACTATTTGCTCTGAAACCATTGAGCCTGACTTACTTCTACAGCACTTTAATTCTGTCAAAATTTTAAGTCACCAGGTTGCATCTGCTTGATCCTGTGCTAAGAGGTTATGGACCTAATTCGCTGCTGCTCTAGCCTGTGCCTGGAAGCAGTAGGAAAAGACAGATGGCTCAGAAAGAAATAATACCTGGGGGAAATGCCAAATAGCTCACTTAGCTGCAGAGGCAGCAAAAATATACAGAGCAGATTCAAGGTGAAGGCTCTCTTCTTCAAAGATAATCTCTGAGGTGTTCTCAGCATAGCAACAAACTAAGAAATGTGGGGCAAAAGAAACAGACAAGCCAAAGTGGTGGATCCGTTTTTTTGTCGAAGAGGATCAGCTGTTCATCCGCCTCAGAAGGAGGCAAAGCCAGAAGAAGCATGCAATGGAGCGACCGTGTGAGCCTGCAACTTTAACCATTCACTGTTCCTGTTATGCAAATTCTGTGGCAGGAGGATGCAGAAAGGACAGAAAATGCAAGAGCCTGTACTTTTCATAATGGAAATTGCAGAGCCACCACATGGAATAAGGAAGGAAATAAAAGACAAACAGGCTTTTACCGATTGGTCTCCTTGAATCATACTGTGTCCTGCATCAACTATAATTTGTCAATGTCACATTAGTTGGATCTCTACAGCCACAAAAAGGAAAGCAAGCAAAAGTAGATGGAAAGACCAGACCAGCAAGTAAAGCTTCCAAGGGAAAAGAGAGAAGCCAGAGTGTGATGTTGCTGCAAAAAAAAAAAAGTAGAAGTCGAAAGAAAGATGACTCAGACAAGACAGCTTAGCAACATATGTGGGTGACCGTTAGCCTGAGGGGAAATGGAAAGTCACACGCATGTCCACCAAGAGTGGGTCAAAGACTACCAAATTTTTCAGAGAAGGTAGTTGGTGACGTAACCTGTAGCACTGGGTTTCTAACAGAAATGGACTTTAGTATAATTCCTTCCCTGCTGTGGAGATGAGTTTCAGGGAATGAGCGCAAGAGCCTCGTGAAGGATGTCTTGTAAGAGCCCATCCTTCAGGAAGGCCTACTGACATGAACACCACAGTAAGAGGAATGCAGCACAGTACACTGCTACTGACTGTGTTATACAGTTGCTGCTAACTCAGCCTTCACCTCTTGAACCATGTTTTCCACTACAGTAGAAGAAGGCTGTTTGAGGGCAACAGTGAAGCAAAATACAAGTGGGCTTTTGCAGATGCAGTACAGAAGTCTTCCTTTCTATATTCCTTTATTTCTCTTTCTGGTTCTATGCATTTGGCCACAGTATAATTAAGATGCCATCAGTAATGCTTTACTGGACAGTTTGTTTTTTTTAAAAAAATGAGTTCTTGATTTCAACATATGCATATGCAATGTAGGACTTAGATCTTGAGGAATAGACCAATAACTTTTTAAAGTACCAGCTTAAAACTATTAAGCAAGATAATTGACTCCATACAAGCTAAGCAAAATATATCATGATGATCTGGATTACAGTAAAATCTCTAAAGTGAATTAAGATTAGGGAGGGGTACAGAAACTGTTGTCTGAATGTTTCTAGAAAACAGATATCAAGATTTATCCATATCCCCCCCTTAATGTATATACATACACACACACATACATATACACACACACACAAATACACACACACACACACACACTGTCAAAGTGGTACATCAACAGTTATGTTACTGATTATGTTCAAATATATGATTATGATTTGTTCTATAAATCTTAACCTCTGTACATTACCTGAATATAAAATAGTTATTCATTTATTGAATTTATGTGATGTATTAAATGCAGATCTCCGTGATAGCTGTATATGCCTCTCTCCTCGCATTTTTCATCACAATAACAATCCTGGGAGGTAGGTTGGACTGAGAGGGGAAGGTGACTGACCCAAGCCTACAGTAATATATATAAAGCATATATACTATATAGCAATTCTGAGCTGTTCCTGGGGACAGGAAGCCTTACTGATACTATATAAGCATGCAGTATAGATTGTATAATGTAGGTCAGCAAAAGTTCTTGCAAGGATCAGCAACAATTGAGTCTTTGGGGCCTCAGCTGACTCAAGCATCTTCCTGTTTTACCTCCCATTAGGACTTCTAAGAGAATCTAAGAAACAGGAGAGCCAATTTGGTCTAGTGGTTAAGTCCTCAGGCAGAAACCAGGAGGCTGTTAGTTCTAATCTTGTCTTAGGCATGACCAATGAATCAATACTTGGTTGATCCAAAAGAAGCAGACTCTGCCCTTGTGGGAAAATGCTAGGAAATTTTAAAAAGCATATGACCATGCTTTATATGGAAGGTCTCTTTCTAAAATTCCAGCATATACTTTTGACCCATTTATGTGATCTGTTTGGCACATCATTTATGTGCATTAAAGTAGGTTAGAAGTATTTAAGGATATATTGCATATAGCACAAATATCAGCAAGTAAAGCTCAATATACACACGTGTAATATTTATTGCATTCAATGAACCATACACAAAGAGTGGCATGGTGGCCTAGTGGTGAAAACACTCACCTCCCACGCAGAAGGTTGAATGATCAATCCCAGGCAGTTGTTTCTTAACTAAGGTGCAAAGAAAAAATATCTGCTACAAATATTTGTAGGCATTAGGAGGGGCATCTGGCCAGTAAATGCTCAGCTCCATCCAGTCACTCCGATTCTACCCTGAATTAAGGGATTATAGAGTTGTAAAAAGGGAGGTTTTTCTTAATGAGCCATGCTCAATATAAAAACAGATAAATAAGATATAAAAGCATATATTAACCTCAACATACTCAACTTTTTACATTATCTCAGCAATGACAAATAAAATAAACGTGTAAGATCTGAGATAATAGGAGCAGTGAAAAAATAAAAACATATTATTGGGAATAAATAATCCAATTACCGTACATGTGCAGTTATTAATATGACATTGAATATTTTCAGTAAAACAGGTAATTGCAATTTTATAATTAATGGAATATTAAGTATCATGTCAATTATTACCAGAATATAAATTAGTAGTATAACAATTTTCTTCCCCAACTGTATCTTAGAGCTTGTCTCCTAAACATCAAAAATTCTTTCTTTAATTTTGGCACTGCCAAATTATTATTGCAAATCATAGATAAAGAACATTTTGTGGAAATACATAGGAAACCTGATTGCAATTAAACAAGTATAAAAACTGCCATACCTTTTTATAGAATGTGTTATGAATATAGCTAATAAATTATTTGGCTTGGAGCAGAAAGAGCTATTTTCTGAGCTGTGGGAGGGATGAGACTGCACATGGCCACTGCCCTCAGATGAGAGGCAAGGGACATAGATTTGGCCTGCCCCTCCCACTGTGGAGAGATTCCCTCTGCACCTTGGGTGACAGAGGACAGTTGTGGGGGTGACTAGGGATGGAGTGGAGTGGAGTGGAATAGAATGGGAGGTTCTTAATTTGAATGATGTGGGAAAGGGAGGCTACCCAAATTTAGGCACTACTCAAACTTAGGTTCTGAATGTCTTCTGTTTGTGTTTAATAGGATGAGTCTTTTTGGTATGTGTTATGTAGCGGGTTCTTCGCACAGGAAAGAAGACGAGGCAAGTGAATTCAGCAAAACTCATGGTTTATTGCTTGCAGGATCTGAACTGAGAATTGGGCTGCAGCTTGCAGCAATTTATAGCCAGGCCCCTAGGCGGCAGCCAATGGGTTTAAAGTAACCATTGCCGCCTAGGGGCAGCCAATAGCAACACTGGAGACCTGCAGTCTGGGTTGCTGGAGAGCCGTTAGCTGCCCCAGCTTACCACATGATGCTACAATTGAGCCCAATACATAACAGTATGTATAACGGGCTGTGAGAAAAATTTGAGAAACACGAGGAACAATTGCAGTGGTGAGATAAGAGAAATTTCAGTCTGGAACAGAAATGTAATTTGAGAAAGTGTCTCACAGTTAACCCTCCCTAGTTCTCGTTTGGATAAAAGCAAGGAGGGGAGAGGTGCTTACAGACTTGCAAGATTCTGCTATTGTAATCCTATAATGAAATACGTTTTGGCATTCATGACTAACTTCTTTGCCTAGTCTACCTCAAGGGGCTGGGGAAGATTTAGATGGTGAAAGGAAGAGAAAGGAGAGGAGAATATTGCTATGGGGACAGGCATGGAGAGATATGGCAGGAGACAGGGAGTGGGCCCCCTCAGTAAAAGCAGCCTCTCAGACTGATACCATGTTCTAGTCCTGTGGTGGCAAACCTATGGCATGCATGCCACAGGTGGCACACAGAGTCGTCTCTGGGGGCATGCATGCCATCACCCCAGAGGGACGTGGGGCTGGGCTGTTCCTCTCCCCCCTTCCACATTCACCAGTGCTTTCGCTCTCTTTCTCTGCACCAGGAATCAGGGAGCAGCTGCAAGAACTGGGTGGGGAGAGGTGAGAAGCCAGAAGCAGCGCAGAGAAAGAGGTGTCCAGATGAGCTCAAGGGCCAGGAAGGGAATGGGGAAAAAGATCGCTCTTGCCACAATCTCCCTTCTGCTGGCCACTGGGAAGCCTGGCGGCATGGTTTGGCATGGCTACACCGGGAAACTCCAGCACCCTGGACTTCCAAGTGAGTTTCGGTGCTCCCCAGGTTTTACTGTGGCAATGGGACAAAACTCAACAAAGCATTGAGTTCTCTTCGCACGGGTTTGTGGTGCCTTTGCAAGAATGGCTGCTCACCTCTGCCTTCCCATCTCCCCTTAGCTAAGGGGCGCTTTGGCATGGGCAGCTGGGGAAGGGGAGGCCTGGCTTCTCTCAGGGGGCCGAATTAAACGCACATTGGAAGGGGAACCTCTGAGTCGGGGACAGCCAAAGTTTGTCCCCCAGCTTGGGAGAGGAGGTCCTTCCTTTCTGCATGGAGCGACTCCCGCCTCCCACAGCAAAACTCTGCAGGGGTGAGAATTGCGGAGTTTAGGCAGTGTGTAGAACATGCAAGATGATTGAAAGCCCTTCTTAAAATTTTATGGAGGGCGGTGGAGGGGGAGAAGCCAGCACAGAAAATTTGGGCAGGGCGATCCGTGTGGGGGGGTGGAGGGGAAACTGCGGCAGCAAGGCAATCTGTGTTGTGAGTGGGGGGGAAACCTGCCCCACTTGTTCCATGGCCACTTTTGGCTGAGCCTCATTGCAGCAGCATTGTGCACAATACAAGAGGTGGCAAACAGCTGCGTCATGCTGGAACCGGCCATTTGCCGCCTCCTGCCCAATGCCATTGCCATGAGGCTGCAGAACAAGCCGGGTGGTGGTAAGAAACCAGTATACCGGTTCCTTATCTCCGCCCAGCTTGTTCCACGGCCTCATTGCAGCGGCATTGGGTGTGACACGCAAGGCGGCAAATGGCCACAGCCAGAGACAAACAGCCACATCGTGCCAAAACCAGTTGTTTGCTGCCTTTTGCCCAATGCCACTGCCATGAAGTGCCCCTCTGGCTCCTGGGAGTTGTGCTGGCATCCTTCGTGCGGGGCGTCCTTTGTGGTGAGTTTCTGGAAAGATTTGCAATGGGGGTGGGTGCCTCATGGCAGCTGCATTGGGTGCAATGTGCGAGGTGGCAAACAGTCATATCATGCCAAAACCAAGGGGCCTGCAGGCTGTGGCTGCTGATGGACACAGTTGGCCCCCATGCGCTTGCTGTCTGCAGGGGCTGATGGTGTCAGGCAGCAGCTGCCCGAGCCCTTGCCTCACTTTTCCCTGCAGCAATGGCAGTCCTGCCCTTCCCCTTTCCTCCCCTCCCCTCATCCCACAGGATGAGCCTCCTGCCCACCGTACCACCCACCAGAGACCCCCTGGATTTCCCCCAACCCTGCCTGCCTCCCACATGCATCCCTTCCCATGAGCAACATCGAGGTGGCCATGCCCACCCTGGCCACGCCCACCCAGTCTGCCATGACCACTGCAGCCACACCCACCCAATGGGCCACACCCACCCAATGCACCACACCAACACAATGGTCCATGCCCACCTGGCACCCGACAATACATAAGTGGGTTTTGGGTTGCAGTTTGGGCACTCAGTCTCTAAAAGTTTCACCATCATTGTTCTAGTCTCTATGCTCAGTCCCAAGATCTGGTCTCTGAAGCTTTGATGACAACTCTGCTGCCAAATGTTAATAAAATTCATTAAAATATGTAAAATTCAATACAAGCATTAAAACATTTGTTATTATAGCAGATAAAGTAATGGAGAAATGTTAGGAACTTTTGATAAAATCATCACTCTGTTTAGCAGCAGCCTACATACAGCTTGCTTACCTCCATATTGATATGTCCTTATTTACTTTCATTAAATATTCAGTTTTACGTGAATCAGGCCAAAATGATTTTCATATCAAGAGAGGCTCCAAAAATTTTCACGTGCTGAAGTGGAAACAGTACAACAAATAATGTGAAAAATTTTCTATGATTTCCTTGGAACATAGGAGTGGATATTATATGGGATATTAAAAAAAACCCATCTCTGGTGGCCTTTACATTCCTTTGTAAAAGAAATTATTACAAGTGGAAATTTGCCATTTCTGTTCTTCAGCTCTTTGTCTTTAGGACAGAGAAAGAGTCCAATGAAACTAGAGATACTAAATATCCAGGATCGCAGACTTAAATAGGAGATTCCTGCTATTATATGGAGCACGCTTTTTCCATCTGACTCTCCATTCCATTCTCCCCTTAGGGAGCTATACTACGTGCAAAATGGGGCAGAGGTTTTCCTGAGCTAAAGCTTGTTATTTATCAAGCAGTTTAGTTTTTATTATATTGATTTTTTGTTGTTGTGGAAGTTATCTACAGAATGTGTTATATCAAAAGTTTTGTGTATTACGTATGCTATATTTTATTGCATTTTATGTCATGTTCCTTGGATATTGCCATAATACTGTGCAAACAAAGAGCAGTTGCATAATATCTTAAATGAAAATTAAGAAATTAAATGCAAGTTTACAATTGGATGGTGTAGTGCAGGATGTTAACTCAGCTATCCTGGGTGGCTGATATTGGGGGAGGACAGCTGGGCAACTAATATGACACGGGCACAAATGTTGCATGCCAAGAGGACCTTAGATATAATTCAATTCACTCTAACCATGGAAGAGCCCGCATTATGGGATAAATTGCCACTGGAAGTGAAACAAGCTTCATCCTTATCACAGAGTAAGGGAACCACAATATTTTTATGTTTCTTGTCTGCTAATATGATTATTTTTTATTTTAATTTATATCTGCTATGTTTATTGCTTTTACAGAAACTTCTGTTTCTCTTTAATGCTTTCTAAAACTATTAAGAGTTAAGACAGCTTAGTTATTTCCTACATAAATGAAGCTTTCCATCTTCATCCATCCAGATAATGTGGAGGGAGAAGTTCATGATGATGGAAACTTTTTCTTCCTTATCTATGTTCCTTCTCTTAAATTCTTTCTTTCTTTCTTTCCTTTCCTTTCCTTTTTCTTTCCCTTCATTTGTTTTATACATAGTTTCTACAAAGCAAAAGAAAAGCATTTTGATATCATGCTCCTTCAGCAGTGGATACTTCATTCCTCTTCTGCTCTGTAGCTTCCAAAATTGGAGGAGTTTATTTTCTGCCTAAAGGTAGGTAAAGGTTCCCCCGCACATGCGTGCTAGTCGTTTCCGACTCTAGGGGCCGGTGCTCATCTCTGTTTCAAAGCCGAAGAGCCAGCGCTTGTCCAAGGACATCTCCGTGGTCATGTGGCCGACATGACTAGACGCCAAAGGCGCACGGAACGCTGTTACCTTCCCACCGTAGTGGTCCCTATTTTTCTACTTGCATTTTTACGTGCTTTCGAACTGCTAGGTTGGCAGAAGCTGGGACAAGTAACAGGAGCTCACTCTGTTACACGGCACTCGGGATTCGACCTGCCAAACCGCCGACCTTCTGATCAACAAGCTCAGCGTCCTAACCCACTGAGCCACCGTGTCCCTTATTTTCTGCATAAGTCTTCCTTAATGGATGGCCTAATCAGGCCAGCAGGGCCATAAAGAATTGCCTCCTGGGAGATTGGTGTCACTCAAGATGCAGCTAGCCACGTTGTAAACTGAATGGCATTATTTATACAGTGACCCTTTCATAAATGATATAAGAAATGATACAGGAAATACTCAAAAAGTATCTCAAGGTCTGTACAGCATAAAATATAGTAGTCTCACTTCGGTTTTGGCTTTTAACCAAAGCTACTGGTAATATCAAAGGCCTATAACAAAATTAATGATACAACCAGACAGCCAAGTAAAGAGACACACAGGCTGTTGTAAGAAACAGAAAACCAAATCTATTGGAAATGAAGATAACAGAAAAGCCTGACAGCCATGGTTAAGTAACTAATATAACAGATGTCAGATAAAATAAATAATTTGATGTACATTTCCAACTGGTTGCTCTACTGAATTTCAGAGAAAGGTTTTAAGTTTTTGTAGACATCTCTAATCCTCTCTGTGGATTCTCAGTTTTAAAAACAGTTAAATTTATCTTTGTTAAAAGAAAAAAAGTGGTTTAAGAAAAGAATCAAATGTGAGGACAAATTCTAAAGATTGTATCGTGTTTTCCATTAAGTTATTGATATGTCCTTTACCCTTGTGTATGTACAATATGCATACATTTAATAGCAACAGCCAACATAACATAAAGTGGTTCCATTGTAAGATATTTAATTTTGGTCATAGCTTGAGATATTGGAAAAGTTATTTGATTAAATATGAATTATAAAAATACAGTAAAATAGCCCATTCCCCTAGTCCTGGGGATTCAGGGCTATTCCTGATTCTTGATCTTTTGATAAAGTATATAATATGTTTAATATCTGCTATTCTCAGTTTCAGATTAAATATAGAGTTAAGATTGTTCTCATGAAAGCTAATGAATGTGAGACCTAGGTATTCTAGATAGCCCTCCATGGATAGAAGTCCAGTTCTCATGAATGACCAGCATCATAAGAGGCAGAACTTGCTCAAAGTGCACACAAAGTTTGCTCCCTGTACCCAAATCAGCTCCTCCCTTCACTCCCTGCTCTAAAGTGTTTGAGCCTGATGTGTGGTCCTGAAGCAGATGACACACTTCTTAGGAAAAATCAGATCAATGGACAAGCAACAGCTCTTGAGCCAAAGCTGTGGAGAAGAAGTAGAATAGTCCTCTTGTCTTAGGATCTTCTTACACCTCCCCTGTTTTGCTTGGCAAGGGAGAAGGTAGCTCCTCTCTCCACCTCTCCTGCTTCCCTTCCAGCCTCTCACAAGCATTATTTGTAGCAAAGGATGACCACTTTACCTCCAACTCCATCTCCTCATCTCTTTACCTTCAGAAACCTTGTTGACTCAACTTGTCCACCTCCCATGCCATATTCTGAACAAATGTAAGACAAGCTCTCATTTGAATGGTAAATGATTTAGGGAGGAGAAACTCCCCCCCCTATATATATATAGTCGACCTGTATCAGATTTATACATTGGTCCCTGGCAGTGGGACCTGACTATTGCCCTTATGCCGTCTCTATGATTTATATGAGGAGAAAAAATGCTATATTTCCAGGGACAAGATGATAGTCACTACTATTTAGTGCTCTGCTGCCTGAAGGTTCCACAAAGTTTTGGAAGAGCCAGGTAGAAATTTCTATATTTAATCTGTTTCTATTGTTTCTCACAGACTCTACTGGCCATTCATGGCCAGTAAATCTGCAGGCAGGGCATTTTCTCTGAAGGCAAATCTGCATTAAATGGCTGCAGAAATTAGAAATGAGCAGAGACGTCTGCTCATTACTCTGTCAAGGGGAAAACAGAGAGAAAACTATTTTTATAACAGGCCTTTGGTAATACAGAAATGTAGGAAGACCTCACAGCAAGTCTGTCCATTTTTGCACATTCTAGTATTTTTAAAATTATTTCTTCCTCTGATGGTATTTCTTCATTTTTCCAGTATTGTACGAATATGATTCTTGCCGCTGTTGTCATGTGTAGAATCAAGTATATACTTTGTTTGTCAATCTTTTCTAGCATTATAACTAATTTAAAAAGTTCAGGTTTAAAATCTACATGTTTTCCCAACATCTTTTCTAGCCAAATATGTATTTTTGTCCAATATCTCTTTGCTTAAACACATGTCCACCATACATAATAAGTACCTCACATGTTTACATTCCAACATCTATCTGACATATTTTTAAACATTTTTACTAATCTTGCCAGTGGCAAGTGCCATCTATGAAACATTTTATATAGATTTTCTTTGTAAGAAGTTGACATTGTCAATTTATAGTTACTTTCCCACAGGTTTTGCCATTTTTCTAAATCTATATTATATCCAAAATTCTTTGCCCATGTTATCATTGTTTCTTTAACTTGTTCATTTTCCATTTTCAAATTCAATAAAAGTTATACATTTTCTTAATTATTTTCTCATCAGAGGTTAATAATGTCTGATCAAATAAGGTCTGCTCTTTATAAAATTTGTACAATTTAACATCTTTATCGTATCTAACTTGCATTTGTAAGTATGCCTACCATAATAGATCAATACCCTGATTTCCTGTCTCTTGTTTAGATTTTAAATTCCCTTCAGAATTTAGAATATCTTTATATGTCCAGATTTTCTCAAAACTGAGTAAATTTGGATGTACAAATGCTTCCATTGTTGAAAGCCATCCTGGAATTTTCAAGTATATTTTACATTTTATTTTTTCCCATTTTAGTAATCATGTGTTTCTAATATAGTGGTTTGGAAAGAATACTATCAAACTTGGGACTTATTTTATCAATGGCTGGAGAAAAGAATAAAGGATTAGGAATTACATTTTGTATGTTCTGCTCGTGGTATCCATAGCAGAACATCCAGATTCAACCATAGTTTCATTCCATACAGCATTAACCTTGTGAACTCTCAGGCTTCCTCCTTCCATTATTTATTCAAGATGGACAGTATTTAATATTTATTTGTTATGTATATGTAGGGGTGTGGGTCTATACATATTTCTATATAGTATGTTTTAGGTGTGTATCATGTATGTGTCTCACTTTGAGAGAGGGCAACTAAATTTCATTTTTGATGTATGCCATTGTGCCCACAGTAAAAAAAAATGACAATAAAGATTATCTTATCTTATCTTATCTTATCATCTTATCTTATCTTATCTTATCTTATCTTATCTTATCTTATCGTATCGTATCGTATCGTATCGTATCTTATCTTATCTTATCTTATCTTATCTTATCTTATCTTATCTTATCTTATCTTTTTAGTGAATGATAAACTCAGTACTACTGAATTGTATGAAAAAAATCAATAAAAACTTAAAAAAGAAAAGAAAAGAAATGTAGGAAGACAGTACACACACACACACCAGAGAAGGAAATAATTTTGGGGATATTAAAGAAAAGCAGAATATATTTCCCCAGAGGAATAATAGAAAATCTTAGGCAGAAACCACACACACCCCAAGTCTCTCTGCCCTAAGCAGAAACCAACTCCGTAGAAATGCGGATTGGATAATCCTTTCAGAAAGACTGGAGCCAGAAAGCTTGGAGCTGATGGGATTAGAAAGACAAAGATCCCTAGAACCAGCAACCCCTCACCCAAAAAATCCAACACAGCACATAGCCATCAGCCACAGCCCCATGGAAGCAGGATGTGACCTTTAGGACATAATAGGATTAACCCACCACCATCAGAATACTAAAAGGACATGCTCAAAAGCTCAGGTCAAAGTTCATGTCACAGGAACAGGAACAACTCCAAACACAAAAGCCCAAGAAGGTATAAAAACCACCACTCCCAGCACCATGTGTTCAGCTGCTCCAGAGCCACATGCCGTTGTGGTTCTGCTCTTCAATAAACAAGAACCTTCTTTCTTAAGCAGTCTCCATTTTGTTTATTCCCAGATTGGACTGGTCCCTGATGAAGATTTTTCTTTCAACAGAAAAACACCCACACACCTTGTAAGTTCAGAAAACAAATGTGTTTTCTCTTGTTCATCCTAAGACCACAGCCCCTTTGGATAAAACAGTCCCAGAGAGTTGTCAGTGCCTGGGAATCCTCCTGCAACAGCATTGCACATATGGAAACAATGACTCATGTTTATTTGTGTCACCTACAGTATTTTCTTTTATCCTGTTTGGTCTTTGTTGTTATTTTGGCTGCTCTCAAAAAACTTAAGCAGGGCCAGGGTTGATTCATTCTGGAAATCCCATTGCTGTAGGTTAAATTGAGAATTTTTTAAAAAAAAAACATCCTGGAAGAGGGCAGAGACAAATTATTTCTATACTGTTCTGGAAAAAAAATCCTAAGTCACCAGGAATAAAGCTTGATTTAATGGAAACTTTGCCTTTACCATACCATATTGATGAACTCAGCCAGAAGTGTGTTTTCTAAGTAAGTTTGTGACCTTGCAGTAATGTTGAATTGTACAATTTAGTCACACATCTTGAGAGCAGATTTCCCTGCCCACAATCTCAAGCAGCACTTATCTGCAGACATGAACACTTAGGGAAAGGTGTGGGTAATTTCATCAGAAGCAAAGTTAAAGGACAGATTGCTTTTTTCCAGCATGACACGCATAGGAACTCATGGTAGCACTGGGATCCAGTGGCTCTGGACTGTCTCTGCCAAATTGAATTAATATCAGATCCTGTGGGCAAGAAGAAGCAGAAGAGGCTTTGCTTGAGCAACAGTTCTTAAGCTCCAGAGTGTTTCTTTACTCTCCATCATTATTTCAGACCATATTTTTTGTCAAGATTGCCCTCAATGTCTTTCAGACCTTTGTCTTATTTACTTATTTACTTCCTGTAGCCACCCATCTCAACCCATTGACTCTTGGTGGTGAACAACTCTAAAATAATTAAAAACAATAGAAAATAGATATACACAGCGGCCAAGAAAATTATCATTATAATTCTCAATATAGCCAAGCAGTGAAGCCCGTAACACATTCGGAGTACCAAGGTCAGGATCTCCCAGTTTTAAGGCCTTAATCAGGTTCATCCTGATCTCTGAAGGAAGAATGTCCCATCTTCTGATCTCTGCCAGCCCAGATTCCTTGGCTGAGGGGAACCAGCAGCATATCCAACCTGCAAGACTGAATTGGACAAGTAAAAACGATTTGGAAAGACGATCCCCTAGATTACCCAATCAAATCCATGTAGAGCTTTAAAAGTCACAACAGAATCTTGAAGTGCACCTGGAAACATACTGGTAACCAATACAACTCAAGCGGTAGTTGTGTTACATGTATCATATATCTGACACTATTTACAATCCATGCAGTCACATTCTGTATCTAAGTTGATGTTTCTGAATTCTCTTCAAGGACAGCCCCATACAGACTGCATTGCAGTAGTCCTAACAAGTCCTACAAGGGCATGGGTGATCATGAGCAGAGCCTCAAGACACATGAATGGGTGCAACTAGCACACCATCCAAAGATGTGTAAAGGCCTTCCTAACTACAGCTGCCACCAGCAGTCCAGGAAGATCCCCATATTGTCCACCAGATCTGTCTGGGGCATTGCTACCCCATTCAGAACCAAAGAGATATAGATAGATGACGCCTAGATTATACAAAGATGATAGAGAGATATAAAATGCAGCCAATAGGGACATATATATCAGGAAATAAATGCTCATAAATTTTCTCAAGCATGATCTTTGATTTAGCTTCCATTACTTTTTTCTCAAGATAATAGAATTATATAGAAATTATACAGATGCATTCTGTTCACTACTGTCACACTTCCAGCAACCTGCCACCTAGCCCAATTGTACAATATGCCAGCTTAGCCAAAATCTCTTTTGCCATAAGTTGCAGGTTTTGATCACTTTGGCTACTGATACAATTGCTTATTTGAGTATTTCTCCACTTAACAGCAGCAGCTGCTCAGCAGCAGGAGGTACTATGTAAAAAAATCACTGGTGGCATTAGAGAAATCCTGCAGTCAAGGTCTTTTACTGTATATCAAACACTGCTAAATGTAAAAAGGTCCAATTCAACCCCTACTTTTGGGGACAGGGAGGAGAAAAGCAGCTCGGCAGGTTGAACTTGTTCGGAAGAAAAGTAGATGTGAAAAGATAAGATAACCTTTATTGTCATTGTTTACTGTGGGCACATTGGCACACATTTAAAATGAAACTCTGTAGCCTGCTCTCAAAAGTGTACACATACATAACACACATATAAATACATATAAATATTAATCACTGTCCATCTTGAATAAATAGCGGAAAGAGGAAGCTTGAGAGCTCATAAGGTTGATGCTATATGAAACAAAACTGTGATTGAATCTGGATGTTCTGCTTCAGATAATATGAAGCCTCCTCCCAAAAGATAAAGCTTCTATGCTATGTCCTGGATGGGAAGGCGGGAACTGCCAATGATCTTTTCTGCCATCCTTTCCACTCTCTGTACCGCCTTCCTGTTTGAAGCAGTGATGCTTCCAAACCAGACTGTGATGCTGTATGACAGGATGCTCTCAATTGTCCCTCTGTAGAAAGTGGTCAGGACAGGGGAAGGAAGATGTGCTTTTCTCATGCGACACAGAAAATGCAGGCATTGCTGTGCCTGCTTTACCAGTGTCTCACTGCTGAGTGACCAAGCCAGCCTACTTGTTAACTGCACACCCAGAAATTTGATGCTGCTAACCATCTCCACAGGTGAATCGTTAATACACAGAGGAGTGTGGCTGTGCCTGCCTTTTCTGAAATTGACACTGATCTCTCTGGTTTTTCCCAACATTTAAAACTAGGTTGTTTTTATTACACCAGTTCACCAAACCCTCTACCTCCTTGTGGTAAGCACCCTCATTGTCATCTTGAATAAGGCCCACTACTGTTGTATCATCTGCATACTTCACAATATGGTTCGTGGCAAACCTAGCACAACAGTCATGAATCAACAGGGTGAACGACAGTGGACTTAGGCATAGCCCTGAGGAAAACCTGTGCTCAAGAGAATGGTGTTAGAAATATTAGTCCCAATTCGCACATACTGGGGCCTGTCAATAAGAAATTTAAGAATCCAGTTGCACAAAGGAGTGTTAAAGCCTAAAAGGCCCAGTTTGTCTACTATATGCTGTGGAATGATTGTATTAAATGCCAAACTGAAGTCTACGACAAGCAGCATTCGCACATGATGACATTTAATTCTTTTCAGCTGTCCATGTTGGCACTCTAAATCTTTCCTCCATGGAATCCCAGATGCTACTTTATAAGAATTTGTAATCTTTTGGAACCTCATGAAATGGGGAAGCAGTTGGAGGGGAATACAGGGTTTTTTTGTTGTTGTTTTTTGAGTGATACTGTCAAGGAGCAAAGAGTTGCGAATTTCAGCCCCCTAAAGCTGTTTTCATTTTAGCAAATCATCCCTTTGTTAGCCACATTTCTCAGCAATGTGTAAGATACCTTCAACATAAAAAGTGTAAGCATGTGGTTGAAATATATGGCCTCATTCTTTCAAAATTCCACATTTTAAGTCCATCACCCACTTTAATATATATATATATATATATATATATATATATATATATATATATATATATATATATATATATATATATATATATATATATATATATATATATACACATACATATATATATATATATATATACATATATATATATATATATATATATATATATATATATATATATATATATATATATATATATACGGCTCTTTTCTTTTGTGGTGCTGTGTCAAACATCCTGCTCAAAGGTTGGTCAGGCCCAATTACAGCTGTGCACCACTGTCTCTATATAGTCATACAAATGAAATCAAACTTTTTCCAAATTCTCTTAGTGGCATTTCCTATTGACAGAATAGTAAAATTAACACAGTTATGTGATTGTGATATTTTTTAAAGAGGGAGCCCTAGAACACAAAATCACCAGCAAGGAAACTCTTTTCCACTCTCCTGGTGAGGAAAATGTTCTTCCCTTTTGGTAAACTGTTTATTAAACAGCACACAAATCAGTAGCAGAGAATACAGTGTTTCATACCCATAGGAACTGATCAACATTACCCCCATATATATCTATATAAATAACAAATATTTTGAACAAACATATTTAAGGGAAAAGTTTGAGGTTGTGGTTTAAGTGTGGAGCTGAGATATAAGAGGCCCAGATTCTATTTCTAGTCCTGTCCCAGGCTTCTTGAGAAAACCATACCAACCAAAGAAATTGTCTTCAGCATGTCAGTCTTTAAATAGGATAATTGTCAGTTATCGTGTGCATAGTATTGCAAGCAGGTATTTTTTTAAAAAAATCATCTGAAATAAGAACTGGGAACAGAGCATTTCCTGTTGTTTAGAAGATTTTAAATACTGGTATGAAGAAAGTTAACTCTAGGTTTTAAGCCAAAACCTAAACTGTGAATGTTTTAAGTTACAGCAGACAATATTTTGAAGTAGATGGCCACATCTAGAATCTTATGGCCATGTTTTAATTGGGTGCTCACAAACAAGAGCCACAGCAGTGGCCAATCACTGATCCACTGAGGGGCTAAATGAATTGTTATAGATAAAAATGAAGCTGCAGCCTCCCAGAACACCCATGCACATATTGAGAGTTTCAAATCTGCTATAGATGATAGACTGATTTATACGTATGTATGCAGACAAACACACATACACACATACGCCAACCCATCCACCCACCTGCACACACACAAAATGTTCGAGTTGACAAACCTGGAAAACTAATATTAATTTTATTACAGGTAAGAACTGCTTATCTTGAAAGATATTTCTATAACTAACAAACAAAATCAATCTAGAACTTAAAATCATCATATTGCTGAAGTGCAATTGTATGGAGATATCTTCCTAGGTGTTAAATTTAGGCAGACACGTATTATTTATTAAGAAAACTGTCAAGTTGAAGTGGGCAGCAATGTCACAGGACTATTGTTTTGAGATCTGTCTTGATAGCAGCAGCAAACAGTGAAGATCACTCTTTAGCTGAGATAAACAATTGGCAACCCAAAAGTCCTGCCCTACTTTGTTGCAAGGACTTTTTAAGCCATGAGCTACACTTGGCTCATGAGCAGCTTGATGGCATCTATGAACCAACAGGTGTTCAACAGTTCTTATGTTCATTATGTACAGAATACACGTGTTCTGTCATTCTGAAATCATATTGTTCAATTGAACAAACTTTACTTCTACTGAGGTATAAGTCCAATAGGGTTCAATGGGACTCTTGAAATTGGAATACAATTTTGAACCTCTTTTATTTAATTCAGATGCACTTTCCAAATAAACAATATATTGCTTCTTATTAAAGTAAAGGTAAAGTTTCCCCCGCACATGCGTGCTAGTCATTTCCGACTCTAGGGGCCGGTGCTCATCTCCGTTTCAAGCCGAAGAGCCAGCGCTTGTCCAAGGACATCTCCGTGGTCATGTGGCCGGCATGACTAGATGCCAAAGGCGCACGGAACGCTGTTACCTTCCCACCGTAGTGGTCCCTATTTTTCTACTTGCATTTTTACGTGCTTTCGAACTGCTAGATTGGCAGAAGCTGGGACAAGTAACAGGCGCTCACTCTGTTACGCGGCACTCGGGATTCGACCCGCCAAACTTCTTATTATGCCTCTCTAAATAAATATCTCCACAGCAACACTGATCTCTCTGGCTCCTTATTTTTTCAGAGGTCTACAACTTGCTAAAAAGGGACGCGAAGGCTCAGTGGGTTAGGACGCTGAGCTTGTCGATCAGAAGGTCAGCAGTTTGGCGGGTCGAATCCCAAGTGCCGCGTAGCAGAGTGAGCGCCTGTTACCCGTCCCAGCTTCTGCCAACCTAGCAGTTTGAAAGCACGTAAAAATGCAAGTTGAAAAATAGGGACCACTACATTGGGAAGGTAACAGTGTTCCGTGCGCCTTTGGCGTCTAGTCATGCTGGCCACATGACCACGGAGATGTCCTCGGACAAGCGCTGGCTCTTCGGCTTTGAAACAGAGATGAGCACCGGCCCCTAGAGTCAGAAACGACTAGCACGCATGTGCGGGGAAACCTTTACATTTACCTTTTACAACTTGCTATTGCCATTTGTGAACAACTGAACATTTCATTATTCATCTTGAGATTAATGCAAAAACAAATCAAGTGATTTACAAACATTTGGCCAGATTATATGACTGCACTTTTATCACATCGCCTTTCTATTTTGAAATAATATTCTTGTGAAATTTAAAGGATATTGTACTTTGGCTAATATGTCACACGTTTATGGGAAAACATTGATAATAATATGCACTTTTTATATTACAGTGAAGTATTTTGTCAGAAGAGTTAGCTGTCATAAAATATACAGTAGTGGCCAAAATTGTGGAAACCTTTTGGGAAAATTGTACATTTGAGGTTTGATGGCTAATAACACCACTTTTTTGGAGTAGTACCATAAAATTATATATCAATGGAAAGATACTTTAATCAGGAATATAATGCAACCAAGGTTTGTTCAATTATCTGTATCCAATGAAAAGCTATAGCCAAATAACCAGAAAAAGGAACAACTTGCTTAGGTTGATATCAGGTAGCTTTCCTTCATCTGATTGTAGCCAATGAGCATGAGTGTTTAGAGAGCCAATCAGGTGTCATCTTGTTTTAACAATGAGCCAATCAGATCACAGTAGGATTCAGTTATTGATATCATGTACTGAAGTTGAGACAAGGACATTTGTCAGTGTGTTATGTGATCGCTATCAAGTTGGTTGGGGTTTTTTGTGTTCTTTCATTTAGTGAGCTTGTAAAATGTAATAAAATTAAAGTAATGGTGCAAAGAGTTGACCAGTCACCCAGAAAGCAATGTAAAATAGTGAACAAGGCTACAGTAATAAAGAAATTAGAAGAAAAATTGGTGGAAGCTTAACCAAAGGTGGCATTTCTAGGTTTCTGAAGAGGTATAAGGAGACTCAGTCACTACAAAACCACACTGGTAAAGGCAGGAAAAGGTGCACAACAGCAAGTGATAGAATTAAGAGACTGTGCCTATGTGACAGAAGAAAATAATCTGGGTGTATACAAGATGAAATGGCACAATTCAATGTGAAGTTGAGTGCAAGGACTGTTCGGCGCAGACTGCAAGAATTTGGCCTAAAATCTAGAATTCCATGAAAAAAGCCACTTTTATCTCTCAAACAAAGGTTGAAAAGATTAAACTAGGATAAAACCCATGTTACCTGGACAGAGGAACGATGGAATAGTGTTATTTGGAGTGATGAGACCAAGATCTCCCTGTTTGGTAGTGATGGCATAAAATATATAAGGAGAAGAATAGGAGAAGAATTGGAGAAGATTTGCATCCTGATTGCATTACATGTACCGTGAAACACCCAGTCAGTATTATGATCTGGGATTGTATGACATCAAAAGGTGTGGGCAGAATTTGTGTGATTAATGGGAATATAAATGGCCAAAAATAATTAATAAAATACTTGAGCCCAAACTGAAGCCTTCCGCACATGATCCTTTCCAAGACAATGAAGCATTTATATTTCAACAGGATTCAGCTCCATGTCATGTTGCTGTTGTGTGCAAAAAGTAGTTTCAAGATAATCATATTCCACTGCTGGAATGGCCTGGGAATAGCCCAGACCTTAACCCAATTGAAAATCTATGGAGCTGACTAAAGAAATTTGTTAGTCAGAAGCGACCCAGCAATAAAACCCAGTTAATAGAAGCAATCATTCAATCTTGGTTTCACATTATAACAGCTGCAGAACTAAAGGACTTGGTTCACTCCATGGGAAGACGTTGTAATGCCATAATTAATGCTAAAGGTTACCCAACTAAGTATTAACTGACATGGTGATAATTTTTGTATATCTCATTTTTTCTATGGTGATAATTTTTGTATATCTCATTTTTTCTACATGTTTTACTTTTCTTCTTTGTAACTGGTATTCTAATAGCAAGTCTTTCATAAAAGTTATTGCATTACATTCTTGATTAAATTATCTTTCCATTGATATATAATTTTATAGTACTACTCCAAAAAAAAAGTGATGTTATTAGCCGTCAAACCTCAAATGTACACTTTTCCCAAAAGGTTTCCACAATTTTGGCCACTATTATACAGTAGGGTAGCTAATCTGATAGAAAGCCAAATATTCCCCTAGCTAATTAATGCTTATTGTCCGTTTGCTGCAGTGCTCTCATGGAAATGGAAATTTTCCCAGAGAATAAACTGGAGGATATTTAAAACTTTTTTTCCCCTGAGCTACAGGTCACCTACAAGCCTAGGTCATTCTGGGGAAACAAATGTTGTTTAATCATGTTTACAATGGGATCAACAACTAAGGTGGTGAACCTGTTTGGGGGCTCTCAGGTGGCAGAAGAAATGAAGTGAAATGAAGGTTTATTATACACCGCCCAGAGTTGCTTTGTGCAAGTTGGGTAGCTGTATACATTTGATAAATAAAGAAATAAATAAAAACGAGTGGAAGTTCCTCCAGAATTCTCTCTGTACTATATAAAAAACAGAACATAAAGAAGAAAGAGGCTAATCTTCTCCAGGGATTGCTGCTTTTTAAACAGTGGGAAATTGTTTTGAATGAAAACGGTCAATTCATAGCAGCGCTTGGCTGCTGATAGCAAAAGCACAAGTTTAGCTCCCGTTGAGTCCCAATGTCTCTTGAAACAGACACCCTCTCCCTGTTAAGTAGATTCTTCACACCACAATATAGAAATAAGCATCTTTAAGGCGCTCCTAACTGCTAATACTTGCTTCAGTAAACTAGGTAAACAGGATGTAACAAAAACAGTCTACGTGTGAATAGGCAACTTAAGACAATTCTGTGCTCACAATAGCTCCCAAAATTCCTGATGCCCCCTTGAACAGTTTTCCTCAGAATTGCTTAACATAAGCTACTCACTCAAAATTTACTGGCTTCTCCTTCAGTACAGTTAAGACTACAGAATTGCAGAATAATTAAAACCAGGTGGTCCCTTCCCTCACTTTACAATTTAAACCAGAGGTTTGTAACTTGGGGAGGGGGGAGGGGACCACACTTAGCCTTCAGAAAATCAAGGAGGGAGCCAAGCAAAAAGTGAGGCCATTGTCATTTATTTACAACAAAAATTAATTAAAATTAAAGACAACATATCTAATGATTTTTCTTTTTTGCCACATTAAAAATTGCAGTTTGAGAGCAACTTTGGGGAGTCTGCAGTGGTGGACCTAAGGTTTTTGAGGCCATAAAAGCTGTGACCTAAAGATGATGCACAGAGCTTGTTAAGGAGTTAAAATTCTCATCTTTTCCCGCTTTTAGCACTTGGCTTTTGTCTTACAGCGCTAACCTGGCATCTCCAATTAAAAGGACTAGGTAAAACAACCAAGAAGAGACCAGTTTAGTGCATTGGTTAAAGCTTCAGGTTTGAAATTGTGAAACTGTGAGTTCTAGTCCCACCTTAAGAATGAAAACTGGATGGGTGACTTTGGGCTAGTTACTCTCTCTCAATCCTAGGAAGCAGAAGGCAAGGGGAAGTCAAAATATTGCCAAGAAAACTGCAGACTTGTGCAAGCAGTCCCCAGGAGTCAAGAATAGCTCAAAGGTTGACATATTAAAAAAAGAAGACAAAAGATCTCAGCCTGAGATTTTAGGCAGCAGTCAGAGTGATTTATTATTCATTGAAGAATCTTTTTCTTATCCACCTTGTCTAACAATATAATCCATAGTATAATAGGCAGAGTCAGGAGGAACATACCTGCAGGACAGTGGATAAGAATAAATAAACCTATCACTGGTATATACCATTGTCTGGTCTTTTTCTAGGCTTCATAGAAACAATTTTCATCATTATTTAAACAATGCTGCTTAGCTTTCACGTGATCAGTATTCCCTACTGCATCTGAATCTCTCTTTCACTCTGGCCACAGATCCTTTTTCTCCTGTAAGGGGAAGTGGGGAGGGGTTTGTTAAAAGAGTGATCTCATCATTCTCCCTTGCCATTCATAATCTTGCAGCCCACCAACTTCTCCAGCAAGTTGTCATGGAAATTAAAATGATATATGTTGAACATGACAAATTTTCTCAAGATTTGGAGTTCCACAAGGAGCCATGAGGCAAAAAGGAAAAGCAAGTTCATGTTATAGCTTTTGTGCAAAGAAACATGTTCACTCTGTCGTGAAAGGACATGTGGCTTTATTCTTGTGAGTAAGCCAGTGGAATTCACAGATGTTACCACATTCATTTCCTCACATACCCAAAATGGCTTCAACATGGGATTTAAATGCTGCTTTGTGATTCAAAATTCCTTTTTTTTTAAAAAAAACTTTGTGTGATACAGCGACTACTTTTCTATTTCCTTTTTTCAAACTCTGACATGAGAAATTATAAGTTCCCATGACAAATATACAAATGAATATTCTTTTTCTTCTTAGTGTTAATTAGCTGTTTTAGCTATAGCAGTGTATTGTTCTAGAATTTGTTCAGTTGCTATGACAACCCTTTTCTGCTTTCTCATACCTTTAGCAAACACTGGTGCTGGATATGTATACAGACATAGCACCAGCAGTGAACTGTTAAGGCCATATTAGAATAACAACAGAGTGAAAAAAGACTCTTTTATTATATACAGTTGATTTGTGATCTGATGCTGAATGCCAGCCACACTAACATAGTGCTTCCCAGCTAAATTAGGACTACAAATTCCAGAATTCACAGAACTTTACCTAGATTAGGCTGCAAACAGATCATAATCATAATCATAATAGTAAAGTTGGAAGGGATCTTAGAGGTTATCTAGTCCAACCCCCTGCTCAGGCAGGAAACCCTATACCATTTCAGACAAATGGCTGTCCAGTCTCTTCTTAAAAACTTCCAGTGTTGGAGCATTCACAGCTTCTGGAGGCAGGTTGTTCCACTGGTTAATTGTTCTAACTGTCAGGAAGTTTCTCCTTAGTTCTAGGTTGCTTCTCTCCTTGACTAGTTTCCATCCGTTGCTTCTTGTCCTGCCTTCAGGCGCTTTGGAGAATAGCTTGACTCCCTCTTCTTTGTGGCAGCCCCTGAGATATTGGAACACTGCTATCATGTTACCCCTAGATCAGGCCTCATCTTTCATGGCTTAGCTCTATAGATCTAATTTTGAAATCATTTCCAGTTCATAACTAGATATAAAATCAATGCAATGAATAGCCCTAAATTTGGTGATTGCAGACTTTTTATGTGTTAACAAATCTATGAATGTTTGACAGCAGAGATACACTAGCAAATCTGTTAAATATAAGAGTGAAATACAAATCTAAGAAATGAATAAATTAATGGATTTCTCTCAGATATTTATCTAAAGTAAATGCTATTTAATTAGTGTACGCTCATCTTTTTAGCTGCTCATACGAAAGTGAGATGTTTCCCATTGCCTCTCACCTCTCATGCCAGACCTAATACATCATCTGTACACTGTACATCTCCTCTTCCTCCAGAGGAGTCATGTAATTCATCAATTGTATCTCCAAAAAGCTAACTCCATACAGTAAATATGAAATGTTTTGTTATTTCTTATTTTAAGCTTGTCTGTTAGGGATGCTATATTTTCTTTGTTATTCCTGTTTCGCCACTTGTTTGGAGAGATGGAGATGGTTCAATAACATGTAGTGGCAGCCTTGTCAGGACAAATTTCTCATTTATTGACTCATTTGCTGCTCTCTCCTATTTGAAACCTACAGTCATATCTAACATAACGTGTAACGTAAAATAGCGCTTACTTTTGCCACATGGGTTTTTTTTTTTATGACTCCCAGCTCCAAAGCTCTTAGCATTGCTTCAGAGACGTCCCCTAACTATATGAATTCTGTTTCTCCCAAACTCTGTAATTGGAAAATAATGAGTGGATGTAACCAAAATAATGGAACCCTGAGAAAGAACCATGTATTTTCCATTCAAAAAGATCAGCTGACAGCAGTCACAAACTTGAATTTTTAATACACTTTGGGTTTATGCTCCATTTTTATCTACATTATTTATTTATTTGCATCCCACCTTTATTATTTTTGCAAATAACTTTGAGATGATCACACACTTTCCTTCTCCTTCTCTCCACACCTTATCCCCACAACAACCCTATTAGGCAAGTTGAGCTGAGAGTGTGTGTGACTGGCCAAAAGTTCACCCAGTTGGTTTTCATGGCTAAGGCAGAATTGAACTCACAGTTTCCCACTTTCTAGCCTTTTGACTTAACCACCAGACTCAACAGGTTCCATTATCTAAGATAACAAGAGTAATAACAATTCCCATGATCAGTGCTGAGTTCGCCAGTTTCCTTTTTTCTGGTTATGACGACTTAATTTGGATTGTTTCTCTTAGGCCATTCAAATGAATCTCAATATCACCACATAATTATTTACTTATTGACATGCAATTAATTTTCCACTGCATCTCCCATATTTTGAAATTGCAAATGTGGAGTTTTAGAAATCATGAGAAAAATAAAACCAGGAGCCTTATCAATCTGACTCCAATTTAACAGATTTCTCACATTAGATGAATATTGTGAACTACACAGAATTCTAATTATTCAATTCTTTCCCAAGATACTTGCACAATATCTAAGGAGGTTTAAATTATAATTGTAGCAATAGAGAGGCTCGTTGTGGTTCTTCATAATCTTTGATGTTCCACAAGAAGAAGACATCTACCCAAGACATACCATCTCTTAGGTAGACTAATCCAATGCCATCAGATTATTATCGCTGAACAGTGGGTGAAAGGTTTGCCATACCCAAAAGCCCCTTCTCCATTCTCTTCCTTGGCTCCAAGGGGGATGTTTAAGGTTTCAGATTTTACCAGAACATCACAAGAAACTCTGTAAGGGTAAGAGCTGGTCCTGCAGACCACAGACTGGAGGCATTTAAATACAGGGTGATCATCATCCATCAGAACTGCTACATTTACAAGACTCCTGCTGTGAATAGAGAATCAGATTAAGGTAACTTCAGAGATATTGTCCAACCCAACATACTGTGAATCCCCACTTTTCTCTTGCTTTCTGTTGTGCATTTCCAAAACTATACAACTATCCCAGTGTGTCAAGTGCAGCAATAAGAAGAATCCCTGATTCTTTTAAGAATTTCCTTCTGGTACACAGCCTAAGTGAGCTCTGCTACTACAGTTCTAATTCTTTCTTCCTGTTCCTGCACATCTTCCTCATTGCTGTATTTAATTTTCTTTTTGAATATGGTATGTCAAATCTTTCATCCATTTCTGTGACTGATCCTTTACTTTCGTGTTGTCCATTGATTCAGATCTCTTATGATCCTGTTCATAATCTTATATGTATGGTACTATTCATAATCTTGTTCACCATATGAACATCTCACTTCCAGTTTAATTTGATACATGTTCATCCACAAACTTGTTTAAAAACAAAAGTTTTAAGAACAAGTTAAAGACCTACTTCAGATTTTGTACATGGAAATGGTTCTGTATTAGAACAAGGATTTAGGTCATCATCTCTAGATTTCCAGTCATTAGCAATCACAGCCTATAAAGCAGTTCACAGAGTTTTCTGATTGCTAAGATAGATGGCAACTGGGGGAAAAAATATTCATATAGCCCTTTCCTGAAAAAAGCTTGCCTGGTTTCACACAAACACCCACCCGTTGACCACCTTCTGCTCATTTGAATGACGAGAGACACTAAACAGGACAGAAACAGACTTTTGGTTTTCAGTGTTAAGAGAACCCAGTTGTGATTCTACTCCTGGAATCATTTTCCCAGTCTGGCTCATCCTTTCCCAGCAACTGAGAGCAGCAACTCCGTCTGGGGCTCTTCTCAGAACATGCAGAAATGCAGCCCCGGATTGGGGCTTGAAATTCAGTGGTTTGTTTTGAACAGGAAACTGTAATAGTCTTTTATTTTCAAGAGAATGACACAGCTGAGTAATTGGAGTTGGGGGGAGAAGAAGCAGAATACTATGGAAACATTTATATTGTTTCATGCTCCAAATATCCAAGCAGAAGGAGAATCCAGGGACAGCTTTTATGTCACTTGCTGTTGAAAATACAGTATTAAAAGAATTTAGGTATACAAAGCTGAACAAATACTGAATAGGTGGCAGGCTCATATAAAGAGGGCCAGATGTAAAAACACTACTGTACCAATTTTCCAAAAGCAAGAAAATGGGCAGGGGTTTTTTTTACCAGCAGGCTCAGCAGTTCAGAACTTCTTCATCATTTTCTTATTTTCCCCATCTAAAGCCAAGTTGAAATCCCACAAAAGTGACACAGCAGTATTCCCTAAGCAATATGGACTCTTGTAGATTAGCTTTCCTGTGTTTCAAGAGAATTACTACAACTCTAATCATAAAAAACCACTGCAGGCTACACCCATTCAGCCCAATGAGTGACTTTTAGTCTGGTCATTAGGCTGAATATCTAACATATCTATTTTATAATTATATCTTTTATAATTATATCTAATTATAAAAAACCATTGCAACCCAAAACATCAGCATCCAGAAACTCCTAAAGGGATGTACCTTCAATATTTGGAGGTAGGAGCAGTGCCTTCAAGTTCTATAGATAAACAGTCCAAGACCACTGCAGTGCTCCTCATATGCCACCTGCAACACAGAGAGAAGAGCCATGCCCTCCTGTACATCTCCAGAACATTTGCAGCATGATACCAACTAAATGAGGTTCAGTGGATCAGGCGACAATAGCAATAGCACTTAGACTTATATACCACTTCATAGTGTTTTACAGCCCTCTCTAAGTGGTTTACCATGTCAGCATATTGCCCCAACAATCTGAGTCCTTATCTTACCGACCTCAGAAGGATGGAAGACTGAGTCAACCCTGACCTGATCAGGATTGAGCTGCTGGCAGTTGGCAGAATTAGCCTGCAAAACTGCATTCTAATCATTGCCCCACCACAAACTACGGGTAGTCATCAAGGTATGAACCTAATGGAGCCTGTCCATAAGGCTTATAAATCACAAAATTCATCAAATGAATCAGACTCAATTTTACAAATTTTAAAATCAAATTCGTTAATTGAATCAGATGGGTTGCTAAATGAATGAAAATCTGACTATTTCCTCCGATTTGTTAATTGATCACTGCCACGTTAATGGAACTGAGATGCTTTCCCACCAGCCACCCATCAGCTGTTTCTGGTGCAGCCAGCTCAGGAACTAAATTGCCTCAAAGCAGGGCTTGCAGCCATTGTAGTTGCTTTAAAAAAAACAACAACAACTGCTGCTAGTTAGCTTAGTTAGCTCAAGCATCTTCAGCTGCCAAGTGCAAGTGTGGGAGGGGGAGGACACTTGCCACTAATTAGCTTAAGAGTCTCCAGCCAGGCACCCAGAGAGAGTTGGGGGAAGGATTTGTAGAACTCTTGGCTTGCAACAATAACAGAGATAGAAGGGACCTTAAGGTCATCTAATCTATCCCACTGCTCTCACAACAGAGTATTTTGGATAAATGCCTAACCAGTCTCTTCTTAAAAGCTTCCAGTGACGGGGCACCCACAACTTCTGGAGGCAATTTATATTTAAAACCTACTAGCTGTAGTAATATACACTAACCTACAAATAAAAGCAAGGAAACACAATGTTATAGAATGTTTTGTGTAGATCCTGGCTAGCATTTCTACAAGCAGTTTCAAGGAAAATGAAAAAACCTTTATCTTCGCAAAGTACTGTACTTACAAACAGAATAGTTTGCAAAGTACAATATATAAAAAGCAGAGCAGTTCCCAAAACTGCTCATAGAGTAACAATGTGTATATGTGGGTGCGTGTGTGTGTGATTGTATATGAAGTGAAACATCTTCAAAGAAAAAAGTCCAGTTGCCTTGTGAAAAAGCATCTTTGGGATCAGAGAGTTAAAAATGGCCACCGCTGCAGCAGTCACTGAATCCAGGTCACATGCTACAGAAGTCTCTTTTTGCTTGCAATTTTGAATTTCTAATGTAAGTACCCTTTCTGGATAAATTCGTTTTTGTCAAAATTTGCTAAATGAATGCTCATATATGGGGGATTACCTGTATAGCCACCAGCCCCTGGTGATCCCAGTCACTCTTTAAGCAGAAAATGTTGAAAAAGAAGCCCTTCACAATTTACCTATTCTTGTTCTTGATAAATTGGCTTGAGATTTTCATTAAGCAGCATCAATATATTTACAAAACTTAATGTAGTCGCAAATGTTCCTGCTAAAAATCCTTATTTCCCACCTAACTTCTGTTGCTATTGTCTCTGGCTTCCTAACTTGTGTAAATATTGGTTCCTCTTTCTTCTCTTTCCTGATCAACATCTCATTTCACTACTGGATCTCTGGGCAGACGGAGAGGACCACTACCCCTTCTCCAAAAAAAAAGGGAAGAAGCTCCATCAAATAAGACTAAATTCTTTGGCTGAGCAACCCAAGAAGGGGACAGGGCAGGGCAGAAAACAAATACTAACTTCTGGTATCGGATCAAAGATATCTTACTGTGATTTGGAAGCTTCTTCGATTTTATAGCATAAACTTGCATTTCCTTTTGTGGCATTTGTATCATACTTCACAGTCTTATTTTGAATGTTTGGAGATATATGACAAACACAGGGATTTTCTTGGCTTCCACCACTGCAATCTACACAAAGCAGGTCCCAAACTCCTTAGCCACTGCAGCACAAAAGAAAAAGATCTCTTTTGGAGCTTTGTTCCTTGGCCAGCCTTAAATAATAACTATTGGCCTCAAGAAAATTGCCCCCCTACAAATCATCTGGATGAGGGAATCATCTCATTTTATGCCTAGCAGTCCTAGACGTGTCTGAATGGCTGGAGGAGAGACAAAGGTCAACAATGTGTTGAGTGTTTTCTACCCTGTTCATAAAATGTCTTTTTCATTTGTTGGAAGAAAAGTCTTCATCGAGGTTCAATCCAAGCTGGGAATAAACATGGTGACTGCTTTAGAAAGAAGGTTGCAGTTTATTGAAGAGGAGAGCCAGACAGGAAGATGGCTCTGGCAGAAAAGGGGGGGGAGAAAGGGCTGAGCACATGTAGGGAGTGGGTCTTTATACCCTCTGGAGCCTTTTGTTTGGAGTTGTTCCTGTGGCATGAACTTTGACCTGAGCCTGAGTGTGCCTCTCTGGTATTCTGATGGTGGTGGGTTAATCCTATTATGTCCCAAAGGTCATATCCTGCTTCCCTGGGGCTGATGGCTCTTAGAGTTTGGATGGGATATTTAGATTTTAGGTCTTCTTAATCTTCCACATGGGGGCCTGCAAACTTCCTGGATTTACATCTGCATTTCTACAGAGCTGGTTTCTGCTTGGGGGAGGGAGACCTGGGACTATTAAGAAAACTGGGCAAGCTTTTCTACCTCTTTAAGATCCTTTGAGGAAATATATTTTCCTGCCCTTTTAATATTTCCTTCTCTGGGGTGCTGACTCCCCACACATTGGTTTCCCCTTAGTAGCTGAAAGCATAGCAATACAACCACATGATGTATGACTTGAGCTGTATTTTTCCTATGTGAGTGTACTATACTGGTGGGAGCAGGGAGCTGAGATTTGTGCCACTTGCAATATTTAGTCAGCAGGATGCAGGTAGACTGCTTAATTATCATTTTCAATTTTTTTCCATCCAGTGGCAAGACTTTGTTTATTCTGGAATTAATGTTTTTCTGTCACTTGGAAAGTGAATGGAGAAATTATTTTCCAGAGGTCTGACTCATTTTAATAGTCCCATTAGCTGAATATCTTGACTGGGGAAAGAACCATTTGCTAAATCTGAGATGTTCCATTGGCAAATCCAGGGCAGTGTCTCAAACCTCGTCCGGAGAGCAGGAGATTCAAGCAACCGAGACGAGAGCTGAGTTTTCCAAAACGGTTTATTAAGCAAAAGCAAACGATCTTCAAATGGAACAAAGCCAGCGTTGGCTGCTACCCGCATCCAACGCTGTTAAATACACATTGCATGTACACACCCACGCCCCACCCAGCCGCACCCACTTCCGCCCATCCCCTACTTAACTCCCGTTTCTCCCAAACACCTCCCTTTGCGACACGCCCCGCCACCCGGCACCCTCTGCCTCCCAGGTGAGTCTCCTCGCGAACGCTCGTCCCGTCGCCGCTAGTCACCACCCCCACACCCGTCCCTAATCCCGGCACCTTCCCTCCTGTTGCACACTCCAGCTGCTTGGCCCCCCTTCGCAAGGCTGGCAAGCCCCCAGTCCTCGTAGTTTGTAAACGGGCTCCGCTGCCGTAGGCCCCGCCCGCCAGTGCCGCAAGGGCCGTTTCCCTATTCGGTTCAGGCCCATGGTCCTGCGAGGCTACCGTAGCCGGCAGGACGAAGCTGAGCCCAGGACCCTGCGAGGCCACCGTAGCCGGCAGGGCGGGGCCGGACTGCACGACGCGCGTGCGCACAGTCGGGGCTTCAGCCAGCTCGGCGTTCACGCGTGGAGGCCGTTGTCGCTGCCGCAGCCGTTGGCCCCGAGCCCGAGGAGCAGGTGAAGCCGGCGGCCGTTGGGGCGTTCTCTCGGCCTGAGCCCCAGGAGCAGAGGAAACCGGCGCCGGTGAGTGTCGCGCCCGTGGCGCCGCTGGGCATCGAGCCCGCGGGGCGCGACATGCCACCCCTCCTACCAGGGCCCCTCCTGCAGGGGAAGACATAAGAGGTAAGCAATCGTCCACCCTGTCCGCGGTGTTCCCCCGTCCTCCCCTCGGCTTACCAGGGTGCAACTGGTGAAATGCCCGCACCAGCCGAGGAGCATGAACATCTGCGTCCCCTACCCATGTCGCTTCCTCCACAGGATATCCCTTCCACCTGATTAGGTACTGGACACCCCCCCTACGGACCCTGGAGTCAAGGATCTCTTGGACCTCATAATGGTCGCCATGGGTGGGCCCAGGCCCGCCCTCCACCACTGCCGTTGAGGCTGTGGTGGCAGGCTTCAGTAGGCTACTGTGGAACACTGGGTGAAGTTTGCCTAGGATCTTCGGTAGTCGTAGCCGTACTGTTACGGGGTTAATTACCTGTACCACCCGGAATGGCCCGATGTATTTGGGCCCTAGCTTTTTACAGGGAACATGGCCACGTAGATATTTGGTAGACAGGTAGACCAAGTCCCCCACCTTCGGGACTGCGAACGCTTTTCGTTTCCTATCAGCCTGCTCCTTATACGTTACCGCAGCCCGCTCCAGCACTTTTTTCACCGCACCCCAGGCCTCCTCAATCTGCCTCATCCATTCCTGTGGCTGACAGGGGTCTTCGTGCCCCGGGCTGCACTCGGGGATGGGGACAAAATCGTTACCCATAACCACTTTGAAGGGCGAGAACCCCGTACTGCTATGTACAGCGTTGTTATACGCTACTTCCGCAAACGCTAAAAGATCCACCCAGTTGGCTTGCTGGTACGATACGTAGCAACGTAGATACCGCTCAACGGCGGCATTGGCCCGTTCCGCTGCGCCATTGGTGCTAGGGTGGTACGCCGTGCTGAGTCCTTGGGTTGACCCGATGAATCTGACAAATGCCTTCCAGAAACGCGCCGTGAACTGTACTCCCCTGTCCGAAATGATACGGCGTGGTACCCCATGTAAACGGTAGATGTGAGTTACAAATAGCCAAGCCAATCGACGTGCTGAGGGCAACCCTTTACAGGGAATAAAGTGGGCCTGCTTAGAAAATAAGTCCACCACTGTCCAAATAACATTATGGCCCTTACCTTCGGGTAACTCAACAATGAAGTCCATGGCTATATCCTGCCATGGACGAGTAGGGTCGGCCACTCTCTGTAGAAGGCCCAAAGGTTTTCCCACCATAGGTTTAGTGGTAGCACAAACGTGGCATCGCCGCACGTAGTCCTCCACCGTTTTTGTCATGTGTGGCCACCAAAATTGCCGACGTGCCAAATGCAGGGTCTTCAGAAACCCATAGTGTCCAGCTTGCTTGGTGTCGTGACACCGATACAGCACTCGTTCCCGTAAAGGGGCTGGTACATAGATTCGGGTCCCGTGCCAAGCTAAGCCATCACGCATGGCCACGAGCTCTGGGTGGGTCTGTAGCCAGGTGTCCCCCTGAAGGGTCTTCACAGAACTCGTCCTGTGCTGCTAGAGCAGTGTTCCCCTCCTGAACTGGACCTTCGGTAGGCACAAGCGCTTGTATAATGTCCTCCCTCTTCCCTTCAAACTGCGGCATACGCGACAGCGCGTCCGCCAGGAAGTTTTTCCCCCCCGGAACATACTTCAATGTGAAGCGGAATCGTCGGAAGTACAGTGCCCACCGTACATGCTTGGGGGAAAGCCGTCGGGGTGTCTGCAAAACCATCAGATTTTTATGATCCGTCCACACCTCAAACGGGTGGACAGCCCCCTCCAAGTGATGTCGCCACAGCTCCAGTGCCCAGCGTACCGCAAAAGCCTCCTTCTCCCATATTGCCCAGGCACGCTCTGCGGGAGACAACCTTTTAGACGCATAGGCACATGGTTGAAGCACCCCGTCGTTGTTTCGTTGAAGAAGGACGGCTCCGAGGGCAACGTCGCTTGCGTCGGCTTGGACCACGAAGGGCAGGGCAGGGTTTGTGTGTCGTAAGATCGGTTCTTTAGCAAAAAGAGCTTTTAACGTATCAAAGGCTCGTTGGCACTCTGCAGTCCACCCCACCCGTAATCCGGGACGTGGTTGTACTGTTAGCTGTCGTGTGCGAAGAAGGTCCGTAAGTGGCAGGGCTATGGCCGCAAAACAGGGTATGAATTGGCGATAAAAGTTCGCGAAGCCTAGAAACCCTTGCAACTGCCGCCGTGTCCGCGGGGCCTGCCACTGCTGGATGGCCTCCACCTTCTTTGGGTCCATCTCCACCCCCCCTGCAGAGATTCTGTACCCCAAATAATCGAGTTGCTGCCGGTGGAACTCGCACTTGGACAGTTTAACAAAGAGTCGTGCGTCCCGCAATTTAGTTAACACCCGCCTAACCAAGGCGACGTGCTCTTCCATCGTCTCGGTGTAAACCAGGATGTCGTCTAGGTAAACCAAGACCCCACGATATAAGAATTCATGCAAGACCTGGTTAATCAATTGCATGAAAACAGCAGGGGCACCCTGTAGCCCAAACGGCATCACCCTAAACTGGAAACTCCCCAGTGGACAGTTGAACGCCGTCTTCCACTCGTCCCCTGTTTTGATTCGGACACGATAATAGGCCTCCCTGAGGTCCAGTTTGGTAAAGACCCGGCCTTTAGCCAGGTGGGCCAATAGGTCTTTCATTAATGGGAGCGGGTGAAGGTGCTCAACGCACACCGCGTTCACACCGCGATAGTCCACGCACAGTCTAAGCCCACCATCCTTTTTCTCGCGGAACAGCACGGGCGCCGCCATCCTAGACCGTGCTGGCTGGATGAATCCCCGCTCCAGGTTTTTGTCGATGTACCGCCGGAGTTCTTGCATTTCTTTCGGGGACATAGCGTACATCCGGGGTTTTGGTAGCTTAGCATCCGGCTCCAGCTCAATGGCGCAATCCGTGGAGCGATGAGGTGGTAGCGTGTCGCACTCTCGCTCATCGAAGACATCCAACAGGTCAGAATACTCGCGGGGTACCTGAGCCTCTTGCGCTAACCCACCCGCGCAGGCCCTCTCTCGTTCCCCCGTGTGTAGTGGTCCCAGGAATGCGTGCTCTCGCGGAGGCTGTGGGCCCATCCCCAACCGGAGATGGCAGCAACCCCCCTCCCACCAGATCGTAGGGCCCCACCGGTCCAACCATGTGAGCCCCAGAATAACTGCCTCGGTCATGGAAGGCACCACTATAAACCGCAAAGTCTCCCAGTGATCGCCCATCTCCAACCGGATCGGTTCAGTGACGTGAGTGACAGGTGCCCCCCCCCAAAAGAGACCCATCCACCTGCTGAAAGCGTAAAGGGCTAGCCAGCCGCCTCACCGTAACCCCCAGTCCTACTACCACCGCTTGGCTCATTAGGCACCGTGTGCTACCTGAATCAACGAGGGCTTTATACGCTTTCCTCTGACCCGTACGGGGACTGACCAGCACCACAGGGAATACGAAGGGACAAACCGGAGCACTTACCATTGGGTCCTCGTCTAGACCCTGTTCCTCTGGACTCTCGTACGGTGGGGGCTGTGTTTCTACCGGCGTCTCCACCCGAACAGGAGCAGTTGGTCTGGAAACATCTCCGCCTAGTTGGTGAGCGGCCCGTGTCCGCTCCATGGACCTCCGGGTTCCGGTCCCCCGTGCTGGGGAGACAGAAGGGGCTGGCCGGGCAGGCGGCAGAGGGCAATCGACCGCCCGGTGTCCTGGCTGGTCGCACCTGAAACACCTCAGGACAGCCCGTGCTGGCTGGGAGGAAGGCCGTGTAGACGCCCCCACAGACGGCTCCACCACTTTCGTCCTCTCAGTCGGCCGTCGGCTTCCAGAAGGAGGTTCGAACCGGCCTCGCACGTCCTGCAAACCCACGTCCAGCTCCACGGCCACACGGTACCACTCCTGCAGTCGCGCTGGAACACCGCGGACCACACAAGCCCGGCGGAGAGCCCCGTCCAGGCCAGCCCTAAAATGGTGGACAAGAAGACGCTCCGGCCACGAACGCAACTTCCCGGCCACCTTACGGAACTCCCTCACGTACTCCACCGCAGATCTGCCTCGCTGCCGTAGGGAAAGGATGTCGGCTTCGGCCCGCTGCACCCGAGAAATGTCCTCGAAACGAGTCCGCAATGACTCCAAAAACAGGCCAACATCCCCGAGCTCCCGAGCGTGGTCACTGTATAAATCGGCCGCCCAAGCCGCTGCCTCTCCTTGCAGGCAAGCTGTTACTGCCACCACCATAGCCCGCTGGGACACGTAAGCCTGGGCATACTGGTCCATATGTCCTATCACTTGACCCAGGAACATCGCCAGGCGGTCGGGGTGGCCATCATAGGTAACTGACAAAGGTGGTGGTCCCCATACCACTCCGGGTCCCCATGAAGCCATTTGCGGCCCCAGCACAGGAGAAGCTCCAACTAGCCGTGTTGTTGATTGGCCAGGCCTATCGTCCGTCCCTGACCACATCCCTGCAGCACCTCGCCCGAGGCCTACAGGAGCAGAACCCTCACGAGGCATGCCGAGACCAGGTTGGTTCTGGTAGGATGGCGCATCCAGAGGTGAAAGGGTCGGCGCAGCCCGTCCTGCCGGAGCCCTGGCAGGGGACCATTGGTCTGGCTCTTGGCCACCAGCCTCCCCGAACCTGGTCCGCAAAATGTCCATCGTCTGGTTGCCTGGGGTGGTGGAATAACTCCACTCCTCCCCCTCGTCCTCCACAAGGCACCGCTCCCTCCACACTGATGAAGGGCCCCTCAGCCGGGGTTCGTGGGCCTCCTCGTATCCTCTGTGGCCCAGGGCAGGGCCCGGCCCCCTCCCTCTGCCGAGGCCCTGGCCCCCTGCCTCCCTTGGCTCCACCGTGCAATCCTCGAGTAACGACGGCCACTGCCTAGGCCGAACCGCCGGGAGCACGACCTCTCCCATGTCCACTGTCCTGGAGAAGGCTGCACCAGCCCCGGCCCCCATCTCAGGCCTGACCTCCTTCTCAGAAGCAGCCGCCGGGGCGGGCCCCTGCAATCCCTCCGCCATGACAACTCACCCACTTGTCGCTCGGAAGGCAAAATGAAAGGGTGCAACGCTGGCTTTCTCTCAAACCTCGTCCGGAGAGCAGGAGATTCAAGCAACCGAGACGAGAGCTGAGTTTTCCAAAACGGTTTATTAAGCAAAAGCAAACGATCTTCAAACGGAACAAAGCCAGCGTTGGCTGCTACCCGCATCCAACGCTGTTAAATACACATTGCATGTACACACCCACGCCCCACCCAGCCGCACCCACTTCCGCCCATCCCCTACTTAACTCCCGTTTCTCCCAAACACCTCCCTTTGCGACACGCCCCGCCACCCGGCACCCTCTGCCTCCCAGGTGAGTCTCCTCGTGAACGCTCATCCCGTCGCCGCTAGTCACCACCCCCACACCCGTCCCTAATCCCGGCACCTTCCCTCCTGTTGCACACTCCAGCTGCTTGGCCCCCCTTCGCAAGGCTGGCAAGCCCCCAGTCCTCGTAGTTTGTAAACGGGCTCCGCTGCCGTAGGCCCCGCCCACCAGTGCCGCAAGGGCCGTTTCCCTATTCGGTTCGGGCCCATGGTCCTGCGAGGCTACCGTAGCCGGCAGGACGAAGCTGAGCCCAGGACCCTGCGAGGCCACCGTAGACGGCAGGGCGGGGCCGGACTGCACGACGCGCGTGCGCACAGTCGGGGCTTCAGCCAGCTCGGCGTTCACACGTGGAGGCCGTTGTCGCTGCCGCAGCCGTTGGGCCCAAGCCCAAGGAGCAGGTGAAGCCGGCGGCCGTTGGGGCGTTCTCTCGGCCCGAGCCCCAGGAGCAGAGGAAACCGGCGCCGGTGAGTGTCGCGCCCGTGGCGCCGCTGGGCGTCGAGCCCGCGGGGCGCGACACAGTGTTATGGTGGTAATGTCTGTGTTAAATAGCGGGTTCTTTGGCACAGGAATGAAGATGAGGTAACTGACTACAGGGAAACTCATAGTTTATTTCGTGCAGAATCTGAACTGAGCAAATGGCTGCAACTAGCCACAATATATATTCTAGCCCCTAGGTGGCAGCCAATAGGTTTGAAGCAACCATTGCCGCCTAGGGATAGCCAATTGTAGCGCTGGAGACTTGTAGTCTGGGTTGCTGGAGAGCCGTTAGCTGCTCCAGTAACCCACGTGGTATTAGTAATGAGCCCAGTACATAACAGTCTGTTTCACATTATTGAAGAGCTTTCTGTCACAGCCCTTTAGAGTTAGACCACAGAATTTAACTTCAGAACTATTTGTAATTTGTTATTGTTGATTTGTTTCAGATGTATTCCCTTGTAAAAGTGATATAGTAGAAATCTTTCAGAAGAAATGCAGATTGTAAAATGACCCTGTCCACATAAGCATGAATTTTCCAGGGTCAAGCCTAATTTGTACTGTACCATAGAACATTAGGAAGTTCGTTGAAAAAGTGATTATCCATTATTAATGCTCTATCAGTCAAAAATAGGCTTTAAATATTGGAATATACATTAAACATTTATATTTTATCATCAAGCCACTTAAGTCAAGTTTTAAGCCATAAATGTTTGTTATAGGAGTCTTTTATTGATCAGTATTTGCAAATATTTTTGTATGCTTTGGAGAAAAACAAATACAGGAACATACTTCCTGTACTCATGAAGCCATTTCACCAATATTTCTATTGGAAAGAGAAGAAGAAACTAACCTTTCAAAGTTTGTTATAATATTCAAGACACAAAAAAATGGATTCATGAAAAGGACACAGAAATAGGCTACTCTGATTTGTTTTTCCCAACTCACTAAATTCCTTGCTATGCTTATTTTCCAATTATTTCATTCATTCTGACACTGAGCCTGCTGATAAATAGAGGAAACACGAAAGACCTACCTTCCAGTTTGCAATTTATACTACTTCCATACCTGTAGCAACATATCAATACTATGTAACTAAAAAGGAGAAAGGTACTGATTTTCTAATAGAAAGATAAAGACAATAGTTAACTTTTATTAAATTATCCAGCTAATGTTAATTTGGGGAAAGACAAAAAGTGAAGCTGCCATTTTGAGTACAGGTACTCCTTGACTTACAACAGTTCATTTAGTGACCGTTCAAAGTTACAATGGCGCTGAGAAAAGTGACTTATGACCATTTTTCACATATACGACCATTGCATCATCCTCACAGTCATGTGAGCAAAATTCAGACGCTTTGCAACTGATTCATATTTATGACGGTTGCAGTGTCCCGGGGTCATGTCATCACCTTTTGACAAACAAAGTCAGTGGGGGCGCCAGATTCACTTAACAACTGTATTACTAACTTAACAACTGAAGTGATTCACTTAGCAACTGTGGCAAGCAAGGGACGTTAAATGGGGTAAAACTCACTTAACAAATGCCTCACTTAGCAACAGAAATTTTGGGCTCAATTGTGGTCATAAGTCGAAGAGTACCTGTATAATAAGAAAGAAGCATTTTAACATGCTAAAAGGTATAGATCAGGGTCTGCAACTTTGACAACTTTAAGACTTGTGGACATAATTGGTATTGCTTGTAGTCATTTCATATGAGCTAGAGTGCGATAGACTTAATAGTTTATTGTTGTTAGCATATGGTTGTTTATGATTGTTTCTTGCTTTTATACCTTGTATTTAGCTCTGGGAAGTCGGGGAGGGGGGAGGGGGGAAGGGGGGGGTTAGGGAGGGTTAGGGTTAGGAAGGGGTGGGCGGAGGGAGGGGGGAGGGGGGGAGGGATTGTTAAAGATAAAATGTATTGTAAAACTTTTCAATAAAAAAAAGACTTGTGGACATCAGCTGAAGTCCACAAGTCTTAAAGTTGTCAAGGTTGCAGACCGCTGGTGTAGACACTATTGTGCCCTCTCCTTGATAGGAAGGGGTATCTTCAGTTATCCCTGGAATATTCTGCAGGTTAGGGGCCATAGTCCTACGAGGAGATCTTTAAACAGAAGCCTGTTTTTGACACAGATTTCCAAACTGGATTGAACTGATTAAGTATCAGTTTGAAAAATACATTGCATTAGACTAATTCAGGAAGTCTCTCTCAGAGCCCCACATTTCTCTAACTGCCCTAGTCTTATACAGAGCAGGTCACCATCATTCAAGCTACTGGAGCCTTTAGGATCAACACATGAAACATTTTTGGCTCATATCACTTCCTACTTCATAATGGAAATTATCTTTCGGCATATGGTGTCCAAATGAGCAAAGGAAAAATGAATGGAATTTTTGCCCATGACCAAGAAAACAAGATTTGTGTTCCAGCACTGAGATGCTAACAGATGCTCTGCTGGTTCGTGGGGACATCTGAGCAACAAGTTTTATAAATACATTCCTGGAGTGAACAGAGTTCCTAAAGTTACTGTTTTTAGCCTGTTAACAGAACTGTGGTATCAGAAAATGCTATTCAGTGGCTTGGAATGCCTACATAAACTTGATACACAAATTTCATTCTACAGCCTTTCAACTGCTTTTGGGCAATTCCATATACTCAGAGTAAGTGCCAAGTTTCAAATATATGCCTACAGCTCCAAACACACAAAGCAAATAGAAACTAGTAACTCTAAAAGCAAAGCATATGGAAATTCAGCAAGGAAAACAGTTGCAGTATTTCTAACTTAATGAAAAAGAGACAAGAATCATATGGGAATTGCTTGACGTCTTGATGATTACCAGACCCCAAAGACTGGAATCATTCTGATATGATATGCTGTATGATTCATCCAAAGACTATCTCTTTAGAACCCTATCTTCATTTGCTGGCAGTTTCCTTCAACCGTCATCTTGGACATAGTTTTATATGATAGCTTAGAGAGGAAGTGTGTTTCTTCCCCAGAAGGTTAAAGGGGTCTGCAAAACTCAAAAAGCTGCATGAAACAACCAGGTATGTTGCGACTGTGACTGCAAGAGATATTATTACAGTCCTCAGCTCCTTGTCCAATTATATCATATTAATGCAAGCATTCCAAACAAGGAATTAAAATTCAGCAAAATTGCTAGAACACATCCCTAGTTTTTAAGAGAGAGATTTCAAAGCTGAAAAGTACAAATACATTGTAAGAGGGGACAGGCATATATTCATACATATCCTTGCCCAGTATAAATTATTATCCATAGAGAATCTTGGACCAGCCACTTTCTTGAATCTATTCTTATCTATGGTTACCCCCTTTAATTTGCTATGGAATCCAAATTAAGAAATAATGGCTAATGTTTACTTTGCAGTCCAGAATCAGAAGCCCACTGTAGACTACTGCTAAACAAACAATGTTTGCTCAGTCACAGATCACAGCCACCGTAGTTAATATTACACAGGGAAACATTTGCAACTGGAGGAAAGGAACATCTGAGTCCATTATTCAGTTCTTGTCTAAAGGAGACTGTAGACCACGGGTGTCAAACTCGCCGCGTCGTGTAACGTATCGCAATGTATCACAACTTTTTTCACATTGGCGGAGCTGGGGTGGGCGTGGCCTCTGCATGATGCAACCAGCCTGTGGCCAGCAGTTTGACACCCCTGCTGTAGACTGACTGACTTAATTCATTCTAATTAGAACATTCAAAAACCTGATCCCCAGTACAGGTAGATTGGCCACAACTAAATCCAAAATTTCTATTGCTAAGTGACAAATTTGTTAAGTGAGTTTTGCCACATCTTGTGACCTTTCTTGCCCCAGTTGCTAGGTGAATCACTGCAGTTGTTGTTGGTAACATGGTTGTTAAGTGAATCTGGCTTCCCCATTGACTTTGCTTGTCAGAAAGTTGCGAAAGGGGACACTGGGACCCCAGAACACCGCAACTGTCATAAATACAAGTCAGTTGCCAAGCGTCTGAGTTTTTATCATGTGACTGTGGGGATGCTGCAATGGTTGTGTGAAAAATGTTCATAAGTCACTTTTTTCAATGCCGTTGTATGAACGATGACTAAATAAACTATTGTAAGTCGAGAACTACCTGTACCATGTAGAGTTTAAGGTCATATATTATACACACACACACACACACACACATATGCATTAGTAGCATGGATCAATCCACATGAAGTTGCTGACTATGAGGGCTGGTAGATTTCTATAGGTACTATAGCATGCCTATCTTATGATGGACAGCCTTTATTAGTGGAGCAATTAATGGAACAATCAATCAATCAGAATAGAGCTGGAAGGGACCTTGGAAGTCTTGTAGTCCAGCCCCCTGCTCAAGCAGGAGACCCTATACCAGGCATGTCAAACTCGCGACGTCACGTGAGGTCACGTGATGTATCGCGGCTTTCCCCCCATTGCCGGCAATGGGGTGAACATGGTTTCGGCATGATGCATCTGGCCCGCGGGCCGGCAGTTTGACATGCCTGCCCTATACCGTTTCAGATAGGTGGCTGTCCAGTTTTTTCTTAAAAACCTCTGAAGGCAACTTCTGAAGGCAAGCTGTTCCACTAGTTAACTGTCCTCACTGTTAGGAAGTTTCTCCTTAATTCCAGGTTGTTTCTCTCCTTAATTAGTTTCAATCCATTGTTTCCTATCATGTCTTCTGGTGCTTTGGAAAATAAATTGACCCCTTCTTCTTTTGGTAGCCCTTCAAATACTGGAATACTGCTATCATGTCACTCCTAGTCCTTCTTTTCTCTAGCCAAACTCAAATCCTGCAACCGTTCCTCATATGTTTTTGTCTCCAAGCCTTTAATCATCTTAGTTGCTCTTCTCTGCACTTTTTCCAAAGTCCCAACATCTTTTTTGTAATGTGGTGATCAAAACTTACTAAGGCTCTATAAAGTGGTGCTAATACTTCATGTGATTTTCATTCTATGCCTCTGTTTATACAACCAAAGATTGTATTAACTTTGTTGGCTGCTGCCGCACACTGCTGACTCATGTTCAAATGATTGCCCACTAGGACTCCAAGATTCCTCTCCCAGTTACTGTTTTTGAGCCAAGTTTTGCCTAATCTCTGGTTTTTCCTGCCCAGATATAAAACCTTGCTTTTCTCCACATTAAATTTCATGCTGTTAGATAGGCTCATTGTTCAAGTCTGTCAAGATCTTTTTGGATACTGAGCTTGTCTTCTGGGATGTTGGCTATTCCTACCAGCTTAGTGTCATCTGCAAATTTAATGAGTTCCCTTTCTATTCCCTCACCTAAGACATTAATGAAGATATTGAAGAGTTACTTACTTCCCTCCATGTGGATGTAGTACCATTAAGGACTACTTGTTGAGTACAGTTTGTCAGCCAGTTACAGATCCATCTGGTGGTGATGCTGTCTATCCCACATTTTTCTAGCTTACCAAGAAGTAGGTTGTGGTCTACTTTGTCAAATGTCTAAATATAGTATGTCCACAGCATTTTGCCGGTCTTCTAATTTAGTCACTTTGTCTAAAGAATAAAATAAGATTGGTTTGGCATGATCTATTTTTTAACAAACCCATGCTAGCTGCTAGTTATAACTTTATTTGTTTCACAAATCTGTTTTTTGATTTTTTTTCAGTATCTTCCCAGGTATTGATGTTAAGCTGTAGTTTCCTGGGTCTGTTTTTTTTCCTTTTTTGAAGATGGGAACCACATCAGCTCTTTTCCAATCCTCAGGTAATTCCCGTTGTTCCAGAATTTTTGAAAGATATGGTACAATGGTTCTGAGATAACATCTGCCAGTTCCTTCAGAACTCTGGGATATAATCCGTCGGGTCCCAATTGTTTATATTCATCAAGATCAGATGGGTGTTCTCTAACCATTTTCTTGCTTATTTTAGTTTTTATTTCTAGTCTGTCTTTTAGAGTTAGGTTTTTGGTAGGTTGGGCTTTAGTTTCTTTTTGCATGAAGGCTGATGTAAAGAATGAGTTAAGCAGCTCTGCTTTCTCTCTACTGCCCATTATTTCCTTGTCATCTTCGCTCTTTAGTGGACTGACTATTTCCTTGACTTTTTTTCCTTGTTATTTATATGTTGAAAGAAACTTTTTTATTATTATCTTTGACTTTTGTTGCAAGTCTTTGTTCATTCTGAGCCTTTGCCAGATTTCCACTTTACTAACATAGCTGATAAACATCTAGAAATACTATTTTCCCCAGATGTAATTGTCATTTGTTTTAAGAAGTTGTTTTTGGGAGTAAAACATTCATAATAAGACAGAGATTAATTGTCAGAAAACAAAAGTATTGTTGCAAAGAGACCTGAAATAAACATAGTAGTGGAATCTTGCCTCAGTATTGTGTGTGTGTGTGTGTGTGTTTAATTAGATCAAAACAGTATAGTCCTGAAGTCTTAAGACTTTTTTGAAGATCAAGTCCTTGCTCAGTTATTCTTCAGAGGCTAATTTGGTCTAATAAATTCCATAATGCTAAAGAAATTATATACAAATAAATTATCCTATGCTTAGTACATTGGAAGAATGGAAAGATGCTTTTGACCTTGTCTCCCATTAGGCATGTTTCTCATGCCTTTCCAGCAGTGCTTTTTTTGTAAAAGAAAAAGGTGCCGGAACTCACACATGTCATACAACCCGCCTTGCCTACCCTACAAGGTTCCATCCAAAAAAGGTGCCGGAACTCCCTTCTGAGCGTTCTATGAGAAAAAAAGCCCTACTTTCCAGTCTCTGACACACTTTTGCTTCTGAGTTGCTTGGAAAGCCAGAGTCTAGTTATTTGAAAAGAAAACAACAACTTAAAACTGGAAGGCCTTCACATTCAGTGAATCCTGCTTTGCAGTCTCAGATGTTTGAGGATGGACAATAGCATGTTGAGATCTTCTCTGCCCAAACCTCTAAGTTGGGAGCAGAGAGACCCACTGTCACCGCTGAGGAATTCTGAAATCCTCACTGCAAGCTAGAAATGCTCTCAAATACATATTTTTAGATTATATTCTTAAAAATATTCTAATTCCACATTAGACATGGGCTGCCATGTTGAAGTTTTAGTTAAAATTAGATCCAGCCACTTTCAGTTGTGGCCTTTTAGTACTGATTGGTTCCTGCCGGTCACCAAGGGGCTACCATTTATATATTAAACTCTATGGCTTTTCAGCGGGATCATCCCTGGGCTTTAGGGTTTGATCTTGCTAAAGCAGGTATTAAAGTAAGAGCTAACGAACAGCAAATAGATGTTTCTTCGGTTGTAACCTATTAAAATCTATGCAGGAAAAATTACTTGCCTAAATCAGTAAAGTATACAGTAACTAAGCAACTTCCTGCATATAGCAGAGCATCTGATTAGTAAGATAAAATGCCCAACTCTCTGCAGTGCTATATGTGGAATAGATTGAAAGCGTGTGCCTTTAGTGGGAGTTTGGGAGGTCCAACATAAATGTTCCCTGTTTTTACTGAGCGCTTGATACCGTTTTAGTTGGTTTTCATTTTATTGTAATTCTTTACTTTTGTTTGCTCTCTTCCAAAGTTTCTCAGATAGTTAGGTGACAATATAAATTAGATTAATAATAAAATAAATCTATAAAGCTAGCTACATTTATGTGGAGAAAAAATGTCTATGGGTGAAGTCCTAAAATTTTAATATTTCTTTGCATACAGCAATGGCAGCTGAAATAAATTTTGTGGCTGTCCTGGAAATGTCAGTGCTCCTGTCTAACAGTAAAAGCAAATGAGACTCTCCTGAAAACAAATGGAGTTTCTGTTAGAAAGTGCTGTTATGAGAGTAGGGTGTAGGCTGCGTAAAGCACAGCTCTGTATTCATTTGATTTGAGGCACCATATTGAAGATTACATCATTTCTTTGTAGCTATAAGTCTGTCTGCTCGCTAAAGTCCGATGGGAGATAAATGAAGGGAAGGGTCTTCTCCACTGCCTTGTTCTTAATGTGAATGTTTCATAATTATGCTACATAATGCTAATATAATATTAATGTTTCCCACCTGGCTTGTTATTACTTAAAGGAGTATGTTTAAGATATAAAGAAGCTTCTTGCCTTCTGTCTGTCTGTCTGTCTAGGTTACACAGAAATAAGGCTTTTCTTTTTTGCGTGTATTTCTTAATAAAACTACATTTTACTTTCAATACTAATGTTTATTAGCATTCACTGATAACTGAGCTAAGCCCAGTCTTGCAGCCAAGTCAGCCATTTCAAAGAAAAAGGGATGTTTCTTCATAAAGTTAGCATTCTTTCAATTCTTTGCTTAGGAGTATAGTATACCATAGTATATCCTGGGAAAGAGCTAAAAAGAACGCCTACTGAATTTAAATCTCTTAACACGTCCATCATATAGTAGTACATATGATGTTTTACACTAATTGCATCATTTCTGTGCTGCTTACTAATGACTTGCTATTGTTTGTATTGTTTTGTTATTTTAAAATTATTTTAGTTTTATATTTTGAGTAGAGAACTTTGGTTACTGAGTGGATGATAAGTATACTTAATCAATAGAGCAATATCACATTCTGTGCTCTGGATCACCTCACCTCTACTTAAAATACAATATCCACTTTCAGATCAACTGCCTTTCCTTCTTCAAAATCTCAGGATGACATTTTTCCAGCCTTAAAATTCTTTAAAATGGGGGCAGGGTTCAGAAGATTAAATAAGTAAGTCACATTCAGCTATTCACTGTGACCAGTTATCTGTGAATCAAACAGATGTTGTAACAGCATGAACAGTAAATAAGAAACCCTTCCACTTTTGTTAAAGCCAGTTCTTCTCAAAGTTAATACCATAATAAAATTATTTATATTGATGACATTACAGAAATATCTATGTTCTTATACTCAGATAATCCTGCACATTATAAGAACAATGGTTTGTTGTACTTCTTGTCATTTTCAGAGTTCTGGCTACCTTGTTGATTTGATCAGTCCAATATTTTATCTGCTTAGATTGAAAACACTACTCTTTTATGCATGCACATTTTATATCAGTCTTTACAAGAAACACAATTCTATTCACAAATCCCCTGGGAGAAATAGAAATTGGAGTATGTCCATGTCCGTCTGTCTGGGGGATCAGCACAGCATTGCGTCCAAAGTCCTTCCTCTTTCATACATGCAGAAAGGATCATGAAACATCCAAAGACCAGGGCTATTGTTGCAATCCCGTGCCCAATGGATCTACATGGGGCTACCTTTGAAGACAATCCAGAAGCTGCAACTGGTTCAGAATGCAGTGCACAAATAACACCTCTGCCATGCAAGCAGCATTATATGCCAGTTTGCTTCCAGGTCCAATTCAAGATGTTAGATATCACCTTTAAAGCTCTTCTTGGCATAGGACCAGGTTACTTGAGGAACTGTCTCATCCCAATTATCTCATCCCACCCTACCTGGTCAGGCAGGCAGGGTATGTCGCAGTGTTCATTGATTAAAGAATACTGACTGCAAATTCAGGAATTTTTCTCTGCCATTGTCCTCACCTTCTGAAACACCTTACCTCTGAAGGTGAGGTGGGTCCCCATGCTTCTGGGCTTTCAGAAAGGGTGTTAATCGACATAGGGGTCAAAGGGTGATCTGCAATCTTGGGATGGTTGGTTTCTTGCAGATGTTCTCCCTACCCTTTCAACTTTTAACTTTTAAGATCTTAACTCTAACTTTTGAAGATCTGCTTTTAACTTGCACTTATTTATACTTTTACATTTTATATTTATGCTTTTATATTGTAACTTTTTTATTCTAAACTGCCCAGAGTCACTTAGGTGAGATAGGCAGGGTAGAAATGTGATGAATAAATAAATGATGCAAATTTTGACACAAAGATCTGGTTGCACTGGGCAAGTTTTCTTCCTATTGTTATTTAGGAAATTTACAATTTGAATTTAGAAAGATCCCAGTATGGTCAATTTCCTAATTCCTTAGATGGTTTCCCAATGCCAGCAGCTATTTTCTGGCTTGACTTTTCCTGCTTATGTAAGTGGCATACTCTTTTCTCTCTATGCTATTCCCCTGGGGAAAAGTGATACTTTAAAACCATGTACTACACAAATGCTTAGGCTCAGGGTATGAGCTGTCAAGGGGAAAAGGGGAGGTTTGTGAGGGAAATCATTTTGGAAGAAGAATTGCAGCACATTCTACGAGTGAGAAAGTCATCATACTGGGACAATCAGGTTATGACATTGGTTCATGGTTGTCTGTAATACTGTTTATTATATATTGTTTATAAATTCTTTGCATCTGGTGACAGTAGAAAAAAGAAGTTATATTTACTATATTTACTTGGTTTTCATAGAACAAACACTGAGAGTACAATTCCTATCAGGCAAATAGAAAATTACAACATTATTGGATTTTGAATAACTCTGGAATCTCTTTTCTTATTTGTGGATGTTTCTAATATTTTCATCAATACACTGGTCTTTGGGACTTTGACCAGCATAATCTATTATTTTGGGGGAATCATAAAAATCATATATATACATTATATAAATCATAATCATGAAAATCATATAAATGAAAAATTGTATACACACAGAGAGGAGAGAGAGAGATGAGACATGTTGCTTCATAGTGTGACTTAAAGACTGTGAGCTTCTATTCCCTTCAAGTAAGAAACCTTCTAGACGCCATAGCAACAGCAGTATCACATGGTTTTTCTGTTATGCCACCTATAAGCAAATGTGAGCTATGATGTCTAATAAAGTCAAAGCAAGTGTCAGACAGGAAAAAATCCTCAGCCAGAGTCTGTATTGTTTTGGAATAATTCATTAGCTTATGGTTTTTCAACTCCCTTGTTTCATATAGGTGATCCCCAGGCCACCAGCTAAGTGAAATTTAATTTCTACTAGACAATCCCTTCAAATGCCTTCAACAATGACAGAGCTTCCTCGTACAATGAGCGTCTCTGCATTTGCGGAGCAGCAGAGGTAGAGGACCTGGCTCACATCCTATTTGACTGTTGTTTGTATAAGAGGGTGAGAGACAGGTATCTTGGTCTATATACCAAACGAATGACCCATTGGGATCCCCATATCAAAATAACTTACCTTATGTCCGGCCAGAACTTGAAAATAACATTCAACGTAGCACAGTATTTGAACAAAATGAATGATCCAGTTAAGATCTGCATATGTGGGACTGATTGGGGTAGATTGTAAGGGCGACTCCGAAATATAATGTTACCATATTTTATCTATATCTTAAATTTGTATTTTATTACTATTTTAACTTAAATTGTATTTTAATTCCATTTTAAATTGTATTTTATCAAATTCCATTTCGGATTGCTTTTATCTAGTTTTGGTGATGGTTTGTTGCTGGAACTTTGTACTTTGATATGGCCCAAGGGCTAATCAATAAATTTGTTGTTGTTGACAGAGCTTCCAATGTACTGTTTTCACTGGAAAAGTTGGGATACACTCAGAGATATATCTACCTTGTGGAACATAAGCACAGGAAATGTTTTGATATTTTGCATTATGTCATAAACAATTGTATGATTATTTTTGTGCCATAATTTTTTTTATAAAATTTGCCAAATTTCAGTTCCACAGGAGTCATGTGTCCCAGATTTTGGATACCTTCTGTAAATGAATCCATTTGAACTACCTTGGTTCAAAAGTTATTCTGCTATGATGCACCATTTCACCCATTAAAGTAATGGGAATGAGTTTTAGTAGTGTATAGATTCTGTCATTAAAAAAAGCTGACAATGTCATTTACATTTACGATCACGTGAAGTACTAATACCACTTTACAATGCCTTGGTAAGGCCACACCTGGAATACTGCATCCAGTTTTGGTTACCACGATGCCTTAGCAGGGGGTTGGACTAGATGACCTCCAAGGTCCCTTCCAACTTATTATTATTATTATTATTATTATTATTATTATTATTATTATTATTATTATTATTATTATTATTATTATTATTACATTCTGCATTTTTTTTGTTTGTTTCATTCCATCTTCCTTTCTACATTGCTCCAAATGGATCTGGATTTTATGGCTATTAGACTATAGACCATATGTCTTTTATTTTGTAATTGATGAGACAAAACCTGGTTGCAAGACTGATTTCTTGAATATAAAGCAATAACCCAAAACTAAACTTGTGTGGTGGTTAAAACAGTAGTATTTCACACATACAATAGCAGTGCTCATGTGAAGAAAGTTTTTTTTTTAAAAAACTGCAGAGCTTCTCTTTTTCAAAAGAAATACATATGCGATGCAATACTAGCTATTTTTTCCCCCAATGAAATAGTTTCAGGTTTATCAAGGGTTAACCCAAGCAATCCATATTTATGGACGAGTTTCCAAAAAGCAGTTTGTCCATCATGACCTAAGATACAGACTGCAGAGGATGTTGATTGTACTACATTGAAAGTCTTTCAGTTCCACAGGAAATGCTGAAGGCCCACAGTACTAGATGACATCATTCCAGGCTTTCCTCAACTCAATGCTCTCCGAGTGTGTTGTCCTACAACCCCCAACATCAACTCAGGCAGCATGATTGGGAAAGTCTGTTCCCAATGAGACTTGGAAACAATCTGAGTGTACCCAAATAGTGAGAATCATTGTTTTCTGGGGCTAGGAGTATATCTAATCCTCTATTAGCTCAACCCGGGAGAATGTTGGGGAGGACTTATATGAATCACCATCTCTTAGTGTAAACATGGGAGGAAAAGACCTTGAGCTCCTTAGAGAATGATTGTAATGAGATCCATGGTGGCTACAATGATTATGCTGATGATGTTGGTGTTGATGAAGATGATGATCTTCTACAAAGTAGCTGATTCCTAATGCAAGTGGGAAGAAATTTCTCCATAGGCAAACAATGAAAGTAAGTTTGAAGTAAATTATTCATATAAAATCAAGGTGAACTTAATTTGATTTCCAGAATACTACAGTAAAGGATGTGAGAGTCAGTTTGGTGTAGGATCTGGCTAACAACTGAGACAGTGTGAGTTCTAGTTCTATTTCAGGCACAAAGACATCTGGGTGACCTTGGGCCAGTCCCTCCCTCCCTCTCTCTCTCTCTCTCTCTCTCTCTCTCTCTCTCTCTCTCTCTCTCTCTCTCTCTCTCTCTCTCTCTCTCTCTCTCTCTCTCTCAGTCCTAGGAAAGATGCAAGGGAAATCACTGCTAAAATCTTGCCAATAAAATTGTAGAGATTGTTCAGGCAGTTGCCAGGGGTCAACACTGACTTGAAAGCACATAGGCATACACTCTCAAGGATCTATTCCATGTTTTTGCCTTCTGAGAAAGAAGAGTTGGAGTGCTGGAGGCAGAGCATGGAAGAGAAAGTACATTTTTGGAAGTTTCTTCCCAAAATTAATGTACATTTCTTCCTTGTGGTGTTACTAACATATATATTTGAAATGGTGATTGTATATATTGCAAATATATTGCAATTGTGAGAAAATGGTTTCTAGATCCCTAACAAAATCCTAATACATCAATAAAGCGGGTTTAATGATTTTTTTGTCAAAACTACCTTCACTACAAGAATGTTCCTTTCAGTATTCAATAATTCAATCTGTGTACGTCACCATGCACGAGTAGGCAGCAATATAAATTTTCTAAATAAAAAATAATAAAAAATAATATTGAGAGAGCAAAACAATATTTCATTTATTGTATGGTCTACTCTAGTGGTTAAGGCAAAAGTCTAGAAACCAGGAAACAGTACGTTCTAGTCCTGCCTTAGGCATGAAAATCGGCTGGGTGACTAGACCAGTCACCTTACGGGATTGTTCTGGAGAAAATAAGAGGAGGGGGAAGTATTAGAATGCATCTCCTTGAGTTATTTATAAAAAAAATAACAAAGGTAGATTAAAATAAGTAAAAAGAATTCTAACATTTTTGCAGCTGCCCATGTTATAGCAAACTCTGGCGACCTGCTGAACTTCAGGGGGACCGTAGGGTAGGAGCTTCTTGGATAAATAAGATGGCAACATTTAAAAAAGAGGAGTAGGGTTGTACCCACCCTGTCCAGGGAAGACATCCTTTGCGAGAGGCTGTCCCACAGATAACCTGGTCCCATGCAGATAATAGCTTTAAAGGTAATAACCAGTGCCTTGAATTGCACTCGACATAAACCTAGTGCAGCTCAAGCAACAGGGATGTAATGTGGTGAGCCTAAAGGCATCTATCACTGCACATGCTGCCACATTCTGGACCAGCTGTAACTAAAGTGTGGTCTTCAAGGACGGCCCCACGTAAACCACGTTGCAGTAATCCATAAGAAGTAACCAAGGCATGAGGCATGAAGGAGCATGAGGCCTCCTAGACCAGGAAGTAACACAATTGATATGCAAGACAAATCTGTGCAAAGCTCCCCCACGCCCAGAATGGCTGCCACTTTGCTCCTCAAGCAGGAGCCATGAATAAATAAATAAACCTTTATTGTCAAAGTACAACATGTGTACATTGAGATTAGCTGAGCCTCCCCCCGTGTTCTCTCCCCCCAACACACAGTGACAACAAACCCTCCATCCTACCACACCATGTGAACCAACTACACCACACACCGGCCTCCCAAGTCAATTCTGCATAAGATTATGTCCCATTTAAAAGCCTAACAGATAAAAGCTATTTTTCAGCCTGTTGGTACGGCTGGCTATATTCCTATATCTCCTACCGGATGGTAGGAGAGTAAAGAGATACCGTCCAGGGTGTGAGTCATCCCTGAGAATCTTCCTCACTCTTCCAAGGCAATGGGCCCTGGCGATGTCATCCAGTGGTGTCAGGGAACAGCCCACAATGTCTTGTGCTGTGCTCACTACCCTCTGTAATACTTTCCTATCCACGGCTGTCAGACCAGCATACCAAACCACAATAACATACGAGAGGACGCTCTCTATAGTAGATCGGTAAAAGAGGGTCATTAGCCATTGTTCTATCCTGTTCTTCCACAAGACCCTAAGAAAGTGAAGCCTCTGTTGGGTTGAATTTATGGTAACTATAAGCCAACTGCATTTGGGTTTGGTATGATGTGTGAATCAAACCATCAATTGTCAAGATGTTATTCCATTTCTTACTTCCAGCAGACCTGTTTGAGGATAGATTTGTTCTAACCACCTAGGAGGAGCCCCAAATTGCATACCAGCTCAGTTAGGGTTGAATCAAAGTTGGTTTTTCCCCATCCAGACCCTTACAGCCTTCAGGTACTCATTAGCACTGCAAGAGCAGCACCTGCCTGGCCAGGATTGGAGATGTATAACTGGGTATCATCAGCATATGAATGATACCACACCCTATGCCATCAGATAACCAATCCCAGGGGTTTCCTATAGATGTTAAAGAGGAAGGCAAAAGACTTGATAGTTCATTGCTTTGATCAACCACCAAAAATGCCACTTGAACATGTATAAAAAGTTAAGAGGCTAGGTGAACGAAAGGATGTCTTTTAAAGAAAATAAAAGCCCAAGGATTCAAGACTATCAGGACATGTGTAATGAGTGGAATGTGTTATCATTTGCCATATGGCTTGCTCTAGATTCATTCAGCTTAAATGAAATGAGGTTTGCTCTTCCAAAGATAGATCTGACTGCATTCACGATAGCTCTGAAGAAAAGAAAATATCCCTGGGGAAGGAGTTTATTCCATGACATTCAAACCTCCTCATTCCTCTGTAATCATTCTCATTAATAGCAGACATCTCCTTCTGCTTGCTTTTTTTTCCGAATTTCATCACAGCAATTTGGAAAGAGGGATTGCATTTAGCAGATCCACTTGGAGAATCTGCCTGCCTCTTGCTTGTTCATTTACTCTCTTCTTCTCTGGTAAATAAGAGCTTGCATGTAGCCTGCCAACCTGCCAGGACTCCCTCCCCTGATACCCATTTCAACTTTTCTCTTTTTTTTTAATCAGGGAGGAAGGAAGGTGTTATGTCGGGTACTTACCAAGACAGACTCGGAGACGGTGTCGGGATTAACCTTCTTTAATGTACTCCACATGGCCGAACTGCCCCCTGCTTCCCAGGTGACCCTTATATCCCGAGTCCAGCCCGTGGCACTAGCCAACCCGCTGGCTCCATTCTCCCGCCGTACAGGTATCACCCAACCCGGTGTCCACAATTTCCCGCCGGGCAGGTGGACCAATCAGGTAGCTAGGCAGGTGCCAACAGTACACCCCTTCCCCCCCCCAATGTGAGCTGACCTATAACCCTGTTGTCATTATTACCCTCCTGATTCTCTATCTTACATAATCCTTTAGGTATGCCGGAGCTCTGTGTGCCCTGGTCGGGTATCTTCCTGGTGGAGTGTCTGGCCTGGTTGCCCCTCCTTGGATCTCTTCCATTGGTGCTGGCTGGTCCCCGCTCTGCAGCTGACCCCCTGGCTTCAAGATTGTGGTGAGTTCTCTTGGCACTGCCTTGTTGACTGATTCTGTTGACCTGGGCCCTATTGCTGGTGACCTTGGTGGCCCGGCCTCTGGTTGTTCGGCTGTGCCGGTGGTGTTAGGCAGGGATGTTTGTACTGGCTGTGTTTGAACTTGGAGTGGTTTAATGTGTGAGTTACTTTGCTGCTGCTGTTGCTGCTGTGTCTCCGTGGGTGCCTTAGGGGTATTCTCTGGGGCCCTTTTTCTCAGTTGGTCAATGTGTCTCCTGACCTGACGCTCCCCTTCCCCCTCCATGATGTAAGATAACGGCCCCAGCTTGTCCACAACCACTCCCTGTGTCCACTTGTCCCCTTGGCCGTAGTTCCTGGCCCACACTAAGTCACCAACATTCAATGATCTGGCGGTGGAGTCCTGTTCTGTTTCAGCTGCCGCCCTATCCGGGTGGAGTCCGTCTAATTTGGTTGTGAGTCTTCTACCCCACCTCATCTCAGCTGGGCTTTTGCCCATTGCTGTGCACGGTGTTGTGTGTTGTACAAGCAAGAATTGGGCCAGTCTCTGGTACCAGTCACCTACAATGATTCTGTGCAGTGCTTCCTTGGTTGATCTCACGTTTCTCTCCGCCAAGCCGTTGCTGGAGGGGTGGAAGGGTGCTGCCGTTGCATGCCTAAGCAAGTTGGCCCTGAGGAAGTCCTGAAATTCAGTAGAGGTGAATTGAGGGCCATTATCAGAGACAATTACGTCAGGTAACCCATGTGTGGCAAAGAGTCCCCTCAGCACCTGTATGGTTTTAGTAGACGTCGTGCTCTTAACAGGCACTACCTCTAACCATCTAGAGTAGCTGGCCACCATAATTAAGAATGTTTGTCCTTGGAATGGTCCTGCGTAATCTATGTGTACTCTGGACCATGGGTTGTGTGTTGCCTCCCACCTGTGTACCGGTGCATGGGGTTGTTCAGGCCTAGACCTCTGGCATTGGTAGCAACCTGCTACCCACTCCTCTATGGCTTTGTCTAATCCCGGCCACCACAGGTAACTCCTAGCCAGGGCTTTCATTCGCCCTATTCCCTGGTGCCCTTCGTGCAGTTCCCTATGACCTTATCTCTTAGTCTCTCTGGCACTATTACTCTATTTCCCCATAAGAGGCATCCTAGGTGAGATGACATCTCGTCCCTTCTTGTGAAATATGCCTGGAATTGTGGCCCTGGATTTTTCCCTTGCCACCCTCCTTGGACCCACATTGCCACTCTGCTTAGTATTGGGTCCTGGGTGGTGGCATTGGCAATGTCTTTGGCTGTTAGTGGGCATTCAGGGAGTTCTTGTATTGTCAGGATTTGCCCTGCTGGTGCTGGGTCTGGGTCTGTTTCTGGTAAGGGTAGCCTGCTTAATGCATCAGTGTGGCCCATCTCTTTACCTGGTCTGTATTTGATGGTGAATGTGTATGCTGAGAGGAATATTGACCATCTCAGCATTCTTGGGGACATTATTTGTGGGGTTTGTCTATCTGTTGTGAACAGCCCCAGTAACGGTTTGTGGTCGGTGAAAATGGTGAACCTCCTTCCATATAGGTAATCGTGAAATTTTTTTACTCCTGCCACGATTGCTAATGCCTCTTTATAGATTTGGGCATAGTTCCTTTCTGCCTTGGACAAGGTTCTGGAGTAGTAAGCTATGGGTTTTTGTTCCCCATTGTTTTCCAAGTGGCTGATTACAGCCCCCACCCCATATGGTGATCCATCACATGCTAAGCTTATGGGCTTATCTTCAATAAAATGAGTGACTGTGGAATTGCTAGAGAGTATTTCTTTCAGGGTTTCAAAACTTCTCCTGTGCTGTTCCTGCCAATTCCACATGGCTTTTTTGTCCAGCAGCCTGTGCAGTGGTTCTGCTATGGCAGCTTTGTGTGGCAGAAACGAATGATAGAAGTTTATTAGTCCCAAAAATGCTTGTAGTTCCACTTTATTTTGGGTGGCTGGGGCTGATTTTATTGCTTTTATTTTTTCCTCTGTTGGGTGGATGCCCTGAGCATCAATCCTATACCCTAAGAACTCAGTGGATGCTACTCCTATGGAGCACTTCTCTTTTTTTAGTTTGAGTCCTGCTGTTCAGAAACTCCCAAGTACCCTTTCTAACCTAGCAGCTAGTACCTCCTCATTTTCCCCAGCAATCAGCACATCATCAAAATATGGGGAAACCCCAGGTATATCTTTCAGTGCTCTTTCCATGACCTCTGGAAATATGCCTGGGGCTGCTGCAATTGTTCGTCTCGGAGCCCCAGGACCACTCAGTCCCTGATTCTCACCTCGTATTTGCATTGGAACGCGGCTTCCCTCACTGCGGCCACAAAGTCTGTTATGGACTCCCCTTGTTTTTGGTTCCGGCGCTCAAAAATCCTTCTCCAGAAAAGCTCGGAGCGTTTAGGTGTGAAATGCTCCCTTAGCTTCCTTGTGAGGTCCGCGTACGACACGCTGGCAACCGTTGCCGGCTGGCAAAGCCCCACGGCCACCCGGTATACCGCTGTTCCGCTGATGGACAGTAAAGCAGACACCTTTTTTTGGTCGTCTGTTATGCCGTTGATCAACAGGTAGCCTTTGACTTGTCCGACGTATTCATCCCAGTCTTCAGGGTGCCTCGTGTCGAATTCCCTTACAGTGCCGAATTGCGCCATTCTCTGCCTTAATTGTCCGTGATTTACCGGTTGCCGCTAGACCTGGCTGCTGCGTTGCGCTGACAGCTATTTGAATCTCCCGCTTCGCGTGCCTGCCGATCCCATCCTCGTTGCCACTGTTATGTCGGGTACTTACCAAGACAGAGACTTGGAGACGGTTTTGGGATTAACCTTCTTTAATGTACTCCACATGGCCGAACTGCCCCCTGCTTCCCAGGTGACCCTTATATCCCGAGTCCAGCCCGTGGCACTAGCCAACCCGCTGGCTCCATTCTCCCACCGTGCAGGTATCACCCAACCCGGTGTCCACAATTTCCCACCGGGCAGGTGGACCAATCAGGTAGCTAGGCAGGTGCCAACAGTGCAGAAGGAAGGAAGGAAGGAAGGAAGGAAGGAAGGAAGGAAGGAAGGAAGGAAGGAAGGAAGGAAGGAAGGAAGGAAGGAAGGAAGGAAGGAGGCAAAATGGATGTCTGGTGCAGTGTTCAAGCTGAAAGAAACCACACGTTACTGTTGGACAAGTAGCAGCAAGAAGAAATGGTAGGGAAAACAGTTGTGTCTTGGAGGAACAGATCCTATTCTGTCTCCTTAGTCTTCACTACTGTGCCAGTGAAAGGCTCTGGCTAGGGAGAGAGTGATCTGTCACGATGCCAGCTGGCCCCATTTGCATCCCTCAATTCAAACTACTGATAGGACAAAATGGCTCATTTTTAGCAGCGTGAATGTTTTTGTTTTGTTTTTAATAAAAAAAATAGAGGATGAAAACGAAAACAGGAGTCCTCGGGATGCAAAAGGGTTCCCCCTATAGTTTGCAACTTTCCTGCAAAATAACCCGAAACCAAATTCCAACAGTATTCTTAAAACTAGTGGCTGGTTTTTTTTAATCTGATGGGAGAGCGATTAAAAATTCCCCATTGCTTTCCAATCCCAGAGGCTTCCTTCTGTAATTTTCACTCTTAACTACCCCCAACAAATTTGAAATGTATTGAAGAACTGACCGTGCCACTTCCTGAAGCTCTTTAGTAACATCCCCTGTGGCCCTCATGCTGGTCAAAGGAGCTGGTTGTGTGTGGTATCAGACCCTGGGAAAGTTGTGTAGTGCTGAACTAGAGCCGTGACACTGGATCTGAAAAGGTTGTTGATGGTTTTTGACAACAAATGAAGAAAGGAACAATCCTACATTTCCCGTGTGGTATCAGTAAGCACTTCATATCAAATTTGTCACATCAGATTTTTCACTCAGTTTGTTTGATGTAATTGATGTGTTCTCTCTGGAGTACCTTGGGAATTATCTGAAAGGAACAGACCACAATTGCACTGTGTTTCTTGTATTCAAGTAGAATGTGGGGTGAATAATAAGGCAGACCCATTGTGGAAAAATGAAAGACTTCGCTTTCACAGTTAATCGAATAAAAGGGATACAAATGACAAGACTCTTTCTGAATATTTTACAACAGGGAGGCATTTCAGAACTAAGGGATTAGAAAGCATTGCATAGAGTATCTTCAGTCATTGACACCTACATTCACATTCACATGTCATACTATGTATATTCTAAAAGCATTAATTAAAACATAAGAACTGTTACATGATATATTTATTAAGAGAAAGTGGGATTGGGATGCATTTTTTGGTCCATAGACACATTGTTTATAACATAAATTACTAAAGAATGTTGACTTAAGACCAAATTAGATGTGACAATTGCTTGAGTGCAGTTAATGAACATAGTTTAAATAGATAGTTGAGATGATTTCTCACAATCATAATCAGTGACAAGTGATAGATCAAAATGAGGGGGGGAAATCAGTGAATAGATAGATAACATAGCAACAGTTGTAAAGAAACTAAGATGTAGAGAAATTTTTTTAATTGGTTGCATAACAAAACTGCAAGTTCTTTTTTTTTTCTTTCTTTAGGAGAAAAATAAGCAAGTCCTTTTCTGTAGATGTCACTTACCGAAAAACATATTATCAGTATTTCTGTCTTGAAAAAACTTAAGTTTCAGTAGGATGTTTCACTGGATCCCAACAAGTATTTTAATTTATTCAGAATTATATTTCTATAACTATTTATTAATTTTTCATTTGCATAACATGGTGTGAATGTGTGTGTATGCACACTAATGTGTGCCATATTTAGATAATGAAAACCAACCAATGCAATGATAGTGAAAATGAGTTTATTGACAATTCAGCTCAGATCAAGAATGGCATACATCTCCGTCTTCCTGAGCAAGTCTGCAATGGCTTGCACAAAGCAGGGAACAAAGACCAGAATGAGTTTTGAGAGATAGTTAAAACCATGCATCTCGCCATTTCTCAACAACAGTGCTATGATTGGCAGATAGTTTCCCACCAGCTGGTGACTTCAGGTGTAGCAGGTAGTAGTACATTTGTAGCCTCTGGAGTGTCTGTAAAAATATACGTATGAATGAAGTTCCATTATGCTGGCTCAGGAATTCTGGGAGTGGAAGTCCACCAGTCATGAAGGGGCCATAGTTCCCCCACGCTGGCTCAGGAATTCTGGGAGTGGAAGTCCACCAGTCATGAAGGGGCCATAGTTCCCCCACGCTGGCTCAGGAATTCTGGGAGTTGGAAGTCCATGAGTCATGAAGGGGCCATAGTTTCCCCATGCTGGCTGAGGAATTCTGGGAGTTGAAGTCCACGAGTCATGATGGCGTCCGACCTTCGCTCCTTCCGGCGCGATCTAAAGACCTACTTGTTCGAACAAGCCGGCCTGGCCTGATGGGTGATGGGTTTGGGTTTTATTGTTGTTTAATGTATTTTAACTTATTGCTGTAGTTTTTGGGCATCTTGTTTAATCTCTTTTAATTTTTGTATTTTTGTTTTTTAACATGTATTTCCCTGTTCACCGCCCTGAGTCCTTCGGGAGAAGGGCGGTATACAAATAAAATTAATAATAATAATAATAATAATTTTCCATTATTTTAATTGTCTAATTGAATAAAAAGTTAAATAAAGTATGATGAAGTTACACATCTTTTAGTAAGTAGCATTCCATTGGTCAGATGGGTAAATGTGTATGATAAATTTGACAAACAAATAAAAGTGTATTTCTTGTCCAACCTCAGTCCCAATGAAAACAATATTCAAAGTGACCACACAAATTCATTTCTCATTATGGATGGGTCATGGTATTCCAAAGCTTGAGAATCCCTAATGAAGTGTGGAAACAGTTGTAGCATTGTGCTGTAATCTTTGTATTGAATTTTCCCTCGCTAGTAAAATATGCATTAATTCATCTTCAATGAAGTATCTGCATGGATCTTCAGAATTTCTGAGCTTAAAAAATTACTTTAAGGACAGGAGAATCATCATTTTGGCTAAAAAAAACGTTGATCTTACAGAGGAACAGGCTGAATACAGGTGGAATTTACAGGGTACTTAGGAGAAGCAAAGAATGTAAAGCAGAGAAAGGCTGCAAAATTAAAGTGAAGGAAGGAGGGTTGGACACAATACAGGGAACAAAAGGAATTAAGGATAGACATTGCTAATCAAAAGGGCACTTAAAATTTATAATCTTGAATTCAAGATGGGCTATGGAAGAGAAGGAGGAGGATACTAGAGGGATTACATTTATAGGGTGGACGAACAAAATAAATGAGCTAAAAAGTAAGCATCTGAGAAGGTCTGGAATTCAGGAAAAGGCAAGGGGAAAGTATTAATATCATAATTCTATACGAGTTCATTCAGAAATACTTCCCAGAGTTCAAGGGCCTCTTTAATGAAAGTATAAGATCACCTCCTAGGTTTGCAAAAGAAAGGTTTTGAAGGGCTATGAGGAACCAGGGAATGCTTGTGGCATAGGATAGCTAGATATAGGACATGGAAAGACAAGCCTTTTGCATTCATATAATGGGTACATTATAAACCAAGATATGGGCCCACTCATAAAATAGGGCACACAGGAATTTAGTTATAAAATGGCTGCCATCGTGGGGCATGATTTTTTTTTTGGAATTGCCTCAATATATAGCTAAATCTAGGTGCAAACCCATAAATCTAATTTTAGTTCAGTCAGTCTACTCATTGCAGCAGAGACTGCATATTTGAAATGTTCAGACCATCAAATGTTCGAGCCAAAATGGATAAGCTGATCAGGATACTGCTGGTGTCTATGTCCTTTCTTTCTTAAATGCAATGGGCTGCTTTTCTCGTTGTAAAAAAAACGCATACTAAAACACAACTTTTAGAGTCTGTTTTTTCAGGGCTAACAATCCTTTTGCACAGTGCTACGCTTCAGGTTGTGCATTCACTACAAACGCCCAATACAGCCATCACAGGTCATGCATTTCTGTGCAGCATCAACAAGCTTTTTGTTTTATATTTACAGCACCAGATATGCACAGATCGGAATGGCAGAAAATGCCAAGTCAGACAGAAATGCTAAGTGTTTTTCTTTTTGCTGCTCTAGGTGCAACACACTTTTAATTCTTTCTTGCCTTTCTACAAGGGATTTATATTATATTTTTTCAACTCAAACTTTTGAGGTTAAACTTAAGTAAGGATCCCAAAGCTATTTCAGCCAGTGGATACATTTCACATTTTGCAGATGGATTTTAGGCATTTAGGCATTCATCCAAAATGATTACTTGTTCTGTAACGAAACACTTCAAAAGAGCCAGCTTGGTGTAGTGGTTAAGGTAGCAGGCCAGCAACTGGGAGATAGTGAGTTTGAGCCCTGTTTTAGGCACAAAGCCAGCAGGGTAACTTTGGGCCAATAGCTCTCTCAGCTATGAGAAGGCAAGGGCAAACCACGTCTGAAAAACCTTTACCAAGAAAATTGGAGACAGTTGGATAAGTAGCCCACTGTAATGATATATAGGAATGACCTTGGTAGACAGAGCAAGGAGACATAACCAAGGGAACAGTCAGATAAAAGGCAGCTTAGTCCCTAGGAGGAATGTGGATGGAACAAATTCAAAAGAAACTGTCCCTACTTTTGGGTTCGAAAGCATGTAAAAATGCAAGTAGAAAAATAGGGACCACTCCGGTGGGAAGGTAACAGCGTTCTGTGCGCCTTTGGCGTCCAGTCATGCCGGCCACATGACCACGGAGAGGTCCTCGGACAAGCGCTGGCTCTTCGGCTTTGAAACGGAGACGAGCACCGGGCCCTACAGTTGGAAACGACTAGCACGCATGTGCGGGGGAACCTTTACCTTTACTTTTAAAGGAGATGGGGGGGGAGATAAGTACTTTCACAACAAAGTAGCTCACCTGATGGCGTTTTCTGTCTGGACGATGCTGCCAGGAGTCAAAACTGAGTCAAAGATGCATATACAGAAACACACACACAAGCCCACACAAACATTAGGGTTATTCAATGTGTTCTGAAAAACTCCAAATGACCGCTAGAAGGCAGCAATGGTCTTTGCGGCTATCCAATGGTCTTTCAGAATTTTGCAGGCTGGATCTAGTGACCCCACAAAACATCCAGTGACAAGAAGGCAAGATGGTGGATCGACCCATTGCTCCCTGTAGTTTTCCAGGAAACTGTTTCCATTTTTCCTTTTCTCCCCTCCTAGGCAGCTTCCTAAGTTTTTTCTTTCCTTTTTTAAAATCTAATAAAATAAAAATCAGTCTGGCCGCTTGCCAAACAAGACAACACACATCGGTGCGAAACAGCACATCGGTGCCATGAGCACCATTCAGGAAAGCTTAACTATCTCAAAAGAAACAACACAGAAGGAAAAAAAGTTGTGGAAGGAAAGGGAAAACAGGATAACTCAGTTTTATGGTTCCTGTAATTGCCAACTCTGATGGAAATGAGCTGCTTCCAATAACAGTAAGAGAAGATGAACATTCCTCAGTACTTTATCGCTTCCCTCAAGGTTTGAGGTTATGCTCAAAAAACCACAGTCTGCCTTCTGGGGGGGAGTTTTGTTCTTTCTTTTTAAGAAATATTTGATTCTCTATGCATGTATTGAGAATACATCAAAGGAGAGGTGCTTTAGCTCTGTGGGAATGCAGGTATTCTGCATACAATAAAACTTCTAGGAGAATTGAGGTTTTTTTAAAACGAAAAACCTCTAGTTAGTATATTAGAGCAGGTTTTTCCAAACTGAAAGAATCTGACAAGCTTCTGTAACAGACTAAAGACAAAAGGGAAAAGTTCATTCCAATGCAGCCTTTTTTTGTCACTAAAACTTTGCCTGTTGATCAGGGATTCCAGCAGCTAAAAAAAACCTAGCAGGTTCCACAGCCTGGAGAAGTTTGAATACCTTGTGCTACACAACTGCCATTTTCCCCAACCTTTCTCTCACCCATCCTCATTCCCATGCACAGAAACTTTACTCATTCTTTGCCTTTCCAAAAAGGTGTTCCAGCAGTGCTGTTTTCCACTGACTGTTCATTCCCGTGGGGTGAGGAACTGCCACACAGACAGAAGCTCCCAGCCTCCAGAGTTCAGAGGGAGAATAGTGATTTCTCTCACAGAAGGACCCAGCCACAACTATGGTGGGAGGTGTTCTGTACCAGCCTGCTACCGGCCCTGCAGCAAAAGCAGGGACAACCCCTTTACAAACGGCAAGAAGCTGGAATAAAGCCTGCCAAATTTATTCACATAAAACAGAGCAAGACAAGACACCAACCTTGAAACAGGAGCTAAGAAACAGGAACTATCCAAGCGGTTGCCTTCAGCAAACCAGCCCTCCCACACATTCTCCTTAAATACAGTTCAGGGCGTGGCCTCTCTCTGCCTCCTTCCGAGGTGCCCCATTGCCTTCCTCTGTTTACTCCTGATTGACTGCCTCCTGCGTCGGGCATCCTTGAACAGGGCCAGCTGTGGGTCATCTTCATCCATGCTGTCAGGCTCACACAGCTGGGTCTGCGTTGTGACCAGATGAGAGGGGCCTGGCTGGGGGCTCTCATCAAGCTGTCCAATCCCCTCAGCAAGCTCTTCAACACCCCCCTCCTCCTCCTCTGAGTCGTCCGACCCAACTGCCGAACTCACAGGCTGACCCTGAATCACAACAGGAGGCACCGTAGCAATTGGATGTGTGCACTCATTTTTAAAGAGAGGATGGAGCTCTTAGCGCTTTTCAAGCACCGTGGATATGGCTTTGATGAGAAGCTTGGTTCATAACAGGTTTACTCATAAAGGGAATTCGTTTGCTTGCAGGTCAAAACCACTTCACTGGCATAGTGTCCAACAGAAAGCATTCCCTCAAACCTGCCTGGCCAACAGTAGGAAATTTTCACTTCAAAATTTGCACGCTTTTTGATCATTTACTCTCATTCTGCAAAGGAGGATGAGCAGGATGTTTGCAGGGCCCTGCTTCTTTCAGTGCTAAGCCGAGCGTGAGCAGAGCACGTGAGTGAAGTGGAACAAAACTGCACTTTTGTAATAGTGAACCTTTGCCTGAGTGTCTTGGCCTGTCTGGGTTTCTCAGAATTCAGAAGAACCTTTGGCCCGATGGGCAGGCTAATTCTTAGCTCTGCATCTGTCTTTCCTTTCTGGGTATTTCTGTCATAGCTTTCTGGGTAAATTGCATTATTTGAGTTTGAGGAGTAAATCGGATTTGTGGTGCTGCTGCTGCTGCTGCTGTCATGTGCAGAATGCATGAGACCATTTCCTTCCGTGGTTCGTTTGAGATCAGTATATGATGCCATTTGGTCCCTGCCTACAGAACGTGAACCAAAGTCCTTATTTATGCATATTTGTGGTTAATCCTTCCCCTCAAACCCACTTCTCTGTATCAGACATTGGTCTTTTTTTCTTTCTTCCTTTTTTAAGGATGAGGCTATTTTATAACTTTCCAGAAATCATACGCAGCTTATCAGCATTTCTCCCCTTCTCTTAAACCAAAAAGTCAAATATATTTTTCAGTGTTTGTATTATGTGATGTAGAACAATTACTGACTTGAAGGAGGAGTTGGAAATCTAGTTTAGAAGAAAAATTGTGAAGCCTTACAAAAAAAATATCATGAAGTAAACCAAGCAATATATGTACTGAGAAAAAGGATGGTGCCAGTTCCATTTGGTTGCAGGAGTAAATGACATTTTCAAGCTACTTTTTCCTACTCTTCTCTTTGTATTGCTGCCTTCTACCCTGTGAGACAGTGTTTGCCAAGGAAGATTGAATTTAGTCATTTTATGCCTTTTCCCATCCACTTGCACCTAACCTCAGTGCATGAGATTTATAAATTAGGACTATGCATGCTTGCTCAGAAGCCTGGGGAAAAAAATAGAAAAAAAGGGAAAAAAAGCTGGCTGCTTCACCGTAAAACCCTAATGCAAAGTCCAGAGGACGTCTTCCAAATCATTTTCAAAGTGTGCTGATACGTATTTCACTAGATTAAATAAATATAAACTTATTTTTTGTTAAGCTGAACATTTCAGGGAATTTTATTAAGAAGATACAGCTGGGCTCAAGGAAGGTTGTGTGCTGAACGAGTCAGTAAATTCTAAACCAGGGGTCTTCAAACTTGGCTGTTTTATGACTTGTGGACTTCAACTCCCAGAATTCCTCAGCTAGCGTGCTTGGTTGAGGAATTCTGGGAGTTGAAGTCCTCAAGTCATAAAAGGGCCAAGTTTGAAGACCCCTGTTCTAAACTCTCCCAATCCCTCTCTCACCAAGGTCTGAGGAACATTAGATAAGCCTTTCCACAGGTGAAAGTAAATTCTCATTTCTCATAATGAGCTAGAAAAGCAACATCTCCAAGAAAGTGATGAAAAACTGCAACTGTCCTCAATCTCACCTCTGTCTGACTGGCCTTGGGCAAAGTCAAAGCACCTTGGCCATCAAAGCACCCCAATGAAGGATATGGATTGTCCTGCCCATGTTTCATAGTATAAATAAATATAAAAACATAAAAATAGACCTATCAATAAACAAAGACATATATTGGAAACTTTCATAAATAATGTTCCTATCCTTTGTCTTTTCTAAACTCAACTTAATTTGCATATCACATCTGCTTTCCTTAGGAACCTTTTCAAGGATATTGAAATGAAAAAAAGTAATCTTCTCTCTGCAATCTAAAAATCAGCACTTGAAAAATTGCTGCCTTGCCCTATTTAGGTGTTTTTTTAAAGTTCATAGAGTGTGCTCTAGTTTCTTTCTTGTAAATCCTATTTCTGAAATTGATAATAGGTCATCCATGGTCCAGAGACTGCCCACAGTTTCCCAGCATCCTCCAAGATGGCACAGTCAAAATTTGGCAGCAAAGTGAAGATTTCTGGCAGTCCTTTGTTAAAAGAAAAACTTGCAATGAGCATTGTAACAGTGGGTTATTTAAAAAAGTATGGTTTCTCAGGAAGGGAGACTACTTTAAGAATGAACAAAATTTGTCACCAGGCTTATGGCAATTTGTAATCATTGTGCAACAACAGTATTAAATGGAAAACACACTCATCACTTTGTGTGGGAGCTTCCTTGACAAATATTTTCACGTTGGTAGGAAACCAAACCAAAGAGGTCTGATTGCAATTCCTCATTGCAATCAAATATTGGTAAAGATATTGTTATGAAAGCAAAGAGCAAAAAGGAAAAAAATAGCTTCTTATAATTTGTATAAGAGATGAAAGTTACAGAGTGCTTTTCATAAAGGAATGATTGATGGATTAAGGCACGGGTATCACTCGCCACGTCATGTGACATGTCGCAACGTATCGCAACTTTTTTTGCATTGCCGAAGCTGGGGTGGGCGCGGCCTCCATATGATGCAACCAGCCCATGGGCCGGCAATTTGACACCCCTGGATTAAGGGAAGTGGGACAAAACACCATCCATATCATAAGGATGACTAATCAGAGTCAATCATTGCCTCTGTAATGGCTGAACTCTTGGCATGGTACTTCATAATCAATTATCCTTGGCAAATTCAAGTTAGATCCAGAATGCTAGCTTTAAACCTGGTATACACTGTTGACTTTATATTCAGGCTCCAAAATGAATAATAATGACCATTACTATTATTATCATCTATTCCTTTCTGGGGGGGAAAATGAATAAAGACTAACCTATTTAAAGTATCTTTAGTTGAATTAAGAATTAAGGAAAGATAATCTGCATACAGTTTAAAAAGCAGGCTGAGCTATGTATAAAGGTAAAGGTAAAGGTTCCCCCGCACATGCGTGCTAGTCGTTTCCAACTCTAGGGGCCGGTGCTCATCTCCGTTTCAAAGCCAAAGAGCCAGCGCTTGTCCGAGGACGTCTCCATGGTCATGTGGCCGGCATGACTAGACGCCAAAGGTGCACGGAACACTGTTACCTTCCCACCGTAGTGGTCCCTATTTTTCTACTTGCATTTTTTACGTGCTTTCGAAGTGCTAGGTTGGCAGAAGCTGGGATGAGTAACAGGCACTCACTCTGTTACGCGGCACTCGGGATTCGACCCGCCAAACTGCCAACCATTTGATCGACAAGCTCAGCGTCCTAACCCACTGAGCCACTGCGTCCCTTGAGCTATGTATATGTAAGCTAAATAAATAATGTTTTAAAATCAAATAAGGCACAGATATAGCTAATTTCTTGGGATAGTGATCAAAGACAATGACAGAATTATTTTTTAATTAGTTCAATAATATTATCTATTGTGTAGCATTTGTTTTATATTTAGGAGAGTATAAAGTGTTCTACATTTTATACAAGAAACGTAATAATTAGAAGTATTTTGTTTTTTTCAAAAAGCTTTCCTTATAGGAGAAACTCCCTTATTTCCCACCCACAGTGATTACTCTTCTTACCAAAGTTAAATACTGTACAAAGGCTTGACTGTTCATGTTGTTGTCTTAATGGACTCTAGAGGATAATCATGCGACAATTTGTCACAGAGCTAAGCCAGTGCATTTATAACCAGGACAAAGCACATTCTGGGCAACGTGTGCTTCTTTTCATAAACCATGTCCACACAGAAACACAAATACATCAATTGCTAACTCCACATCTTCACATTCTGTTTTGGGGTGTGGATGGATGGGTGGATGGACGTGACTGATTAATAATTATTATGCAAGTTGAGAGGAAACAAGCAAGGAAAATAAGTGTTCTCCTTGGAGTATTTTCTCACATTACAGGCTCCCCGGTTCATGCAAGATACACCCCAATCTTCAACCCAGAAAGTCAACTCACTTGGAATAAAGTATTTTTGGTGAGTGAGGAAATGGGCATGAGAGAAAAAGAGGTGGGACCTACCTTTGGTTGTAGCAAGTTCAGAGAAAATAAAACCAAACAGTTCTACAGGTGCTTCCAATTAAGACTGCCTGGGGGTATTGAGTATAAGAACCATGCAGCATTTCTCCTCAATGCCTCCTTCCTTCAAGAAGAGATGTGAGAGTAGAACTGCAATGATACAAAAGCAAATTCGTGAAGCGTTCCATATTTCTTCATTAAAAAAATAATGAAGAAATTAAGACAGGGAGGAGCAGGGGGATTGGGAGCTCAAGAATGGCCAATTCATACAGTTGTGAAGAAGCAAGATGGAAGCATCCAACAGAGTTTTGAGAGACAGGATTGTATTTTTTGCTCATGAAAGAATTCTAAAGTCCAGTCAGATGCTAGATGGTAGCACAGTGAAACATATATAAAATACAGAAACAAGGGATCTCTGAATCCAGGAAATAGTTTGTATGAAGGAAACATAGAAACCTTCACACCCAAATATACTCTTATTCCTTCCGGCCCCTCTTAGCTTTTGTGATTATACCTTCCTGATGAAAAAGAGGAAGATAAAAGTTTGCTTTTGCCATTTTAAACCAATGAGAATTGGAAATACTTTTGCCCTACTGCAAATCGATTGATCCATGACCTCATTCCATCTTCCCCTAAACTATCCAAAGAAATAAATGGCTTTGAAGAGACCTAGCCCAGATCCATCTCTTTAGCTCAGCAATTCTTATTCTATAAATAGGAAATGGCTGGAGAGCTGTATCATAGTGGACAAGAATGGGATATGCTCCAATTTAATGTATTCAATATACTAGGTTTTAGAAATAAATTATAGGTACATTTCTTGTTCCTTGGCAGAAAAATTGAGAGAACACAAGAGTGAGAGAAGGAGATCCTGGAAATTGATGTACCAGCAAATTCATTTAGAGATATGGAAGCCACTGCCCTTCAGATGCTACTAAACTAAAATTCCCAAAAGCTCAGAGTATGGCAATAGGGAGATACAATGGTAGTTGTAATTCATCAATATCCAGAGGGCTACAGGTTTTGAATTCCTGAATTAAATGAGCTAAAAGCCCCCCCTTAATAATCCTGTTCTTGTCGTTCTCTCACACTGGATCAAAGGCAATGAGCCTGACATAAAATAGTAGTATACTTTATTCTAATCTAGTGAATAGCCACCTGGAAAGGGCAAAGCTATTTCCACACAGTGTTAACTGAACTCAGTTGCAGCCGTTTGTGACAGATATATGGTCCTTCTTATACATGCAATGAATAGAAGACACAGCAACCGGATGGCTTTTTTCTGCTCATGTAACACATCTGTCAAGTAAATGTGGAACTGAAGTATAATATAAAAGAAAATGCATTTGGATGCTGAAAGGACTTAGAATAGAGGGGAACTTACATTCTGGGAATAATACACTCCAGCCTATATGAAATAGTTTAGTCACAGCTTTCAGGCATTGTACAGTAAGGGTGTCAGTCCATAGCATATATGTCGTAACTTTGCACCCAACTGTGCCCATTCCTGCACTGGGAAGCCTTACTCAGTCATTCATGCCTTAGTCACCTCCCTTTGGATTACTGTGCTTTACATGGGACTGCTCTTGAAGAACATCTGGAAACTGCAGCTGGTTCAGAATGCAGTGACAGAAAAAGTTTTGGGTGCCCTGGAGTTCACCTGAATAACACCACTATTGTGTGAGCTATATTGGCTTTCATTGCATTCCAGGTGTAATTCAAGGTGCTGATTTTCACCTGTAAAGTCCCATATGTTGCAGGGCCATGTTAGGTATACTGTCCGTGATAATATCTGCTTGTCTATTAGGCTAGTTGGGGTTGGTGCGCTCAAGGTCCTCTTCCTTACATGTTGCCATATCAGAACCTCAGAGGCAGACCTTCTTAATGGCCACCACCTCCCATCTAAGGGATCCTTACGCTTTTAGCTCTCTGGAGAGCTCTGAACACTTGGCTCTTCCCCAAACACTGGGTTAGGATGGAAGCTGAGCTGGGAAGATGTTTTGTCTGGACCGGGGGAGAAGGATACTTCTGTTTTAGCCATATTCTTATGGATTGTTGTGTCATTGTATGAGATAAGATGGCCATATGTCCTGTAAGTAAACTAATCAACCAGTCAATGCAACAGTATCTACCCTTGCAAAACAGTTTCTAGATTACAATCCCTAGTTTCCATAAAATAGCATGAACGTGCATGAGATAAAATTGGAGGTGGTGACACATGTTATAAATGTGCTAATATGTGTGAAAACTGTTCTAACCAGGGGGAAAAGGCTTTTTGTGGCACAGGTACAATTAAGGCTAAAGTACTCTATACCTTCTCTTTGTTAGTAGGAAATGTATGAGGAAGCTTTGGCTTACTAAAGCTGGGCAGGCAGCAGGGCCCACCTGTTGAAAACCATGGCATCATCAAAAATCATTGGAATCATAGATTGGAATGTAAGAGAAGAATATGAATTTACAAATGAATGTTTGGAAAAGTTACAATGTATGCCTGTACAACTAAAGATGAGGAGAAAGATTTAATAGATCTGCATAATAGTAGTTCAATCTTATGGAATGGAATTGATGAATACATACAAGGAACCATATTTAGTTTAATTAAAAATGAAAGCCACAAAGTGTTATAAAGTATGAAGTTATATCATCTAAATTGTTGTGGGTATATATAAAAGGAATACATAAGATAGTGATAGTTGCATGTTGCTTTACAGTGAATGCCTCAGAGAAGTTTCCTTGTCTCATGTTAAAGTACTAGTCCTGTCAATTATGTTTCCATTCAAGTTGGAGAAAGCCACATTATATACTTTGGCACCCCTTAATTTAATTTATGGGACGCGGTGGCTCAGTGGGTTAGGACTTGTCGATCAAAAGGTTGGCAGTTTGGTGGGTCGAATCCCGAGTGCCGTGTAACAGAGTGAGCGCCTGTTACTCGTCCCAGCTTCTGCCAACCTAGCAGTTCGAAAGCACGTAAAAATGCAAGTAGAAAAATAGGGACCACTATGGTGGGAAGGTAACAGCGTTCCATGCACCTTTGGCGTCTAGTCATGCCGGCCACATGACCACAGAGACGTCCTCGGACAAGCGCTGGCTCTTCGGCTTTGAAACAGAGATGAGCACCGGCCCCTAGAGTTGGAAACGACTAGCACGCATGTGCGGGGGAACCTTTACCTTTAATTTAATTTAAACAACTCAGCAGAGCTTGAGACAGACAAAGGGAATTGTGAGTTTACTGAGTAACAATCACCACTTTGGAATGGGATCTGATGTGTGATAGTGAGTCTTTTGTTTCACAGGACTGCCTTGAGTTACACTGTTTACATATTGAGAATTAAAACTAATATTATAAGTATGTCATCCAAAAATATAATGTTAATGCTGCTATCATTCATGTGCAAAGCAGTCTATATGTGTGCATGAGGCATTTATATATAAGGTCATACTGCCAGCTTTGTTTGTATTTTAAAAAACAGAAACCTACAATTGCTATATGTTCATTAAGAGGTATTCATTCATTTATTCATATTTCTTAGTTACTCATCTCCCTCACCAAGATATCCCATTCTTGGCAGTTTACCCTGGTAGATAAGCTGATATATATATTTTAACAGAATTTTCTTGCCAAAAATACCTATTCCATATGTATTTAATTGAGCTGGGGATATTTTGAGATAGATACTGGTGAACATTTCTGTTGACATTTCAAGGTTTAGTTTCCTATTCCTGGGAACTAACCATGAAATGCAGAACCTAGCCCAGCGGTGGAGAACCTATGGCACGCTTGCCAGAGGCAGCACTCAGAGCCCTCTCTGTTGGCATGTGCCCCACTGCTGGCAGCAGCAGGTCCATCAGGCTGCCACCGCCCCACCCATCACAAAGGAGGCGAAGCGGCCGACTAGCAAGCTCAAGTAGAGATGGCAGAGCAGAGGTCACCAACCATTGTCAATTGGTGGACTGGAAGAAAAGGGAGGGGGAAGCATTTTACATGCGTGCGTGCACGCATGGGGCTGCGAGCATGCACATGCTGCATATGGGGCGGGGCTAGTGCCTGCGTGATATTCACTAGCCCTGCCCTGTTCTTGCATAGTGCAGTGCCTTGTATCAGCACCTTACAGCACGGTGGCCCATTTTGCGCCCCTGGCTTTTGCGTGCCAGAGGTGGCACTCAGAGGCACCTCCCTGCCCCCCCCGAGGGCACCATAACGCTGATGCGCCCCTGGCACTTTGCAATAAATAAGTGCGGTTTGGGTTGCGGTTTGGGCACTCGGTCTCTAAAAGGTTCGCCACCATGGACCTAGCCAAACTAGGGAATATATTGCTAATAAGTACCATCTGACATGATTCACCACAAAGGCTAGTTTAAGGTATTTATTATATAGCCAGAGATGTCATAATCATGTTGTCTTCAGCATAGAAAGGAAAAATGATTCAAATATTAAAGTTGCCAGCCTGGAAAGATGATAATCTATGTTTGCAGAAGTGTAAACTTTTGTGGTGGAGATGTATAAGTATGAACTTTTGAAGGTGGATCCTTCAATACTTGAATCTTGAACAATATTATTGGTATTAATTAAAGATCCATAGATGTGTTAATATAGCAGTAGATATTCTCTGATCTTTATATGTTCATTCATGGATGAATGGATTGAGTCTTTTTTTTAATCTGGTGTTTGGCTAATGAAATATCAACTACTAAATATAACCCAGAAAAGAATATAAAAGCTATAGTCTTGCCATACAAAATCATGTTTTATAACCAATGGAATAGATCTACAAGTTCTCCCATTTATGTGAAACAAAGAACTTAAAAACCTGTATTTCTTTTTATTTTCATTAAATTTCAGTCCTTTCAGCAAGAGAGAAAGGAGAAAAGATGTTTCTCCCTCTTCATTTTGGCCACACCACTGTAACTTTGCTTACCTCTGTTGTGTCTTCTATTAATTATGTTTCCTAAGCTAAAAGGCCTTTGCCTTTGTGATCTTTGCTCATAAAAACCCTTTGCTATTTATAAGCAGCCCTTGATGATTAGAGTTGGTCTTTTTCTCCTCTGCACAAGTTTTTTGGAAATGTGCAATGGGATGTTAGTATAACCTTTGAGCGAGGATGAAGAGCAAACAGTCTAGACCAGGGGTAGGCAACCTTGGGTCTTTTATGACTTGTAGACTTCAACTCCCAGAATTCCAGAGCCAGCCATGCTGAGGGAAAAAGGGAGAGGTTTCCATGCTGAGCCATGCTGGCTCAGGAATTCTGGGAGTTGAAGTCCACGAGTCATAAAAGGGCCAAGGTTACCTACCCCTGATCTAGACAATTGAATAAAAGTCCAGAGGAAAAATGGCCATGGACAGCAGTGTTTCAGAAGGGACCCTCTCTAATTCCCTGGAAAGCAAAGGCAGGGGAAGGGGGAAATGTTAGCAGACTTGCAAGATTCGACTACTGTAAGATTACAATAAAGGTAGTATTCTACTTCAGTTAGAATTCAGCACATTTTTTATTTCTTTTGTACAAGCAGAAGTCAAGGGGAGGTTTTCTGTCTGGACTTCCACCCAATTTGATGGCCAATCAAAGAGGCTCATTGTGCAATCACTTGTGTAGCCAAAAATCTTATATCAAATACTCTGCATCAACAGAGATCTACACTTTAAAAAAAAGACAAACTTTGTCTATTTATGCTAGATTAGTTCTTTAGAATCCCACAAAGTCTCTGACCATTTACAATGCCATGCTGGTGCAATGACTCCTCCTTTGGTGGGCAAGGGGTGGGAGTCAATTCTCCCCTTACCTTCTGGTTGTTCAGTAGAAACTCTAGAGTGGTATAAACTTAGGACAAGGATTTGTGTTGGATCCCCAATGATGTGGAAGATTAGGAAAAGCCTTTTCTCACAAATAGAACACCACAGTGAAAATCTGAATGAAATATAATTATCTGTTGATGCTCCGCATATTAAGATTATATGGAGGGATAGGATGATAAAGTAAAAATAATTACGTTAAAATAATATAAATCAAAACTGAGCATGTTGCAAAACATAGAATCAACCTCTAAATTTCCAAAGATACTTCTTGACCTCTCATAGATTCCAGAAACATTCTTAGACAATACAAGTATAGTAAGCCTTTGCTTCTGCTTGGAAAAATAAAAGGATAAAGTTAAGCTCAGATGATAAAAAGCAACAGTAGAGAGTGTGCCAGAGGGTAACTTTATCAGTCTGAGTTTTGATAGATAAATGCTCTATGACTGGCCAAGTCCCGCATGACAGCCATTTTGTCTGATTACCCATGTTGTGTGCCCACTGGCCAAGAACTGTCAGAATTCAGGTGAATTAATTCTGCTTTGATGCAGAAGGTTGCAGTGCCTTCTTAGCTTATCAAGAAATTAGAGAAATATGGCCTCTGATATCAGAGGTGATACCTATTCATGTCTAAACTAAACATCTAAAAAGAACTGTGCTTTGAAAAGGTGATAAGTTATGCTGTTTTTAATATTTTACAAAAAGGGGTTTAAAGGTAACAGGTGCTTCTATTTTGCAGTACAGGTGGAGTTTGCTTAATGACTGCCCTGCTTAGCAATCATCCAAAATTAGGCCCACCCAGAGTTGCTTTTCAGAGTAAGATGGCTAGTATATAAATTAACAGAGAGGAAGAAGGAAGGAAGGAAGGAAGGAAGGAAGGAAGGAAGGAAGGAAGGAAGGAAGGAAGGAAGGAAGGAAGGACGGGCTTTACAGTCTGAGCATTTTCCACCATTGCAGCTTGCAGGTTATGTGATTGAAATTCAATCACTTCATAGTCTGGTGTGATGGTGAACATTATGTTGTTATAGCTGACATAGACATCAAGCTAGATTTGTCAAAATGAAAGAACATTCAGATATATAAGATCAGTATACATTCACCCATAAATCTCTCATGCTGGGTCAGCTTGTTTAGTGTTGCCCAACCGATGATAATACTTAAAATTAATAAATATAAACAGTGTTAATTTCATTCCTGTGAAATCTAATTTTTATTTTTTTTCTTGTAGAATTAAAATTATGTGGAAGAGATTACATTAATTTCCTCACAATGAAGCCATTATATGCCAGCTTAAAACAGCAAAAGTCTTGTGGCTTTAAAGAATAGCACATTTATTGTTGCAAAAGCTTTTATCCATCAGAGGCCATTTCGTCAGCTGCATGGAATAGATAGATAGATAGATAGATAGATAGATAGATAGATAGATAGATAGATAGATAGATAGATAGATAGATAGATAGATAGATAGATAGATAGATAGATATAGATAAGATAGATAAGATAGATAGATAAGATAGATAAGATAGATATAGATAGATAGATAAATAGATAGATAGATAGATAGATAGATAGATAGATAGATAGATAGATAGATAGATAGATAGACAGACAGACAGACAGACAGACAGACAGACAGACAGATGAAAGGAGAGAGGGAAGCTGCCCAAGAGAAGTGAAGAAATGGTAAAAAGAGATGAGAACCATCCCTTTTCACCTTTAGTGCAAGAATCTCATCTAGCATCCTTCACCAAAAGTTCCTTTGGGTCTACAGACAGGACTCTACCAGGCCCCCAAACCAAGAAATCAGATCCCCAAGAAAGGTAAAACTACTTTTATTAATATTGGCTAAATAGCCAAATCTTCCAAGTCTGGCTGTGCTTTATTCTACATACCCTACCCCACCTTATACTAATGTGAATTAGGGGGGTATCTACCTCAGTCTTTTCTGCATGCCTTCTTGTTTTGGACTTAAGCTATGTTTGGGCACTAGTTCCATTGGTTACAAATCTCTGTCAAAGGCATCTTTTTATTCTCTATGCTTACATTCAGTTCAATCTTGATGGTACATACCAGATCTAAACAGTAAATAAATAACTGCTCAATACATTCACTTTGATATTTCACCTCAGATGAAATATGGAGAATGTATGATTTGATAACATCATTGAACTTGAGTTTTGAATATAATAGTGACTTTTTTCTTCATATGCTTGCACCTATATAGTTTTGTTATGATTTGTGCCTTTGACAAAAAGTTTATCACACACAAGCTGTTGATGGACTTGGCATCTGTTTCAGTTGCATTTTTACTGACAGCAAACTGCTATTAGCAAGCACTCAAGACTTTTTATCATCAAAAATATACACTCTGGCATGCCTGGAACCATCCTTTATTTAACAGAATAGCACACAAACACTACATTAAAACATGTGATGGATGACAAATGTTGAGTTATATAAACAATAGTTTTAGTCCTTTAACTATAATTGCTAAGCTATATTAAAATTGTATTGAGGTAACCCTGCAACAAATAGAACATTTTCACAACTGCTATGTTTCTAAGTCCCCTTCATCTTAAGAGTCCTAACAAAACTCCTGTAATATAAGTGCCGAGTGGAGACTGAAAGATTATGGATGGCCTGCTGAATTCAAGGAACAAAGGCTTGATATGGTGATGGGGTGGGAGAGATTTTTATTGTGTAGTCTTAGTTATTGCTCTACATCAGCTCTCAATAAATGCACACACAGCACATAGACATACATGCATACGTGTACATAGCTTTATTTATGAAGTTCAACAAATAAAAGAATGATTTGCATTAATTCTTGTCCCCCTTTCCAAAATATGCTTCTGCTTCCAGAGTTCCATGCTTCTTCATAATTATTTTCCTTCAATCTAACATTTCTAGACACGCTAGTTCCAAAAAGGAAAGTAAAAAATTTAACTACGTATGAATAGAGATGAGTAGTTCCACTGACTGAGATAGAGAGTAAATAATAGTGACAAAAGCTTTAAACAAATGTTTGGATTGTAGATTCTAGAAGAAGTCTCAGCAGTGAGTAAAATATCCAAAGTGTGTATGAATCAACACTTCTCAATCTGGCAGCAGAAGGGGCTAATGTCCCCTGATGGAATTGTGAAATTTGGCACTCTTCCACAAACATGCTAGCCACAGAGGCAGAACAAAGAGAAGAGGCTTGGAAAACTTGCACTGCTGTTTAGGCCATAACCAGCATACAGAACTGTTTCAATAGTAGAGAATATATGAAGCTCAGGGTTGAACTGTAGAGTCTTTATTGCTTCCTAAGCTTGATGATTGTTTGTATTCAATTCTAAAGATGCAAAGCACTTTAGCTTCTTCATTTTCTATGACTTTCTCTATTTTATGGTCCCACCAGTTCTTGCTTGCAGGCCAAAGATATTTCTTGCAAGTCTTCCACTGCACCACTATCATTACATTGTCATGCCATTGTTTGTAGTCAGTCTGTGTGAACTATTTGCAGCAGCTATCTAGGTTGTAGTGGTATTATTGTTGTTGTTGTTGTTGATTTAATCTTCAATTTAATTACAGTCTGGGACTAGTAAGAACTTAACAGTTCAAGTCCTAACCAAGGACCTAAGAGCTCTTAAGGTAAAGTATATAGGCAGTAGGAATACTCAGGTCTAATAAGGTCAAAATTTCTATGTATCAAGGCAGCCCTTTGGGTATTGCTCCAAGAGCTCCTATTATCCTAGTACACGGGTCGGCAACCCGCGGCTCCGGAGCCGCATGTGGCTCTTTGAGCCGTCTCCTGCGGCTCCCAGCCGCCCGGTGGGCGTGCACCTCTTTGAACGGGCAGTGGTGCGCGCGCACCTCTCCAAATGGAGAGTGGCACCACCCGTTTGGAGAGGTGCGCGCGCACCTCTCTGAATGGGCGGAGGTGCACGCGCACCTCCCCAAACCTTTGGAGAGGTGCACGCACACCTCCGCGCAAACGGGCAGCGGCGCCACTTGTTGGGAAAGCTGCCGTGGCACGTTTGCAGGCTGCCGAAAGCGGCAGCTCTGCAAACGGGCCGTGGCAGCTTTCCCAACAAGCGGCGCCGCTGCCCATTCCGAGAGGTGCGCGCGCACCTCCCCAAACCTTTGAAGAGGTGCGCGCGCACCTCCGCACAAACGGGCAGCAGCGCCGCTTGTTGGGAAAGCTGCCGCGGCACGTTTGCAGGCTGCCGAAAGCGGCAGCTCTGCAAACGGGCCGCGGCAGCTTTCCCAACTAGCGGCACCACTGCCCATTCCGAGAGGTGCACGCGCACCTCTCCGAACGAGCAGAGGTGCACGCGCACCTCCCCAAACCTTTGGAGAGGTGCGTGCGGACCTCCGCGCGAACGGGCAGCGGCGCCGCTCTTTGGGAAAGCTGTCACGGCACATTTGCAGGCTGCCGAAGGCGGTAGCTCTGCAAACGGGCCGTCGCTGTCACGCAACCGGGAACCGGTTCCATCATACATTAAAAAATGGCAACCGCGCGCGTCCGCGCATGCGCAAGAAAAACCCGGTTTGCACATGCGCAAAATGTTTTTTGCGCATGCGCGTGCATGGACGCACGCACGCGACTCCCACTTTATTTTATGTGAGATGGAACCGGTTCCCAGTGGCTCTTTTCCTTTTTCAGGTTGCCGACCCCTGTCCTAGTACAACCATTGATTCTTTCCTCCACAATCGCTCAACTTCAACTTTCAAATCACGATATTTTGTTATTTTTTTCTACCTGTTTCTCTTCAATTCGTGCATCACCCGGTATTGCAATATCAATGAACCAGAATTTTTTCTTTTCCACAATAGTGATGTCAGGCATGTTGAGGGCCAGATGTCTGTCTGTTTGGATCCGAAAGTTCCACAGGATCTTGGTCTCTTCATTTTCAAAGACCTTGTTAACTTGGTATTCCCACTGATTTTTGCTTCATTCAAACCCAAATTTCTGGCAAAGCTTCCAATGGCAACTCAATCCTGACATTGTAGATGATCTATCTGTGAAATTTTGCTGCAGCCACTGATAAGGTTGTCCACTGTTTCATCTTTCTCGTTGCATAAGAGATATTTGTTGTTACTGACGTGTTGGATTTTTTGCTTTCATGGAATTAGTCTGCAAGGCATGTTCTTGAACAGCCAGAATGAAGCCTTCAGTTTCTTTCTTCAGCACCCCTGATCTCAACCAGTTCTGTGTTAGCTTGTATCTGCCTTTCCTTCAATGTTCTTCAGGTATTGACTGTGCATAGGCTTCTTTTTCTAGTTAAAAACTCGATGCTCAATTTTTGCTTTTGATATTCTGCTTTCAATCTTGTTGTTTTCAAAAGATTTCCCTTGTTAACCTCCTTCAGCAAAGGCCCTTTTGTTTTATGTAGTCATTTAAGCCGTATTTTTCCTCTTTCACAGTTTGTTTCCGCTGTAAGAGTCCTCTGCTAACCTGAGATCTTGGCAAGTACAATCGATCAATATCAGTATCATTGTCATGTTTCACATAATCCAATGATACACCGAAGCACATTGTTCAGTTCAATCAGCATCTGTTTTCATTGTTTTTTAAAAACGTTTTTATTGTTTTTCCCCCATACATTCAGAAATATTTGTTCAAATAAGTCTGAGTTTACATTCTCTAATACATATTTAATTCCTAAACCTTTATTCTTTCCTCTAACCATCGATAAAATAAGTCCCAAGTTTGGTAATATTCCATTTCTTCTTTTTCTTTCAGTCTCATAGTCAGTCTATCCATCTCTCCGCATTTTATATTTTTTTAATTATTTCTTTATCTGATGGTATTCCTTCATTTTTCCAATATTGCACAAATATAATTCTTGCCGCTGTTGTAACTTGCAAAATCAAATATATACTTTGTTTATCGGTCTTTTCTGGCATTATACCTAATAAAAAAAGTTCAGATTTAAAATCTATACATTCTCCCAACATCTTTTCTAGCCAAACATGTATCTTTTTCCAATAACTCTTTACTTTGTCACATGTCCACCAAATATGATAATAAGTGCCTGACTTATATTTACATTTCCAACATCTATCTGACATGTTTTTAAACAATTTTGCTAGTCTTGCTGGTGGCAAGTGCCATCTATAAAACATTTTGTATTAATTTTCTTTGTAGGAAGTTGATATTGTCAGTTTATAATTTCTTTCCCATAAATTTTGCCATTTTTCTAGTTCTATATTGTATCCAAAATTTTGCACCCATCGTACCGTTTCTTTAACTTGTTCATTTTTCATTTTCAAAATTAGTAAGAAATTATACATTTTCTTACTTAGTTTCTCATCAGAAGCTAACAATATCTTATCAAACACAGTTTGTTCCTTATAAAATCCATACAGTTTAACATCTTTATCATAGTGATTTTGCAAGTATTTATGAATTTTATTGGTAGAGGACAGGAAGGCCTGAAGGAACGTTGTCCATGGGATCACGATGGGTGAGACATGACTTCACAACTAACAACAACAATGAATTTCATTTTTTCTGTACCATCAAAAAGTGTGCCACCCCAATTGTAAATCATGCCCCTCCACCTTTTTGTTTCTAAGTTATCCATTCTTTCACCCATGTTAATGCAGATGCTTGATAATATAAAACCCACTCTTGTAAACCAAAACAACCATTTTCCTTGGCATTTTGTAACATTTTCATCTTAATTCTAGCTTTCTTTCCTTGCCAAATAAATTTCAAAATTAATGAATTTAAATCTTAAAAAAAAAATCTCAAAGTTTTCATTGTTCAAATGTTGACCATTCCTATGTCCAAAGTCGAATGGCAGCCTGATTTTGCCTGGTGACTCTTAGCACCTTCTACCTTCCTGCTGCCATAGGTAGTTGCCCTAAAGGGCCTCCAGGGAATGAGGGCCATTTTTGAGACTGTATTGCCATGTGGAAGGAATAGGCCATAATCTGCCATGCTGGTCCAGCATGTTAGCCTTGGGTATCCATCATGGCCTGTATGCCTTGGGTGACCCTACTGGACATATACATGTCCAACAACATAGCCCGCAATTTCATTTACCCACACAAGCCCCTTTACCTCATCAAGGCCCCAATCATAAAAGCAGCTTCAGGAGCGTATTTTATGGAAAATATTCATAATAAGAAGGTGGTCATCATATTATGACTCCAATTGGGACCAAAGTGAGACCAATTGCCATCCTATATTTGAAGACTGCATTTGAAGAGAAACTATATGTTTCTATTTTGGAAAAAATATAAGTATTTCAGTAAAAAAAACTAACACGTTATTTATCAAATAGCATTTTTGTCCAGTCAAAACTAGCCACATTTAAATAGACAAAAATTCAAGCTGAATAACTTTTTGGCAGAAATAAGCAGAAAGAATATTAGCAAGATTTTCCATCACATTTGCTTTTGGAACAATTCAGCCAAGCACATTAAGATAAACCATCTAAATTCTATTTCTAATGCCACTAGAGTGCATTCTGTCTAAAATCTCTTATTTCATGGCTGAATAATATAGCCCAATTACTGGCCATCTGTGGCTTTTCTGCATCCCTGATAATTCAAATTCTGCAGAATTTGAAAATCTCAGAAAAACACCTCAAAAATTCAGAGTTTTTCTTCATTTTTTTCATGACTCCTATGTGAATTTCCTATGAAACAACAGCCTCTCAGTATAATTTCACTTTTATATGTGAAATTATATTTCACTTAATTTCACATTTGTCTAATAAACATGGCATCTCATCCTTGACTATGTTATATTTTGTTAAACAATTTTGAATAGGTATACCTGGGAACTCCTGGGAATAACCTTAGAAGTTGCTTGAAACTCATCTTCTCGCTGCATCGCATTTTGATGATGGATGATTTCGCTGTGGTAGCAAAATGTAACAAAATGCAAGTTAACCATGAAATACTCAAACATAATATCTTGATTTGGCACCATTTCTGGAAGCATTTCCATTGAAACCAGCAGATCTCATCTCGGACTTTAAATATGAATTTCAACTGTGCTCTTTGATTTTTTAAAAGCTTTCTGAAAGTAGGGTTCCATTCACTTACAATATAGCTGTCAGTCAAATGGATTATCTTCAGTCCCCCAAAGAGCAAGGAAAACTCTTACTGTGGATTTGCAAATTTGATCATACATAATTCAGAATGAAACAAAAACCTATCATAATATTTACTCTACTTCCATTAAAACTGTTGCCAAAGAAGCAGATAGAGAACATGTCTAGCCTACATGTGATAGAACTGATATAATGTTCTCATAAGCACACATCATAAGAGACTGTTTCAATCATTTCTTGACTCCATGCAGGCAGTAGATGTGCCACGTTGCATGACCATGGCCATGGGATCAACCCTATGCTTTGACATGGTAACATTTGTTTCTGCCATTTTCCTTCCTGATTCAAAGGCCCTTTTCCAATCCATAGTCAATTCTTATGAACTGAGAGGCTGAAAGTTGCTTTTTCTTCTTAGGTGTGCAGATGGTGTCTATCCTTTTGTGCAGCGGTCAGTAATGTAAACAAATGGGTTGTTTGTCATGGGAGCAGGTATATGGTGGAGGGGACAGCATCCATGCATTGCAGGACATTGTCTCCACCTGTCACAGCCAAAAACAGTAGGAAGAGGTGAGGGGGAAGCCTCTCTCCCCTGCCCCACTGCCTGGGGCCATCCACCTGGTGAATTGAAAAAGGGGTCAAGGACATACCGAATGTTCTCCAGTGCTAAAAAGGAACATGGGGTAGTGTAGTGACAATATTCACTAACTGTTGTCTACTGGATGCTTCATCCCTATGGCCCTTAACCACGACTAATGGCCAATGCAATTTAACTTATCATCAGAATAGAACACACACTATTTGTTTACTTATCTTCTCATCTCCTTCCCAGAGGGACTAAAGGAGCTGTACCAATAAAATATTAAAAACATAAGCACCGTATATAAAATTTAAAAGAGGTAAGCAATGTTAAAATGTAATTAGAGGGATTTGAGGGTTCTTGCCAGCCCCATGACTGTGTGCTTTTCTGTGCATCCCAAGCAAATTCACAGAGCTATGTTCCCCAGCCTTTCTGGAAGGCTGTCCTGTGGATGCATTTAAATTGAAGATATTAACACAATTCACCCAGAAAAGGTCTGAAAGAAGATGTGCAAATATTTTTAAAATATTCAGATTCAAAAGTTATTTTAAAAAATATTCTAAAACAATTTTTGCTTGTTCCTAGATTCTTTTAATTCCTGTTTTATTTCATGATGATGATGATGGTGATCATCATCATCATCATTGATGTCATGTTACCCTCTTTGAATCCTAAATCCTAGAGTCAGACATGCAAGTTGACAAGTAAATAAAACAGAAGATCTCTTACCTCTAAGAGGTAAGGGTGCTTTTCTGTGCACCCCAAGCAAAGTCACAGAGCCGTTTCCCAGCCTTTCTGGAAGGCTGTCCTGTGGATCTGTTTAAATTGAAGATATTAACACAATTCACCTAGAAAAGGTCTGAAAGAAGATGTGCAAATCTTTTTAAAATATTCGGGTTCAAAGGTTATCTTAAAAATTATTCTAAAACAATTTTTGCTTGTTCCGAGATTCTTTTTATTCCTGTTTTATTTGATCATCGTGATCATGATCATCATGTCATGTTACCCTCTTTGAATCCTAAATCCTAGAGTCAGACATGCAAGTTGACAAATAAATAAAACAGAAGATCTCTTACCTCTAAGAGGGCTTTCCCTGCATAATGTAGGAATATCTCCATGATGAATTCAATATCCTGAAGTAAACTAAACTAATCCTAACTAAACAAATATATTAAATATGATAAAGAAATAAACAAATAGTGTAAATAGTGTGATATTAAGCAAATATACAGTAGGGATAAATAAATAAATGAATGTTGTTGTTAGTTGCGAAGTCGTGTCCGACCCATCGCGACCCTATGGACAACCTTCCTCCAGGCTTTCCTGTCCTCTACCATCTTCTGGAGTCCATTTAGGCTCACGCCTACTGCTTCAGCCACCTCATTCTCTGTCGTCCCCTTCTTCTATTGCCCTCAACCTTTCCCAGCATTAGGCTCTTCTCCAGTGAGTCCTTCCTTCTCATTAGGTGGCCAAAGGATTTGAGTTTTAGCTTCAGGATCTGGCCTTCTAAAGAGCAGTCAGGGTTGATCTCCTCTAGGACTGACCGGTTTGATCGCCTTGCAGTACAAGGGACTCGCAGGAGTCTTCTCCAGCACCATAGCTCAAAGGCCTCAATTCTTTGGTGCTCAGCCTTTCTTATGGTCCAACTTTCACTGCCATACATTGCAACTGGGAAGACCATAGCCTTGACTATACGCACTTTTGTTGACAGGGTGATGTCTCTGCTTTTTAGTGTGCTGTCTAGATTTGCCATGGCTTTCCTCCCCAGGAGCAAGCGTCTTTTAATTTCTTGGCTACAGTCCCCATCTGCAGTGATCTTGGAGCCCAGGAAAATAAAATCTGTCACTACCTCCATTTCTTCCCCATCTATTTGCCAGGAATTGAGAGGGCCGGATGCCATGATCTTGGTTTTCTTAATGTTTAGTTTCAACCCAACTTTTGCACTCTCCTTCTTCACTCGCAACAAGAGACTCTTCAGTTCCTCTTCACTTTCTGCCATTAGAGTGGTGTCTTCTGTAATACTGTATACTGAATACTGTAAAGTAAACCAAACCTAAGCTAAGAAAATGCAGTTAAAATAAAAACAAAACCAAATCTAAGCAACCTATCTGAGTCAAGGCGCAGTACACTCAGCACCCACACAGAGAGTGAATAGTTTTTTCATTCAGCCCACCAAAAAGGTTTTATTTACTTCTCCTTTGTGAGCTCATGCACCTATCAGCACCATTATGAGGCCTCACAAAGGAAAAGCAAAGCAAACTGATTGGCTGAACGAATGCTACCCAGAGTTTTATCTCTTTTTCAGCATTGGTAGAAATGTAAGTATAAAATCCTGCTGATGCATTTGGTGGAATCAGAGGATGAACTAACAAGAAAAATGCCACAGGAAAAATTAGTGCTGCTGCAGAAAGAATTGAAGTATATCTAGTAAGTTAGAAGATTATCGCCTGATTTTGGCAAGATTCTATTGATTAGGTGTAAGCAATGGTGGGATTCAAATCCCTGAACAACTGGTTCTTTGTGTGGATGCAGGCCTGGGCCTCCAAAGCCTAAAATGGACTCCCGGAAGTGGCATCCCAGCACTTCCGGTGGGCTGTTCTAGGCCTGGGAGGCTTCCTCCATGCCTCCCAGGCCTAGAATGGACTTCCGGAAGCAGTGTGCATTCATCCGGTTCTCCAAACTCAACAAAATTTAGCTACCGGTTCTACTGAACCAGTGTGAACCGGCTGAATCCCATCACTGGGTGTAAGCAAATAAAGGATTGAACTCAGTTAGATTTCTCTATGCCAATGACTGATCTTGGGCCTGAAACTGGGTTCCCCTGAAGTTGGAAACCTATCTAGTTGGCTCCATTTGTTGAGGGGGGGTATTTTTATTTCCTTCAACTATAGGATTTCTAGTTTTTTTAGGATATTTATTATTATGGTCTTTTATATTTGTATTTGCTATTTTGCCCTCCCTAGTTTTTGAGAGGGTAAAAATGAGGGATGGGAGGGATATTTTCAGACTAACATAACCTCTAAAATAGGTAGAACTAGCATTTCTGGATGTGCTTCTTGCCTAGACTACCTTGAAAGTCTAACATAAATCTTGCAAATCAATTTTATGTCAGTTTATGATGCAAGGATATTATGTATTCTTATTGGAAACTACTTAATTTCCACCTTGGAAAAATGGTTAACAAAGCTGGGGAAGTTTGTTCTGATGTGCAGAATAATTTTGTATCTTAAAAATAAATCTGATGTAGAATTCAGTTCTCATTGGAAACCATCTTGGACTATACTGTAACTGAATACATGGATTTGTGCCTCATCCAAAATTTAGGTTTTCCAGGATTGAATTTATATTTTAATTTCATGGGATAACCCAATTTGGGAAGATTCTCAATACTGATCACATTTATTGTAGTTTATAATACCAGCCAGTGATTTCTACAGTGATGAACTTGGTTATTAATATGTATTCACAGTTTAAAACTGAATAGTGATCCTTATTTTTATAAAAAGGATATATTTTATACTTCATAAGTACTTAATAATATATTGGAAAACTCAAATCCCTTGTTTATCAATTTGTATTTTGATCTTTTCTATTTTTGCATGTCTTTTTATCTCCCTTTGCTTATATCCTTTCTCTAAAGTGTTTAATTAAAAAATAAATTTTAGAATCTTTACCCCACTTCTGTAAAATACATGAAATTTCTCTCTGTGGGATCAGAGAAGTGCCATCCCTTCTCTCCCCTTCCAGAGTCTTCTGCTGACAATAACTGGTACTGAATCATCCATTTAATCACCCCTCTCTTGCCCCTATTTTCATGCAGACAGAAACCCTGCCTTGTTTTGTGGCATACGCCATATAGTGTATGGTCCAAACAGGGTCCAGACCAGTTTGCTGTTAACGGAAAGAAGGTTGGCCTTTCTGGGGAAGAGGGGCTGGGAAAGGAGCTAGCTGTTTTTTTAGAACAAACTTCAGTGCAGACAACCTTATTCTGTGTTTTTGTGCTCTTCTAGATAATAATAATAATAATAAGTTGGAAGGCACCTTGGAGGTCATCTAGTCCAAACCCCCTGCTCAGGCAGGAAACCTTATACCATTTCAGGCAAATGGCTGTCCAGTCTCTTCTTAAAAACCTCCAGTGTTGGAGCATTCACCACCTCTGGAGGCAGGTTGTTCCACTGGTTAATTGTTCTAACTGTCAGGAAGTTTCTCCTTAGTTCTAGGTTGCTTCTCTCCTTGACTAGTTTCCATCCGTTGCTTCTTGTCCTGCTCGCAGGTGCTTTGGAGAATAGCTTGACTGCCTTCTCTTTGTGGCAGCCCCTGAGATATTGGAACACTGCTATCATGTCACCCCTCACCCTTCTCTTCGTTAAACTACACATACCCAATTCCAGCAACCGTTCCCTATATGTTTTGGCCTCCAGCCCCCTAATCATCTTTGTTGCTCTTCTCTGTACCCTTTCTAGAGTCTCGACATCTTTTTTACATCATGGTGACCAAAACTGGATGCAGTATTCCAGGTGTGGCCTTACCAAAGCATTGTAAAGTGGTATTAGTACTTCACTTGATCTTGATTTTATCCTTCTGTTAATGCAGCCTAGCACTGTGTTGGCTTTTTTGGCAGCTGCAGCACACTGCTGGCTCATATTGAAGTGATTGTCTACTAGGACTCCGAGATCCCTCTCACAGTTACTACTATTGAGCAAGGTACCACCTATACTATACCTGTGCATTTGATTTTTCCTGCCTAAATGTAGAAGCTTACTTACTTTTTTCACCATTGAATTTCATTTTGTTAGATGCTCAGTGATTCTTTGTTTCAATTCTTCTACTTTAGTTAGAGGTCTCTGTTCTTTTTTATTATTATTATTGTATTATTTTATTATTAAAAGGTTTTACAGTACATTTTACCTTTAAGAAAACAAAACAAAACCCCTCCCAACCCCCTCCCCTCTACCCCACCCCCTTCCCACTCCCCAACCCTCCCCAACCCCTCCCTCCCTTCCCCCTCCCCGACTTCCCAGAGCTAAATACAGGGTATAAGAATACAAACAATCATAATCTACCTTATGCAAACAATCATAAACTATTAAAACTATCGCACTTTAACTCATATAAATTAACTCCAAACAGTATAAATATCACATCAATAATTATTCAAATGCTGGATAATACTTTTTAGTCCCATATTTACTCCACAGTATCTCTCTGTTGCAAATAGTCTTTCAAGTACACTAAAGTCTTTGCCATATCCTCCAGGTTGAGAACTTTTACAGTCCATTCTTCTATAATCGGCAGTTCTTCCTTCTTCCAATATTGCACTAAAAGTCTTACTGCCGTAGTTAAATTCAACATCCGCTTGATATCCACAACAATAGTGTCAATAAAAATGCCCAATAAAAACAATTACAGACAAAACAAAACAGGTCTCTGTTCTTTTTGAGGCAGTGGGGAGGGTGCCTGGTTTCCAAATGAAGACAATTCTTTATCTCTACTGGATTCCTTTAATACCAACTCTTCCTTGTTTGCCTCCATAGTCTGAGTTACTTCTGGCAAGGCTTTGATTTCTCTGCCCAGAGTAGGCCTTTGCAGTTCTTTCAGTTCTCCTTCTATAAATACTTCATTTCATAATTATAAATCAATATTGATCTGCTAGCCTCTGTTCTGTTATTTCTGATTCTGGGTGTTATTATTTCCAGAACTGTTCCATTCAATATCCTCTTCTTGTTGGACTTGATCTGTAATAATTATTTCTTTGTTTTCAATCACAATATATCTGTGATGGGTAAACACCTTTCCTTCCAGTAGTTCTGCAGCTGCTGGCCCTGGTTGCTCAGCCAACAGTCCTGAGTCCTGTAGCCCATTTTTCACCAGATGTTCAGGAACTCCAAAAACTGGCATGGTCCTTGTTAACCCAGGCGATGACCAAGCCAGTATGCTTTACGTATACGTATACGTATCACCATATTTTTCCTGGGAGAAATAATCTTTGTCTGACTTCTCTGATGGGACCTCTCCAGTCATGGTTGAATCTCTGGCATATCTGTCATCTTCCTCAGAGCACACAAGTCCCACAACCGTGTCAAGTGGTAAGCCTGCCACTGTAAACACTCGTGTCCAGAAGCTGTGAATGCTCCAACATTGGAAGTTTTTAAGAAGAGACTGGACAGCCATTTGTCTGAAATGGTATAGGGTTTCCTGCCTGAGCAGTGGGTTGGACTAGATGATCTCCAAGGTCCCTTCCAACTTTATTTATTTATTTATTTGTTGTTGTTATCATTATTATTATAACGCTGACTTTAAAATTCTAGAACCAATTGTAATTCCAAAATATTATCTAATTGGAGTATTGTGACAATGTTAAATAAATATCTCAAGATAAATATTAAGGAAGCAGTTCTCTTGTCCTCAAGAAGGTAACAATTAGTATCCTACAGAAATACAGAGAAAGGCTCTTTTGGAATTGAGAACAACAGTACTGCCAACTTGATATTCAGCAGGGAGTACAACCACATCCTTATAATTGATATACAATCATACTCTTATAATTAACAGTTTTATACTCCTAATTCAGCTTAAGCACTATAGCCTAAATAATTTCAGCTGCTTCCATAATCAATTGATGTAATACCATAGAACAGTGGTCTTCAAACTTGGCCCTTTTATGACTTGTGGACTTCAACTCTCAGAATTCCTCAGCCAGCGTGCCTGGCTTAAGAATTCTGGGAATTGAAGTCCACAAGTCCACAGCTCACATCTTCATCAATTTCAGTGAATCAATGTTTCCTTCAGTCTGCCCTATTCCTACTGTAGGGGCCTTAGAGCAACAAGCTCTGATTTAGCTGTTGTAGGATGAAAAGGCTTTGGGTTTGTTTTTCCTGACAGGCCTCACAATGAATTACAGACAACATCTGGCAACTTCACCTAGCTAAAGATTCTTATGAGATTCTCTCAGTAGGTCTGTAGTATGCTTCCATGTACACGAAGCAGATGCATCATTCTCGGTATGAACTGCCACGTCTACAAGAGAACATGGACAATTTCCATCTCTTGGCTCAAGGGGGTTTTCAGTACTGGGCCAAAAAAAAGCAGCAGTGTCTGTCAATTCCCATCTTTCAACATGGATGAGGAGTTTTACAGCAGGGGAGAAGTTTAGCCTGCCCCCACTTCTGTGAATAAGGCATGAGAGTTGTTACTTGATCAACATACCTGTTGCACAGTGACACAGGAGAAGGCATGCCATACACTATCCAATGGCTTCACAGCTATGAGCCACACAGTGAACTAAAGAGGGATAAGCAAAAGGACAATGAAGTGTTGAAACTAGCATGCGTACTTTCCCACTTTGAGCGCTGCAAAAGCTTTCACAGCTCTTAATGATGTTTTTCTTCCTCTCTGCCTGGTAACCACATGTAAGTCTGCATTTCTACAAAGAAGCATACTGAAACCATTAATTTTGCATCTTGGACCCCCACTGGTGCATATTGAAAAATAAAACAAATTCCTCAAGAACATTGTTCAAATCCCCTCCTGTCACAGCTCTTAGCAGAGTGTTTGTCTTTTGTCTAGTTTTTCACAAATTAATGCACTGTGGGCTTCCTTTGAACTGGGTGTTATTCTTCTTCTTCTTTACTTCCATCCCCCCCCTCCCTGCAGCAGCCTTGCCAGCCTTTCAGTCTGGCACAGCTGTCTTCCCATCAGTGGTAGGTTAGCAGGGCTCTTGGAAGGCACAGGAAATATTCCTCGGGGTACCATGGAAGTGCATTATCACAAAATCGAAGCCATTTGTAGCTGTTGCCTCAAATACTCCAAACAACCATTGTAGAAACAGTTAAGGGAAAATGGGATATCCATGGGAAATATCATTTGGAGAAGAGGGCAGGAGAGGAGTCTGTTTTGTGTCCTCTGAGTTATATAGATTCTCTTGAGATGCCAATAAGACATGGCAAATTGTTTACAGAAATCAAATGGCTGAAGCACTGGAAAGCAAAGTGTTTTGGAGAAGGCAAGTTATTTGCCACCCATAATTATGAAGAAAAGAAGAGTAAAAGAAGCATTTATGGAACAAAAGCAGAATTGTATCTGCAGATTCTGCCTTAAACTGGCATCACAATGTTTACAGGTCCTTCCCTTGATGCTAACCAGGCCTACTGCCCTTTCTGATTTATTTATTTAAACAATTGATATGACCACCCATTTTGCTACTGTAACATCTTTGCAAACAACATTAACAATTAAAACATGAGAACTTGACATGTTGCAAAGCATCAGCCTCCAATATCACCTTTACTTCCAAGAATTTCTCAACAACCCATAGGAGATTGTTCCATAGGGAAGGTGCTACAACAGAAAAGGCACCACGCATATGCACTCAACCAAGCCCATGACAGATAGATAGACAGACAGACAGACATGAAGTACTAGTTTGGTATAGTGGTGACTGGCCTAGAAACAGGAGACTGTGAGTTCTAATCCCACCTTAGGCATGAAAGCCAGCTGGGTGACTCTGGGCCAGTCCCTCTCTCTCAGCCCAACCCACTTCACAGGGTTGTTGTTGTGGGAAAATAGGAAACAGGAGTATTAGCTATGTTTGCCACCTTGAGTTATTAATGAAACATAAAAATGTAATAATAACATCAGCACTGGCTTTGTTGTAAGACTTTTTCTGCTAACCTAAAATGTGTGACAAGTTTTGTTTATTTACTAAAAAGTAGAAAATAAGTAACTTTTTATATGTCCCCAGAGTTTTAGCTATTGAACAGAACAAAAGCAGAATAAATAAATGGAAGAGGAGAATTTTTACCATAGTCATGATTGTTCTTTTCCCTGTGGTTCCATTTTGTACAAAGACAAATTTTAGATGTTTGAAAAAAATGTTCTATCATATTTTTGCCCATTTGCTACCTAAACTCTTTATCACTTTACAATTAAAGTACATCTTAGAGCAAAAAAATGTCCTCTCATAAAGTTGTTGTTTGACTATAGCCATTACCTTTGGGTCCAATAAGAGCTTTCTAGTTAGATTCCTGGTGGAAAAATTCTGTAGGAAACAAGGTTACACTTCTGCTATTACCCTGATCCCAATCTCTGTGGCTATATTTTTTTCTTTAAGCACCCCCTCCCCAATTTCCAGATAACCACTGGATAGCAGCAACAAGCTAAAACCTGCTTCCTATATCTGTGCTGGGGTCTCGTACCCATCCAGATGTTTGCAGCAGCCCAGTTGTAGAAGGCCCAGACATGGGACCACTGCTAAACACACTATATCAAAAAGATTTTAAAATAGCACATGTTGTTTTTGTTGTTTAAAATAGCACATATTTAACGTATGACCAAACAAAGTCAACCCTGAGGGGATAGGTAATTGTTACTTTTCTTAGGCACCTTAATAATTACTCTTACTCTTCTAATTATTGAATTGGATCCTTTTTCCAATTTCAACTCCTTGCGTTTTCTATTTTTACAGAGTTGAAAAAGATGTTCCCTGTTGTGCAATACTGAGGGACTTTGGTTTGGCCTCAGCAGAGGGGGAGGGAAAAGGCCCTTCCTCCTTAATATCGCCTACTGTACTTTGGAAGCTGCATAGGATACATTTTTCTACAATTAGCTGAGTTCACGGGTTAAGAATGATTCATGCCAGCCACCGTGAACATTTCCTGTTTTCATGTGCTTTTAATAAACAAAACTGAACTAAAATGAACCAGACAGGCATTTTTCTTTATTATACCTAACCACTTAAGAAAATGAAAATTGTCTTCTTTCTTGGGAAAAACAGCCAGTGCTTCCTTCTTCCCAGGGACACAGTAGACAACTATTCTGATTCTCCAAATACCGTTGTTTGCAATTCCCGTTGCAAGTAAGAGGCTGCCCGCTCTGAGGTTCATGGAATGTGCCATGGTGATGTTGGTGTGTTAAAGGGTGCTTTGTGTGTGTGCTTGAGAGCAGGAATTCAGTCTGAGTAAGGATTAGTAATGCAGGTTTTTTAGCTATAACAGAAGGAGAATTATTTACAGGAAATGTATTACAGGGATAGGCAAATACTACACCTAATTAGGAGGAGCTTCTCAGAGTATGTAGGAGGTACACGCCTTGGGTCAAAAGGTAGAAGGAAATGATCTCAGATTAGCAAACTCTTGGATAAGGGGCAGAGTCATAAATAAAGGAGAGTGTTGTGATTCAGGGTCAGCCTGTGGGTTCGGCAGTTGGGTCGGACGACTCAGAGGAGGAGGAGGGGGGTGTTGAAAAGCTTGCTGAGGGGATTGGACAGCTTGATGAGAGCCCTCAGCCAGGCCCCTCTCATCTGGTCACGATGCAGACCCAGCTGTGTGAGCCTGACAGCGTGGATGAAGATGACCCACAGCTGGCCCTGTTCAAGGACGCCCGACGCAGGAGGCAGTCAATCAGGAGTAAACAGAGGAAGGCAGTGGGGCTCCTCAGAAGGAGGCAGAGAGAAGCCACGCCCTGAACTGTATTTAAGGGGGAATGCGTGGGAGGGCTGGTTTGCTGAAGGCAACCGCTTGAAAAGCTCCTGTTTCTTGGTTCGTGTCTTGTTCTATTTGTTTTTGTAGCAATAAATTTGGCAGGCATAATTCCAGCCTCTTGCCTTCTTGTAAAAGGGGTTGTCCCTGCCTTTTCTGCAGGGCCGGTAGCAGGCTGGTACAGAACAGAGAGATACAGAAACTGTCCTTAATTCTCTTTCCACGTTTCTGCTGTCCCTTTTGCAGTCAGGAGGTGCTGGACATTCAGTGCATTGGATTTTGATCTTAAAAGATGGAGACTTAAGATGATGTTGGAGCAGAAGAGGGAATTCAGCCTGATTTCAGGTAGCTGGTAAGCTACCAGAAAAACAGATAGACAAGCATTATATGCTACTTGTTCTGCCCGCACTAAGGCCTATACCCCAGTTTTACCTTTGGGTTCTAGTCAGGACATTTCCTTCTCTTCATCCTCCTCCTTCTCCAATAAATAAACTGGTGTCTATTCCATAGAAGTCAATGCAATGCTAGGCAAAAAATAAAGGAGAAGGAAAATGACCGAAACCAGAAATAAAGGCTTATCAACTAAAATCACAACGATAAGGGATAAATCACATAATTTTACATAATATGCTATTTTCTCAATGGGCACTTTAACACGAAGGGAGAAAAACATCAGTGAACAATATTCAGTTGGTAGTTTGACAATGATCACATTGTAGACTTGGCTGTAAAGAGGGAGATTAAAAACATTACAGTATTTATTAGCATCTGCTGTTGGTTTATTGATTCAAGAAATACATGCCAGAAAATGAAAGGCACCTTTGCAGGAGGATCCTGTAAATGATGAAAATGCTGGCATGGGAAGCAAGTTGATAAGAAACAACAGTATTTTTATTTATTTTTATTTTAATTCCATTTATATCCCGCCCTTCTCCGAAGACTCAGGGCGGCTTACAAGCTTAGCAGTAGCCTTCATTCTATGTATATGCCTGCTTATTAGGGCTTTCACACACACCCCCAAGCGGCATTATTACAAAGTCAGCTTAATTGCCCCCAACAATCTGGGTCCTCATTTTACCTACCTCGGAAGGATGGAAGGCTAACAAAACAAAACAAAAAAACTTTGCTTCCCATGGCTTGAGTTGAAGTTATCCACCCATTGTTGAGTCTGCTTCCAAATACCGATTCCCCCCGCCATCCCCAGTTCTCCCCCACCCTCAACACATTTTACACCTCTTGGGATTGCCAATGAATAACATTGGAATAAAGGAGGAAGGACTGTTTAACATCACTACAACTAAGGACATTTTAAGTCTGATTCAGTCACTGGCCAGGGGTGAGTTGAGGGCAACATCATGGGGATGGACATGACAGAATAAGATCTTGTTCAAGCCTATTTGTGCTGTACTTAGGTGCAGAAGGGAAAATGGCAAGGTCAGTTGGGAGAGCACATTTAGTCTGCAGCTAAATCCACTGACATGACAACTTAAATCAGCCATGCCCAACCTTCCAGAAATCTGACACCTGACAGATTTCTTAGGATTTCTAGCCACAAATACCTAGAGAGCAGCCATTCAGATGTCATAATAGGCAATGACATTGCTGCCATTTTCTCATGTAATTTTCTTTCATTTCATCTTTCCACCTCCCATGCTATATGTTTAAAATTTTCCCACAAGGTGAAACTTAATTCTTTTACCCTCCTTCCGATACCTGTTTCATTCATACCTTCTTTTTAATTATTCTTTTCCTGCAAATGCATTCAGCCTATTGCATTTTTTTCCCTTCTCTCATTGTTCCTTAGTGACATCAATAATTTTGCTTCAGAAGTTGACCAAGGTCATTTCAAACTACAATTTGAAAAGTTTTATTTTTCTGAGATATATCTCAACTTTGCAATAACTCTCAAGGCAAATATGTTAAAATATAAAGTAGCCACTAGCAAGTTTCAACATATAAATTCGAATGAATGTTCAAATGAATGAATGTTCAAATGAATGAATTCTGAAGGATGCTGCTGGCTGCTCTTCCAAAGGAAGGGAGAGTATCATTCCACAGCCTGGGAAAACAGGAGAAGGCCCATCTCCAGATAAAAGAACTGTGACAAAGTGTGATCTTCTTCTGCAGATTTTAATGACTAGACAAATTCATGACAGTAGAAATAGACCCTCAAGTAGTTACACTTTTAGCCACTTAGAAACTTGAAAGATTCACACCAACTTTAATTGGCAACCAGGGAAATATTTCAGTACAGGAAGCTGTTCCTACAGTGTATAGGATCCTAACTGCTCATTCTTTTTCTGACTTATTTGTGAAGGTTTTACTAAAGCTAATATTTAAATAAAATAACAGCTAAAATAAAGGTGGGACTTAATGTGTGTATGACAGAGAGTGTGAAAATACTGAGAGAAGGTAGAGTTCAGTATTTTCAAATCCCTCAGACTGATGTTGAAAAAAATGTAGTTTAAGGAAAAGTGGCTAGTGAAACAAAGAACTAATTTACATTGGTATTACAACACTTGATTTCTCTGCCTGGAATGATTACCAGCTGAATATGGAAATAGGATGTGTTGGGGGGGAGATAGTGTTAGGAACATCAGTTCTCTTCTTGGTGTTATATTTGTTAGGCTCTTTCATACATGCCAAACTTCAAGGGATGAATTCACATAATCTATATGAACAATGCCAAGAAATCTAACTGAAAGTGTATGAGAAAGTGTATTTACTAGGGATAGTGCATTTGCTATTTACAGTAGGGAAGCTTTTTAGAATCAAGTGAAACTAGCCTATATCATATGCTCTGCTATGCTGTCCTGTCCTAATATATAAGGAAAGCAGGTGCTCTTTTTCCTGCCAATTTAATATTATGGCAAGCCTAGTTTCCATATGCTAAGAACCTAGAGCTTTGCCTTAGTGCTGACTGCAATAGACCTCTCTGCAGATCTTCCCATCCTTTCCCTATTCCTTTGCTGCCTTACTTTATGTACTCTAGTGATAATGCATAGCTCTTACTAAAGACAGATCTCCTGTCTCCCTGATGCCATCACTCTTCAAGTCATGAATGTATCTACGCGGGCAACATCAACAGATGAAAGTATCACTGGTACTAACAATGGGAAAGTGTGTTCACTGTAATAAGATGAAAGTATCACTGGTACTAACAATGGGAAAGTGTGTTCACTGTAATAAGATGAAAGTATCACTGGTACTAACAATGAGAAAGTGTGTTCACTGTAATAAGATGGAAGTATCACTGGTACTAACAATGGGAAAGTGTGTTCACTGTAATAAGATGGAAGTATCACTGGTACTAACAATGAGAAAGTGTGTTCACTGTAATAAGATGGAAGTATCACTGGTAATAACAATGGGAAAGTGTGTTCACTGTAATAAGATGGAAGTATCACTGGTACTAACAATGGGAAAGTGTGTTCACTGTAATAAGATGAAAGTATCACAATGGGAAAGTGTGTTCACTGTAATAAGATGAAAGTATCACTGGTACTAACAATGGGAAAGTGTGTTCACTGTAATAAGATGAAAGTATCACAATGGGAAAGTGTGTTCACTGTAATAAGATGAAAGTATCACTGGTACTAACAATGGGAAAGTGTGTTCACTGTAATAAGATGGAAGTATCACTGGTACTAACAATGAGAAAGTGTGTTCACTGTAATAAGATGGAAGTATCACTGGTAATAACAATGGGAAAGTGTGTTCACTGTAATAAGATGGAAGTATCACTGGTACTAACAATGGGAAAGTGTGTTCACTGTAATAAGATGAAAGTATCACAATGGGAAAGTGTGTTCACTGTAATAAGATGAAAGTATCACTGGTACTAACAATGGGAAAGTGTGTTCACTGTAATAAGATGAAAGTATCACAATGGGAAAGTGTGTTCACTGTAATAAGATGAAAGTATCACTGGTACTAACAATGGGAAAGTGTGTTCACTGTAATAAGATGAAAGTATCACTGGTACTAACAATGGGAAAGTGTGTTCACTGTAATAAGATGAAAGTATCACAATGGGAAAGTGTGTTCACTGTAATAAGATGAAAGTATCACTGGTACTAACAATGGGAAAGTGTGTTCACTGTAATAAGATGAAAGTATCACTGGTAATAACAATGGGAAAGTGTGTTCACTGTAATAAGATGAAAGTATCACAATGGGAAAGTGTGTTCACTGTAATAAGATGAAAGTATCACTGGTACTAACAATGGGAAAGTGTGTTCACTGTAATAAGATGAAAGTATCACAATGGGAAAGTGTGTTCACTGTAATAAGATGAAAGTATCACTGGTACTAACAATGGGAAAGTGTGTTCACTGTAATAAGATGAAAGTATCACAATGGGAAAGTGTGTTCACTGTAATAAGATGAAAGTATCACTGGTACTAACAATGGGAAAGTGTGTTCACTGTAATAAGATGAAAGTATCACTGGTAATAACAATGGGAAAGTGTGTTCACTGTAATAAGATGAAAGTATCACTGGTAATAACAATGGGAAAGTGTGTTCACTGTAATAAGATGAAAGTATCACAATGGGAAAGTGTGTTCACTGTAATAAGATGAAAGTATCACTGGTAATAACAATGGGAAAGTGTGTTCACTGTAATAAGATGAAAGTATCACTGGTAATAACAATGGGAAAGTGTGTTCACTGTAATAAGATGAAAGTATCACTGGTAATAACAATGGGAAAGTGTGTTCACTGTAATAAGATGAAAGTATCACAATGGGAAAGTGTGTTCACTGTAATAAGATGAAAGTATCACTGGTACTAACAATGGGAAAGTGTGTTCACTGTAATAAGATGAAAGTATCACTGGTACTAACAATGGGAAAGTGTGTTCACTGTAATAAGATGGAAGTATCACTGGTAATAACAATGGGAAAGTGTGTTCACTGTAATAAGATGAAAGTATCACTGGTAATAACAATGGGAAAGTGTGTTCACTGTAATAAGATGAAAGTATCACTGGTAATAACAATGGGAAAGTGTGTTCACTGTAATAAGATGAAAGTATCACAATGGGAAAGTGTGTTCACTGTAATAAGATGAAAGTATCACTGGTACTAACAATGGGAAAGTGTGTTCACTGTAATAAGATGAAAGTATCACAATGGGAAAGTGTGTTCACTGTAATAAGATGAAAGTATCACTGGTACTAACAATGGGAAAGTGTGTTCACTGTAATAAGATGAAAGTATCACTGGTAATAACAATGGGAAAGTGTGTTCACTGTAATAAGATGAAAGTATCACTGGTAATAACAATGGGAAAGTGTGTTCACTGTAATAAGATGAAAGTATCACAATGGGAAAGTGTGTTCACTGTAATAAGATGAAAGTATCACTGGTAATAACAATGGGAAAGTGTGTTCACTGTAATAAGATGAAAGTATCACTGGTAATAACAATGGGAAAGTGTGTTCACTGTAATAAGATGAAAGTATCACTGGTAATAACAATGGGAAAGTGTGTTCACTGTAATAAGATGAAAGTATCACAATGGGAAAGTGTGTTCACTGTAATAAGATGAAAGTATCACTGGTACTAACAATGGGAAAGTGTGTTCACTGTAATAAGATGAAAGTATCACTGGTACTAACAATGGGAAAGTGTGTTCACTGTAATAAGATGGAAGTATCACTGGTAATAACAATGGGAAAGTGTGTTCACTGTAATAAGATGAAAGTATCACTGGTAATAACAATGGGAAAGTGTGTTCACTGTAATAAGATGAAAGTATCACTGGTAATAACAATGGGAAAGTGTGTTCACTGTAATAAGATGAAAGTATCACAATGGGAAAGTGTGTTCACTGTAATAAGATGAAAGTATCACTGGTACTAACAATGGGAAAGTGTGTTCACTGTAATAAGATGAAAGTATCACTGGTACTAACAATGGGAAAGTGTGTTCACTGTAATAAGATGGAAGTATCACTGGTAATAACAATGGGAAAGTGTGTTCACTGTAATAAGATGAAAGTATCACTGGTAATAACAATGGGAAAGTGTGTTCACTGTAATAAGATGAAAGTATCACTGGTAATAACAATGGGAAAGTGTGTTCACTGTAATAAGATGAAAGTATCACTGGTAATAACAATGGGAAAGTGTGTTCACTGTAATAAGATGAAAGTATCACTGGTAATAACAATGGGAAAGTGTGTTCACTGTAATAAGATGAAAGTATCACTGGTAATAACAATGGGAAAGTGTGTTCACTGTAATAAGATGAAAGTATCACTGGTAATAACAATGGGAAAGTGTGTTCACTGTAATAAGATGAAAGTATCACTGGTACTAACAATGGGAAAGTGTGTTCACTGTAATAAGATGAAAGTATCACTGGTACTAACAATGAGAAAGTGTGTTCACTGTAATAAGATGGAAGTATCACTGGTACTAACAATGGGAAGCGTGTTCACTGTAATAAGATGAAAGTATCACTGGTACTAACAATGAGAAAGTGTGTTCACTGTAATAAGATGAAAGTATCACTGGTACTAACAATGGGAAAGTGTGTTCACTGTAATAAGATGAAAGTATCACAATGGGAAAGTGTGTTCACTGTAATAAGATGAAAGTATCACTGGTACTAACAATGGGAAAGTGTGTTCACTGTAATAAGATGAAAGTATCACAATGGGAAAGTGTGTTCACTGTAATAAGATGAAAGTATCACTGGTACTAACAATGGGAAAGTGTGTTCACTGTAATAAGATGAAAGTATCACTGGTAATAACAATGGGAAAGTGTGTTCACTGTAATAAGATGAAAGTATCACAATGGGAAAGTGTGTTCACTGTAATAAGATGAAAGTATCACTGGTACTAACAATGGGAAAGTGTGTTCACTGTAATAAGATGAAAGTATCACAATGGGAAAGTGTGTTCACTGTAATAAGATGAAAGTATCACAATGGGAAAGTGTGTTCACTGTAATAAGATGAAAGTATCACTGGTACTAACAATGGGAAAGTGTGTTCACTGTAATAAGATGAAAGTATCACTGGTAATAACAATGGGAAAGTGTGTTCACTGTAATAAGATGAAAGTATCACAATGGGAAAGTGTGTTCACTGTAATAAGATGAAAGTATCACTGGTACTAACAATGGGAAAGTGTGTTCACTGTAATAAGATGAAAGTATCACAATGGGAAAGTGTGTTCACTGTAATAAGATGAAAGTATCACTGGTACTAACAATGGGAAAGTGTGTTCACTGTAATAAGATGAAAGTATCACAATGGGAAAGTGTGTTCACTGTAATAAGATGAAAGTATCACTGGTACTAACAATGGGAAAGTGTGTTCACTGTAATAAGATGAAAGTATCACTGGTAATAACAATGGGAAAGTGTGTTCACTGTAATAAGATGAAAGTATCACTGGTAATAACAATGGGAAAGTGTGTTCACTGTAATAAGATGAAAGTATCACAATGGGAAAGTGTGTTCACTGTAATAAGATGAAAGTATCACTGGTAATAACAATGGGAAAGTGTGTTCACTGTAATAAGATGAAAGTATCACTGGTAATAACAATGGGAAAGTGTGTTCACTGTAATAAGATGAAAGTATCACTGGTAATAACAATGGGAAAGTGTGTTCACTGTAATAAGATGAAAGTATCACAATGGGAAAGTGTGTTCACTGTAATAAGATGAAAGTATCACTGGTACTAACAATGAGAAAGTGTGTTCACTGTAATAAGATGAAAGTATCACTGGTACTAACAATGGGAAAGTGTGTTCACTGTAATAAGATGAAAGTATCACTGGTACTAACAATGGGAAAGTGTGTTCACTGTAATAAGATGGAAGTATCACTGGTAATAACAATGGGAAAGTGTGTTCACTGTAATAAGATGAAAGTATCACTGGTAATAACAATGGGAAAGTGTGTTCACTGTAATAAGATGAAAGTATCACTGGTAATAACAATGGGAAAGTGTGTTCACTGTAATAAGATGAAAGTATCACAATGGGAAAGTGTGTTCACTGTAATAAGATGAAAGTATCACTGGTACTAACAATGGGAAAGTGTGTTCACTGTAATAAGATGAAAGTATCACTGGTACTAACAATGGGAAAGTGTGTTCACTGTAATAAGATGGAAGTATCACTGGTAATAACAATGGGAAAGTGTGTTCACTGTAATAAGATGAAAGTATCACTGGTAATAACAATGGGAAAGTGTGTTCACTGTAATAAGATGAAAGTATCACTGGTAATAACAATGGGAAAGTGTGTTCACTGTAATAAGATGAAAGTATCACTGGTAATAACAATGGGAAAGTGTGTTCACTGTAATAAGATGAAAGTATCACTGGTAATAACAATGGGAAAGTGTGTTCACTGTAATAAGATGAAAGTATCACTGGTAATAACAATGGGAAAGTGTGTTCACTGTAATAAGATGAAAGTATCACTGGTAATAACAATGGGAAAGTGTGTTCACTGTAATAAGATGAAAGTATCACTGGTACTAACAATGGGAAAGTGTGTTCACTGTAATAAGATGAAAGTATCACTTGTACTAACAATGAGAAAGTGTGTTCACTGTAATAAGATGGAAGTATCACTGGTACTAACAATGGGAAGCGTGTTCACTGTAATAAGATGAAAGTATCACTGGTACTAACAATGAGAAAGTGTGTTCACTGTAATAAGATGAAAGTATCACTGGTACTAACAATGGGAAAGTGTGTTCACTGTAATAAGATGAAAGTATCACTGGTACTAACAATGGGAAAGTGTGTTCACTGTAATAAGAAATAGTCTTCTCCATCTCTCAATATTCTTAAACTCAGTGCTCAAAACATGCACAATTTGGTTGCTGTTGGATCATTTGTAGCCTAATTCACCTGTATAGATGAACCAAACTGAAATGAAGGCCAAGTAATTAGTTCCCTCAGTCCATGATACTCTTTGTTGCCATATCCAAATCCATTAAAGGGGTATTTATCTTTCTCTGGTTCTTTTTCAAGGTGTAACTTTCATACCATAAATTAATAATGAGAAATAGTTAATAATCCTTTAACTAGTCTGGCTTTTATTGTCATGGAAATATCCTTATGCTTCACAATCCAAGGATATAAGGCTAAGAATTCTTTTCCTTCTTTTCTAAGATTCATCTCTGTACGTCTCCAGCACACGTCTCTCTATTATTGAACAAGAAAACAACAATTATCATCAGTCTTAATTTCTTTACCATCAACTATGAGTACATTAGCTGTGCTGATTGACATTACATTTGTCATCTTATTTTTTAACATTTTTCATATTTGCTTTCAAAATCAGCTCGTCTAAGCCTTCTTTACCTTATGCTAAAACATCTGCATTCAGTTGTATATTATTCTATTCGCTCAAAGTTCCTTTTCTATGCCTTTCCATAGTTATCACAATAGCCTTTGCTAAAAGCCACCTCTGACATTTTGAAATGTTTTTTCTCTGCATCAATTTTCAGTGTCCCTTTTATCTCTTCCTATATGTCCTCAGAATCACTTCTGAATAAATTAAATAGAGCAAATCTGCCCCCTACTTTGATCTTATATTCAGATGTGGTGTGTTCTGTATAACTACCTTCTTTAATTTTCTAATCTTATCACCTAGATTTTCCAGTAATTTGTGGTCTGTTCCACAGTCTGCACTGGAAGTGTTCTAGTTGATTGGATTGTATTTCTTCATCATCTATTTCTTAGATTATTCTTAAAAGCAGACATTTTTAGCATTGTACATCTAGTGATGTTCAGGTGCAAATTCTTGGTTTTAAATTGCTTGAAATAGGTAATTAATGTATGCTCTGCTTTACTGAAGTCTGTGTATTTCCATAACTCTACCATTTCTTCATCTCCGTTAGAAGTATTATGTCCTTTCTAAATACTGCATTTCACTTCTCTTGCAATTTGCTGCAGAATTCCTTAATGACTTCCGATATTAAAGGATGCACTTGTGTAATATTGCTCTTTGCTGAATATTCACTAATTCTGATTGCTGTGATCCTGTAATCATTTATGGGGTTTCAGCAGAGTCTATACTTAGTAATGTATTGTCCTTCTTGTATATCATTGCCACTCTATGTCTTCATATGGCTTTATGCTCTGAAAGATATTCTGTGTCGTCATTATCATCATCCAACCAGTAATTTGAATTATTCTGGCCAATTATTGTGACCCACTTAATATCAGTTATTATGAAAATATAAAATACCAGATCATCAACTTACAGAATTATTTGCAAAAGTTTGTTGGTTTTTTCCCCTATGCCTAGAAAGATACCTTCTGATCTGTGGGTTTCATAACTTGACACCAAAACGTGTCTCAGTGTTAGCATGTATCCATATCTTTTCAGTATAAAAATTGTTTATCTTTGACTACTTTCAACTTTGACCTTAGAGCATGTCCTTCTGTCAGAGGTTCTTAAATTGGGGGTAATTACCCCATATATGAATCATGGGGTAATTGAGTAATTTGTAATTACTTGTTTCTCAGTCAAGGAACCAGTTTGGGACTTTTGCTGCTGAGACACTTGAGTCCCTTTGAAATAATAGCTCAGGTTTTAGATTTTGGCTGTGGTTTGTTCTCCAAGCTTGTTTTAATTCCTGAACGCTTCATTACCAAACTAGGTAACATCAACAGTAGGATTTCCTTGTCCTAATCTCTTTAGCTCATAAGTGTCTTGTACGCCAGGGTGGTCAGTTGTTTGGAACTATATTTGAATTCTGAGCAGCTGATTGGTTCTCTTGTTGACTGGCACTTCGAATGATCTGGTTTCTTACATACTGATATGTTGGATCTAAATCAATATGTTTGTTAACTGCTCCTTTGAGGGAAAATCAAGTCTCAATAAGTTGACACCTATGTAATTTTGAAATAATAGGAAATATTTGTAGCCTGGGTTTTACATTTTGGCTGTGGTTTGTTCTCCACTTGAGCCCCTTGTTTAAAACAACATTGTCTGGTGGCTGTTGTTATTTTGTGGAAATAGTGACATTATTCAAGACCTGGAAAGGGGGTAATTAGGTCAAACAGTTTAGAACTATGTTCTATGTTGAATAGTTTCTCTCATACTGCAGGGTTCCATTTACCTGTGTTGCTACTGTGCATTTACTCTTAGCTTGATTGTTCTCTTATTAAATTTAGAGACCAGGAATTCTGTACCAAGAACTCACATATATATGTGTGTTTAGTAACAGCAATAGCACTTAGCTGTTTACAGAGTCAGCATATTGCCCCCAACAATCTGGTTCCTCATTTTACCGACCTTGGAAGAATGGAAGGCTGAGTCAACTTTTAGCCCCATCAGGATCGAACTCCTGGTTGTGGGCAGAGTTTGCCCGCAATACTGCATTTTAACCATGGTGCCACCAGGGCTCCTGATATAGTGGTTAGATATTGGTACTATGGCAAAATGGGTTCTTAAGTTATGGACTGAAGATGTCAATATTTTGTCAAATTATAATTCAAAAATGAATCTTACACATACTTTGTATATATTGAGCTTTAATGTTGAAAAAAAGGTGATCATGTATTGCTGGAAGAAAATTTGTGTGGTAGACTCCACAAGATAATTTAATGACATTTGGCAACATTCAGCCTTTAAATTAGCAATTTATCAAAAGAGAGGTAAAACCAGAGAATATGATTCTCCATGCTATGGATTTAATTCATTCTTTTCAAATTACACTATAATGATGAATTTGAAAAATGTAATATAATATTAATGTTTGACAGTGTTATTTGATTATTTTCTATTATATATAAACAATATTTATATATATTTTAATAATGTTATTTTTTTCTTAACTTAACTTACCTTTTCTTTTTCTTTATTAGATTATTTTTCCTTCTAAAACATATAGGCCTTTTTGTGTTTTACATATAATCTTAACATGTAAATGCTTTTTAAGAAATTTAACTAATAAATTTTAATTGTAATTTTCAAACATTATTTTTAAAAAGACATATGCAAGTGTCATCATTCTCAAGGTCATTGAAGCTAGTGAGCTTCCCACCATATGACGTTTGTAATTTCCAGGGAAGGGGTCATAATATGATATAGATTTCTAGTGAGGAAATGGCTATTACGCATAATGCTGCCTATACAATAGAACTTCAAAAATAGATTGCTAATTTGACCTCAAAATTTGCAAGAAACTTAACTCATCAGATAATAAGTGATTGGAAAGTCAACATCAAAGTTAATCTTGCATGGGCAAGAACTATTTAAACATGATTCAACAGGTGAGATTATGAGAAAATCAGCTCTGAATGACAAATGCACTCAACAGATATGATACGTAGGTTCTGCAACAATGTTTTGGAAGAGGGAATGAACTTTAAAAATATGCCAAGGTGGCAGCAAGCACTAAGCATTTTCCTCTTTACGCCTTAGCAAACATGCTTCTCCAAATGAAACAAAACTATCTGCTTGATATTTTTTTTAAAAAAATTGCTGAATCTTAGTCAGAAAGTTATTCAGCAAAGAGCTCAGTAGCAATACAGAAGTATTAGACAGTCATGGCATCAAGGATTACATTTGCAGTTTGGAGGTTTAGAATAGAACAATGTAAGGGACAATCACAACTGTTTCAACTGATTATGGGTGAAGGCCTACCAGATAAATATGCATTGCCCAACGTTGTAGGCATGGCAACAGGTTTTCAGCTGATCATCTCTTGAGAGAGCCTTCCACAACCAGATATCCTGGATTGTAATACATTTGTGTATGACTCTGAATTTCATGGGAGTTACAAGTGACATCTGTTTTTGTGGATGCATACTAAAAATGTATGTGAGCTAGCCTTCTATCTTTATTTAGTATGGTGCGTGTGTGGTTAAATAAATAGATTTGGCTGGGGGAATGCTCTGATCCTGCATGATTGTACAATTATTTAGGAAGGAGAGAGAGAACAATTAAATGGAATAAAGAATCCCAAGCTTCTACATTACCACTAAAACAAGTTAAAATTCTGGGATGAAGGGAGAAACATTAGTATTCACAAGTCAGTTTTGAAACTTTTCTACAGAGTTGTGAGTAGAAATAGAGCAGGCAGCTCTGCTTTGCAAAGGTCAGCTCAGAACCACTGTTGAAAAAGAATGAAACAGCAAGAATGAAGATGATGAAAAATATTTTCAGTCTTGCAAGATTGATGTTAGCCCTTTGTAGTAGTTCAGAGAAGCACAACTAGGGGCATTGGTACTATATTTATTGTAAGATTACATTAAACAGGATCTTGAAGACTGAAAATATTTCTGCCTTCCCCTTTTCAGTCTCCAGAAAACTGGAGTAGTTCCCTTCTGAAATGGTTCCCATTTACAGAATGAGCTGTCTCCTATCAGCTTATTGCCTAGGCGGCAAATCTTCCTCCTGTCTCCCAAGCCATCCTCATATATCATCACCGACAGTAAGAGGTTCATCCTGGACCACACACACAGTCTGTCATCAAACTTCCAACCATGGACCTACATTCTAGGGCAGGGCTTTTCAACCAGTGGTACGGGTACCACCTGTGGTACATTGGCACCTAGCAGGTGGTACGCGACCATCCTAAAAAGGTGGTAGCAGGGGAGGGGAATGAGCTGAACCGGTGGTAGCACAGCACAAGCCTGAGTGAGAGATGGCTGGAGCTGCAGGGCTGCCAGGGCTCAGTGGAAGTGCCAGGATCAGTGCCAGGCTCCAGCGCTGATCAGCTGGAATGTTGCAGCATCTCCAGGGTCTTGTGATTTACATTCAGATGCTTGGCAACTGATTCATATTTATGACGGTCACAGTGTCCCAGGGTCATGTGAAGTGACCAAAACCTGCTGCAACCATGCAACGGGGGGGGGGGGGAATTAAAACCAAACACCCCCACCCCACCCCCGCTGCCAATCCTCAACAGAAATGCTCACAACAATGCAAACCTCAGACAGGAGGAAGAGCGTGGCTGGGTGGGCAGGCAGGTGTCTTGCTCGGCTGTGGCTTGGGGGGCACTTTTTTCAGTGCCATTGTAACTTCAAACAGTCACTAAGCGAACTGTTGTAAGTCGAGGACTACCTGTACTTCATCACTTTTTCCCTTTTTTTTTGGTCATCAAGTTTTTGACACCTTGCTAGGCGACTGGTGGTACTCGGATGTTGCCATATGCTAATAGTGGTACAATGGGTGAAAAAGTTGAAAAGCCCTGTTCTAGGGTTATCTATAGATGGATGCAGTAGAAAGCTTACTGACACCAAATTATTGGGGGATGAAAGTGGGGGTTGGCCATGCATGCAGCTGGACAAGGTGGCATTTGCCCAGAGCTTTTGCTGATGAAGCTCCTCCCTCATCTAGAATTTGATTCCTCTGCCTCTATTGCCAGCTTATTCTATTTGCCCCATTTTTAGCTTCCTAGTTGCTTTTCCATTACCCAGTTAACTGCAGAAGACACAAAGTAACAGCTTCCTTGTGCCTGCAAGTTAGAAAGTACTGTTGTGCATTTCACCTACAAGTCACAGCCAATGGTCCAGCTTTGCTCCACTTTCAAATATTGAAACAGAGTAAGAAAAAACAAATCTAATTCCACTTTCCAAATTGAGCATTTTGTGGATGGGCTGCTTAGGAGTTGCCTCTGGAGTGCTGCAATGATATGAAGTTTGGGGGCCCTAAGTGACTAGTCTGCTACACATTGATATTTCAATCTTGTAAGTATGAAAAAGAATCACAACCTTCTTTAATACAGAGTCTTACTACGTTCCTGCAGTCCAGCCCTTGTGATTGACACAACCAACACTTGAAGAGATCACCTAATATATGGAGGTTAGTGCACAGGTTGATAAAAATGTCTACCTTGGTATGGTGCCATCTGCCTTCCTTCAAATGCTCTCCTAAAAATCCATCTTTCCTCTGTAGACATTGGCTCAACTTCCTGGTTGCCAGAGCCTATTACAGTACTCTAATGATAATCCTTAGAATTGTGTCTGTAAGCAGGGATGTTCAACATCCCCATGCTCATCAATTTCTGAGATCTTTTGATTTACTTTCTTAGATTGTTTTACTGTTCTGATTTTTGTAGTGGAGGCCAAGATACCTTCCAGTTTTGACTGTTTACTTTATTACAAAATAAAAATGCTAGACGAATTATTTTTTTTTAGGGAGCAAGGAAATCACAGAAAATTAGACATTACATAGTTGCTCTTTCTTATAGGCTTCCATTTTCTTCCCTTTACCTTTCTTTATTCATGCTTATTGATGAGAAATTTAGAAGCTGAAGTTGACATGTTCAGAAATGGCCAAAACTGGAAGCAGTTGGGACAGATTACTATTAAAAATGGCAATATAAAGATAATTCAAAATGTACCAGTGATTTTTTTTACTAACTTATGAATCACTTGTATTATCTTCCCTAATCTCTCATGCATGGTTGCATAACTTTACACATTCTGAAGCTTTTCTATTTTTACTAGTGAGAAATTCAGGAATAGTGAAATAACTGTTTCCCAAATATGCAAAAAAAAACCCCTCTACCTGCCATTCACAGTGGACAGCAGTTCCTAGGCAGATTTCCTGTACGCCCAAGTAGAAGATGAACAAAATCATGTAGAAGGGAGCTTTCTGGTGGATTAGCTCCTCATGAGACAGATCCAGCTCGATAGTCTCACGCTCAACCACTCTTAATGGAACCCTGAATCTTGAGAACAGGTTGACCCTTCATGGCCTCTGAAGTGGGCACAACACTTCTGCTCATGTCAGCCACTTTATGAAACCCAGTAGATAAATCAACAGCACTTTTATGAACCAGAATACCAGCTGTCTAAACCAAACCTTATTAGATTATGATACGTCCTGCCTGTATCTCATTGTTCTTCATCTCACTCTCCAAAATGCACTTCTTTTGGTCTAAGGTACATAGTGAATTATAAGCTTGTGCTAAGAAAATAGGATTATACATGGCTGCTTTTGCAAGGCCAGTTTTTGTCTTTCAGTTTGTTTCAATCTGCTCTGTATAGCAGATAAAAAATAAGATATTTTTTGTGTTTTTATTTCATAGCATTCTTTAGCAGCTTGTTCTTAATGTAGCTAAATGTGCACTGAAAATAAATTACAATAGAGAAGTGATGCGGTGGGATGAGGAGTTTGCTAAGATCCTTAAGTGGGTGCAAGTGAACTTTTCTTATCATGTGTTCAAGAATCTCTCAAGCAGTTGGATACAAATTTTAAGTCCTTGATTTTAAAAAAAGAAACATCTTGAGGACCACAAATAGCTAGCTAGCTTACAAGACTGATTGTCGCATTCAAATTCTACACAACAATGTTGCTGGTCAGTAGGGTCATTTCTGCAGTGATAAGAAGTTTGTGTCCCACTTGTTAATCCATCTGAAAGGGATAGAATAAGTCACCATTTAGAATTGTACTTTAGACCATGCTAGTTAGAAGGACAGCTTGCATTTCCCAGTGGAACAAACTCAGCACTGAATTCAACATTTTTATCTGCTGGCATGATATACATAACATAAATTTAATTTCAGATAATTTAATGCAAAAAAATTAAAATGCCAAGATATGTAATGGCATAGGAATAATTCAATGAACAAAATCATTTCTAGGATTTGATTTTAATGCAACAATTTCTGAGATACAGTGAGAACACTATTTTTTTTAAAAAAACTAGAAAGTGAGGTCATTGTTTTTATGGCCTCATTTATCTGATTTTCTGTCAGATGCTCTTGACAGAAATCATGGATGTTAGCTTGGTTTATGAATAAGGCCAACAATTTAAGCAGCCGCAAAACTGGGGACAAATGCTTTGGCCAAATTTAAATAAGCAGATGAAAACTAGTTGCATAATCAAAGTGAAAAATACTGAGGTTTCTATTTGTAAGACAGTTAAAAATGAAATTCACAATAAAGCAAATGAAAAAGATATGCTAAAAAAATTAACTGAGAGCTGTAAGGAAAAATAGATTTATATCTACTTGGGGAAAAAACATAAGAGCTGCCTTTATGTCAAAGCAACATAAGTTAATTTATCAATTTTAATATCAACCAGCTTTAAGCTGTTTGAAATATCCAGTAAGATTCTTGTGTTTTAATATATTTGAATGCTGAATCCTCTGATAATTTGATGCATTTCTAATGAAATATGGGGTTTGTGCCTTTTAAAATATGCATTACATTTATATTGGTAGATAAAATGTGACTTCCCTCTTCCTACTGTTTCTGCCAATATGATAAATATAGAGCAGATTAAAAAGAGAATGTGGTTTCTTGTGACTGTTTCTTTCTATGGTAAGAAGCCACCAAAAGAACCCCAGAAAAATGTGTGATTATATGATTATGTGCCATCAAGTCAGTGTCAATTTCTAGCAGCCACATCAGTTTTCTCCATGCCAGTCTAATCTTATAATGGTGGACCCATAACCACTTGTGAGTTTACTCATCTTGCTGCTGGTCATCTCCTTCTTATTCCTTTCCTTTTTCCATCATTAGAGCCAGATAACTATGTCTTCACCTAATGGGTCCAAAGTATGATAATTTGAGCCTGGTCATTTGTGACTTGAATGAGAACTCGGGGTTGATTTGATCAATAATTTGATTGTTTCTCCCACCCACCCCCACCCGTTGAAATGGAATTCTCGAGTCTTCTCATCAAAGTTCAAAAGCTACTTCCTACTTCAAAGTCCAACTTACATTTTCATTGAGTGTCATAGACAAAAACATTGCCTGCTCTGTTCTGATCTTTGTAGGTATAGGCATATCCTGCTATCGGAATTTTTTTTTTCTAAAAACTTCATAGCTTCCCTGCCAAATGCCAGAGTGCAGCATATTTATTGACTTGCCGGTTCCCTTACTGTTGAAAGTAGATCCTAAAAGGTAGAAGCTATGCACCACTTTAATGTCATTGTTTATTCAGGCTATTGCTGTACCTGTTTTCATTAGTTTGATCTTTCTTATATTTTATTCATATTTATTATAAATCATATTATATTTATTACTTTTTTTTGGCTTTTTAAATTATCCACGTGCATTTGTAATGTTTCTTGTTCCTTGGCCTTTTCAAAAGCTGGTTTGAGCATCTGGTATGTTTCTTTCCAGATAGGGTTCTAATCTACGGTGGATGATCTTAATCATTATTTTTCTAGCAGGTGAAATTAAAGTAAATATAGGCTGGTATGCACACTGTTAAATCTCCTTGCATTGACATTGGTATATAGACTTCTTCCAATCTTTTGGTCACTGTGTCATTCTCCAAATTTTTCTTGATTAGAACCTTTATAGATTCTTCTTCTGTTGCTTGCCAAATTTCTATATAATCCATCAACTTTATAGCTTTCCAACTTGGTAATTACTTCACATAGAAAACTGATGGCACAAAAAGACTCAGCAGTTCATCCAGTTCTTTGAGACCAAAGTTTTTTGAAAGACTTTCCTTTTTTTCCTACGTGTTTCTACCTTCAGTGTATTTACAGATCTCACTGTTTCTTGCCTCTTCTAACAGTTTTTAATTCTTTGCTAAGTTTCATCCTGAAATTGTTGTCTTTCTTGGATTTTGCTTCTCTTCTTTTCTTGGCAATTTCCATTATTTTTTCTGCCATCCAGTATGCTTTCTTGATTCTTGGTCTTTTTTTTACATTTATCCTTAACAATTTCTTTGATTTTATTTCACAGTTCTGTTGATTCTCTAACATTGAGGTTCATAACTTCAAAGCATTTTCTGATCTTCTCCTTGAAAAGTTTGGGTATGTGTTCAAAATCATATAATGGTAATTTGTTAGCTTTTTTCTTCCACTTTTAACTTAACTTTGAACTTGCACAAGAGCAGTTTGTGATCTATTCCACACACAGGTCTGGCCACATTTATGTTGTTACAACATGCGTTTTTTCATCTTGTTCCCTCAATAATATAGTTAGTTTGGTTTCTGTGTACTCCATGAGGTAAAAAAAATCCATGCATACAGGTGTTGTTGTGGTTGTTGGACAACTGTGTTATCTATGAAGAATTCACTAGATTGATAAAGATTTACAAGTTGTTCTCCTGTTTCATTTTGGTTTCCTAGGTTATAGAGTCAAACTAGGTATATCCAATTTTGGCATTCCAGTCTCTAACCAGAAACAACACATCTTGCCCGCGTGTCAATTTCAAATCTATATACTAAAACTCTCAAATCTGTAACCTTTAACTGGACAAAAGAGTGCAACACAGGGCAACATTTTTTGAATCAAGGTACATCAAATGATCTAATCTATAGAATGCATCCAAAATCTGAAGCCCATAACTCCCATGGGATTGAAATTTGGCAAATCTGTGGTTACTTCAGTGCTGCTGTGAAATTCAATAGACCAATATTACCCTAGTCTTTGAACACCACGTAGACTGGTCTCTTATATTGCTGTTGCCCAATATAGGTGCTTGATTGATTTAGCTGTGCAGCTTGGATACACAGCATTGGGCATTGGGCAATCCTGCTGACAGCATTGGGCAATCCTGCTGACATACTCCTTCCAGGAAGACCTCTCCCTCTACCACAATGAGGTCATGCAGCAGAATTTGGGAGACATTATATAATATCCATGTCTACATTTTATTGTACATAACCATCCATAGACGTACATTTCAAAAGCAAAGATATTTTGTCAGAATTAACATATAACAAGTTCCACTAAACTATGCCTTACAGTTTCTTAAGAAACATATGTAACCCATGTTCACATTGCTAAATCCTACCTTTAAACATAGCGTATCCCCCACATATAGAGCCTTGGTGGAGCAGTGGGCTAATGCCTCCTTAAGTAACACCAGCTGCCTGCAATTAGTGCAGGTTCGCATCCCACCAGGCTCAAGGTTGACTCAGCCTTCCATCCTTCTGAGGTAGGTAAAATGAGGACCCAGATTGTTGGGGGCAATTAAGCTGACTTTGTAATAATGCCGCTTGGGGTGTGTGAAAGCCCTAATAAGCAGGCATATACATAGAATGAAGGCTACTGCTAAGTTTGTAAAGCCGCCCTGAGTCTTCGGAGAAGGGCGGGATATAAATGGAATTAAAATAAAATAATAAATAAATATTCTAGAGGCAATTAAGCCTTATAATTTTATATGAATTTTTTATCAGTAATAATAACAAATCTGATTATTGGTCTATTCATATCAGCAATATATTTCATCAATTCAATAAAATATTCCATAGTGCTCATAAGATTTATAATAAAGCCCATAAGGCAGGGCTCTTTCAGCCTTCTACTACGGCTCCCAGTCCTTCTCCACCAATTGCAGAGAGAGGGGGGGGCACTTGCGCTTCGCTTTCCTTCTCTCTCTCTCTGATTTTCTGCTCACCTGGCCAGCTGGTGCCCGGGCACCCCATCTGCTGGAAGAAGCATGGCCAGGAAGTCCCTTTCCTGAGCTGGCCCTGTCCGAGGTGCACGTGGCCAGGGAGCCGTGCGGGGCATCCCCGGGATCCCCCCTGGGAGTGGCCCGCCAGAGCCTCCACTGAGTGAGCCAGCCCTCCCGCAAGCTGTGGCCCCGAGGGAGCGCAGCCCCAGTGCTACCATTGGCCCCACTGGCTGGGAAGGTGTGCTGGAGTCCCAGGTGCTGGGAAGGAAGAGGGAGACACAGCAAGGGCAGGAGAAGAGCGCCAATTTAAAGCCAGCCCAATCAGAATTTTCATGCAAAAACTCCAGAACCGGCTCTGCTGCTTCTGTGTCTCCGTGGGTTTAATCTCAGTCCAGTTCTGCTCTGGGAGAAACAAAGTCCCAGGAATTTCTTTCGCTCTTGAAACCGACCGGACAGTGGGCAGAGGCTGGGACAGCAGCCTCACTCCAGGCTGACCCCGGGAGCACCAGACACAGAAACTCGGGGGGGGAGCAAACCCCCTGAGTGGTAAGAGGGGTTCTGGGATGACCACTGCCCATCCACCTCCCCTCCCCGGGGGTCACATCAATAAAAATGCCACAATTGATGAAGGTGCAAGCTGAAGGCTGCGAGGACAAACTTTGTAGAATGCTGGAAGAAAGAATGCTATGCCTTCTATAATACTGTTGATTCACAGGTATCTTTTTTTAAAAAAATAATAATGATAATAAAAACACTGTTTTAAATACATGAGAGAAAGAAAGAAAGAAAATTAAAGAAAAAAGAAAAAGAAAAGCTTGATTGGTTCAAGCCAAGGCCCATCTTTCTCCTAATTTTCTCCTGTGTTTCAATCACTTTTCAAAAAGTTTTATTTGGAGAAATAAAATTTCTCCTTTTCACTTTCCCTTTTTTGCTTACACAAACAAGCAAAATCCATTAGAAGATTCAAGGGGGAAAAGTGCAAAGTGTGAGGTGGCTGCAAAACCCAACAATTTTAGGCAGCATCAACACAAAGAGACATTTTTAAGGAAAGGGCAAAGGACCCCAATGAGGGACAGCCATTTGCTCCCCATCACTGACAGAATCCCCTGAAGGAAGAGCTTCTCCCCCCGACTGAAGACTGACAAACCCCAAATCCCCCTTTTGGAGCAGGGTGGACAGAAGAGATTTTGGGGGATCTCAAGGGGGGGTCTTTGGGGGGATTTGGTGGGAGATTTCCCCCTCCCCAAGAACATCCTCTGCCTGCAGCCGGCTGGTCTCCTTCCCAGCCTCAGTAACCGGCCATTTCTGAGGAAGGAGGTGGGGAGGGGTCCCACTACCTAATGGTAGCTTCTGCCCGGGATGGGGGGTGCAGGGGGAGCCAACTCACTGCCGGACAACTTGCCGCAGGATGTATTTCTTATGGCCTGAATTTCAGTTTTAATGTTGTTGGGTGTTTTGGGCCTCCCCTCCCCCAAATCAGAAACCTTCCCAGGTGTGAAGAGGAAAGCAATTTGGCTGCAGGTGAAGTTGACTCTACTGTCAAAAAGGGGGTTTCAAGGGGGCTTTCTCCCAGACCCCCAAAATTGGCTGAATGAAATTTCTCACCCTTTGAATGAGTTTCTTCTCAAGGCAGAGGAAAGAGAGAGAAAGAGAGAAGGGAGGGTGGAAGGGAGAGGGGGGGGAGAGAGAATATATGTGGTTGTCCTTACTAGACTTTTAGTAAAGAACGTTTAATGAAATATTTTGATGTTTTTTTTTAATTAAGAGATGAGGTATGGGGATAATTATGCTGTATTTAAAGATGGTAGATAAGCTACTAAAATTGTTTTTACCTGTTGGGATGAAGGAGAAAGGTTTTTTTCCCTGTTTCTCCTGTCCTTTTCTTTTTTTCCCCCACAATTTTTTTCTTTTCTATATTTCTATTTGTAGTTTTTATAGTTTGCACCGGCTTTTTATTTCATAAATACGAAGAGGACTCAAATAGACATTGAGTATTTTATTTGAAAGTAACCTTCGACCCAGTGTCTTCTTTTTGGAGTTCAAAATGTTTTTGTTGCATGCAGAAATAAAAATTTGTTTTCTTTGTAGCAGTTCATTGATTTCATAAATGCAACACACTATAGTTTTTTTATACATAGCATAAAGGTAAAAAACGATATATGCAGTGTTATCTTCATTTTAGATGTCAAAAGGGTTTTGTGGCTCCCAGTGTTTTCGTTTATGTGGGAAAAGGGTCCAAATGGCTCTTTGAGTGTTTAAGGTTGCTGACCCCTGGCCTAGTCCTTCTAATAAAATTTCCACAGCTGCAAATATACATTCATGGACAGATATGCTAATTATGTCAAGCAATAGCAATAGCACTTAATACCACTTCATAGTGTTTTACAACCCTCTCTAAGCAGTTTACAGAGTCTCATTTTATCAACCTCAGAAGGATGGAAGGCTAAGTCAACCTTGAGCTGATCAGAATCAAACTCCTGGCAATCTAACTACTGCGCCATCACGGCTCTTAGTCTGTTTTAACTATAGCTTGTTAAATAATTCTTTGTGTGACTAACTAATAAAATGTAGTTTAGAACATAGTTAGGTTCAACCAAGATGCTAAAGAAAACAAACCATGTTATTATCAGCATTGTGGGCAAACTGTATCTCTGAAAGCTCTTTGATAAGTCACAACTCTCACCGTTTTTGATTAATCATCAAATTTGTAACGTGGAATCAACGCAGCTTATCCTACTGGACAGTTAAAAGGATTACTGAGACATAAGAACATAAAAGCTCCTGCTGAGTCAGGCCACAGACCCTTCTAATCTACCATTCAGTGTCACAAAGTAGTCATTTAGGAAGCTCCTGAAGCTGGGCTGTAGACCAGTAGACCTTTCTCAATATCACTTCCTAGCAGCTACTACAAAGGCATTGCTGGCCAAGATTCAGGAGGGAAACAATCACCATTATTAAGAGTAATTGATTGCCAAATACTCCATGAATTTGCCCAGCTCCCTTGTGAAACCATCCAAACTTATTGCCATTTCCACAGTAGCAAATGCTAGCCATTTTATTAGATACCACATATCGAAAATATTTCTTTATGTTGGTCTGAAAGCTCTCTGCACCTAGTTGCACCTTGAACACTCTTGTGCTTTAGAAATGTTAATCATTCCTGTTTAATCACCACAACCACATAATAACATTTGCTTTCAGCTAGTTTACATTGACAGACAGTTGCTACTAGGTGTGGCTGTGTCTAGGCTGAGAGCGATTGGCTTTTTCTCTAGTTTTTCCATATTTACTCTTGCCTGGGCACTGCTCCATGGGTGCACCCTCCCTTGGCAAGTGGTTCTACAAGGGTGTGTCTCTTGAGTTGGCACTGCTTGGCAGACTGCCTCTCTGAGCTGGCTAGAGCCAGACATGGAGCTATTTTCTGTCAGACAAACAGGTTGACTAACAACTAGAGTGTTTTCCTTTTTGGCATCTGAATAGTATCTGTATGTCCTTCTTGTTGGTGACTGAGTTTATCAATACCATCGCACAAGTGAATGATCTATTAGATACAATAGTCATTACAAATATCCTCAAGCTGATACACTGTATATTGAATCCGTATACAGTATCTAAGGTAAAGGTAAAGGTTCCCCCGCACATGCGTGCTAGTCATTTCTGACTCTAGGGGCCGGTGCTCATCTCCGTTTCAAAGCCGAAGAGCCAGCGCTTGTCCGAGGACGCCTCCGTGGTCATGTGGCCAGCATGACTAGATGCCAAAGGCGCACAGAACGCTGTTGCCTTCCCACCGTAGTGGTCCCTATTTTTCTACTTGCATTTTTACATGCTTTCGAACTGCTAGGTTGGCAGAAGCTGGGACGAGTAACAGGCGCTCACTCTGTTACGCGGCACTCGGGATTCGACCCGCCAAACTGCCGACCTTCTGATCGACAAGCTCAGCGTCCTAACCCACTGAGCCACCGTGTCCCTTATATACAGTATCTAGAACAGGCTAAATGCTGAATTAGGAGTTTAGTTCCCATTTTGCCTCTCTCAGAAACTTACTAAACATTACCATCTGGCAAAGCATCCAAGTCTCCAAATCTGCAGTAACAAGACTGATTATTGATATTGATAACAGTATTGATTTAATATACATATCTATTTCTTCAGATGTTATACTTTTTTTGTTGACCCTTTTCCTCCAACTTAAAAGTTTACAGTACAATCTTCTGTGCTGGTCTTCTGGTGTTTATGTAACTTATCTATTGTCACTTTGACCTGTGTGATAAGCCTCCTAAAAATCCCAATTCTATTTTCTTGTCCATTCTCTGATCCACACAGTATTCTCATTTTTAGTTTTGAAACTACCAAAATCTTTTTCTTTCTTCTTTCCATTCTAAATAATACATTTCCTTTTCCTTCTTACTTTCTCTTTTGTCCATCCAACCCACTACATTCAATTGCTCATTCCCTGAAAAACTTCATTCTTTCTTGTCAACTCTCCCTTCTACTACGAACCTCTTCACAGAATTCCCCCATATGTCCATCTCTCTTTCCTCTACATAATTCATTTCTGGGAAATCTATTAAATAGCTAGTATCCTGTAAGTAAGCCAAAGCAAATATGATTAAAATAATCAAATGTTCTTCTCTTATTTTACCCCAATCCTTCTCAGAGTTCTTACCTGTTTTGACAGGGTATGTTCCTTAGTTTAAAAGTTCTTAATGCATTTTTAGGATAGATGCATTTTTATTCCTTCCACAGATACATGTTAGGGTGTGATTCAGCCTTTTAACAGGTGAAAATTACTACTGCTGTGGGAAAACACCAGCAAAACCTGTTTGAAGTTTAAAAAAAAGTGAACTTGTGAGACTGCTCATTCAGATAAGACATTCATTATAGCATATGGCTTAAGAATAAATCCACATTTTTACACAAATTTCTCTGCCAGCTATCTCAGATGCTTAGTATTTGTTTTAGAACTCTTATAATATCTGTCAATAACTCCCACCCTCATTAACCAGGCAAACAAATCTAAAAGCAGACAAAAGTTATGGGCAGACAATAATACTCTAAAGAACGATTTGTAAGCTATGTGAAGAGGCAGGCAGGAACCAGGCACCATACCAAATGAATTTGCAGCAACTATAAACCACAGTGACTATGATGTCTAAACATAGAGAATAACCCTCCTCCCAAAACATAAGTTTTTCCTTCATTAGTATTTTCTTCCCTCCAAGCATCTATGGATGTGCAAAAAAAAAAAAGAATAATTTTGGGAATGTTTAATTCATTACCAGAAGAAATGCTCTCAGAACGTTCTACTCCATTTGAGAATAAAGTAACCAACAAAGCAAAAGAGGAATGTTGTCAAAATATACAACCCACTGTTTTCACAGAGAACAGGAAGCGCCAATCTGCACGTCAGGCTTCAACACTACTAACTTTTGTACACAGAATCAGCGATGCCAGAAAAATTACAGTTTGAGATATCAGGATGCTTTCCCCACTCCTGTGATACTTAATTAGCACTATTTTAATGGACTGCAAGGGAACAATCTACAACAGTAAGAATTCTTTACACAGCATCTAAATCGTGTAATTCAGCGTCAGGCAAACAGTGCAGGATTATTTTGTTTTAAATCTGACGTTTGGTTTTGTCATCCTTATTTTTTTCAGCTTATTTTGCTTGTATATTGTAATAGTGATAACTTTTTAAAAAAAAATGGCACATGAATATTTATTTAGTGGGGAATCTACTTTAAAAAAAATGTTATGAGTGCGTAATTCGCTTCACTATTTGCGTTAGTTAGCCGATTAGAACCGAGCACTGTGATTTGCTTTCCTCTGAGCCACGGGTGCGCGCCCGAAGCCCTGCAGCACCTAGCTCACCTCCAAATGTACTACTACCAAGCCGCAATTTTAACTGCGTCTAAAGCATTAAAACCCAGAACTACAAAGCTTGCACTTATTAATCTAATCATTTCTTTCATTGTCCCGTCTCATACGCTTTTTTTTAAATTTTGACCGGTTTTTTTTGCACCCCATTACAGATCGCCAAAGGTGGCCCTAGCCCAGGGGTAGGCAACCTCGGCTCTTTTATGACTCATGGACTTCAACTCCCAGAATTCCTGAGCCAGCATAGCTGGCTCAGGAATTCTGGGAGTTGAAGTCCATGAGTCATAAAAGAGCCGAGGTTGCCTACCCCTGCCCTAGCCTTTGGAGATATTGGTGATTGCGGTTGCGAGCCCGAAAGACCTCTATACATGCCCAGAGGCGTTTTCTTCTTCCCTAGAGCTTGGCCCAGGGCTAAGAAACAGTCTTTTTTTGGTGACGGGAGAGAAACCAGAGGAGGCGGCCGGGCTCCGTTTGAATGGAGCCAGGCGGGAGCTGGCTGCTCTCCCCCCCCCCCCCCTGCAGCGGCGTGCAAGAGGAGGAGGAGGAGGAGGGAGGCGCGGTGAAGCAGGCGAGGCCTGCGCGCCGGAAGTGAGCGCCGACTGCGGGGAGAGGACAAATCCCGGCCGGTGGAGGGGGGCTCGCCGACGCTTGCGGTGGCTGCGGTCGCGCCGAGGGAGCGCGCGGCTGAGAGGCATCTTCGCGCGGGGAGGAACCCTGGTCAGGCTCGGCTTCCAGAGCGAGAGCAGCGCAGCAGCCACAGCGGCAAGAGGAAGCGAGGGAAAGGGAAGCAGCCTGCTCCGCCGCTCCAGCCAGCCAGCCAGCGGCCGCCGGTAGCAACAGGGACGTTAGGAGAGGAGGAGTAGGAGAAGGAGGAGCGCCGCCGCCGCCGCCGTGAGCACCCTTCTTTCCTTCACCCGGGGAAAAGGAAGGGAGGGCAAGCCAAATCACCCCGCCTTCCCCCCCCACACACACATATTGGACTTTGGAGGCTCCGCGAAGGAGCGCCTGCCGTCTCCAGGCCGTGAAGCCCCGGCTGGGCTGCCTAAAAGCTGAGCTTGGGGTGGCTGTGCCGCCGTTGCTTCGGATCGGAGAGGCTGCCCTAGGCGAGCAGCTAAGGTGTCGGGGGGGGGGGGGAAAGCGGCGCCTGCGATCGGGCTCTTTTTTTTTTCTTTTTCCCCTGACTCGGAGATCGGAGTCGGGGGGGGGGGTAGGAGGAACACCCATTTTCTCCCGACGGGGCTGGGCTTCCGAGCCCCATTCATCTAGCTAAGCCCTGGGGTGCGGGTAGGAGAGGAATTGCAAATGGCCCGCCCCCGTCTCTCTCTCTCTCTGAAATGTTAAGGAATACACGTTTTCGAGAAACCCGGGAGCGAGGTCGAAGGCTGGTTGTCGTGCAGATTCTTCTCTTTATAGGAGGAGTGGGTCTTGAAAGAGCGCTGGGGTAGTTACTGCGCATGTGCTTATGGAAATAGAAGCCCTAACCACCCGTAGGAGAGATACTATACTGGGGAGGGTTGTTAATTATTCCTTCATGAACAGGAAGGGATGAGCAGGAAGGCTTGAGGGAAGGAACGTTACGTCCTTTTTCTCCTTTATGAGTGTATTAAACCACTGCCTGTGGATCCATCTTCTCCCCTTTCACACCTCCCTTCTGGGAGCAGTTACGTTGAATGGGTTTGTCTAGGCACTGTTTGGGCCTCTTTCTGTCTGAAATCTCTTCCAGGGCCATTCCAGGACCCAGATTGTTGGGGGCAATTAAGCTGACTTTGTAATAATGCCGCTTGGGGTGTGTGTGAAAGCCCTAATAAGCAGGCATATACATAGAATGAAGGCTACTGCTAAGCTTGTAAGCCGCCCTGAGTCTTCGGAGAAGGGCGGGATATAAATGGAATTAAAATAAATAAATAAAAAAATAAGAAAAAATTCGTAGTGATAGCTGTCAAACAGGAAGAGATTCAAGGGGAATAATGAAAAAGCAAATGCCACTTGCAAAAGGGATTCTCCAGCACTGAAGCAGAAAAAAAAAGGGTACAGGGCTTAGATACAGAGACGTTGCTGCTTCCAATGAGACTCCACCCTGTGGAGCTTGAATGAATATAGTTTTCCTCTCCAGCTTCCAATAAACACATGTAAATTTGTATGGAATTATTCAGGAATCCAACATCGGTTAAGTGATAAAAGTTAATAAGAGTTGATTGCTATGCACCGTGCAGTTTAGAATGCCTTCGCATGGCTGTTTTTAAAAATAATGATAGGATAGGTCACTGAAATATCTTGAAATTGTAGCTAGTTACTTTCATTAAAGCAAAGACGTTATCGACTAGCGAAAATTGCTGGTAGTGAGAGAGAAATAAATTATTGTCTCTTAACACGTGACCTTTGCAAGTGATGATTTTTGCCTTCTGTGCAAAAAGGAATAAAATGAAATTATTAGGTAAGTTTAATTTAGAACAGTTTCTTGAATGCAGTTGAGTAATAGAACTTCCATAAACCTGTATACAGATAATCAATCTGCAAAATAACTTGACATTTTTTAAAAACTGCTTAGTTTTCTAACAGTTTCTCTTGGCCAATGGAGCTGAAATTAATACACAAATGAAGGCAAATATACATGTCCCAGGATAATGTTGCAGCATCCAATCTGGCTCAGTCACTGGATTGGACCCAGATTGGATCCTTCAGAATTTAATACAGATTTATTACAGGACAATAATTATAACAGAATCTGAAAGTAGCAGAGAAAAATCCTCAAAAATAAGACTACTAGTTGCCGCAGTAGTGTACGCAGTTAAAAGGGAAAATTAAACATTTTTTGGCTGGGGCTGAAAAATAGTTCCATTGGTTTTTTGTCAATTTGATATTACATAGCTGAGAGTTATGAATGCAGAGTCTTTAATGATTATCTCAGGTAGAAAAATATGGGAAGAGGTAGTACTTGAAACATTGCTATGAAGGCTAGCACTACCATTTTAATTTTGGCTTAGAAGTTTACTGGTGGATGTGAGATAACCATATTTTTTCCAAAAGGAAGATGATCCTGTATTTATTTACTGCCCTACAAAAGGCAATATAGTCTGCCTCTATTGTCACAATGTCAACAAATCTAAGATGATGCTTCTATTTTAAAATTACCATTAAATAATATTTAGGAGTGTGTATGGACCAGGTTTCCTTTCAGTAAATACTAGATAACCTATGATCCGTTGAGTCATCTTGAGTTGTGGCATAATTGGGCTGCCTTTTTTTTAAGCTGAATGCTAGATGTTCATCATCTCAAGGGTATTTCATGTGATTATGGGGACACTGCAATGGCGAGAAATATGGGTATAAACTGCTCTGATGATGGAAATTTCAATTCCATAGGAGTAATGGGCCCTGGGATTTTTTTATGCATTATTTAAATAAGGGGATTTGAAATGCCTTATATGAAAACTTGTTGTGATATAATATACCAGGAGCAGGGAGCAACTTCTGACTTCCTGCTGGTTTCCCCATTGACTTTACTTATGGGAAACTGTTAGGGAGCATTGAAAATCACAATCATGTGACCACAGCTAACAGTGCTGCAGTAGGCACAAGTTTGCCAATGCAACTAAACTGAAGATCCTTGAAATTTAAATTCAATGGGGATAAAGGGTCCCAGATTTTGTATGCATTCTTTAAATTAGCGCATTTGAGGTATCTTGATTCAAAAATTGCTTGCCCTATGAGGCACTATTCCTGCTAATTGAAGGTTACAAACAGACAAATAGAGTTTAGTGGTATATAGATAGTTATTAAAACTCAGTTGCAGACACTGGGTAACATTTTCAGGCCATGTTCAATGGCAACCGTACACATAATGAGAAATTAGAGATCACAATCATGGATAACAAGCTGTTTTCATCTAGGAAAGCTTGTAGCTGGTAACCAGCCTAAGCTGTTGAAAGGTAGTCTATGCTACAGAAGACACTTCCACAACATCTACATAGATTGATGAACCACCCAATACCAATATTACAATCTTATCTGGATTAAGGTTTAGTTTATAGATCTTTAGGTCCATGTAGTGCCATGATGATCAGGTACTTCTACTGCCTCATTAGGAATGGATTAAAAAAAAGAAAAACTGCTAGCACTGTATTTTAGATCTTTGAACAATTGCACTTTCAATAGCTGTTTAATATGCGACAGAGCTCTGCAGAGCCCCAAAGAATAAATACCATAAGCTTAACCAGAATTCTCCAAGTATGAGACAAGCCTCACAAAGCGATATTTCCATTGGACAAGTTTCCTAGAAGGGTATCATGGTTGATAATATAGAAATCTGTTGGAATACCAAGGGAATTTAAGAGGATTGCATTCACCAATTCCATATGATGAGGAACACAGATGTATTTTTAAAACTAGTTGAAATGTATTGGGAAAATCCATTTATTTTTAGAATGTCTGGATATTTTAAATGGTATTTGTTAAAAAGTGGTGAAATACAAAAGAAAAAGTTTACATTAAATTGTGAATTAACAGTAAAGGAAAAAACCTTTAAATATGTTACAGTAATTGAGCTAAACACAATAACAAAGAAATTAATAGAAGGAACAACCCATGTGATAAATATAAATACCTATGACACCTTCCCTATTTTGGTTAAGATCAACTGTACTGGGAAGATCTGGATGTGATCACTTAGTTATGAATCTTTCCAAATCCATGATAAAATTAACTTGAACATCCATAATTACAGTCATGTATAGTTTAGTTGTATTGAATATTTTAAGTCAATATTAAAACTACTTAAGGCCAACTTGAAAATTGTAGAACTATGTATATGTGACAGAAATGCTATATTAACTGTTGTTCAATTTTAGCTCTCAACTAACAAAAAAGTCTGTACAAATGAAGGATGAAGAGAAGGATAAAAATGTGGAAAACGCTAAATCAGAATCTAGTGTTCCGAATGCGTTTTGTCCCTCCCTCCAGGAACAGCCAACAATGTTGGCTGTTAATGTGCATATTTTGGCTTTCTTAGGCAGTATAGCACACTAATGGTTTTACTTGCTAATGGTTTATCTTGCCAAATTGCTTCCGAACAGATATTCCAAGACTGGATTACATTTGAAGAAAACAACAGTAGGCAATCGTTCCATTTTTTAAGCATGTAAATAGACAGGACTGTGTTGCTGAGCAGAACTATATTCCAACATATACTTTATTTAGTAATAAGGTATAAATTCCACTGAATACACATGCATAAGATCAGACTACAAATATATTTATTTCTTGTGATATTTTAAAACATTTAGGAAACCATACAAATATTAGTTAATTTTATATTTTGATAATTGATAAGAATACTCATGTCTTTCTGTTCTATTAATATGTATCTAAGGAAACTAGGGATAGCATTTAAACCTTCAGCTAACATATTTATTTAATATAATAAAGTTGACTATATCTAGTGTGCAGGATAGTGACCTATATGTGATGCAAACAAGTGGAGTGAGTGGCTAGGGATCCGGATGTTAGTAGAAATGGGCTGAATGTTGAAGAGGTCAGAATCTTAGTCAAAGTGAAACAACCCGAGACCATTGGATCATTGCTTAGACATATTTCCTTAGCTAAACAGAAAAGCAGAATAACACCAGGAGGGCAAGAAAGCAGTGGGAGCTGGACTGATTTCTGACTTCATGCCAGCTTTCCCATTGACTTTCCTTGTAGGAAGCTGAGCTATATCAGTTCAAAAAAAAATGTTGCTCTATGATGTACCATTTCATTCAGTTGAAGGTTACAGTCAAACACAAGAATTCTAGTGGAATATAAATAGGGTGAATGGTGAGAGATCAGAATGTTAGTCACGTTTGGTTTCAAGGGATTCTACAAAGCAAGAGCTGAAGCATGGAGGAAAGGGAGCAGAGGTAAAGAAATTTGCCTTACTTTCAGGTGCTGGTCATTTGCTGTAGTTTGCAGTGTTTTCTATTCTTCAGTCATTAAAAGTAGAGTTGTCACCAGATGGATTTGTGTCCAGGAGATCTTCTGATAGATCCAGAACTTGAGTCTCGAAACATGATACAAATAATCTAGAATAAATTAGTTTTTCTTTAAAGAAAAAGATAAATATTGAATTTGTTATAAGATAAATATGGAAAGCAAATCTCTTCCCAGTCCACCTACATTTCTTGGAAGACATGAACAGCTTGTCAAATATCAGTCCAGAAATATGACTTTATTATTTTTTTTTAAAAAAATCTTGAAATCTTTTATTCTCCATTCTCTCTTTTGTGTGTGTGAAAAGTTCCTAACTGATGTTCCCATGCTCTCATCATTACTTTCTTACATTCCCACCACCATTGAAGGATGCAGCATTCTTCAGTCTTAGGGGCTTCCTGTCAGGCCCAAAATCTGAACTTAGATGTCACTTCCAGCGCATATTGTACATTGCATCCAAGCATTATTCTTACTAACTCAAAACATTGTCAATATGCACTTTCATTAGTAACATGACACAAGCTTTGTATCAGTTATGCAAGGAAGTTGCTTGACACTGTAGATTTCAGGAGAAATTGCATTTGTTCTGTCAGTTATTTTGAATCATGAATGTGAATGGTTTTTCACCACTGGATTATTAAGGATGATTTGCTTATTTTTACTTGTAAGTACCCTCCCATATACTTTCCATGGCATAAAATACATTTTCCACATCTGTGGAAACCCATAAATATTGCAGCAACTCTGTATGTTCCATCTGTTATGTCTTTCAGTATGTATGTGAAAAGTTTGACTAAGAAGATTTCTGTTTTATTTCGTAGGTGTCATTTTTTCTTCTAGAAAATCATCTTAAATTCCTACTGTCTCTTGAAGTGTATGGTAGGGACCAGTGGGTTGTTTTGTATTGTCATCTCTGTAGTCAGGGAGAGCAATCTAACCTCGGAAAGGGAGAACCATGGCCATAAATCCCCTGGCAATCTGAGACTCTTTTGTCTCAAAAAGGGCAAAAGTGAAAGAACAGAGACTGTAGTTGTACACAGAAAGGCCAAAGGGCAAAGACCATATATGTTCTTCAGCCAATGCTATCCCATCTCTGGCTATACACCCAGCAAGCGAAGAAATTACTGCTACCTTTTAGAAATGTTGGAGAAATCATTATGTTTTGATGGACTCACAATGGCTTTAAATGTCTTCAGTTTTGCAATATCACACCACTCCAAAGTGAATGGTAGAATGCTCTATAATTTGAAAAATCTCATTAGTTTTGGTTTCCTGTTAAACTATGTTCTCACCGAGGACTTTCTGCTTATGTGGCAAAAAGTTTATTTAGACCTATTTTGCTATACAGTTTTAAAAATTCATTTGGTCTTGCTTACGATTGTTCTCCCATTTTTTTTCTGATTGATTTTTTTTATCAAGTCTGTGGAACTTCCCCAAGAGCCAGTTTCCATGGGACATAGAAAGCAGCTGTGCAAAGCAAAATGTTTAAAAGTTGTGGATCACTTTGAAAGAAAGTACACTTCTCAATTCTCTGTATTTTATGGCTGCGGTGTAAATCTACACTATGTTATCTGTTATAACAGTTTTGATTCCTCCATTATCATAGTGGCCCAGAATGTACTTATCACTCAGTTCCCTGTTACTAACAAAGTACATTAGGGCTGGTAACAGTTGGTCCAAAATGTCAGGAGGGTATCAGGGTCTCTTCTGTAATTTTCAACATGTATTCATAAGCAAATAGATGTTGTAGGAATATTTGTATATGAAAAGAAAACACGAAGAATTATTTAAACGGCATCATATGATCTTTTAGGCCATTGTGTGTGTATATCCTTCTTTAACACATACAGTCTTTATTGTTTTTCTCTTTCAGTGTTACCCCTCAACGCTTTCTTTTACAGTGTCTGTCCAAACTTAATGTTGAGGCCGCTTATCTGCAGTACCATTTACCTTTTTGCATTATATTAGCTCCCTAATTTCTTTGAAATATAGCTTGCGTTGAATATGTAGGAAGGGGAAGGAAAGAGAATTTCCTTTTAATATTAAAATGCTTTTTAAATGTTCATATTTGTTTCAGGTAGCATTATTCACAATAAGATGCAAAAGAGAAATACTATTGGCTGTGTAATTCATTTCTTCTTTGTAGTATACTTACATTTACAGAGACGTGAGTCAGATAAATTCTACTTCTAGCTAAGCCATTATTGGTATTCTAAAAATATAGCTGCATGTGCTGATATAGCTATGGGTTCTACTGCATATATGGGTAAATAAAATCCTCTTAAGATGCCTTCCAAAATAAGTTCTTTTGAAATAATCACAATATTACTTAAAGCTTTAAAATTTGCATAAGCATTTTCTAATCTGTACAACAGAGTAGAATATCAGTGTCTTATTATTCCAGCTTACAGCAGGCATTTAAACCTATATTGAGTATAAATGTCGTAGGCATGTGAGAATGACCTGGAGAGATGGGAAGTGCCACAGCCAGGGGAATGGTTGGACCTGATGCAGTTTAGCTCGCGAAAGGGATGTGGACATGGGAGATATCTCAAAAGAGACCTTCCCTAGTTTCTTGTCCTATAAAATCAAAGGGAGGGAAATGTACTTTCAGACTTGCAGTAGTCTGCTAATGTACCTAACAATAAAGTAGAATCAGTCCATCTGGTTTGCTTCCTGTCTGGACTAACCCAGTAGGTTGACAGATGTATAAAAATGCTTGAGAGAACAGGAATACCTTTTTATGATGCTGAAAATTGGTACAGCAATAACCAGACTTGACCTTGTGAGAGAGGGTGTTCCATAAGTGTTCTTTTTACAACTCAAAAGACCACCTCCATTGTAGCTTCCTTACCGTTACTTGGCAAGGACATCCAGAGGAAATTATTTTCAGTTAGGCTAGACTGGATATCTGATGGAGATAGTCACAGGAAGAGCACAACTATCAGTCTTGAGTTACTAATCTTGTGCAGCTGTTTTGATCTAGCCAAAATTTACAAACAATTATCAAAGGTTGCCCATGTACAGTACATTGTATTAGTTTAGCAAAGAGGTTACCAGGAGTGAAAAGGCACTCCTAGTCCTGAGGGTGTCTCCAGTGTGAACAATGTGAATCTCATTCACCTGGATAGATTTATTTATCAGTACTGCCCTTGCTTTTGCTCAAGTCCTTGCTTAATGCAAGATGTTGCTACAGCAACCTTAAGACGTGGTTTTTCAGTCTTTCTTAAATGCCTCCAGCACTTCTTAGCAGTGTGTTCTACTAAAGCAGGGGTGTCAAACTGCCAGCCTGCGGGCCGGATATGTCACACCAAAACCATGCCCACCCCATTGCCGGCAATGGGAAAAAAGTCGTGATACGTTGTGACACGTCACATGACGTCACGAGTTTGACACCTGTGTACTGAAGAAACAAGATAGGTCATCTTTGCTTAATGATAGTAATTGGGATCAGAATTTGTGTTTAAGCAATGCAGTCATATATCAGAACTTCACATGACTGCCTCAATTAGCAATGAAAATCCCAATGGTCCCCATTGCCATTTAAGCAAGGACCTCACATAACTACCATTTGCAATTTCTTGTTGACTTCCAATAAGTAAAATCAATGGGGAAAGCCAGCAGGAAGCTGCAAGTCTGGTGCATGAGTGCTGCGGAATGGGATGATTTCCCCTCATATTCATTTTTTTTTAAGAAAAAAATCCGGCCCCTGGGCCTTGTGTTTGACATGTCTGTTATAAGCAGTCTCAGTGCTCCATCAGCAAAACACTGAATATCTTAGAGGCCAGGACAGAGCCCTGTGAAGCTTTATTTGATGCAATGTCCTTAGCGGATATTCTCGGAATACATTTGCCAGAGATTAACAGTGTCCCACTCACATTGTACGTTGTGTCAGTAATGAAGACAGTCATGAGAAAACCTACCAAATGCTTTACTGAAATTGAGCTATGCCGTATCTATGACCCTTACAATAAATCGATATTCTAGTTAACGCACAACAAATTTATCCTGTTTTCAACTGTTTGCCAAATAATTCAAAACATAATTGCGTGCTAATTGATTTGATCAGTAAAATGTTAACTGTAAATTGTTCAAGTAGATAATTTATGTGATTGAAAATGTATATAATTTCTGTTATTGTAAATATTATTGAATAAGTGCAACTATACCCTGGTGCTGCAACTCTAGGCATTCTTTATAAATCACACCATAGACAATTTTTCTACTAGATAGCCTTGTAGAAAAAAAAAATTCACTGCATTGCCCTAAGGATGCCCTACAGAAAGGGAGCAATAAAATTTGAAATGGCCTTATTAGTTTTAAAATGTGTTATTTCATTTCCTGTGTTAACTTTCAAAAATTCAGTCAATATAACTTGGCTCCAAGTAATTCTTAGTTGACCTTATAGTTGAGAAAATAAAGGTTACTCATTTGAAATTCAAATGGCAGCTTTACTTTATTAATATTGTCTATCAAGTATGTTTACATTGCTGTGGTATTGGTGCCAATCAGTTGAAAATAAAACATCTGGGCTTCTTTGAATTTCTTCAAAGTAAATAGTAGTGATGGTAAAACTGATTTGTGAAAGCCCTTCACACATTTTTGAATTACATTGCTACATCCTGGGGTCCTTAATAATGGCATAAATATTATTGAAATTCAATGCCAATCTTCTTCTGATAGAACTACATATGCCAGCAAAACAAGAGCTATAATAATTCTTTCCTTTTTAATACTACAAAAATTGTGATTATAGAGGGAGATCTTTTTGCTATGAATCCACTATTGGATGACTGGCAGTGAATTCTATATTTAATCATACTTAAATAGACAGTAAAAAAATAAACAAGACTTAAGTTCTGCTGTAGAACAAGTCTGGATCAAATCCAATGTATCTCATGATTTTACTTGTGTTGAATCCTATAGAAATACATTTTTGTGACAAAATGTAAAGGTCAAGTGATGCCATAAAGAAATAAAATTAGTGCTCATCAATAGAATTTTAGAAGAAAGAAGCTATAGATTAAACATTAAAGCAATTAATATTAATTACTGTTGGTTGCCTATCTAGATGTTTAGACTAGATTCGGCATTTTAATCCATCTTATCAAGTCCTTTCCAGCAACCTGGGATAGGTAGATGTCATTTTAAATCATTGTAGGAAGTAAGCTGTTCTAAGTAAACTTGCCTTTTGCGATCTACTGATAGTGATTGTCAGTATCAGTGATGTTCATGTGATGCTCCAGATGTTTTGGGATTGCACCCAAGGCACCTATTACTATAGGTACTATCTTTGTTTTCTTTTACCACAATCATTCTACTTCTATTTGCAAGTCTGTATTTTGTTTTCTCCAGTTCTTTTTCTTTTATTCCACTCTCAGCAGATACTGCAAAATCCACTGTCTAGACTTCTTTGGCTTATCAACAATTGTTAAATCTGGTGTTATATGGCAGATACTTGTTTGAATTCTAAAGTCCGAGAGAACGTTAGCTTCTTTATTTTCTATTACTGTATTTTGTCTTGGGTCCCACCAGTTCCTGCTTGCAGGCAATGGTGTTTTATTTTTTTACTATATTAATATTATTAATATAATTATTACATATTACTCAATAAAGCCAGTTTGGTGTAGGGGTTAAGGTGATGGCTAAGAAACTAGGAGAATGTGAGTTCTAGTCCTGCCTTAGGCATACAAGTCAGCTGGGTGATTTTGGGTCAGTCATTCTCTCTCTCAGCCTAACCCATCTCACAGGATGGTTGTTGTGAGGAAAATAGGAGGAGGAAGGTGTATTGTGCCTGTTTGGTGTCTTCAGTTACTAACAAAGTAATAAAGGTAGGTTAAAAATTTAATATTCCAAAGCACTCGTTTCTCATGTCAGTTCCAAATTTCATTTGTAAAACCTTTATTTCCTATTCAGTTTGAGAACATTGGAAAAACATTGGAAGAACAACTTTTCAAATATATTTGATTGTAACAATCCTAAGGAAATTACAGCATTCATAGTTTTCAACTGTTTCCTTTTACAAATTCACATGATGCATATATTGGGTTATATCCAATATTATATGTACGGATTTCCACTCATACAATAGAACTTCCTTTGCTCACCTCCCTTGTGTACCACCCTGTGTACTATTTTACAACCATCTCAATCATAATCGAGTGATGATGAAGTGGAGTAATACAGTATGATTTTGTTCCAGATTACAGTCTTGTCAATGGATAAACATTTTTGGAATGCAATTAAAACTAAATTAAGACTTAAGTTTAGTACATTAAAAATTGTTTAGTAAAAACTGTTATTTGCATAGGGAAAATATGGAACTAAACATGTAGGAAAATCCTATCAGTCATTATACTAACTAAAACATTTCGCTTTTAATAGTTGTTACTGGAGCAAGATTTTAGCTTTCTGCTACCTGAGAATATAAGCATGTAAAAATGTTTTCCAATGAGCTGCTTTATTTCTGTAGTGGCAAGAGAGAATTCTTAACTCAGTATTCATTATTCTTATGGTTAAAACTATTACTTTGTCTTCTTGATTGCTGTACTTTCTCTCTTTAGGTTCACAAAATTTAATTCTGTATAAAACTGATTAACATTTGGATATTGGTTTACAGAATTTATTTTGGATACTTTTATGCACAGAAGATGTTTTACAGCTTTTTTTGAGAATGAATAATGTACTGCTCTGCAGATGATTATTTCACAAGAGAAAATTGTTTGGCAAAAGTATTTCCCCTGTCATATAGACAGAAGTCTATTTTTAGCCTTGCCACATAAAACCTTCCAGCTGTATTTAATTTAAATAAAACATGGAAGTAAGCCCACGTAGTGAAAAATTTCTATCAAGTGTTTTGTTGCCAGTTCAGTGTGTTAGTAATTCATTCTAATGAAAAACTGCTTAAACGCCAAAGATCACTACATTCAATGTTATTATGCCAAACTGGTTCAGAGGATATGGTAGTATTATTTATATTATTAGATTTTCTACTCTTTTATTTATATTAGAGACCTTTCTTGAAAGAGTTTTAAAATTTCTTTGGAAAGTTTTTGTCATGGAATAACCACCTAATATTTTTCTTGATGTGCATTCTATCTGGTGTATGTTCTTCCTGAATAGCCTTAGAGATCCAGAGACATATAATGAACAGAATAGCTTTTTAAATGTGTGGTATGCAAACTATATAAACCAAAAGCAAAATTTACCTTTCAGCAACAAATGGCTATAATACACTTCTTTGCTATTAGAATGGTTGAGCAAAAGAGCCTGTAAAATTTATAATGCAAGTGTAATGACTGTGATGCTCATCTTTGCATTAGGTAAAGGTAAAGGTTCTCCCCCACATGCATGCTAGTCATTTCCAACTCTAGGGGCCGGTGCTCATCTCCATTTCAAAGCCAAAGAGCCAGCGCTTGTTTGAGGACGTCTCCGTGGTCGTGTGGCCGGCATGACTAGACGCCAAAGGTGCACGGAACGCTGTTACCTTCCCACCGTAGTGATCCCTATTTTTCTACTTGCATTTTTACGTGCTTTCAAACTGCTAGGTTGGCAGAAGCTGGGACGAGTAACAGGCGCTCACTCTGTTACGCGGCACTTGGGATTCGACCCGCCAAACTGCCGACCATCTGATCGACAAGCTCAGCGTCCTAACCCACTGAGCCCTGTCAATCGCTAGATTAAGTTGCATCATACAGTATTATTCTTGGACACTGACCATGGTGACTGGTTTAATGAGAGTTGGGACAGCAACATCTGGAGGAGCCTAGGCTGTCATCCTCACTTAGCTCTAAATTCTGAATACACCCTGTAGTAAACCTTTTGTTAGTCATCAATGCAAAATAGTTTCTCTCTTTAATGTATATCCTCTGAATAGCAAATTTGGGGGGAGTGTTAGTGAACAGAATATTGCTCACTAAGATGATAGAATATTTCAGTTATTGCAGATGGGCATGCTGGCTGAGGAATTCTGGGAGTTGAAGTTCACAAGTCATAAAAGGGCCAAGTTTGAAGACCCCTGCTCTAGAACATTATACAGAAAAATGAACAACTACTTCATGTACTCCTTGTTATGGAAGAAAAGATTGTATGTGGTCTAACTGCAGCCAGTCATTTCTCATTGTTAGCCCTTTGAGGAAGGCAAGGATGGGAAACAAGAATTACTAGGAGCCTTGGAAAGTAATGTCCTTAAGTTTTGAGTTCCTGTCACAGCCCCTTTCTACTTCAGTTTATACGTAGCACAGTTGAGGTGAAATTATTTTGATTTTTTTTTTGCTTGTATTCTATATTCCCAGAACTCAAATATATTTTTTCTAATGGCTTGGCAATATTGGTCTGAGTCTACCCTAAATGCCATCATACTCATAGTTGACTGACTAGCCAGAAGAGCATGTAAGATCAACTAAGAAATTTAGGTAACTTTAAAATTAAACAAATGAGCAAATACCTACTAATAATTTCTGCTTCCAATTGTGTCCTTATGGACTTCATAGGGAACTATTGAAGCAATTTTAAAAGGGGTTAGCATATTATGATTCTTCATTACCAAGTTTTCAAAATAATGATTTATGCATGGGAATTAAAGTGCATGTGCAAATTATCTAAACTAATTCTATAATAATTTGAAGCATTTTATTAAGCCAACAAATGCACCATTATGGCCATTCAAGCCAGATTGTGGTTATGTGCTTCACACTGTAATTTTCACTGTTAAAACTAGTGTGAATGTGGGTGTACCTTGTGTCCTAGAATTGGCTCATGTAATTCTTAGCAAATCCGTGTTTTTATGCCAAAGAAGATATTTTTGAAGAAAGGAAAATAATTGTTGTTTTGGGATGTTATTCACACACAGCGTCCATCTAACCATGCCAATGCTTTGCACAGCTGCTAAAATGACATAATAGGCTTTTTGTTTAACCGAGAGTAAGAACTTCCTTCCTTCTTCATTTGTATGTCTTTCAGCTACATGTAGGATAAAGATTTTGAGATGAATCATTATGAAGTTACTGTCCATTGTCAAACAGTTTTTTAAAAAAAAAATATTGTAATTAGCATATTTTACTATATAGATACTGAACTATGTAATTGTCCTCAAACCTCTAATTTCTGCATGCTTGATTAGAGGCTGGGTAAATATGAGAAATAGAAACTGGACTAAGAGAAAAACAAATGACAATTAAACTTGCTGGGGAAAACAATAACTTCACTATGATGATTGGAAGATTTTAATAAGTTTTTTTTGTTAAAAGTGAAAGAAGAAAATGCCAAGGCCAGTCTGCGGTTCAGTATTTTAAAAACCATGTAAACAGACCATCCTATCGGAAGCCAAATAGGTAACAGATTTTGTCTTTCTAGGAGTAAATATTCTGAGTTATTGATTGTAATCATGACTGCTATTTAAAGGAAAACTATGACTAATGGACATATATCACATTGACAGCAAAAGATATTTTGCCAAGTCTGTGGTTTCCCAGTTGTAATGCAGAGGTTCCCAACCGCTAGTCCATGGACCGGTACCAGGCTACAGCATGCTAGCAAGCAATCCGCAAAAACAAGCAAAGCCCCATCCGCGGGATCCAGGCAGCACACAAAACCACGCCCCTTCCGGTCCACTGAAAAACCTTTCTCCATGTAACCGGTCCCTGGTGCCCAAAAGGTTGGGGACCTCTGTTGTAATGTATGGCTATGAAAGATAGATCATGTGAAAGGCTGGCTAAAGAAAAGTAGATGCCTTTAAACTGTGGTACTAGAGGAAATTGTAGAGAATCCTTTGGTTCTCAAGAATAACACATCATTCCAAGTTTTTAAAAATGTTACTTTTTAATCAAACAGTTAACTTTGTTTTTCTACTTCAGAGAGACGAAAGATAATTTGTTTTTGGGCTAGTCACTCTACGGTGATGTGAACATTACATTATTTTTATTACTTTAGTAATAATTAGCAATTGACGTATGGACATCTGTGACAAGTGATTTTAAAATAAAGACATTGTAATTTTGGAATTCTGAATGAATTCCATTTACTGATTGTTAATGCTATAATGAGCCTTACCCAGAAAGTGTAGTCCAGCACAGCACTAAGTATTTCCTTCCTATCTGATCTCATTCATTTATATGATGTGCTCTATAACTGTCTGTCTGTCTATCTAATTTATATGCTGCCCAACTCAGTATCCAAAGTGACTCTTGGCAGCTATTGGTTTTATATCTAAATGATGTCAAGACTTTGTCCATCTACATAAAGATATAATTGCTGTACAGATGTAGCTAACCCTCATTGGAGTAGCCAGTGGTATATATCAGGACATCGATAAGCAGGTGAGCAATGAAGTCAAATCACTGTGTGAACTAATCCTTTATTATTGTATTATTTGTCATTCTTGAGCTAGCACAAGATTGGCATCATTAGAGCTAGGTTATGTTAAATAAAAAATTTAGTTAAGTTAAGAATTTTCTTTGCCTCAAGCAGAATAGTTCAGCAGTTGCAACATTGTTATTGTTTAATGATTATCTAAGTAATTAGGAAGAAAAGGTTATTAGAGTATTACAAGTGAGAATTCAACATTAGGTGTGATGTTTTAGTATTCTGATGCTTTTAATTGTTTATCAAATCAGGTGTTATCAGCCTTAACTTGCAATTGCAGATCATATTATGTACTTTATGTTTCATTTCTTTACTAAAAGCTCTACATATTTGTTATTTTTAAATGGAAATTGCTCATTCGAAAGATGAATCGTCTTTGGTCTAGTAGTCCAGAATGGAGGTTGTGATTACAGACAGCAGTGCTTTTTCTGCTTTCTTTGTCCTGTGGTAAAATATAGTATGCTTGCAACAACTTAGTTGTGGAACAAGATACTTATTCCAGATGTATTTTGCAATGCAGAAGTATGGAACTGAAAAGCTTTAGAAAACTTGCACGAATAGTTACAGTAAGCGTGTATACAAATATTTGATCCAGAAAATATGTTCTATCTTGATTCTAAAATATGCACGAGTTTATATTTTTACTGAAACAACACAGATATGACTTCTTACAGATAAGAATGTATTCAGGCTGGACAGTATAGGGATGTTTGTTTCTTTACAACAGGGGTGTCAAACTCAATTTCATTGAGGGCCACATCAGCATTGCAGTTGCCCTCAGGGGGCCGGGTGGGTGTGGCCAGGGTGGGCGTGGCCTACTGGGTGGGCATGGCTAGAGTGCGTATGGCCTACTGGGTGGGCGTGGCCAGCTCTACATCGTTGGCATCAAGGGTGCCTATGGGGGCCTGGGCAGGAGTGGGACCGATCTGAGGGTCTCTGGCAGGAGGAGGGTCTCTGGGCCAGGGCCAAGGCAGTGGGGGCCGTTCCCTCACTGTTTCCAGGATGGCTTCGCGGGCCGCATGAAAGCACTTCGCGGGCCGGATCTGGCCCCCGGGCCTTGTGTTTGACATGTCTGCTTTACAAAAATGATTGGGAATGTTTTTACATATACATTCCTATAATGCTACAATTTAAAAAGTTGCGCTGAAAGCTTTTATCAATTGCTCTCGTAGTTAATGTCTAAGCCTGCTTGTTCTCTACTACTTAAAAATGTAGCAAGACCTAAGTTACATTAAGCGCTAAGCCTGAGCTCAGCTCTGTCTACTATCACGTAAACATGCATTGGCGTGAACGGTTAGTTTCATGTCTGGTGGTGCTAGAAATATTTTTTTCCCATGGCTCATAGGATATAGCAGAGATTCATGTTCTTTGCCATAGCTTGGGGAAATGCTTCATTTATGTCCTAAGGAAAAGGAAGGGTGAGTCTTCAAATATTTCAATGAAATACTTTCTTTAGAAAAATATATTCTTAGCTGCATTAAATTTTTTCATGTTGAAGAAATGCTGGTGGTTCTTGACTTAACAACAGTTCGTTTCGCGACTTTTTAGAGTCACTGGAAAAAGTGACTTATGACTGCTTTTCACGCTTTAGGACCATTGCAGCATCCTCATGATCACATGAACAAAATTCGGATGCTTGGCAACTTGTAGTCTCCTGGGATCATGTGATCACCTTGTGCAACCTTCTGACAAGCAAAGTCAATGAAGAAGCCAGATTCACTTAACAACCATGTTCCTAACTTAACTGCCATGATTCACGTAACAAATGTGGCAAGAAAGGTCGTAAAATGGGGCAAAATTCATTTAACAAATGTCTCACTTGGAAACAGAAACGTTGGGCTCAATTGTGGTCATAAGTTGAGGACTAACCTGTATATGTAAATTTAGAGAATTGCTTCCTGGGCTTTAATAGTATCTACTGGACTTGAGCCTTTGACTTTGACTTATATATTCTCTTATGTGCCTAACTTCCTGCTTCTGATGAACCATAGCTTGCTGTGTGCCAGAACTGGCAAACTATCCGGCCCTTGAAACTCAAACCAGAATTGGTTTCACTGTACCTTTAAATTACAGCATGCTTGAAGAGCCAATGTAACATACTTATAGTTTGTCAAAATTAGGAAGAATTGTCCTGTAAGAAGAGGAATGAGACCTTAGCCCAGGGGTGTCAAACTCAATTTCATTGAGGGCCGCATCAGCATTGCGGTTGCCCTCAAGGGGCCGGGTGGGTGTGGCCTGGGTGGGCGTGGCCTACTGGGTGGGTGTTGCTAGAGTGCGTATGGCCTACTGGGTGGGCATGGCCAGCTCTACATCGTTCACATCAAGGGTGCCTATGGGGGCCTGGGCAGGAGCGGGACAGATCTGAGGGTCTCTGGCAGAAGGAGGGTCTCTGGGCCAGGGCCAAGGCAGTGGGGGCCGTTCCCTCACTGTTTCCAGGATGGCTTCACGGGCCACATGAAACCACTTTGCGGGCCGGATCCGGCCCCCGGGCCTTGTGTTTGACATGTCTGCCTTAGCCTGAGATTCTGCTCTAGAGTGCGCCTATTCCACAGGCAGTTTTTAATTATAAAAAGTTCTCCAGTTAGCATTGTTAGAATATGGTACCTGTGATTGCCTTCAGATAAGCAAAACATTGAGTTTCTCATCCTAGTTAAGTGCTGAAAGGAATGGGCACCCTAAGAATAGAATCACAATCCAGTTGTTCTCATTGAGTCAAGAGTCATCCTTTCTCTTCCTCCTTACAATCTTAAAACATTTTTATTATTTTCCCTCTGCCTCTACCTCTCAAAAGTCGAGCCCTGTAGACACTTTACCATATTGTTAGTTGCACAGTTAGTCCAGTTTAGAATGGATTTGGCATTTTTATCCAAAGGACTTGGGACAGACAGATGCTCTTGTTTGATAGTGTTAAAGGTATCATTGCAGGATGTATCGTAAAGTTTTTGCAATTAACTAATGTTATTACAAAAATCGTTATGTTATTACCATAAATATTTTTCCTACTTTTTCTAAATATACCTTACTTGTAAAAAAGTATGCTCAACATATGACCACAATTGAGCCCAAAATTTCCATTGCTAAACAAGGCAGTTTTAAGTGAATTTTGCCCCATTTTACAACCATCCTTGCCATAATAAACCCAAGATACAGGTACACGTATGTGACACATACAGCTGAATTCACTTCAATAATGATAATACAGTTAGTTCTCAACTTACAACCATAACTGAGCCCAGAATTTCAGTTGTAAGTCATCACGGTTGTGAAGTGGGTCACCCTATGAAGGCACCCATATTTATGACATTTGCAGTGGTCGCTATGTGAGCACAGATGTTATTAGGTGAATGTGGCAATTGTTAAGCAAATCCATTATACCCAATGGGCGGTGTTTTTTTTTTGCTGGAAACCAAAAGTAAATTCTGGAAACCAGTAAAAATTGATTAAAAAAAATTGCAGTCACGTGAGCTGGTTGCCAAGTGTTCAGAATGTGATCATGTGACTGCAGGGTGTGTATGTGTGTGTAGCCATTGTAACTTCGAAATCAGATTGTAGGTACCTTTTGAAGGTCTGTCATGCCTTTAAATGGTTATTAGATGGCGAGCCATCAATCAAGGACTAGCTGTATTGCAGATAAGATGTTATTAAAAATTTTTTTTTTTTTTAAAAATACAGGAAAACTGTATTTTAAAACTTTTCAATAAAAAAAAAAAAAAATTAAAAAATTTTTTGCAAGCACCAAACAATCTAGAAAGCCAGATCTTTTAGCCATCTGATAGGCCATCATAAATAGCCAATGACTACAGATTGTTAACCTTTTTCCAAGAAATATAAAGTGGTGATTTCAGATATTATTGCCCTCGGGTTTTTATAAAAGTAGAGATGGGCTAGGAAATGGGAAGGTTCTTGAGAAGCAGGGATTTCAAAAGAGTAATATGCTGAAATATGAATGGCTGCAGGGAAAATACTTCAGACTGAGGGTTAAGGAGAGTGAGACTCATTAATAGTGCAGTGTTCTTTGCAGTAATTTGTTAAAACTCCAGTTAAAGAAGCTTAAGCTTATAAGTAGGCAGAGCCTGCAGTTTTCTTTTTGCTAGTTCCTTGAAGCATTTGTTTTATTGAAATTTATAATAATAGCTGTGATTTAGCCAAAAAAAAGGACTTTTAATAAAACAAAAATTTTTAACTGGAATCAGTGTCATTGGGTTTAGCCTTAGTGGTAATTACACACACACACACACACACACACACACACACACACACACACACACGGGGAAACGTTTTTTTACCGTAGCAGCTAAAAGACTGAATCTATCTTTATAAAAACAAAAAAACAAGCCACAGTTGAAATGCTGATACTGAGTCCTTGTTGAAAGGAATTTGGCAGCTTCTCTGGAGTTTTACTGGATAAGTACCCACATTGTACAATTCAACAATGTCTCTTATGGTAGAGAATCTAAAAACTAAGCGCTTGCATAATTGCCACTTAAATCTTTATATAAAGAGTTCCTTCAGCAAGAATAAGAAAGTGTTCATTATTGCTGCCTTTTCAATAATGCTAAATCTTTGCACACTTTTGTTTAATAGTTTTTAGAACATGTTTCTTTAATACTTTCATAAATAGATATGTTTTATTAAGGGATTTTTCCGAACTATAGCTTCTTAAAACAACAATTTATTTAAAAGATACTATGTGTCTTCATATCAATGGTATCTGATAGAGTAGACAGAAAGCCATGCAGATATAAAAGATATACGTAGTGTACCTGTGGGTTATGTCTGTAGATATATACAGGTAATCTTTGACTTATAACTATTCATTTAGTGACTGTTCAAAATTACAGTGGCACTGAAATAAGTGTCTTAAAACTGGTCCTCTCCCTTACAACTGAACATTTCCACAGTCATGTGATCAAAATTTGGGTGATTGGCAATCAACATGTATTTACACTGGTTTGCACTGTCCCAGGTTCATGTGATTGCCATTGGTGATCTTTCCAGCTGGCTTCCGACAAGTAAAGCCAATGGGGAAATCTTAACAACCACATGAATCACTTAACAGTTGCAGTGATTCGCTTACCAACTGTTGCAAAAAAGATTGTAAAATTGGGCATGACTCACTTAACAACCACCATGCTGCTTAACAATGAGTATTCTGTCTTAATTGTGGTTTTAAGTCAAGGACTACCTGCACAGGCACAAATGCAGAAATAGAAGCAATAGTAACAACTGATTAATTCACTCCCTATGCTTTTCTTATGGCAAATGCCTCAAAAGACCCTTAAAGCAATACATTGCAATTACTTAGTCTTTTCAGTTTAACTGAATACTATCTTTCTTTGGTTTAGAATGGTTGCATCCTATGATGCTTTTCTGAGTCAGGAGAAAGAACATAGTCTGTGACCTTCTGTTTAAAAAAATGTATATGTTTTACTACTATTACTACTACTACTACTGTGCTCTTTGCAGTACTGAAGCAGAACAGATTGCTTTATTATGTGGCTATGTAGCATAATTCAATAAGGCCACATGGCCACTAAGTGAAATCATCCGTTCCAGTGCTGTAGAAGGCTTCGGAGGTGGATGTGGAAAGGGGTGGGGTGGGAATCTTGCTGGGTTCCAGTAGGGAGTGTAAGATCTGCAAAGACCTGGTGACTAGGGGTAGCAGGGCCAAGGGCTATGGTGACCCCAAGCGGTCGGAAGTGGAGCATGGGGGTCTCAGGGGATGTGGAGACCTTGGGAGGCCCATAACAAGTAGGCCTGGGCCTGCACTAGGCCTCCCAGGGCTTCCCCTGCTGGTGAGGTATCCCATGCTCCACTTAACAACCTGCATGTTTATGAACAACTGCATCAGAGAGAGTAGGGGGTGAAGGTCATTAAGAAAGGACATCTCGCTTAATGGCCATCACATGTGACCGTAATGGCTCCATTATGGTCTTGTTTTGTAGACTACCTGTTGGATGTTTGTTTATTTGTGTCAGAAGCATCACAATTAAAATAAGGCATACTATATGACTTGTTGGTCATCAGGTGAAATAGGTTACTAGACTTGTATTTGAGCCAACATTTATTAAATATAGTTGATATTAAATAGTAATAGTTATCTTAAAAAAAGACCTGCTGTAGAAGATACCACTTGGTAGATCAAGCACATGGGGAGCAACCAGAACTGGGCTGCGTTTTGCTGAAATGCAGCAACTGTTGTGATCGGCAGTATAGGAAGGGCATGAACCAAGATGACAAGTTTCTCATCCCCCCTCCCCCCGACCTATTGCCTAAAGAAGGTGGTTCTCTAAGTCAGCGGCCCCCAATCTTTTTGGCACCAGGGTCCGGTTTGTGGAAAACAAATTTTGCCACAGACCAGGGGGTGGGGTGGGAGAAGCGCACAATCTAGATTCCTTGCATGAGCAGTTTACAGTAGGGTTCACATTCCTATAGGACTCTAATGCCTGATGATTTGAGCTGGAGCTGGGGAGATGATGCTAGCATTGAGGGGCAGCTGCAAATACAGATGAAGCTTCACTCACTTACCCATTGCTCATTTCCAGCTGTGCAACCCAGTTCCTAACAGGCCACAGACCAGTACCAATCCTTGGCCCAGGGGTTGGGGACCCCTACTCTAAGTGGCTAATCACTTCCTCGCTTACCCTACAAGTGTTGCTCTGAAAGCATTCGTAAAATATATGAACATGTTACTATAGGGTTACTTTTAAAAACCAAAACAACCTAAAGGAAACACCATTTTGAACTAAGCATAGAAAGGCATTGGAGAGTATAATACTATTGTTATAACCCTTACAAAAACCATCACAATCTAATTATGTAGCAGCACAAGTTTCTGAATCATCCTTAACGACAGTCCGGCATTGAGAAGTTAGCAGAGTGTGGGGAATTTTGACCAGATTGTTTGTTTGCTTTAGAAATATATCTACCAGACAGACACTGCTCCCTAAAAACAGTTTCTGACTGAACCTCCATTTGCTAACTTTAATCCAATCTGTTACTGCCTTTAGGCACCATTTTGCCATTCGTTTGGCCAAGCCTGCTGCCAAAAACAAAGAAGCTATATATTATCTGAATAGTGCTTTCTAAAACAGAAAAGCTAGTCCTTGCTTACTTACCATTTGCAGTTCAGCAACTGTTTGAAGTTGTTGGTGGCACTGAACAAATGTTACTTATAAACCAATCCTCAAAGTTGTGGCCATTGCACCATGCCTGTGGTCATATGATCACAATTTGGGTGCTTGGCAACCAGCTCAAACTGAGGATGATTACAGCACCCTGGGGTCATGTCACTGCCATTTGCACTCTCCTACCAGCTTCCCACAAGCAAAATCAATGGGGAAGCCGGTAGAAAAGGTTGCAGTTAGCTCCGGTAGGTCCTTCTGGCCTCTCTGAACTCACACGATGGGCAGCCTCTCTCCCGTGGCCTCTCCGTGCTCATGTGGCACTGCACCCTGTTTCCCTGGCTTCCCTACACTTGCATGGCTCCTCAGCGTGCTTTTCCTGAGCTCCCTGCACTCGTGCATGGGCTGCGTTGCCTGTCCCAGCACCTCCCCAACCCCCATTGTCACCCTCCCATGCCACCCCACTCTCCTTACCTGGGATTCTTGTCACTTCCCACTTAACAACCCGTTTGTCTTGAGGTCCCAGTATCTATGTAAGTATATAGTGACTGAGGCCCTGCAAATATAACACACAGCCCTTCCCTAAATTCTGCTGCAGAGTTCCTGGGGAAAGGCCAAATAGTTACACTTTCTATCAGGCACTTAGTCCAGAGAAACCTCTCTGCTGCTGATTTTTCAGGGAGGAAGCCAATAACTACTTGCTTCCCTCATTAGCTGGATTGGCAGCAAGTCTAAAGGCTAAATTCCTTTCCCAGGATGAGCACAGCTGGTTTGTTTATTTATTATTAGATGAGTTCATTTAGAATCTGTCTGTGACTATGGCTATATCTGTGTGTCAGGGACCTAGAAGAAAATTCAGAGGGGAAAAAAGGAAGAAAGAACGAATGCCTTCTGAATAACTAGCAGCTTTTTTTCCCAAGCTTCCCTGATCTGACCTTGCTACTCTCATTCATTGGATCCAGCCCCGTTGTTGCTGCCTGGGGACTTTTCTTTCCTTTCAACCACCCTTAGATAAAATGGGCACTTCCTTTTGGTTCTGAAAGCCCACCAAGAAGGAAAAATTCATCCTTTTGATTTGTTCCTCAGCATTGGATTTGCCTGAGATGGACAGATTAAATTAGCTTTTCTTTAAATCCTTAAAGTGTGTGGTATTGAAAACATCATAGCCATTCAGAATGATCACTCCTGTTTTGATGAGACCATCTAACAGTTTAGTCAGAGCTGTTGTGCCCAACTCCAGATTGGCCCCTATTTCAGCTGGCACCAGAAAATCATTACCATTAAAAATAAATCTGGCCCTGTTCACTGTGTCTTCAAACATCTTAAGAAGAACATTTTTATCACCAGCCTATTTTTCCAATCCAGTAAATGGTTTTCAGGAGTTGTCACACTTCTGCCTTCAAATATAGGGTCATACTCTTTTTGATGAGAAGCTAATAGATACTTGGATCCAGTCACTGATCCATGCTTCATATGTTGTTGTTGCTGATATTGCTTATTCTATATTTATATTGCTGAGTCAGTACGGACTTCACACAATCCAGTAAATTAATATTATTAACCAAAAAGGGAAGCCAGTCAAACCCATTTGAGTATCATGTCTATATTCTGAGACCCTACAAACTTAGATTCATCTAATAGGCATTGCATCCAATTTAATTTGACCTCAACATAGCTTGCAACAATAACAATAAGCTATTCTTGGGAAAAATTAGGCCTAGCTTCAGAATCATCTGTTCTTCTCAGATTGACCTGAATACTTCTCCACAGGACAGCTGAATCCATCAGGGCCAAGAACTTTTTTAAAAAGTCAAGAATAAACCTGCTTATATCTGAGACAAAGGTAATTGTGACTACAAGAAGTCCTCATTTAGCGACCACAGTTGGGATGGCACCTCAGCCATTAAGCAAAGCAGAAACTAAATGAAACTGCGACTGTGCTTACAATCTTACTTTAGCTTTCCTTTACTTTACAGACCTGCAAAGGTTGTAAATGGAAGAACCAGGGCTTTTTTTCTCATAGAATGCTCAGAACGGAGTTCCGGCACCTTTTTTGGATGGAACCTTGTAGGGTAGGCAAGGCAGATTGTATGACATGTGTGAGTTCCGGCACCTTTTTCTTTTACAAAAAAAGCACTGGGGAGAACTAATCATAATGTTACTTTTTCATCACTGTTGTGATTGTGAATGGTCACTGTATGAGGTAACCACTGAGCAAGAACTGTCTTTATGTTTATAGCCAGCGAGATGGATGCATCATCAGCAGAATCACCTGTATGTTTTGCTATCCACTACAAGGTACTAATATTAAAGATTATCACTTGCCGAAATGGTAAATGAGAGGAGATAGAAATTGTGCAAAACTCAATATCCTTTCTTAAAAACTAGTTTGATGTTGAAATCCCAGTCATCCTCTGCACTCCAAAATAATTTTTTTAAAACACATTCATATAAACAGGTATGGCACAATTCCAACAATTGAACAAAGGGTACCTTTCCTGATGTGGCAATCATTACTTTATTGCAGAGTTACAGATAATATGGACTGAAAGCTGGATTTAACAAACTCCATTTAGTAGACTTCAGATACAACTGACACATTTTCTTCTAAAAATAGAAATAATGGGTAAGTTGGTTGCACCTGAAGTAGTCAAATTGAGGCAATAAATTTACATTATCGGTTTCATCAGTTTATGTCATTTAATGTTGTCATCACACAAATTGTGCAAATCACTGTGAATGATGCAGTTTGGGAGTAACAGTCACTCATTCCTTCAAGGTGCTGAATTTAGGTTTCACTGTATTTTCCCCCCCCTTAGACTGTGGATTGTATGGTTTCCAACTCCTTTTACACCATCTTTTTAGGCTAAGTAGTATCAGGACCAGAGAGCATCTGTATTAGGATTGTTCTTGTATTAATTTATAGTTAGAAGAAAGAAATAGTCATTGATTCATGATTGTGATGAAGAATAAGAATGCCTACAGTAATATTAAGAGTACTTTTTACCTCCTAAAACATACTCTTAAAATTTTATATAAAATTTTCTCAGACAGTCTCAAAAGTCTGCTTATGTCAAGTTAATCTTTAAATTTAGCTGTGCAAAATAACAATTCTTTGAACTGTTTGGTTCTGTGTTCATTATATGTTCTTGTACAGTATTTTTCCAAATTTTTATAAACAAATATAAATACAAATTAATGTCCTGTAATGTCAGATATTTAAGACAAGATGCACATAAGCAATCTGTAATAATTTTTGTTCCACTCTTAAAATTCTGCTGTTCCAACCTTTGGACAGAAACTTGCAAATCCAGCATAGTCCATTTTATTTGCCAAGCAGTGTTTTATTTGGCAGACTGTGTTTTGGATGTCAGTATTCAGAGCAACAGCTCCTGAATGTTAAGTTGGACCAAATATAAAGCCATATAGACTAATTTGAAGCTTGAATTAGAAAAAGCAAATATCCAGAAACCTGGTGACTGATTCTGTGAGACTAAATATATAACTCTAAAAGCATATTTTCTATTTTAGAATGTTTAATACACCTTGAATATCAAAGTTGTATTTAAAGGGGAGGTTATTTCTAAGACGTTTATAAATATAAATCAAAGTGTTTTAAGTATTGTGATTAAACAGTTATGTGACTTGGATCCCAAATCAAACAAACAGGAGTTTGATGAATTGACTTCTCATCCCCTCCTATTCTAGGCTGTTCTTTCAGTCTGTCAGAAGGCCTCTTCTGATAGTTTGGGGAAGATCCTTGAAATTCTGGTAGCACAAAACATTGTTTATCTAAATAAAGGCATCTTTGAGCAGCTGCTAAATAACCCTGCTGTTTTATTATTATTTTTTAGTTCAGCATGATCAATGTTCTCACTTAAACATCTATAGTACAGTTTTCCTTTCATGTGGACAATCTAGCTACCACTATTTTCATTTTTCTTAACTTACTGAACAGCTTTTAGGGAAAACTAAAAAGAAAACAAAAATTTAAAAGTAACCTAAAAATTGCCGCATCCAAATGCTACTGTGTTGTTTTCATAAGTGAGCTTTTCTTTATAAAGATTTTCCTTGTATAAACATAAAAGATAGTTCATTAATAATTTTGCATTCATTTAACTTTGGGGACTGAGTAACATTTGCATTCTCTAAACGGGCATCTGGTAATTTCAGTTTCATTTCCCTCAGTATGCAGTGTCTTCAGATAGCAAGATTATGGGCAGAGTGTGTCTGGTTTTATTTCTGTTTAACATCCAGGCTGTAGTGTTTAATAGACAGAAGATAGATTGAACTGATCTGCTACTGTCTTATTTCCCAGGAGCAATGTCCCCAGAGTATTTGCCCTTCAGATCCAGAATTTAGTTTTACCAGGCCCCCAGAAAAATATGAAGTAAATGGAGGACTGATGAGGAGAAAATGCCTTCTTCAGCAAAACCTGGTAACAATGGTTTTAAGTCCCAAAAAGCAAATTCATTCCTTTGAATTCTCATCTCCAGCCCTTGTTCCATATCCCTGTTCATATTTTCACCCCTGTGCTTATACCTAAACTTAACAGAGCAGGGATAGCTGCAAAAAGAGTCCACTTTAACTTTTTTCTGCCCTGAGAAGTTGTCATAGGCAGCCCTGCATAGTAAGTACAGGTAGTCGTCGAGTTATGAGTATAATGGAGCCTGCCCATTCCACTCGTAACTCGAAAACTTCTGGGAGTGAATCTTATAACTTGAACAAGATCACTCCCTTGCTCGTCAAGACGCATACAGCTCATTAAGTGAACATGAAGTATTTCAGGGTGGGGAAGGCCATGGAGGGCCTAGTGATGGAACAGGCCCCCAAGGCCTCCCCAACCCACTAAGATACCTCATTCTTCCCCCTCCCTTCATGCCACGCCAGACTCACCTTCAAAAGATCCGTCTCCTCCCTGCCATGGTTCCTGCTACCACCTGGATCTGAGGCCACAGGTCGCTTCCATGTCCCTCCAGAGGCCGGATCGGGGCACCGGAGGCCTTTTCCAGACCACTGCCACCCACATCTGAGGGACACTTCCGTGGCCCTCCGGCCACCTGGTCTGGGCGCAAGAGGCCTCCAGACTGGGTGGCAGCAGCCGAGAAAAGGCCTCTGGTGCCCCGATCCAGCCTCCAGAGGGATGCAGAAGGTATGAGTATTAAAGGCCTAGTGCCTAGGGAGACCCGGAGTGGGGAGGGAGGGAATAACCAGGGTGAATATTGCAGAGCCTCTGCAGTCGCTCATAAGGGTGAACAACTGCTGTGGTGCTGCAATATTCGTAATTTCAGGACTTGCTCGTAAGCACTAGGGAGCACTTATCGCGTAACTTTGATCGAGTGGGATTACCTATATCAGGGGTAGGCAGCCTTGGCTCTTTTATGACTCGTGGACTTCAAGTCCCAGAATTCTTGAGCAAGCATGGCTGGCTCAGGAATTCTGGGAGTTGAAGTCCATGAGTCATAAAAGAGCTAAGGTTGCCTACCCCTGACCTATAGTAAAAGCTAGCCATTCCTTCACTTCCTATATAAGCATTGGCACTCAACTGGAGTCCAAGAGAATGTTAGAGATGGAGAAATGGACATGATTAGTTGCTTCTCTAAGTTTTTGTCCAAGACATTTTGCCAGGTGTGGCAACCCTTTTCTCACAAAGCAAAAGACGAAAAGGTCTGCTTTCTACAATATGAAGTATTGGACTTGCTGCAGAGATTATTGTAAATTTTGATCTAGACTGGCATTAGATACTGGAATTTACTACCGTATGTTTTTTAAGCAAAATATATATACCATTTGCTCAAAACAGATTCATCAAAGCTACTCTCATTTGGTTGCAGGTAGTGGTGGAATTACAACACTCATTTAGTGACTGTTCAAAGTTACAATGGAACTGAAAAAGTGACTTATGACTGCTCTTCACACTAATGACTTTTACATAAGTGGTCACTTAATCAAAATTCAGATGCTTAGAAACTGACTCATATTAATGACGGTTACAGTATCCTGGTGATCACCTTTTGCGACCTTCTGACAAATAAAGTCGGTGGGGAAGCCAGATTCACTTGACAGCCGTGCTACTAAGTTTAACAACTGCAGTGATTCACTTAACAATTGTGGCAAGAAAGGTTGTAAAATGGGACAAAATTCATTTAACTGTCTTGCTTAGCAACAGAAATTTTTGGGCTCAACCGGGGTTGTAAGTTGAGGACTACTTGTATTCCATACCCATTGAGGGATAGGGCTGCCCTCCTGCCCATTTTGATCACTCTTCTGTAAATACTGATACCGTGAATAGGTGTGCTTGCTTGCAGTGTCCTAAAGCAAGAACGAAGGGTGCAAAGTGTGCATGACACCCCCTTTGTACGGTAGCTCTTGGCTTCTGCTGGGTGACAAATGGGTATTTTCCCCCCCCAGGATATTAACACAATAGGTGAATGAGTATGTTGCTGGTTATATAGGTGTTAGATTTTTAACTTTAATTAAATAAAGACAATCAATTATCCGTAATAATGTATTAATTAACATTAGGTTAGGAAGTTAAGCAATGGAATAGCTGTCATTTACACGTATAATTCCTTTGTTACTCCAATCTCCCTCCTTTCCCTTCTCTTTTGTTTCCCTTTTTATTTCAACCCTGACTTGGTGAATTAATGAAAACAAGGGAAACAAGTAAAAATTCAGCATGCTATTAGTAGCTTTCAAAGGAAGGTAACAGGATTCACGCCTCAGTTATCTTATAATTGATGAGACCGTAGTTTGTTTCTTTTTCCTTCACATAATATCTGTGTTAGGTTGGCTGCTTGGTGACATTTTTTACAGGCATGAGCACAGTGATGGGATGAGGAGAAGAGGGTCTCTGTCCTCCCCCATCCCCCACTCCCAATTTCAGGGCAGCTGGTGACACTTCTTAGTATAATATCCAATTTGGTACGATTTGGGGGAAAATAAATGTTTAGGCCTGCTTAAAAGCTTTCATAATCTGTAACCAAAATTAAATTTATGCTTTCCCCTGGATAAATATAATTGTAAATCCTCTGACCTTTAGAAAAACAGATTATGGACATGGCCAGATATTATTAGTTTTGCAGCAGTCAGTATTGGTAACATGCATGTCTTCTTCAGATTTTAAATCTGTCTTCATATGTTAAAAAGCCAAAGGAAAAGTTTTATTTGCATATCTTTCTGTTGAAATCTAGAACAGTCACATCTTCGACAAGTTATATTAAGCTGCTTTGTCGTTGTTAACTTGGTTGTTACCTGCATTTTGAGTGCTTTCCATTCTTCCCTTTCATTAACCTAACATAAATTATTGAGGAAAAACCATTCATTTGGTTTTAAACATGTATTCCTTAAGACAATAATCATAAGGTCCTGACAAGATAATATATCTGTCTTCTACTTGAAACAAAGCAAAATGCTTCCTTAAATACATATCTTGCCTGAGATTTTTTTGTTCTGCATCAGAAATGATATAGTTGATATATTTCTGTAAGGAACAGTTCTTGTGGCTTTTTTCTAAAAAAAATATCATTGTATAGGGGGATGTTTTATTTATTTATTTTTATTTTAATTCCATTTATATCCCGCCCTTCTCCGAAGACTCAGGGCGGCTTACAAGCTTAGCAGTAGCCTTCATTCTATGTACCGGTATATGCCTGCTTATTAGGGCTTTCACACACACCCCAAGCGGCATTATTACAAAGTCAGCTTAATTGCCCCCAACAATCTGGGTCCTCATTTTACCTACCTCGGAAGGATGGAAGGCTGAGTCAACCTTGAGCCTGGTGGGATGCGAACCTGCACTAATTGCAGGCAGCTGGTGTTACTTGGAAAAGCATCAATTCTTATATATTAATGCCAGGAGAGACCCAGTTTGATTTGGTGATTAAGACCGGGAACATGAAGACCATCATGGCTTCTAGTCCTAACTACTTTGGCGTGAAGCCAGCTGGTTCAGTTTTGGCTACTCCCTTCATCTCAGACCTAGGAAGAAGACAGTGGCAATCTACTTCCGAAAATGTTGCCAAGAAAACTGCATGAACTTGTCCAGACCAGTTGCCGGAAATCAAGACAAAGTTTAAGGCAAACAATTAAAATAATACAAAATAAAATCCAGAATATTACTGTATTAGAATAACAGACACTTGGAATTGGTGACTAAGAAATCTAGAAGAACATTTTGGATTTGAAAGAAGCACCAGTGTGTACGGATACATTATAGACGTAACTAAATGTTTTCATTAAAAAATAATTTGGTTCTGTGTTTTATCTGTTTTTATTGATTTATTTTATTTGTATCCATTTTTTGTTTTTCTTTTTAATTCTATAATTAAAATATTTTTTAAAAGGAGCTGGCAAAAAATTGTTGGCTATTCTCTCAGATTGGGCATTTGGTTTTGTTAGAAAATAACCAGTTAGGTTGTTTAGGGTTACTTCCAAAAATGACATGGTTTAATAATCAGACACAAAAAATACATTCCATTCCTACTTTGTCTTAGAAAAACTACATAATTATGGATATTATATCTTCATAGTTGTCCAGGTCTAGCATATAATTAATGTTTACTTAGAAATTGGCTTGGCAAATTTATATTTTACATTTATATGTATAACATGGAACACCTTAAAACAATTTTGAATCCTTACAATTCAGCACATTTACATGCTGGATTTTAAGGCAAAGCTCATGACAACAATGTTGCAACAGTGAGATGAAATATATGAAGATGTTAAATCATTAAAAAACTTCTGACAAAGAACAGAAAGAATCCATGTTATTGCATATCATTAAAAACAGCAGAGTAACGATGAGTACTTTTAGTCTATATTTGAAATTCCATTCTATAGAGTCAGTTCATAGTAACATACAAATAAAGTTCTACAGCTATAGAGTAACACTGGGAAAATTACTTTTACTATCCAGAAATGTTGGCATTCTGAATGCAAAATTGCTATCTACTGCTCCCAGTTTGGTCTAAAGCAGATCTGGGCATTTTACAGCCAGCAGACCACATCTGGCCAGTCCAGCCCGCAGCAATGGGTGGCAGGAGGAGCATCATCAGGCATGGGGTGGCGCTGTAATTTAAACACTGAATGCTGTTGCTACACAGATGCATTAGTATTAGCTTATATGCTTATAAACTATTTTCTAAGCAAGAAGAGTAATGTGGAAAAAAATCTCATTGTTTTAATGACAAAATATTTCTAAGCTTAAGATCTCCATTATTTAGATTTATTAAGACCAGCATCAGAAGTTGCAATTTCAATGTTGGAAAAAAAATTTTTTTTTTGCCAATGTCTTCCTCTTTCTTCCAAACTAAAATGACATAGAGGTTTTCTTCAAGCTTATATGACATTTACTTGACAGTGAGTAGCAATGTTCCTTAAAGGTGAAACAGGCTTTAAGCATTTAGAGAAGAAAAAGAGATTACGGAAGAATGGGAAACAGAATGGCAAAGAGTAGTGAGCATGCAGCTATGCCAAATAGGAATACAAAGAAAAGAGCAATAATAGTTTTGGCTTGCTGCTATGAAATACTGAGATATATGCCAACTAGTCGTATTGGCTTATGGAATGTGCAGTTTGCAAGAAGCAAAAATCAGGGATGGATAGAACAACTTCTAAGATATTTCAACTCAGTGAAATTTCACTCCTGATGACCGACAGATTGGATCCTGCAGCATTATCCTGGGACATGTACATTCACCTTTATAGTTCAACTCCACTATTATTCACTCTTGCTAATGTAGGTGGGAACAAATGATATGGCAGATAACACCTAAAGACTACATTTCTAAAAATCATTTTCTCTTTTAGATGGAACAGCTCTCAGATGAAGAACTTGATCATGGTGCAGAAGAAGATAGTGATAAAGAAGATCAGGATCTGGATAAGATGTTTGGTGCTTGGCTTGGAGAGTTGGATAAACTCACACAGGTTAAAGGTTTTTTTATATATATAATGCTATGAGATTCAAACAATAAAAGAGATCACTCTTTTTTACTATAACAGCTTTCTGTAACTTGCATCCTGAGAATGTGTCTATAGTAAAAATGTCCTTAGTTCTAGCCAATGTGACTGCTGCAATCCACTAGCAGATTGGTTTAGGGCAGGGGTAGGCAACCTTGGCTCTTTTATGACTCATGGACTTCAACTCCCAGAATTCCTGAGTCAGGCTGACTCAGAAATTCTGGGAGTTGAAGTTCACGAGTCATAAAAGAGCCAAGGTTGCCTAACTCTGGTTTAGGGTAACGCTCTTGATAATATTGCTTGATAATGTCAGCAAGATAGATTGATTGCTCTTATGTAGTTCTTCCTATCTCTGGAAGCAGCTCACCAGGCTAAAAAACCTCTAGCACTTTGGTATGCTTAATATTATGTCAGAGTTTGGATTTCTGGCTTATTATATAATTCCTGAATCTCCAGTAATCCCCTATCCCTAGGCAACAAGGCAATGGGCCAGAAAAGGAGATGGACAACAAATTCCCCATTTCCCTTTCCCCCAGTGAATACACTTCCAAACACTAGGGCATTTTTCTTTGCCTGTATCCATAAAAATATTCTATTTTGATCTAGATTAATTATTGGTAGCCATTAAACATTTTGTACATACAAACGTTTCTAAGAAAAAAACCCTGTCAATGTGAGTGGACCAGCATAAATGTAATTGTTTCCTTATGTTCATTTTTATATTTGATTATTTTTCTCAAATTCATTTATTTAGAGTTTGGATACAGACAAGCCTGTGGAACCAGTTAAAAGATCCCCCCTTCGCCAGGATGCTAATATTGCCAACTTCTCTTATCGTTTTTCCATGTACAACCTGAATGGTAAGATAGATTGATTATTTTTTTCCCATAGGTGAAATAATTTAAATTATATATTTGAGTATAAAACAACCAAAAAATCCTGTTGAAACTTATTACTTCGTCTATAAGCATACAGTACATACTATTTTTCTAAAGACAATTTCTCTGTTGAAATTTTTATAAGGTATTGATAAAATTTTATGGAGTAGAAATAATTTAAACCCATATCAGATGAATTAATAGTTTGATTTACACATAATGCTAAGCCATAATATAATTGATTTGGTTTTGACCCAGCATGATATATGAATTCACCCATAAAGAATATTGTTTGTTCTGTCAGTAGAATATTCTCCATAAACATTGTTTATTGGCATGTGAATTCTGACTTGTTCTAAATATGGCTTGATTTATATTTGAATCCAGACTAATTAGTTAATTTATTCTCTGACCATTTCCTCTGGGAAGTGGAAATTATGGATAAAACAAATTAGGACATGAGGAATTCATTATTTCTTTACTTATCTACAAATATAGCATTAACGTGTTTATCAGACCATAGTTAAAACATTTTTTTCTTAACATTATATGCAAAAACAGCCCATGCAATAAAAATTGAAAGCCTGACAATAATTTCCATAAATTGATCAATATTATTGTTAAGACAGTCACGTATCTTCCCATATTGCTGCTATTCTTGCGTGCATGTGTATACACAGCTACTTCATCTTTCTTTCCCCCAGAAAAACAAACTGGCTGTGCATAAAGGTGCCTGCAGAGACACTTGTGATCAGCTTCTGAACCTGATGCATGATTCTAAAAAAAAAGATAACTGTTTTAATTTCAGAAGAAAAAAATCCAAAGAACCTCTTTTTGATGGATTTGCATGGCCCACCTAATCAAGTAAATCTAACAAAACTAAAATGTCTTTGATATAGTGGAACCTGATAATTGAAATTGGAATATTGTTTATGTTCTTGTCATTCACTGCAGAAGCCTTGAACCAAGGTGAGACTGTAGATCTTGATGCTCTTATGGCAGATCTTTGTTCCATAGAGCAGGAGCTCAGCAGCATTGGATCACAGTCTACCAACAGTGCATCAATGAAATGTTTTCCCATAGAAGGGAAAATGACTCAGAAACCATCAAGTGGTAGCCGACTCTCTTCCAAGCACAGTAGCATGAAAGGATTATCTTCATCTAGTCAAGTAACAAAGCCTTCCCATGCTATCTTCTCCCTGGATGACATTACTGCGCAGTTAGAGAAAGCGTCTCTGAGTATGGATGAAGCAGCTCAGCAATCTATAATTGAAGATAGCAAACCTGTAGTTACTATCCAGCATAGGAGGACAGCATCAGCCGGTACTGTGAGTGATGCTGAAGTCCGTTCTATCAGTAATTCCTCCCGATCTAGTATCACATCTGCAGCATCCAGTATGGACTCCCTGGACATTGACAAGATGACAAGACCTCAAGAGTTGGAGCTGACTTCACAGGGGCAGCCCATCAGTGAGGTAAACTATGATTGATTGTTCGTAGCAATTAAGTTTTAAAATATAATTTATTGGTTCATTTTGAGCCCTTTATAAAATAAAGAGACAGGTTTTACTATTTTCCTGTTTTCCTCTTAAAGGTTGCTGCATAGGAGTCTTCTAGAGAGGACACCCATAAGAAATTTTATTAATGGTTATGATGATATGTGCTTAGATATAAGAGCAAAGTGATATTTAAACTACCTTTTTAATAACACTGCTTATTTGTTTGCGCAGCTAAGGATTTTAAATATGGGCTTCCCCAAGATATAGAAGCATCCATTTTTATGGTATAGATGTTGGTATTATCTGAAACAAAAAACACAATTTGATATTAGCTAATGCAGTCTACAGTGCACAGTGTTCTGATGTTGGCTAAGTTGCCCTTACGGCACAGACCTTTCCATTGATCAAAATTGCAAAGAAAATGACCAGAATCATTCAATGAGGATGGATATCAGTCTAGTTGACTTCATAACTTTGCATGAATTCTTTTGAAAATTGAGCCATGTTGGGGAGAGTATGGACTGGTAAACTGGATAGTGACCGCAAAGAGGAAAACTGAGGTATCGAATGCAATAGAACAAATAATGGAGAAAGAGATATTGTCTGAACTAAAAGAGATGAAAAATGTAGAAGCCTGAAGAAGAAACAAGTAAAAAGAGCCTGGAATTTGAGAATGAATAGATTCTCAATGAAGGAAAAATATACCAGTCCTGAAATGGTTATTAAGAGGTAATGAGGTTTTGGTGTTCTGTATGTGCTGAATTTTATATGCTGTTCTTACTAGCCAATTCTTTGTGAGCTGTTCTTAGGGAAAAAACAAGGCCTGAAAAATTGTATCATGAAGGGTCCTTGGTGCTCTCTGAGCTTGCTCGTTTTCTTGCAGATGTTTCCTTACCCAAAGTAGGTAACATCATGAATACTAGTGATCAGGGCTAGCACTGATCATTTTACCTAATTTGGGTAATGAAACGTCTGCAAGAAAGCTCAGAGAGCGCCAAGGACCCCTCATGTCAACCCTGAGCTGCAAATATTCTCCTTTATAAATTATATCATGAAAAAACCCAACCTGAAAATCTGTACAAACAACTTGAAAGTCTGTCTTCTTACCCCTTTCTAAAATGAATAACTTCATTTAAATGTTGACATGTAATATATATCAACGATTCATTTCCAGAGATTAAATATAGATTTATTCTTCCAGTATTCAGTACACACACATACACACAAATTCTTCTTTTGTTTTATAGATTCCAAGCCCTAAGATACAATCGAGATAAACATAGTAACATTGTAACGTTTTTGACATGTAACGTGATCTATAATCATGTTAATAATTCCATGGATTTCTATCTCAGATTGGTAATCCAGTTTCTGATTTGCATTTCTGGTAGGATAATAATGGTGGACAACCTTTATTAAACATTCTTTGACTTATTCTCTGTTATGCAAAAAAGATTTTAAATGTACTGACCTCATTTTAAGAAAATAAATTTCATATTCTTGCAAGAACAGGACAAGCCTGTTATAGCAGTGATAACATGAACTATTAACACTAATTTCATCAAATGCCTTCATCTAATTATCAAAAGTGATTGCAGGACTAATCCTAATCACTGCACTGAACCCACAGACATGGCTTTTTCCAGCTGACCTGATGAATGAGTTGGCTAATGCATGTTTTCTTGTTTGCACTGATGTTTTATTTTATTTTATTTTTAATAAGCTACTGTGAATTTGAATAGTTTATGACATACTGTATGAATGTAATAAATAGATGGGCAATCCTCCAATTCCCCACTTTCTCCATTTCCTGTTCTGCATTTTGGGGGAATCTGGAAAAATATTGTGGTGGGGGATTAAAGAAGCTTAAGTTACCTTGAATTAACCAACAGCCCTAAATCATGATTTTCCTCTCTATCTTTATCTGCTATCAATACTCCATAAATCTCAGTGATTACACTGTGATTTAAATTCATCTGATCTCGTTTGTTAGGAAGAGAAAGTCATTCCAGATTCTTGTTTATTTTGTAAAGTGTACAAAATCCATCATTCCTAAATTACTAAATTTCCTTTGTCCCAAAATCTATGTTAAAAGTAATTTTGTTTCTTTAGAAATAAAATGTAGAAATTTTTCCTTATTTGCAATTCTTTTTGTATTAAGGTTAGGAATATGATTATTAATATGATTTTGATCTACATCAATGTGAGCATCATAAATGTCAGAATGACAAATGAAACTCAAAAAGAAGGAAGAGGGAATGGGTAAAGAATATTCTGAGTGGCAGTCTACTTACACTGAGATGAATATTGCCTAATATGTTTTAAACCTGTAATTTTACTCCTACATTACTGTTTAGTGTTGCTGGTTCCTGATCAGAATTTGCTCTCCTTCACTTTAAAACAGACATGTCAAAAACAAGGCCCGGGGGCCAGATCCGGCCCGTGAAGTGGTTTCATGCAGCCCGCGAAGCCATCCTGGAAACAGTGAGGAAATGGCCCCCACTGCCTTGGCCCTGGCCCAGAGACCCTCCTTCTGCCAGAGACCCTCAGATCTGTCCCACTCCTGCCCAGGCCCCCATAGGCACCCTTGATGCAAACGATGTAGAGCTGGCCATGCCCACCCAGTAGGCCATACGCACTTTAGCCACGCCCACCCAGTAGGCCACGCCCACCCAGGCCACACCCACCCAGCCCCCTGAGGGCAACCGTAATGCTGATGCGGCCCTTAATGAAATTGAGTTTGACACCCCTGCTTTAAAAGATGTTAATGAGAGAAGATGTGATTCATAGTTTCCTTTTCTTTAGAGGTTTAATTTGTTATTAAGCATGGTGCTAATGATAGAAGAGTACTTAATATATGAGAGGGTCAGAAGTATAATCTGTATTTTCCATTATGTTAGTTGTTTTTGAATTGGAAAGGATTAAGGCAGTGTCATCAGTAAAACAAACAAAAAAATAATTAAGAAGGAGGAAAGAAAATCAGTAGGAATGCAGCTTAGCAAGTGAGAAGCATACTTTCCTCAATATGTAGTAGCCAAGTGGTATGGTGGTAGTAGAAATCAGAATTGGCTAATTTGTCAAATGAACAAGTAGGGAAAGAAATATGAAAAGAAGGGAGTTGCTGGAGGATTGAGTATAGTTACCCAAGCACTTGGCTGAGGAAAGCAAGGATGCAGCTATACTTAGTGTGCCTCTGCTTAAATAGGCTGTGTCTGCTAGATAGGCAAATGGCAGCTAAATGTGGTAGCAGATCAAAGACTGTTAGATAAGTTGGTATACAGGAGAGAATAGATATTATTGCAAAACAATCTAACCCAAATTCTACAAAAATGTTTGAAGAGTTTCTGAGAACTACACTGTGTCCTTTGGAGGACCATGTATATCCCTAGTTTGTAAGCATAAGAGAGTGGCATTGGGGGAGAGGGAAAATGGCAAAAATAACAGACACAATACAAGCTCTGCCCCATTCATCTGTGTATCCTGACATCACACATACTCCTGCCTTTTTAACTTTGAATTTTAATTATTCTATTCTTGTTTTAATTGCCTCCTAATATAATTATAAGCAGCTTTCATGATTTTATTATTTATATAAATCTAAAATCCCCTAGAAATTGACCCTGGGCAGCTTATAAGTTATAAAACAATAAAAAATAATTAAAATATTTAAACATTAAAACTACAAAGATTAAAATATTATTAAAAAGTGTACTAAAACTGAAACTAAGAGAGCAAAGAGACATACAGGACAGGGATGTCTTCTTACTTTGTCAGCCACCTCTAAGGGTCAGCTGTATCTTATAGTTGGCTAAAGAAAGAAGTTGATAAACTCAACTTACAATTATAGAATGAAGCAAAATAGTCTAACAAGGATATGTTTAAACAATGGACTCAGAAGTCAATAGTGTCTAAAAGATGTTGTGGAAGAGGACCAAGTTCTGCATGACAAGAAACAGAGTTGAAAGTGGATTCACAAATGAATGGCAAGAATGACATGGAAAAAGATAATATACTGGTCATATAAAGGAAACCAGCTGATGTCTTAATAATTAAAAGGGATATACAAACAATAATTCAGGAGAGTGACCCGGATAGTTGTTTTATATTGGATTTACAAGGGTTTGCTAAACTTTTGAAAAATATCAGGAGAATGGATAAAGAAAAAATGAAAAGAAATCAAGTTGTGTTACATTTTGTTAATGGACCAAAGATTAAGATTGTTAGAAGTAAGAGGATGAAAAGTAAAGCTGATTTATTTCATCAAAGCTAAAATCGGTGTGTTGTTATCTCTGGTAACCATAATGGACTTTTGCTGACACTGGGTCTGAAATAACTGTTTGTTTGTTTATGGATTTATTTGTGAAATCAGATTAGTTAAGCATAAGATAAAAATATACTAGCAATGGGAAAAAAGGTGTCATGAAGACATCTAATCAGCAGAAACATCTGCATATACAATAAATAGTATTTCTTAAGTTTTAACAAAAAGAAAAGAAAGGTCTCTCTTTTGATTCTTGTAAAATATTTTAGCCGGAGACTTGACACAAATTTACATGTGCTCTCCAATAGATTTTTCCAAAATCATATTAATTGCATATTTTTTCTAAATGCCTTATTGTCAAATATCATAAAAATTAAGGTACTTTAAAAAACCTTTTTATTTAAAAAGTTTTACAATACATTTTGACTTTAATCCCCCCCTCCCCCACCCCTATCCCTCTCCCCCACTCCCTCCTCCCCCCCCCCCGACCCGACTTCCCAGAGCAAACTTTTGGAGCACCTCTGTCATGACTTTAAAAAACCTTTGTATCTGTCTTTTACTTGCTACCACCAAAAAACCAGCAAGATAAACCTTGTACAGGGTAGTCCTCAATTGGGACTTCAATTTCCTATGCTAAGGAAGTTGGTTGTTAATGATTTTACATTTTACAACATTTTTTGGCATGATTGTTAAGCAAATCACTGCAGTTGTTAAGTGAATCACAAGGTCATTAAGTGAATCCAGCTTGCCCTTGCCTTTGTTGGAAGTCAGCTGGGAAGATTATAAAGGGTGATCATATGACTCTGGGGTGCTGCAGCCATCGTAAATACATGCTGCGACAGTGCGAGAACTGGTTATAAGTCACTTTTTTCAGTGCTATTGTAACTTTGAACGGTCATTAAAAGAATGGTTGTAAGTCAAGGACCACCTGTATATTGTTATCTCTGGTAACCATAATGGATTTTTGCTGACACTGGGTCTGAAATAACAGCGCTTGCTTGTTTGTATGTGTGTGATGTAAATATATATAACAAAGTGTAAAAAATATAACATAAAAAGGTTGTAAAGTAGCAGAGTAAAATAAAGTAAAATAAACAAAATTCAAGCAAATACAAGAATTTACTTTACCTACAAATAAGGTGAATAGAAGAAATGCCTGGAAATTCTTCTAGATGGATAGATGAGAGTCCTTAAAAAGGGATCAGGAAAGGAGGAGATGGCTCAGAAATGCTACTGAGCCTTCTTTACAGGGGCATATGGAATGTCATACGGAGATATCCTTATAGTATCCAAGGAGGACTGGTGAGCACATTGCCTTTGGCCTGGCTGAGGTAAATCCCCTATGAAATGTCAGTACTATTTTGTAATGGATGTTAGATAGGCTGGCACAATTCCTTTTGGAAAAATCCCCCAAACTATAGGCCTGGAACCTAACCTTAAATTGGTTGGAAGGTCCAATTTAGATCCAGATCCTTTGCTTGAGAGCACTTCCAGCATTTTCGAAGCCTAATGAGCAGAGGCTCTCTAGTAAAACCCCCAATGAGTACATATTGTTGATAGTTTTTTAAGTCACTTTCATTTACAACAGTCTCTATGGAGCAAAGAGTTCCACCTATAGGGAATCATAAATCTTAAAATTTCATGCTTATTGGGGGCATGGTTTTGGCAGCTAACAAGCTCTTTAGAATTTATATTTTATATGCTATTTATTTATTCAGTTATTTAAACAAACATTTTAAAAGCTTTGTTTGCAGAAAGAAATCAAAATAATACAGCTGTAAAAAAAATTCGCTCTTTATTAAGCTTTTGACTTCATTCCAGTATTTGTTTTTAAATAATATCCAAGGAAACTCACTCATAGGGGGTTTTGGTCACATATTAACCTATCACCGTGACTTGCATGCAATCTTGAGAAGCTGAAGAAAAAGGCTAGGAAAGAGTTGGCTGCATCTTTTCTTAATACGCTGACGTATTTTGAGTCATAACATTTCTTAGCAAAGCATGTTCTGCATAAAACAAGTCAGCAGTTTCCCAGTCTTTCTAGCAATCTCAGTATAACTGATTCAGCCCTTATTTTAAAATTTGTGTCATCACTATTACAGGGTGCATTTATTAAAGTGATAACTCAGAAGAGGGCAAGTTCTACTTCCTTTCTCAGAACACTTTTTCAAATAATGAAATAAACATTAAAAGAATCAAAGCAATGAGTTAATCAGTTAATAGAAACAAAAACCCAAATCCATTGTCAAATTAAATTTGAAAAGTTGATAACATGAAAACCAGAAAATTGATTTCAAAGGCCATTGTGGATACTGTGTGTATTTTTCCTGGTATGTAGAGCTAAATATTTAAATACAGGTGCTCTGGAACTAAAATACACCCCCCCCCCAAAATGAGTCTCATAGATGAGGAAGCTCTGAGAAGAGTCAGTCTCTCCAGATCTCAAATTTTAGGCAGTTTTTTTATGGGAGAAAGCAAGTAAATTTGTAAAGTAGGGTAGGCAATTCCTTGGTGGTTGGGCCTGTGGTTAATACTGTTGAGGGACAGAAGGATGGAATAATAATTCAGGGTGGTTGGAGAGCACACGATGTAAGGATTTTCTGGTTACCTTCCATGCTCCTGGTTTGATAGGTGACTCTGTTCTTCTGTTAAAATGTTGTTTTTCTTCCATTTTTAAAAAAATAATAATAAGCTTATTTATTCCAGATAGGTTTCATACAGGCTTTGTCTATTTCCCAACAGTGTATTGCTGTATTTTGTTGTCAGTTGTGATCAGAGACTATGCGGGAGTATGTGGCTCTGTGCTACCCACTTCTGCTATAAACTCTTAATTGGTTTAGCAGTACAGTAACATTTGTGCTTCTCATCCTTTCGAATCACTTAAACTGCTAGGTTGAATAAAATTTTGGTAATTGAATTAAAATCCATAACGTGTATAGACGAAGGTGCAATCTCTCCAGTACGGTTCATCTCAAAAGCATTAGATTATAAAATATGGAAATCTTGCTTGGCAAGTTTTGATGATGATAAAATGGTAAAAACTGGCAGTCTTTTAAGACTTGTGTTGGATTGTAATTTAGCAACATTGCCATTTTCAGCCCAAACAGCATTTCTGACCAGTAGCATGTGGCCACGCACTGCTTGGCTTGTAAAATCAACCAGGGAATCAAAAAAACACATCCTGGAAGAAAGCAATAGCAAAGGAATTCTGTAGTGTGGCCAAGGTAAGACAGCACCTAATTCCCATGGCCAATCACACAAACTGAGCATGCTCAGCCCTGGGTTATCGTTGCATAGGGGATAGCTGGGAAGTTTTTTTTTTTAGCTGAACAAACTACTGTACTTTTGTAATGCTGCTAAGAAATAGCTTAGATGCAATTCCTAATAGTTGAGATTGATTTTAGCACCCCTTTAACTTTGCAGGCTTCATATAGTACTTTTGACAGGGAGGTCTTTTCAGTTTCAGTCAAAATAGGATCTAGTTCAGAAGTAGGCACTTTTATTCTGATCCCAAAATGTTGCAGCTGACTTCTTGTTTGTCACAATCTGAAACAAGTATAGATTGTTCATCCTGAGGCTTCTGAATGGTTTTGCAGTGTAGGATTAGATTAAGCACGTTACTGCCATCTCCTGACTAGTAAATTATCTGATTTTTATTGTTATCTAAAATTGGCTAGTTTAATGTTTGAAAATAATATTTTTGTGGTAGTGATGGTGGTAATGTTAGTAGCAATAGTACCTTCATTTATTATATATCTGTAATTAAGCATATTACAGCTGTATCTAGCTGCATATTAAGGTACTTAATCATTTTTCATTTTTAAAAATCGATTTTCAATTATTAAAGTGACATTTAGCACTGATCAGCAGTGTTTCAGTGCTATATACTATATAGGGCAATGTGTTTAAGATGCCGGTACAAAATTTATTTATTCATACATACATATATACATACATACATCCTCCCATTTTCTAGCCTGGTATCTTAACTACTAGATATCATCCAAAACATAAAAAGATGAACAATTTTTTTATTACAAAATTAAAGTCTTAAAGTAAGCTTAAGCAAAAACATAATAAATTACCTAAGTACGCTTTTAAACATTATTTCCAGAAGAACATGATTATGGTTAGAGAATTTTGTTACTTTGCTTTTTATTGGAGTTTTTATCACTTTCCCGTAAAATATTTGCTTGCCCTCAATTGTTTTGGTTTGCATATTTTTGCAGCTAAATCTGGTTATTTAACACACTGGTTTTACTTAGTTCATTGCCTAATATATTACCTAAGGGAAAAAAATGTAGGTTTAAAGTGGTAGTAACAAGAATAATGAAAGCAAATATTTTAAAATATTTAAACACAAAAGGAAGAACCCTGATTTCTGTCTTTCTGCACTTTCTGCTCCTTTCGATGTTGCTATGCGCACTATACTGCCAAAGAGAACTATGAGACTAGCCATGCTATTTTGGAATCTTTGTCTCCAAGTAGATAATTTACCTAAAAGTCGTTAAGAACATCTGGAAATTTTTGTGTTAAAAGTGCTGTAGTTATATCCCTATAGAAGAGGAATTAGACAAATATGCACAAAGTGTTATCTTTTGCAGTTTCCCACATGGACAGTTTTTCTCTGAGCAGAATGTTTATCTGCCCTTAAGAATTGCTGAAGGAAGTTTGTTAAAACATGCAAGGGTGCAGTGACATGGAAGAATAAGCTGCTTAAAATAATTGTGCTACGTGGAGATTAGTCAACCAGGTTCTTCGTATCGTGCTTTAAAAAAAATCTACCTAAATTCTTCGTTTATGGCCATATATCTCTTGTTTGGTCATTGCCCATTTCTACCAACATCTAGGAGGAATGCATTCTCTGCAGCTGTTTTGCTCTACCATTAGTTTCTGGGATAGATAGAAACAGTGAGCTAGCTTTGTGAGGAGAAATTCAGTTTTAACCCAAAGTTAAATATCCTCATCCAGGTCCTCATTTCAGCCTTTCTTAGGCCTGCCTCCAGTGCTGCATTGAGAAAGCAAAATACTACTTGGAAGCCTTTGTTTAGAATGTTTGTCTGAATGGTCACTAATAGAAGAGTTCACATTCCATCCTACAAGAGTAGTGTACTAGAGGTTTATCTACAAAAATGACAACAGTTGGAATATACTGAATTCCCCTAGTATAGAAGAAATAGAAAATAGTTGCATTGGCAGTGGGAATAGATTAAAGCTGAGCATTCTGGATAATACATTCCTGAACAGAGCTATAGTTATTAAATTAAATTGTTTTTAAATGGTTGAAATACTTGTTATAGTATGTGGGTGAAACTCAGGCTAAAATTGTATGTTGGCATTGTCATAAGTTCTAGAATATTTCTATACAATTGTTAAGGAATAGTTGCTAGAATTGGGGTGGAAAGGAATTTGTAGACGTTTTTAAAACTATGGCACCCTTCTGGCAGCTTGCTTAATACTTGGCTTAAAATATACCTAGAACCCTATTTGTTCTTCAGATGAAGAAGAGAAGTTGCTCTTATCTATTGCTGATCATACACTATACGATGACTGCACTGGCTTTCTTGTGACTTAATTTGTTTTCTTTTCTTTTCTGCACAAGCACTCCTATTTGGACAGGGAAACCTCCCTCCTTCTGAGAAACATTGCAGGCAAGCCTTCTCATTTGCTGACCAAGGTGATATGCTACTTACTTCCCACCTGCATGTGACCATTTAATCCTAGATAGAAATGGAATTTGTGTAGTGTGTATGTAAATTTGGACTTTATTTCTAGTAGCTTTTGTTTTATGAAAATAATTTTTACTCTGGTCAAAGATGAGCAAGGCATCATGAAATATATTTGCATGGTTTTTCTCCCTTATTAAATCAAAATGTTATATTGCCTAGAATCTAAATGTATTTATTGTTGCCAGGTTTCCTAAAACAAATACAGAAATCATGTAGATTTAATGAATGTCAAAATAGTCCTGAAATTATTTAAGGAAATATGTTTAATAAGTAAATGTTAATGTTCCAATCAGTTCTCTTATTTTAAATCTTTGTGTAGTTATCATTGTATAAAATCATTGTCAGTTAACAAGGAAATAGATTGTGACCGCAAATAATAAAGTAATTGATTTCCAGTAGATAAATGAAGCCAACCATAGATCAGATCAAATCAAACTTTATAATGGCTAAAGGCCAGCAAGAAAAACAAGCAGACAAATAATTTATATGGAAGGAACTTAATCTTCAAGATGTATCATTTGGCATATTCTTGATACTAGACAAGAAAGACAGACATAGAGATTAGTCATTGATATATGAGAAATTGAAAGTTTTGTACATCTTAAAATCTAATTCCTTTTATTAGAGCATATTTTTTCAGAATTGTAGCCTTCCCATAAGTGGGGAGAAGATTAAAAAGTAAAAGAAAGTTACAGGGAAATGAAATATTGCCAGTATGTTCAGTGTTACGGCTTCTGAATAGAATCTGTATACATATTGGTGTGACAGATATTCTTGCACCATTGAGATAAAGGAGTCATTAAGTTTGATCATCTTTGTCTCTGTTTAATCCATGTAAATTTCATCTCAACTATTTTATCATAAAATTAATTGTTATTCTCTCATTAAACCTTTGGCATCTTGAGGTCAGTTAGAAAATATCCATGAAAGCTGAAGTATTCAGTTACTTTGGGGAAATTACAATTTCTGATGCTAATGTTTCCTATATTTTCCATATCAGTTGTCCTCCCTAGAGTTTGGTCAGCTGTTGGTGGTAATGATGTCTACATTGAAGTGGATGATGATCAGATTTGTGAATTCTTGTTATAATTAATAACATTAAGTCTTCTGGTGTCACAGTAGATACAGGGACAAAGTTAGTTTCTCAGGCTATGACAAGGTTTACCTCATGGCTGTATCATTGTATCTGTTGTCATAAACAGATAAGTATCCCGTGTGATTGTGAAAGGGAGTATCATAGGTTTAATTTATTCCTTAACTTAAGGAATATTTACATATTCCTGTAAATATGAATTTATAATTCATAAAAGCTTATGTTGCAATAAATGTTACTGCTGAAACAAGATTCTGCATGGCGTTCCTCACAACAGATTAAGTTAATTCTTCCCTCCCTCAGAAAATTATAATATTAGTTTAATTTGTAGCAATAACTTTCTGTTCTAGAGAGAAGCTGTCATTGTTCGGAACTTGCTGAATGGCAAGAATTCATTTAAAATAAATGGAAATAATGAAGCCTCTAAATGTTTTTTTTGTTTGTTTGTTTTTGCTACATTTATTTTAGCATAATCTGGGAAAAACTAACTCTGTGGTGGGTTTCTCCATGCTAGTTAGTATGGATAGATGGTATAGAATCCAGCAGCTGAATTTAAATGTGCTGCAGCTTTGCCACATAACTCTTCTTGTTCTAGGCTACAGAAGACAACAAAAGTTTCAGGTTGGAGTCCTCATTACATAGAGTGATGAGAAAATATGTTTAAACCAGAGATTGTGAAATAGCAGCATTTTTAAGGTCATAATTGATCAGATTTGCACTTTAGCAGAAAATATTAAGGCAGTCTTAAGATTTATGCAGTTACAGTTTTAATAATTAATACAGTAAGTTTAAAATTGATTTGATTTTCAACGAGTTCATTAAATTGTGCTGGAGTTTGATAGGTAGTCTTGAAATTCACAATACATTCCGTTTATGTGATGTTTTACCGTATGGATCTCCTAGATATAAAGACTTACTAAAATATTATTTACCTCATCATTAATGCTTTGTAGCAAATAAAACTAGCATTCCAGAACAAAAGTCATTTTCTGGTATTTCACAATATCTGGTTTAAATATAATTCAGGGGTTGCTATTCTCCAAAGCACCTGAAGGCAGGACAAGAAGCAATGGACGGAAACTAATCAAAGAGAGAAAGCAACGTAGAGCTAAAGAGAAATTTCCTGACAGTTAGAATAATTGATCAGTGGATCAACTTGCCTCTAGAAGTTGTGAATGCTCCAACACTGAAAGTTTCCTGCTTGAGCAACCCCTGAGATATTGGAACACTGCTATAAGTAGATTAAGTAAATTTCAAAAAATCTTGTGAAAATAATTGCTAGGATTCAAAAGAGTTTGTTAGGCTTATGCCAAAGCACAAGATAAATATGCAACTTCCAATTTTGAAATAAGCTTGAATTTGAAGTGAGAAAATTGTAAATTAATATCGTTGCATCATTTTTAATACTGTCTACTGTTTAATAAAGATACTGATAATGAAAAATACATACAGAAGACCAAATTAGTATACTAATAATCTGCATTACTCACTCCTACCTACCATTTTAACTTTCCTTGAACAATCCAGTAAAAAATTCAGGGAGCAATAAAAAAAATCTGCTTATATTGCTTGTCATTATTGTGCCTAGATTTAAGCAGTGCTTGAATAAAAAGAGCAATATTTCAGTTGCATTAATTCATTTCTTGCAACTATATGTGTAACTTTGTCAAACTAAATTGTATAGGGGAGAAAAAAGTGTGTGCACATGTGGTCTTATTGTGCAATTAACTGTCTCATTCTGAAGGCAAATTCAGTTCGTTCAGAAAACAGACTGCCTGTGATTTTTTTCCCCTCATACTTCATATCTTGTAAAATGTATCATATATGTGTTAAAAAGTGGTTTATGGGGCTATTGTCAATTAAAAAGGGGGAAATGTAAAAAGCTTGTTTTATTGACAGATTTTTTTTATATCCTTTTTTGTATGTTGCCTTGAGTTGCTTTGGATTATAGAGCATTTAATTATAGAATAAATACAGCCTGAAAAACATTTTTTAATGGTGAGAGAGAGATGATGATTGCATTTTAGAAGCACATAGAATTTAAAGCAATTTTGTAGCCAGATTTTTTCCAGAAGTAATGATTGTAGTATCAAGCAAACAGGCATGGACTTATTAACTCATTATGAACAGAGTGACCCCAAATTAAATTATTATAAATGTTTGAAGAATAGTTATCAGCATTTAAATTGGGCTAATATTCTCGTGCTGGCTAGCTAGTTTTACCAATCAATATTATTTTAAGATAAAATGGGTTTTTTTTCAATTAAATGTTGTGTTCTTTAATGTGTAAAAAATAAAAAATAGTCTCAAATTAGCACAAGAAACTTAAAATATTGGATAGGTGTTAAACTCACTCTGAACACATGGCTTCTTTTTTATTCACAGTTCAATCACCACAAAAAAAACCCCCAATTGTTCCTACTTTTTCATTCTAAATTATTTTTACATTTTGAAGAAATCACTCCAAAGTGAAAGAAGGAGCGGAATGTGTTCACCAAAAGAAGCTATTCCTATCAAAATATTGTTACTTCACTAAAATCTGAATATAATTATTTAAATGGCTTCCAATGATTCATTGGTAGGACTTCCTTTGAAATGTCAGCAACAAACATGTATTGCTAGAATGGTGTTAAAATGAATTACAGTTGATATTGATGGAGAAATGATAGCCGGTATTATTTCATATCCAATTTATTTTTATTTTACTTATTTATTTGTATCCTACCTTTATTATTTTTACAAATAACTCAAGGTGGCAAACATATCCATCATATCTTTCTCTTCCTATTTTCCTAACAACCCTGTGTGGTTGATTGGGCTGAGAGATAGGGACTGGTCCAAAAAATATTCATCTGGCTTTCATGTCTAAGGCTTGATGCCGTAACCACTGGGCCAAATTATTCCTCTGCAACAATTAAGGATTGGCTTTAATTCTGAATATTAAAGAATTGGGGATGCAATTAGCAGAGCTAGGCTGTTCCTTTGTTTTTAGTATTTGTATTTTAATCCTGTCATTAACTCTTCCTTTAAAGTTATATTCCATTCTTTCCAACTAAAGGTATCAGAAATAACATTTTCTCTGCACTTTATTCATTGTCAAAGAAATGGGCTTTATGAGGGTTATCAAATAATATTCAGCTCCATGTTGAGAGAGAGTGACACTGACAGCTTCTTGTTTTTTTCTTTACAATTTTTTAATTTGCAGATCTATACTATTTTCTGAATTTCTTATCTTAGACAAACATACAATATTAGCCATGATGAAGATCCATAATATAGATTTGAAATTATTTTCATAGTTCATTATAATTTTCCCTGCTGCTGCTTAATATTTATGCATTTCCTGATTTATAATTTGTTTCAGTAAGGACAGTTGATAAAAGGATGTGGCTCTGTATCTTAATATAGGCACATATAATAATTGGGGATATTGTTTTGCCTGCCAATATTGCCAAGCTTATTTATCTATTTCTCCGTATACTCTTTTCATGCTTTATCCAAATATTTATCCAAATTTCTACTCTGTTTAACTTAATCCTGGTCAAAATGTATAATCAGATGAGGTCATTGGAGATTGTATACTCAGTCATATAGTCAGAGTAAACATGAGAATATGAAACACAAAAATTGGATATATTATAAAATGATACACTTTTGATTTGCAAAATATATCTAAGGTAGAGAGGATGTAACCAGCAGGTGCTATGATTTTATCATTTTAAAATATATTAGGAGATTTTAGAATATTTGTGGTTGTTATTTAAAATAAGGTTGTAAAATTTCTGGATAGTTGTGAAATCACTTGGATGGGAATTTAATAAATAAAGCTACATTTATTTTAGCACCTTTTTACTAAATCAAAGGTGCTTCTTTTTTTTTTAGAAATTGGCCATAAAATCACGTTTGATGCATCCATAGTAAAAGTATGATTGATCCATAAATTAAATAAGTTTGGGTAGGTGATTTTGCTTCAAAATACCAGATGAGAAAGAATATAAAAGTATGCATGTGGTAACTGTTAACATACCAATGATAAAACATTCTATAGTATATTGTATTTTGAAGAAGGAGAGTGCAAAACTTGGGTTGAAACTTAACATTAAGAAAACCAAGATCATGGCATCCGGCCCTCTCAATTCCTGGCAAATAGATGGGGAAGAAATGGAGGTAGTGACAGATTTTATTTCCCTGGGCTCCAGGATCACTGCAGATGGGGACTGTAGCCAAGAAATTAAAAGATGCTTGCTCCTCGGAAGGAAAGCCATGGCAAATCTAGACAGCACACTAAAAAGCAGAGATATCACCCTGTCAACAAAAGTGCGTATAGTCAAGGCTATGGTCTTCCCAGTTGCAATGTATGGCAGTGAAAGTTGGACCATAAGAAAGGCTGAGCGCCAAAGAATTGAGGCCTTTGAACTATGGTGCTGGAGAAGACTCCTGCGAGTCCCTTGGACTGCCAGGCGATCAAACCGGTCAGTCCTAGAGGAGATCAACCCTGACTGCTCTTTAGAAGGCCAGATCCTGAAGCTAAAACTCAAATACTTTGGCCACCTAATGAGAAGGAAGGACTCACTGGAGAAGAGCCTAATGCTGGGAAAGGTTGAGAGCAATAGAAGAAAGGGACGACAGAGAATGAGGTGGCTGGATGGAGTCACTGAAGCAGTAGGCGTGAGCCTAAATGGACTCCAGAAGATGGTAGAGGACAGGAAGGCCTGGAGGAACGTTGTCCATAGGGTCGCGATGGGTTGGACCCGACTTCGCAGCTAACAACAACAACAATATTGTATTTAGATACAATTCAGTTCAGTGAATTTAAATGTCAGAAGGCTGATTCAGTCTTAAATTTTCATGGCCAGAAAAATAACATTAAAACACAACAAAAATCTGAACAATGTTGTCATAAGAAAGCAGGAGATGTACCAATCAGTTGTTCTTCCGGAAAATGGATGCATTGACATAATTTCTATAATCTATGCATAAAGCCTGATTATCCCATTTGCAGTGTAAGATATTTTTATTTTATATACAAAGTGCTGAGTTGTTTGGAATATTTTTCCCATTTGAGCCCATACAAGATTTGTGCTACATAATTATTTCTCTAATTTTTGTTTTCAAGCTTTTTATATTGGATCCTTTTTATATTGAAAATGTGGGCTTTTACCCCACCTTCAGAATGTTGTTTCCTTTGTAATTGTTTATTTCAGGCCTCATTTATCTTTGCTCTTATCAATTTACTCATTAGTTTCATTTAAAATTACTGTTTCTGATGAACATTTCTTTTGCCAGCTGTTGCCTTTTTCCACTATTAATTGGACAGTAATACAGATGGAACTTGAGGAGGCAGGCAGTAGCTACAGGGAGTTAGGAAAAAATTGAGAAGTCTTTGTGAGAATAGAATAGGCAGCATACTGTAAATGTTACTATACTGTAAAATTCCTGTGCTCAAACAGGTGCATTTGAATAGCACATATGTTTTAAATACAGTATTCTAAAATGATGGGAAGTTTCCTGTAAACACTAGATTAGCATGTGATACCTTTTTGTATAGGTCAAAAGTACTTTTGAAAGTACTTTTACAGTAGAAATACACTTCATAGAATTCTGTTTTGTCTTTACCTTTCTGTTCTTTGAAGTATTCTGTTGGAGAATATAATTGTAACGGGGAAGATGGAAAGAGCATTGATATATTGATATGTGTGTGTGTTTTGTGTGTGTGTGTGTGTGTGTGTCCAGTCCAGTTATATAGCACAATGTTAAACCAAAAATTATTTTCCCTAGGAGGAACAGGCTGCTAAACTGAAGGCTGAAAAGATCAGGGTTGCTTTAGAGAAGATTAAAGAAGCACAAGTTAAAAAGGTAAATCGTTTAATATATTTTAAAGTCAATACTAACAATTAGTTCCTACTGGGGAAAATATGCAGCATTAAAACTCTTTGTTTCTTAGGTTATATTTCTAGTTCTACAGTTTATACAGTATTTCATTGCAATTCTAGTTATCAAGCAATGTTAACATATTCAACTTGGACTACAGCACAGAAAGTTCCTTTTTAATGATTCCAGGTTGTATCTAGTTACCGTATTTTCTGGCGTATAAGACTACTTTTTAACCCATGAAAATCTTCTCAAAAGTCAGGGGTCGTCTTATACGCCGGGTGCTGAAAATTTAGGGACAGGGCTGGCTGGAAAACCTGGAGCGGATCTCCCATTTAGTCTGCGCAGGGAAAGCGGCACCAATTGGAGAAGAAGCTGCAGTCTGTAGTTTTTTACAGGCTGGGGTCTGGGCGTCTTTCCTTCTAAAGTTGAAGAGCAGCTGTAGTATATCCCAACTTGAAAGGCAGGTGGGGGCAGCAGCCAGAGCAGCGGCTTAGCTCTAAGGACACATTTGACTCAGGAACTGGGCGGGCGGGCTGGAAAACCTGAAGCGGATCTCCCATTTGGTCTTTTTTTTTTTTAAATCCCATTTATATCCTGCCCTTCTCCGAAGACTCAGGGTGGCTTACAATTTAAAGCACAAATCAATGTGCTTAGCAATAGCCTTCATTCTGTGTATATGCCTGTTTATTAGGGCTTTCACCCCCCCCCCCCCAAGCAGCAATATTACAAAGTCAGCTTATTGCCCCCAACAATCTGGGTCCTCATTTTACCTACCTTGGAAGGATGGAAAGCTGAGTCAACCTTGAGCCTGGTGGGATGTGAACCTGCACTAATTGCAGGCAGCTGGTGTTACTTAAGGCTCTGCGCAGGGAAAGCTTTAGAGTGAATTAGGAAAATAGGGAACGGTTGCTGGAATTGGGTATGTGTAGTTTAACGAAGAGAAGGGTGAGGGGTGACATGATAGCAGTGATCCAATATCTCAGGGGCTGCCACAAAGCAGAGGGAGCCAAGCTATTCTCCAAAACACCTGAAAGCAGGACAAGAAGCAATGGATGGAAACTAGTCAAGGAGAGAAGCAACCTAGAACTAAGGAGAAACTTCCTGACAGTTAGAACAATTAACCAGTGGAACAACCTGCCTCCAGAAGTGGTGAATGCTCCAACACTGGAAGTTTTTAAGAAGAGACTGGACAGCCATTTGTCTGAAATGGTATAGGGTTTCCTGCCTTAGCAGGGGGTTGGACTAGATGACCTCCAAGGCCCCCTCCAACTTCTTCTTCTTCTTATTATTATTATTATTATTATTGTTGTTGTTGTTGTTGTTGTTGTTGTTGTTTAATCCACTTGCACTGTTTTATGATTACATGTTTGATGACAAACAGCCTTATGTTTATAAGTGACAGTTTTCCTACTAAGCACCTCCATGTCATAAGCATTTGAATTAAAATTACCATATTAAAATCAAATCTGATGTTTTTAAATTTTTATTTGGTGTGCGTTGGAAGAGGGGTAGTCTTATACGGCGAGTATAGCCCAAACCCTATAATTTAACAGGATATGTAGGGGGTCGTCTTATACGCCCAGTCGTCTTATACGCCGGAAAATACGGGTATATCCATTCGCCCTATCTGTATTCCTGTTTTACTGTTGAATGACTCCTAATTTGCTACATAGGCCTCAGGGTATGCAGGGCATCTAAAGAATACAGAAAGATAGGAGTTAGTTAAGTGTAGAATCATCTCAAACTAAAAAGAGTTGGGAAAATTAAATTATACTTACTACCTATGCAAAAATCATATCATTTAAAATACTTAGAATCTAATATAGGCAGTCCTTGCTTAACAGTAGTAATTGGGACTGGCGACTCTCACTAAGGCATGCAGTCATAAATCATGATGTCACATGACCACACTAACTTACCACAGCAGTTGCAGCAGTCCCAATTGCCCTCATTAGACAAATCCCAGATGGTTGCAGCTTGTGCTCCCATGATAGCCATTTGCAACCTTCTGCCAGCTTTCTCATTGACTTTGCTTGTCGGAAGCCAGTAATGAAAGTAATGAATTGCAGTCACATGACCATGGGATGCTGCAATGTCATAATTATGAAGTGGTTGCCGAGTTCCCAAAACATGATCCTATGACTGCAGGAATGCTGTGACAGCCTCAGATGTGAGGACCCGTCATAACTCTCCCTCATTCAGTGCCATTGTAACTTTGAATGCTTGATGAATGAGTGGCCATTCAGTGAGGCCTACCTAGGCTGGGTAGTCAGTAATTTTGTTCTAAAATTTCATCAAAATTTAATGCCTTCTCCTTTATTTCTGCTACAGCTTGTGATACGAGTCCACATGTCTGATGACAGCTCGAAGACAATGATGGTAGATGAACGACAGACAGTAAGACAAGTGTTAGACAACTTGATGGACAAATCCCATTGTGGATTTAGTTTAGACTGGTCCTTGGTAGAAACAATCTCTGAATTACAAATGGGTTAGTAATTCAGATTTCTTGACATACCAAATTGTTGTGGAATTTTTATAATGTATGATCTTGTTTCCTGGTTCTATCTTATTCCTGAGCTGATATGCCACATTTTAAAAGATGGCTTTTTAGGGGGTGTGGGGTGTGGGAAACCTTGATGTTTATTAGATTTCAGGGCAGTACATGTGTATGTGTGTGTGCCTGTGTGCATATGTTCCAGTCTTTCTTTAGGCAGCTGAGTTACTTTGAAGCAGACTTTTCTTTGCTTGGAACTTTTTGTAAAGATGCTTTTATACTTCTGGAATTTCTGGGTTTGCTAAAATTTCTACAATGTTTTGGTGTTACAACTGTGATTACTTAACCACAAGCTTTCAGCAGACCAAATCAGAAATACAATAATAAAATAGTCAAGGCTTGGTTTTCCTTGGGAAAGATATTAAATTGGATACAGATATATTTGCATGCTGCATATACTGTACTGCTTTTACCTATACATGTTTTAATCCACATTTTTATTTAAAAGTCAACAACATATTTATTACAAATGGTTGATGTTCTTGCTATTTTGAACCTGTTAAAAATACCTTCATATAGATAAAGCCTTTGTGTTATAACTTCAGTATATAACTTGCTTTCATCCTTTTGTATACAAAGATTTTTAGTATTCTACTTAAATATTGGGGTGGATTTTGAATAGAGATACATTCCAAATGTGGTGCAATGTGTTGGTTTTGTTATTATTACAGTTCATTTCCTTCCATAGAATTAAACTGAATGTATTAAAAATACATTATTTGTAATAAGAATAATACGTATAAGATTCCTTTTTTCTATACTCTTATATAATAGTTTCCATCACCACCCCCTTTTGAAAAATGTTTCTTTACATTTTTCACAATAATGGAGTGATAATTCATTTCATTGGTACATAAAAACAAATCTGTATTGATTTGAGATTGCAGGATAAAAGTAAACCATGGAGTTGGACTTCATCCATGATTGAAATTGTAGCCTCCTAATTCCATGAAATGAGTATAATGAATACACACAGATTCCTTTTTATGCAAAATAGGTTTGTAGAATATGTTTTCACAAGTTAAAAAAACACGTATATTTATTTATGCATTATAGAAATCATGTAATTGGAAATAGACTTTTATCTGTCTTTGGAAAATATGAAAGATACATGTTCTTCTATTTTACTTTTTTATTAATATGCATTGTCATATGACATTATGAAAAGAACTTCAGACTATAAAATTAGCTGATTGGATTTTGAGTTTAAAATGATTGTTATATTTCTGTAATTATGCAGAGAGGATTTTTGAAGACCATGAAAATTTAGTTGAAAACCTGCTGAACTGGACAAGAGATAGTCAAAACAAGCTCATGTTTGTTGAACGTATAGAAAAATATGCCCTTTTTAAAAATCCCCAAGTAAGTATAATGCTCTTCCATCAATCTTGTATTATTGTCACAGACCAGAATAAAAATTAAAATACTTAAATAAAACAAAACAAGACATAATAGTGTATTAAAATTAATGGTGAGATCATCAATGGTTGGAAATAAAGCTATTTTTTCTGCATTCAACATCCATTGTGGCTTAAACATCCTTTGTGATGGTTGTTTTTACATGCTTAATACACTGATTTATTAATTTATATAATTTATTAATATAATTTATTGAAACCATAGCTGTGCTCTGAAAGGGAGTTTTTGTTAAATGTGTTTTGATGTTTCCATTCCCCTCCCAATAAAATTCTGAAAAACATTAAAAAATATATCAGCATTTAAATTTCTGACCAAGTTTTTGTACCCAAGAATAAACATGCCTGCCTTAAATTGCCTTTAGTTTAAAAGACCTCATATTATTCCCATAAATTTATATCTTTGTCCATATAGAAAAGATTTGTTCACAAATAGTACTCTTTATTCGCATCAGGAAACGATTAAGACTAAGATAACTATTTCATTTTGGTTATTTTAATTTGTCAGCTGTAGCTTCTATTTCTCTGTTGCAGAATTATCTTCTTGGGAAAAGAGAAACCTCTGAAATGGCAGACAGGAACAAGGAAGTACTACTGGAGGTAAGTTGATAAGATGGTAACCACTTCACTATGGGCTACAAAAGGGAAAGCTGAATATCTTGAAACAGTCCAGAACTCACCCACAGAATTCAACATTAAAATCTATCTGCCACGTGAAAAATAGTATTGTAATATTCATCTGCCATAATTGGGATATTTCATGAAGTCTCTGTTACTTAGAAATAGGACCAAACAGAAACTTAGATTCCTGGAAGATAAGATAAGATAAGATAAGATAAGATAAGATAAGATAAGATAAGATAAGATAATCTTTATTGTCATTTTTTACTGTGGGCACAATGGCGCACATCAAAAATGAAATTTAGTTGCCCGCTCTCAAAGTGAGACATACATGGCACACAGCCCAAAACATACTACATACAACATATGTATAGACCCACACCCCTACATATACATAACAATAAAATATTAAATACTGTCCAACTTGAATATGTAACGTAAGGAGGAAGCCTGAGAGTTCACAAGGTTAATGCTGTATGGAATGAAACTATGGTTGAATCTGGATGTTCTGCTACGGATACCACGAAGCCTCCTCCCAGAAGGTAACAAGGAAAACAGGTTGTGAAGAGGATTAGTAGTGTCCCAGATAATCTTACGGACCCTGTTCAAACAATGCTTCTATGCTATGTCCTGGATGGGAGGAAGGGAACTGCCAATGATCTTTTCACCCATGTTCACCACTTTGCACCGCCTTCCTGTCTGAAGCAGTGATGCTTTCAAACTGTGATGCTGTATGACAGGATGCTCTCGATTGTCCCCCTGTAGAAAGTGGTCAGGACAGGGGAAGGAAGATGAGCTTTTCTCATGCGACGCAGAAAGTGCAGGCGCTGCTGTGCCCGCTTCACCAGTTTATCACTGTTGAGCAACCAAGCCAGCCTACTCGTTAGCTGCACAACCAGGAATTTGATGCTGGTAACCATCTCCACAGGTGAATCATTAACGCACAGAGAAATGTGGCTGTGCCTGCCTTTCTGAAATCGGCAATGATTTCTTTGGTTTTACTGGTATTTAAAACTAGGCTGTTTTCTTTACACCAATTCACCAACCCCTCAACCTCTTTGCGATAATCTTCCACATTGTCATCATAAATAAGGCCCACTACTGTGAACTTTATAAATGGTTGGTGGCAAACCTAGCACAACAGTCATGAGTCAACAGGGTGAATAGCAGCGGACTTAGGACTCAGCCCTGAGGAAAACCTGTGCTCAGGGAAATGTTATTAGAGGTATTTGTTCCAGCTCGCACATATTGGGGCCTGTTGGTAAGAAAATCCAGAATCCAGTTGCACAAAGGGGTGTTTAAGCCTAAAAGGCCCAGTTTGTCTGGGGCTTTTATTTTTACGGAAAAGTTTTTACAGAAAAGTGTTTTTTCAGAATAGTTTTTACAGAAAATCTTAAAAAAAAAATCCAATGTAAGTATGTTGTAATGCTAAGGCTTACATCCCTACTTGAAAGAACAAGTATTGGGATCTGAAATGTTCTGGTTTTTTCCTGGGCTCTATTGTGAGCTGAATTGTTAAGTTTATTGTTAAGGCAATTGAGATAAGAACTTGTTATATTTGGGATAAACATTTATAACTGGGTATCGGCCACGGTGGGAGAGTGGCTTGACTTTTTCCATCTGCGACCCCATGGAGGTGAGAGCTCTATGGGGTTGCCTACCCAGAGGATATCTGGCCCACCTCCAGGAACAGAGTTGCAACCCGTCGTGAGAGGGCGGGGGGTGGCCTGTCTCTGGGGGCACCCAACTGAGTGGCAGTGAAGTTGGGTGGGGACCAAGATATCTGTCTTTATGCTTCGATCCTCCCACTAATGGGACGCCTTTCCTGGACTTACTAGACTTATGCGGAAATATACTAGCACGGATTTGTGTGCCCTCAGGGGAGCCCCCCTCTCCTGGGTGCGACCCGCCTCTTTAGACACCTTTAACCTCGATGACGGGCCCGAGTTTTGGGACCCTGAGAGATGGCCGGGCAGGGGCAGGGGCCGTCAATATAAAGTTAACAGAAGGCCTCTGATCATTTTTTTATCTAGATTTTTTATAGGGTTAGGGAGGGGGGTGGGTGATAAGGGTTGTCTGGCCTTGGGGGGTGGCCAATCAACCATGGTTCAGGCCGGACTTGGGTCTGACCGCGCGGCGGGAGAACGGGGTGTCGCTGTCTCCGGAGCTCACGAGCGGGTCGTGGGATTACCAATTCCCACGACAGGGAATGGCAGCAGGCGGATAGACAGGGGGCCGTATCGCTACCGGGAGGGCCATCTCCGCTACTTGCAAGCGGTGAGGCGCTCCGACCCTCTGCTTCTTCCCCGAGGTTCCGGGAGCGAGGATGTGCAGCCTCCTGAGCTCCGGCTGGTGTATCTGAATGCCAGGTCCGTGGTTAACAAAGCTCCCCTCGTTAGGGATTTAGTTGAGGGTGAGCATGCGGACCTGGCCTGCATCACGGAGACCTGGTTGGGCCCAGAGGGTGGGGTCCCTTTGGTTGACATCTGCCCACCAGGCTTCCGGGTGCTGCACCGGCCAAGAGCTCAAGGTAGGGGTGGGGGAGTGGCGGTTATTATTAGGGAGACCTTATGTCCGCGGGAGACCACCGTTTCTCAGATAGTCGGGTGTGAGTCTCTCTTTGTGAGATTTGGTTCTGGGGCGCAGTTGGGTTTGCTGCTGACGTACATTTCGCCTAGTCGTACAGCGGCAGCCCTGCCCGAGCTGCTTGATATCCTCTCAGGGTTGGTGGTTGAGTTTCCCAAACTTATAGTTTTGGGAGACTTCAATCTACCATCCCTGGGAGGCTCATCTGAGCTAGCTCGGGAGTTCATGGCTTCCATGACGGCCATGGACCTGACGCAAGTAATTTCTGAACCAACTCATGAGGGAGGCCACACTCTTGACCTGATTTTTTTATCTAGACGGTGGTTGGATGATCTTGGTGGGGGCTCTCCATTTATTATGCCCCTGTCATGGACCGATCATCATCTCCTGCGGATGGTCTTCCGTTTTGCCACCCCACGCCGTGGGGATACGGAACCAATTAGATGGTACCGCCCCAGACGCTTAATGGATCCTGATAGATTCCAAGCGGCGCTGGGGTCCCCACCTGCCTCCATTGCTCACAGCTCGGCGGATGCCTTAGTGGAAACCTGGGAAAGGGCAGCCACTGAGGCACTTGACCGGGTTGTACCCTTGCGGCCCCTGACCCGGCGCAGATCCCAGCAAGCTCCATGGTTCTCCGCGGAGCTCCGGGAGATGAAGCGTCGGAAACGGGGCCTAGAGAGCTGTTGGAGGTCGAGCCGATCCGAACCCGACCGGTTGCGGTTAAGAACCTATATTAGGTCTTATCTCGCAGCGATGAGGGTGGCGAGGTGTAATTACTTCTCTACCCTCATTGCGTCCGCAGATAATCGCCCGGCCGCCCTGTTTAGGGTGACTCGCTCACTTCTTAATCAGGAGGTGAGGGAGGATCCCTTGCAGGGTCGTGCCGAGGAATTTAGTCAACATCTGTCGGATAAAATCGCTCGGATTCGGACCGGTTTGGACTCCAGCTGGGCAGAGTCAGGCGATCAGGACACGGACGGTCTTGTCAATGTTATCTGGGAAGAGTTTGATTCTGTGACCCCTGATGAAGTGGACAGGATTATGGGGAGGCTGAGCTCCTCCACATGTTTGTTGGACCCGTGCCCTTCCTGGCTGGTTTATGCAGCTAGGGAGAGGACACGAGGCTGGCTCCAGGCGGTTATATCTGCTTCTTTGAGTGAGGGTTATTTCCCCACCGTCTTGAAGGAGGCGGTGGTGAGACCTCTCCTCAAGAAGCCTGCCTTGGACCCAGCTGTGTTGAACAACTTTCGTCCAGTCTCCAACCTTCGCTTTCTTGCGAAGGTTGTTGAGAGTGTGGTGGCGCATCAGCTCCCTCTGGTCCTGGATGAAGCGGATTATCTGGACCCCTACCAATCGGGTTTCAGGCCCGGGTACAGCACGGAGACGGCATTGGTCGCTCTGGTGAATGATCTCTGGAGGGCTCGGGACAGGGGATATTCCTCTGTCCTAGTCCTATTAGACCTCTCGGCGGCTTTCAATACCATCGACCATGGTATCTTGCTGCGGCGTCTCAGGGGATTGGGAGTGGGAGGCACGGTTCTTCGGTGGTTCTCCTCCTATCTCCTGGGACGTTCGCAGTCGGTGTTGGCAGGGGGGCAGAGATCGGCCCCGAGGTCTCTCGTTTGTGGAGTTCCTCAGGGGTCGGTTCTCTCGCCTCTCCTGTTCAACATCTACATGAAACCGCTGGGTGAGATCATTCGTGGTTTTGGAGTTGGGTATCATCAATATGCCGATGATACCCAACTTTTCTTTTCGACCCCAAACCACCCCAGTGATGCCCTCGCTGTGATGTCCCGTTGCCTGGAGGCGGTTCGGGTCTGGATGGGGAGGAACAGACTTCAGCTCAACCCTGACAAGACTGAGTGGCTGTGCATTCCGGCATCCCGGGACATTCAAGATGTTCCATCTCTTTCTATGGGGGGTGAGCTCTTACCCCCCGTGGATAGGGCTCGCAACTTGGGAGTCCTCCTAGATTCACGGCTTACCCTAGAAGATCATGTAGTGGCCGTGACTAGGGGGGCTTTTGCCCAGGTTCGCCTGGTGCGCCAGTTGCGGCCCTATCTGGACCGGGATGCCCTGTGCACGGTCACTCATGCGCTCGTGACCTCTCGCCTTGACTACTGTAATGCTCTCTACATGGGGCTTCCCTTGAAGACCACTCGGAGGCTCCAACTGGTACAGAATGCGGCCGCGAGAGTTGTCTTGGGAGTTTCCCGGTACTCCCATGTTACACCTTTGCTCCGCGAGCTGCATTGGTTACCAGTTGTCTTCCGGGTGAGGTTCAAGGTCTTAGTTATGATCTTTAAGTCCCTACATGGCATGGGTCCGGGGTACCTCGGGGACCACCTGCTGCCGGCTTCAACTCCCCTCCGCCCTGTGCGTTCCCACAGAGAGGGCCTCCTCAGGGTGCCTCCGGTCAGGGAATGTCGACTGGCGGCCCCCAGGGGGAGAGCCTTCTCTGTGGGTGCCCCGGCTTTGTGGAACCAACTGCCGGTGGAGCTCCGGACGGCATCGGACCTCCGAACTTTCCGTCGTGGTCTGAAGACCCATTTGTTTGAATTGGCCGGTCTGGCCTGATGGGGGAGCTGTGTTTTAAATTGTCATTTTAGATTGCATTATTGTTTTTAATTGGGCACTGATTTAATCTTTGTTTTAACTTTTGTATAGTATTGTATTTTTATTTATATGCCCTGTGAACCGCCCTGAGTCCCCAGGGAGAAGGGCGGTATATAAATTAAATAAAACATAAACATAAACAAAACATTTACCACATATGTGTTTCATTACTGTGCTTTCTTTTATCTATTTCGCCCTGGAATTAGATTTTTTGTTCTGTTGTTCTATTTTTGTTCTATTGTAATAGCTCTCACTCTCCCTCCCTTCCTCTCCCTCTCTCTTTCTCTCTTTATCCAGATTAGGGTTAGGGAGCTAAACTTGTTTCCCTGCTTAAGCCACCCAAGTGCCCACAGGCCAAAATACCTTTCCTTTTGGGCTGAAGTTCCCCATCCTCACTCTTAAGAGACAGAAAAGGAAACACTGAAGAGACAACTAATGCAAAAAGTTTTCTTGGGAATATATAAAGTTCGTTTTTCACAATTCCTTTACCTTTATGTTCTAGGAGTGTTTTTGTGGAAGCTCAGTAACAGTGCCAGAAATCGAGGGAGTTCTGTGGCTAAAAGATGATGGTAAAAAATCTTGGAAGAAGCGTTACTTTCTTCTGCGAGCTTCTGGAATCTACTATGTTCCAAAAGGAAAAGCAAAGGTGAAATCCCTTTTGAGTCTCATATAATGTTCATCTTTTCAAAAGGGCATGACTGCAACTTTTACTAGACAGAGCCCACTGTAAAATATACTTTTATGATTTATTTTTGAAGTAGGCATCAAAATATCACATTGCATTGGGAATGTTCATAGCCGAACCTTCACTTTCAAATTGACCAGCGGTCTGAAAAACATTCTGAGTTTGAAACAATGGATTTCAGGATTCCGTCACCAATGTTTCAAAATTTTGTGCTGAACCTAGATGAAACTAGCATATTCCAGCAATCATAATAGAAGTTATAGGTATATAAAAAATAGAACCCCAAAACTCAGTTGGAGTAGTGCATAATGCATTTCATTTCTTCCAAAGCTGGATCTATCAGTTAAAAATTCACCTAATCTTCAGAGGGTATCATTAAATCATGGTAGTGACTGGTAATTACTATCAGAGGGATACATCATTTATGTATGCAGTGAAACCTTTATTAAACAGACTCTTTTTAGGAGACTTCAGATGCATCTGACCAAATTTGTGCCCAGGCTTCCTCCCAAAACAACAAACCTGTCTGGCACCCAAACTATAGTGATACAAAGAAGGCATCTAAATTTATATTATTGATATATTATGCTTATTGTAATGATACCATGATGCAAATCACAAGATTTTGATTTGTATCATTTGCGTAATAGCATACTACAGAAATAATAAAAAAGTTTGTGAATGATGTAATATGCATTCATGGACATTTGGGAGTAATGAATGAGCCATCCCCTTCCTCCATATTTTGGAATGAGAGGTTGAAGTAGTGGTTAAGATTTTGGACTGGCACTGGGAAAACTTAGGTTTTGCTCCACCATCAATCCCAAAAGCTCACAGGACTGGTGACTTTGTGCCAGCATTCACTCCAGGCCCAACCTGCTTCACAGAGATGTACTGGGGGAAAAGGAGACAATGTTTTATGCTTTCTTAAACAAAAAGATAAAATATAAATTTCATGAATAAACAGATACAAATAATTTTTCTGTTATATAAAGGTTACGTCGTTTAGTTGAGCATGTACAATCCCCTGCAAATGTGTTAGGCAGTCATGAAAAAATGCTGTAAATTAAGAATGCTTTCAGAAATAGAAGTGGTAATAGTTTATTTTTATCAATTAACAAAATGGAAACTAAATGAACAGGAGAGAAATCGAAATCAAATCAATATTTGGTGTGACCAACCAAATGTACTGTACTTTTTATAGTTTTATATATAGACAATAGCCTTGACAGAACTATGTTAATATGATTTGTACCTCTTTGTCCATGACCAAGTATGTCATTATTGATAGGTCTCACGAGATCTTGTGTGCTTTCTTCAATTGGATCATGTTAATGTTTATTATGGACAAGATTATCGCAACAAGTACAAAGCTCCTACAGACTATTGTCTGGTATTAAAGGTAACTATTGAGTTAATTCTTCTGATATGACAAATTTATTTATTTATTTATTTATTTTATTGAATTTATATACCGCCCTTTCCCGCAGGACTCAGGGCGGTTTACAGGGTATAATAATGAATAAACATTGACGAAAACTGTCTATAACATCATGCAATTTGTTTCTATGTGCCATGGATTTCATGACATGACAGCTATATCATCCCGTGCTGTTTTGTTTAGCAGGTTTTAATGTTCCTTTAAAACTAATCCAAGTACAGATTTTATTTCCCTATTAAAACAAAAATCACAATATCTTCATTTTATGTGGAAGATTTACTATAATCTTTTTATGAAAAGATTTTTATACAGACAATAGTATCAATAGGCTCCAGCTGGTCCCCATTATGACTAATTTTAATTCTGTAATTATTTATTTTTAATTCAATCAAAACAGATTAAATATTTCTCTTTCAGCATCCCCAAATTCAGAAGAAATCTCAATATATTAAGTATTTATGTTGTGATGATATCAGAACCCTTCATCAGTGGATAAATGGCATCCGTATTGCTAAGGTATTGCTTCCTTCTGTCCGTGTTTTTCTTTAGCATTAATTCTATATTAGAATACCTCTTAGTTTTATCCACTGCAATTCTGGGAAACACTTGAACCGAATTTGTTATCTTCCTCTACTTTAATTGTTATCCTGTCCTGCCACTCTTAATAAGAACTGATTAATACTAATTAAATCAAGCCAATATCATGACAAAATATAGTTTTCTCTGAAATATGAATGACTGAAAAACAGAAAACAACCAAGCAATAAATATACTGGTGTTTTATTCCCCTTCAATGAAGTGACAGATAAAAGCTAACTGGTGCAACCCGGCCAGTAATTAACCTTTTTTAAGGTGTATTTTTATTTATTTATTTTTATTTATTTTAATTCCATTTATATCCCGCCCTTCTCCGAAGACTCAGGGCGGCTTACAAGCTTAGCTTTGTACTCTGGATGGCAGTGAGTGAACTATGAACTATGAACCACAGCAAGGCAATGCTCAATAACCAATAACCAAGAATACGGAGGGTAAAACAAAATGAAATGAGTACAACAAAAATCAAAATTGACAATAGATGTTTTACCAGCAAATGACTTAAACATAAAAAAAGAGCTCAGAAAGTTTCAATAAGCTAATCTATCATTGACCTCTAGACTACCTGGATTGCCCTGCTGTCTGTCTGGGAGGGAGGGATGGAGAAAGGCCATCAGCACCCATCACTTCCCTGCAGCAGCCAGGTTGCAGCCCCCCAGTCTCTCTTTCTCTGTCTCTCTCTCTCTGTCTCTCCCTCTCTCTCTCTCCCTCTCTCTCTCTCTCTCTCTCTCCCTCTCTCTCTCTCTCTCTCTCTCTCTGCCCTTTGATGCTAAAAGCATCTTCCACGTCCCAAGGGACACGAAAGAGATAACTTAAGTAGTAACTGTAACTTTACAATTAATGCATTTTCTAAAGGAGTAATGATCATTTGCCATGATTGTGCCGCATTGTTTGTCTATGACCAAAATCTGAAACACAATCCCACTACCCATATACTTTTAAGTTTTTCTTCTTTAAATTGCTATTTTTCGTAATGGTGCAATTGTAAAATCAGGGAAGTCTGTTTGACTCAGCTTATATGTAGGCAAAATAACTTGACAGCAGTGCCAGCGTTTTCTGGAAACAAAGGAGGGAGGAAACTTCCTGTTGGAAATTAGAGACAATTTTCTGACCCGTCATATTGAAACTAAGGACAACATATCTGGCTATTTTCTAAGTATACCAACCTCTTTCAGATGAAGACGGTTGCTCAGGCTGCCTTCTGCCTGTGCAACCAATGGGTGGAACCCCTTTATTTGTTCCCAAATACATTCAGGTTTTAACATTTTTATTTTATTGTTTCTTAGTGATGCTAATCAATTGAACACTAATTTTAACCCTCTTTTGGGGCATATCAGAGTTAAAAAGAAACATTCCAATACTTGCTCTCATCGAATTAGAGTGTGCAGTGGGATTGTCTTGGTTTTCAGTCATACAGATGGAAATGTTATAACAAGCAGCATTCATATTTTGTATTTTGTACAGTATGGGAAGCAATTATATGTAAACTATCAAGAAGCTCTGAAAAGGACAGAATCGGCATATGATTGGACATCCCTGTCCAGTTCCAGTATTAAATCTGGATCCAGTTCATCTAGTTTGCCAGGTAAGCCCCAATATATCAATCAATACAAATAGCTGTTTCTGTGTATAATGTATATGGATTGATTCAGTGACTAGTGAAAATATATGCATTTCTCTTTCTCTGCCTCATCCCCTTTGCTGTAAAAATTATGCCTGCAGTCTAATGTAGAAGCAAAATATGCAATCTGCATTTTGAAAGCAGTGATTAGGAGCAGTCCATGTGGACTTTTAAAGAAAATATCCTGTTAAAATATAGATAGTCCTCGACTTACAACAGTTCATTTAGTGACCAGAGTTACAGCAGCACTGAAGAAAGTGGCTTATGAACTTTTTTCACACTTAGGATCGTTGCAGCATGCCCATGGTCCCGTGATCAAAATTCAGGCATTTAACAACTGACAAGCAAAGTCAATGGGGAAGCCAGATTCACTTAACAGCTGTGTTACTAATTTAACACCTGCAGTGATTCACTTAACAACTGTGGCAAGAAAGGTTGTAAAATGGAACAAAACTCACTTAACGAGAAATTTTAGATTGTGGTCATAAATCAAGGACTACTTGTAATCTTAATTTCATTTTTTATCAGTTAATTGCCTTAGCAGATTTTGGAAATGCTGTAAACCTAAAACATCTTGACTTCACAAAGGTATTTGTCAGTTGACTTGGAAACCCACTGAAATATAGAGAAACAACCCACCAGTTGTTCCTCCTCAACGTTGTTATTAGATTTGTCAGTGACACTCTCTAGAAGCCAGGCACCACGTTCAAAATTAGTTTGATAGATGAGAGGAAGGGATAAAAATACAGAATGAATCTAATAGACACAATAAATTTATTTACAGTCTCAGACCATACACAATGAAAGACCAGCATATAATACAGTAAGTATAAAAAAGAAATCCTAAAGCAAGTAGCATCTAAAAATATCACAAGGGAAGATTTAAATGATTTCTATCATTGCAACCTTAGAGGTTTCTGAAAAATGGTTACCTAGGGAAAGGTAACAATCTCCTAGTTACAATCAGAATTAAAATTATTAGCAATTGGAAGTCTTAAACTTGATTGTCATTATTGATCGATGGACATTCTGATAGCACGTTCTTTTTCGGAACAGAAATAGAAACAAATTCAACTTTCATATGGGAGGCTTATGTATCTTATAAATACACAACTGAATACCGTATAGCATGAAATTCAGAACTGTCTTTAAATGATTTAATAACTGTTGGGACAGAATAGTCATCAAATTGTCCTGTAAAGTTAGCAATAGTAAGGGAAGCTTAGTAGAGGAAGATGTAGAAGTCTTCACCAAAGAAAAAGTCATTTGCTCAGATATAGAATGAGATTTTTATGGTTTGATATAATGATACATGGGAAAATGTCGTGGTATTGTAGTTGACCACAAGCATTTTAGCATGTATGGTAAAACGGCAGATATAGTTTAAAGCTGTGTTAATTGAAATATTCAAGTAATGGCTATTCCACTAAGTTCTGCTTTGACTAGAACCCAACTTAGTTTCTTTGTGAGCTTCTGTGTAATAAACTTTCATGTTTAGAGAAATGAAAACTCTTTTCAAAGAAGGACAATGAGGATAGTGAATGGAATGGAAACTAATGGTGAAAAAAGTAAGGTTCCACATTTAGGCAAGAAAAACCAAATGTACAGGTATAGTATAGGGGGCACCTTGCTCAATAGTGGTAACTGTGAGAGGGATCTCGGAGTCCTAGTGGACAATCACTTAAATATGAGCCAGCAGTGTGCTGCAGCTGCCAAAAAAAGCCAACACAGTGCTAGGCTGCATTAACAGAGGAATAGAATCAAGATCACGTGAAGTATTAATACCACTTTACAATGCCTTGGTAAGGCCACACTTGGAATACTGCATCCATTTTTGGTCACCATGATGTAAAAAAGATGTTGAGACTCTAGAAAGTGTACAGAGAAGAGCAATAAAGATGATTAGGGGACTGGAGACTAAAACATATAAGGAACGGCTGCTGGAATTGGGTATGTCTAGTTAAATGAAGAGAAGGACGAGGGGGGACATGATAGCATTATTCCAATATCTCAGGGGCTGCCACAGAGGAGGGACTCAAGCTATTCTCCAAAGCACCCAAAGGCAGGACAAGAAGCAATGGATGGAAACTAGTCAAAGAGAGAAGCAACCTAGAACTAAGGAGAAACTTCCTGACAGTTAGAACAATTAACCAGTGGAACAACCTGCCTCCAGAAGCGGTGAATGCTCCAACACTGGAAGTTTTTAAGAAGAGACTGGCCAGCCATTTGTCTGAAATGGTATAGGGTTTCCTGCCTGAGCAGGGCTTTGGACTAGGTGACCTCCAAGGTCCCTTCCAACTTTGCTATTATGATTAATCCTTATGAAGATAAAACAAGAAAATAGAAAATTACAGCATTTTTCAAGAAATTGAAAGCTTGCCATATAGAAGAAGGTCAAGATGTATTGACCAGCAATCCAGAAGTCAAGCTACCGATTACCTTACAGAAAATCAGATTCTAATACATTATTGGGAGGGGAAAAAAATCTAAAAATGTTTTCAAAGTGTAACCAAAGGAAGAAATGAGTTCCCGGTAATGGATGAGGTCAAATAAGAACTGCAGCAATTTCAATTAGGACTACTTTAATTTATAATTCTTCATTGAACTTGACGGCCTAAATTATACTTTTTTAATTGATGATTAAGTGAAAACAATATGTACATTGAGAGTATGTTTATATGACTGGTATCAAAGTAAGATTTGGCTTCTGCTTTGTCTTGCTCTTTCCCCCCTCCCCAAATTTAGTAAGATTTTATTATATACCATCCAGTTCACCGTGGCAATGTAGTGAACATCTAAGCCAGTGTAGTTGTGGTGTGTTTTTTTTTAACAAGGGCAAAAATTGCAAATATTTTTCAATATTTCTTTTGACAGAATCTCAGTCCAACCACTCAAACCAATCTGACAGCGGAGTTTCAGACACTCAAACAGGACATGTCCGTTCCCAAAGTATTGTTAGCTCCATCTTTTCAGAAGCTTGGAAGAGGGGAACTCAGTTGGAAGAATCTAGCAAGATTAATGTAAGTACAATCCCTGTTGCAAGGGAATGTCCCCTTTACAAATCCGGACTTGTTTGAAGGTCCTGGTTTTGTTTTTTGCTTTTTGATGCAAAATGCCAAAGTGTAAACCAACAAAGCCTCCTGACTTCTGAAAATGTGTCATGGTGGGGAAGAGTTGCTTGAAGTCCCCCATTGGTCTCCCTGTCCCCTGATCCCCTGTGTTTCATGCTGTGTTTTTGTTCTTGTTTTTCCTGTTGCCCTGCAGTCTCATGTGGCAAAAGCAAAACCTGGAACAGCTCTGAGCTCCACTGCAGTGATGGCTTAAGCAGGGGTAGAGTTAAGGTCAGGGGCTTTGTTTGAACTATTAACCTGGGGGAATGATGCAACCCAAATCATGCAGACTAACTTTTCCTGCGTTCTAATCTTTAGATTTCTTGATCAGTTCACAAGTCTTCGAACCTGTCCTAATGTAATTTGACCCTGTCATGCTGTCCACATTAATCTGTGTAGTTCTGGTTTAAGTCTGGGTTACTGAGCAAAATTGCCCAGAATGAACGATCTCTGGTATGCTATTGCTTGCCAAACTTCAGATCCCTTTTTGCAATGGAATCCGTGGCTTTATAATGTTTAACTGAAAGCGCTGCATAATCAGGAGGGCAAGGCGTTCTTTCCTGTGGATTTGCTGATTTCGGTTCCACACGTTAATACAAACATGCTAGAAAGTAAATTACCTTAACACCTTGACCAGAACTCATCAATACCTTCTTGTTTTGTTTCCTCTCCTTGACTACTTGCTTCCTCCCACAAAGTACTTGTGCATGCCTTTCCTTGTGCTATTATACGGAGGTTTTGATAGTTTTCACTCTGCTCTCACAATTGCTTGTTCACGTACTTTTTCAGCTCTTCGGCATATTTTCTTTTCTAGAATTGTGAAGGAATTGCACTTTGAAATATCCCAAAGAGAGATTTTTTTTTTTTTGCAATGCCCACATTCCTTAGTGCAGGGGTGTCAAACTCACAACATCGCATGACGTGTTGTGACGTAACGCAGCTTTTTTGCCATTGCCAGCAATGGGGTGGGCACGGTTTTGCTACGATGCATCCGGCCCGTGGGCCGGCAGTTTGACACCCCTGCCTTAGTGGAGTTGCAATCCCCCATGAGTGCTGTGTAATTTTTTTTTCTGTTATCCTTATTTATTAGTTAAATGACACCTTCTCTTCAGAATCTATATTGTTCAGTTTAATTAGGTGTATTGAGCACACAGGATCATAATTGCCAGTATAAATGATATTTGCATGAATTTGTTTTTTGAACATTTCACTTTTATTTCTCCTATAGGCTCGAATGGACTCAATAAACCGACCCTTCACTTCACTTGTATCGCCTTTATCTCCACAAACTAAAACAGCTACTCCATATACAGCATCACAACCATCACCTCCCCTTCCACCTCCTCCCCCTCCCCCACCTCCCCCTCCGCCTCCTCCACCCCCACCTCCTCCCCCTCTTCCTGGTCAGTCTGTGCCGTCTGGAACCAGCTCAGCAACAGTGTTTGTGAAATACAGCACTATAACAAGACTACAGAATGCCTCTCAGCATGGGGGGCTTCTCTACAAATCACCTATCTCAATACAGCAGCCACCATCCCCCCTCCCGCCTCCAGGAAAACCTCAGAATTTAATCCCTCCTAATGGTCTAGTCCCACCCCCGCCTCCTCCTCCTCCCCCCCCTACCCCAGGATCAGCAATGGCACAGCTCATGAAACCTGTGCCTTCCAACCCATCGGTACCACAGTTCACACCGCCACCTCCTCCTGCTCCCCCTCTCAAAATTCATCACGTTCACCAGAACATTGTTCAGCCTGCAACTTTGCCACCACCACCACCCCCTTCGGTGCCAGCACCCCCGCCTCCACAAGCTCCTCCTAAGCCTACTATGACACTCCCTACACAAAACAGTGTAAAGTCCATCTCAGCAGTTGTGACACATCCAGTGCCGCCTCTTCCTGTTGTTCCTTCAGCAGTAAAGAAGCAGCCAAGTTTCCCCACCCCACAAATTCCATTATCTCCTGCCTCACTGGGTCCGTCTCCTCCACCTACTCTGCCCAAGCAACAGAATCACTCTAGTAAGCTTCCTCCCTCTCCACAGTCTCCTGTGCCATCCCTTGTGAAGCAGATAGCCAGCCAGTTTCCGCCTCCTCCCATGCCAGCCTCAGAGCCCCAGCCTTTAAAACCCGCCCCTCTGAGTGTACCACCTCCGTCTCCTCCAGCTGTAAAAGCCAAGCCAAAATGGCAGCCGACCTCTGCTCCCTCTCCCGATTTTCCTCCTCCACCCCCTGAAGGTAGCCTAGCATTTCCTCCTCCACTTTCTCCTTCTTCCTCTCCATTGATAGTGTCCCCTACACCAGATAAATCAGGAGGTTCTCCAGTCAAAAAAGGTAGTAAGACTTCCAGTCCTGGAGGGAAAAAGCCACCTCCTACACCTCAGCGCAATTCCAGTATAAAATCAAATAGTTCAATCGAGTCCAGTGAACCTAAGAGACCTTCAGTGGATGTCTTAGTTAGCAAATTTGCACATCCCCCAGAGCCCTCTGGATCTCCTGCCAAGGAATCCCCAACTCCGCCTGCAGCTCCTCCAAAGCCAGGAAAGCTCTGCCTGCCTATCGTTCTCCAGCAGGCAGGTATTTCAACAAAAGCACCTGCCACAGGAGCACTAGGCAAGGGTGCTGCTGAGGAATTTCCTTCTCCTCCATCAGATTCAGACTTTCCCCCTCCACCACCTGAAATCGATCTTCCTTTACCTCCCGTAGAGATTCCTGCTGTCTTTTCAGGCAATACCTCGCCAAAGGTTGCTGTCGTCAATCCCCAACCTCAGCCATGGTCTAAGTCATCTGGGAAGAAAGCTCCGCCTCCAACACGTCCCAAACGCAACGACAGCACCCGTCTCACGCAAGCAGAAATGGTGGAGTCGCAGGTTGTTGTCAGTGCACAAGTGCCCACTTCGCCCAAGTCTGGCCTTAGTGTTCAGCCTGGTTTTCTGGCTGATTTGAATAGGACTCTGCAGCGTAAGTCCATCACTCGACATAGCTCCCTCTCCTCTGCCCGGATATCCAAAGCTGAGCCAACTGCTACAATGGATGACATGGCCTTGCCCCCGCCCCCACCAGAACTTCTGACAGACAAGCAGAAGACCAGCAGCTTTGGAGGTAGTCATATATTAGGCTATGCAACCTTACGGAGGGGCCCACCTCCAGCACCTCCAAAGAGGGATCAGAACACCAAACTGTCCAGGGACTGGTGATGTTTAGGAGACCCTCTTTGCATTGCCAGCAAACCCTGAGCGGGACACATCCGGTACTAAGATGCCTCATCTTAATAGCCGTGATCTGAAGAAGTCTGTTTTAACAGTAGCTGTGGGCAGTGACTATGTTCACTTCCAGAAACAGTCCCTGAAGCTTTGCTGTTTGTGTTCTGTGTATTGGGGTGAAGAATGGGAGGAGTACTACTTCAAAGTTCAAATACTTCATAAGGATTGGACCAAAATCTTTAACACTATGCTTCCTGCTGTTCAGGAAATAACTGTTGTCTGTCAGTGTGGGAAATGTGGGTGCATGTATTATAAATGTAGGTATATAATATATTGTGAAATATTTTGTTGGCATTGTAGAGGCTCACCAGAATGTTTTTGTACATCTGTATTTATTTCAGTCAACTGAGGTTTTTATCAGAAATTGGATGATGTATTAGAAAAGTCATTTGCTTTTGAAAACAGAAATGTTGGGGCACCTTAGATCATTGGAAACCTCTTTGGGCAGTTGGTGACGGGTATGCAGGGCTGACAAATTCTGTCAGTCTCTGCACAGAATCGATTGAAAAATTTGGACACAGTCTACCAAAACATTCTGGTTGTAATACTACTGAATAGAAATCCATATAGAGAAAAAGATAAAGGCTGTACAGTGGGGCTGCAGTTCGAGATGTTGGGTAATAAAGGCATTCTGTTCTAGAATTCTTAAGGGGAAAAAGCCCCTTAAAATATATCAGAACTTTCTCCTGAATAAACACCAGTAGGATTGGGCTTAAACTTTCCAGTCACACATTCTAAAGAGGAATGTGTAATTGAGTGTATCAGAATGCTGCGCATTGGAAACTGGATCATCGTTCCCCAAACCCTCAATGGGATTATTTAGACTAGTGATACTCTAGTTAAATTAACAACATTTAATTCACTGTCACGTACATGTCTGTTTTGGTTAAATGAAAATGGTGTACCAGAAGGCACTCGAGATATGCTGCTGTCATGTCTGATCACCATCTCTCTTAACTGGTGCTGCTCATCAAATTGCCTGTGTACAAGTTTACATATCTCTCCATATATAGCCCTCCCTCTCTCCAGAATAAAACTTAGACATACAAATATTACAAACTCTTAAAAGCAAAAATCAAAAGCAGTAAATAGTGAGGATGCTTGAACAGAAAAAAAACATGGCACATGAACACCATGGGGTAACAGCTTAAATCAAAAGAATGCATCTTAGGTAGCAACTATAAATTAGTATTGAAAGGACAGGAGTGATGTGCATTTTAGTATAAAAACAACTCTTTAAGAGAAGCATTGGTTTCAGCCATCTCACAATTGATGGCCTTTCAGTGAAATAACTCTGCTTCCACTAAGATCTGTGGATAAGTCAAATGCTAATTAAAGAACCACTGTTTTAATCAGAAATAACCTAGGATGTATAAAACAAGTTAAAACAACTACTGTGCATGTGCTGTGCAATAGAGGGGATTGTAAAAATGTGTTTTTAAATTGGCAGTTGTAACTGGTCGTTTGTGAAAACATCATCACTGGTTTAAAAGAGGATCCGAAGTTACTAGTTTGGGTTTGAATTTCAACCCTCAAAGGTTAGCACAGTCTCATCCAGGTATTCTAAGTGTTTGGGTATACCAGAAGTTACTTCTGAAGATTATACATTTAAAATGACACACACTCATTCTCTTTCTCTCTCTCTCTCTCTCTCTCTCTCTCTCTCTCTCTCTCTCTCTCTCTCTCTCTCTCTCTCTCTCTCTCTCTCTCTCTCTCTCTCTCTCTCTCTCTCTCTCTCTCTCTCTCCTCCCTCCCTCCCTCTCCCTCTCCCTCTCCCTCTCCCTCTCCCTCTCCCTCTCCCTCCTCCCCCCCTGGACTTCTGTTAGAGTATACTCATTGAAGAGTATTTGTTCTAGAAAGAAGGAAGAGAAGGTGACATTTATTTTTCTTTTGTAGAACCTGGGTCAAAAATAACCCTAACAACAGAAAAGTGGTGCTATGTCATCTAATGCTGAAATCATAGTGGATGATTTGCTCTGCCCCAGATGTATCCTGGGCATATTTTTCCTATTTGACAATATTTTACCTGAGCAATAATAATATACCATTTTGTGCATTTTTAAAGTACCGCTGTTAGAAGGCACTTTTTTGTACCTTTCAAAGTGTTTGGGATTACAAAGTGTCCTTAGCTATTAACCACATTTGCATTAGTGTACTTTAACACACATATTTGGTTTATGTCTTATGGTGTGGTGGTTTGTTTTTTTTCGTTTTTTTTTAACTTTTTACTTCTGCTTCTAGAATGCATTGATAGCTCGGATGCCTTTTTATTCCTGTTGGTTGCTGCTGCTGCTGTTGCCGCCGCCACTTGTTGGCTCTGGGGGAGAATCTCTCATTTTGTGAATATGAAACTGAAAGAAATGAAAATTTCTGGGGGGGCGGAATTTGTTCACCTCGTTCCTTTGAACCTATTCATGTTCCTTTGGAGACAGGCAGTGTTGAAGTACCACCTGAATTCACTCATTTTAACAAAATATTGTCATATGCAAAAAATAAGCAGTATCGACCTATGACAGAAAAAAATGGTACTAGTAGTTAAATAAGGCTATCAAATTAAATTATGTGCCCTAAGATAGGTTTCTGATACAGAATTTGACCCAGACAGCAGCAGGAGCACAGAGATGCCTTTTTCCAGACTTTAGGTCTTTCAAAAAGAATATTAATATAATAGAACTTTCTTTCCTGGTTGCTTCCGTTTTGCAAGTAGGTTTCTGCATTTTTATTTCTCTTCAGGTGGTATGTATCTTTTACCAACATAATGAACTCTCTTTACCTGCTTTCTTTGCCCCTTTTGCTTAACTTCCTCTGGCTTAGTACATCCCTGTTTCTGCCTTTTTCAACCCTTCTCGAGGGCCTTTGGTTAAGTGTCTGAGAAGCATCACAGAGCAGCGTCAGCTTAATTGGTTTTGAACCAAATAGGTAGGTTACATTTTCTATTGGAATCATTGTAATTCCTTTCCAAAGGCCTCAGTTGTATACACGTATCAGATTGTTCAAGCATTCATATTTTCTTTTTGAATTAAGATTTTAAATATGTTTAATGCCCATAACTCAGAGCTACAGTTTATAACCCAGGAGATTATGGCATATCTTATTAAACTTTCAAATTGAAAAGTCAAAAGGTAAGAATATTTAACCCAGAGATGGTTAGATACCTGAGAATATCGTGAAGAGAGAACGTCTGAGTTATTGTTCAATTCAGCTTTTGATGAATAAACATTTCCACTGGCATTTCTTTATTTTTTTGGTTCATACATTGATCAGTGAAACATAAATTTGAACAGCCTTTTGGCCTTAAGGACTTAATTCTTGAAGGATAAATTGGGTTTTAAATTAAACAGGGTTAGACCCAAAAGCAAATTTCTTGTTAGAATTATTCTGCAAGCCGGTTATGTCTAAAATAGTTACATGTCTAATAACAATAGGATGAAATGATTCTTCACAATATTTTAAGTGACTTCTGTATGCCCTCTAAACCTATTAATAAATTTTTCCTTTGAATAATTCTTGAAAATGTATAAAAGCTAAAAATATTTTTAAAATATGATCAAACTATTATTTATTGGGAGGAATGTGTTAAGGCCAAACGGAATTGGCATCAATCCCTATGGCTGCCCGCAGTTGGGCTGAGGACCATGGGCAGGAAAATTGTGCATCACAGTTATCTCTCTTCTACTATTAACTATTTCTCTCTGCATATGTTATGTATGTATACCTCTAACCTTACACAAATGGGTGGTTGGTTTGTGATACAGCTGATTGTCATCTAAAACTATAGCTCTCATTTTGTTAAAGCATAAAACGTTTGCCATTTGTGATTATGGAACTTATCATTAGATAGCAAACTACTTCATATCTACAGTCTTATGTGATGTACGAAAATGTTATTTGGTATCTGCTGCTTCAGTGTAGGGCTCAGTTAAAATCTGGTTCCTGGATTCCCTTCAGCTAATTATAGACATTATATTCTTCCATAGTTCATACACTTGAAGCTTCTAGAAGCTTCAATAAACGTAACAGAAAGGAGCATCTGGCTCATGTAGTACTTCGTTGCATTGTTATGATGACTGGCCTACTCTGCCTGGTAGAAATCAGAATGTGTAGATTGGAGAGTAAAGAAAATCTCTAGACATGCTCTCAGCAGTGAATAGGACAGCCCCACAATATTGGGGATGACCTTGTCTACCAAAGAAAAACAGGATAGCCTGCAGTAGTTCTCAAGGATTGCTTACATCTTCATGAACGCAGGACATAGTACAAATGTTTTGGAAAACAAGGTTTCTGATCCAAATGGGTATTGCCTTTATTTTAATGTGGGTGTATCATTCTAAGATATCTGTTTTTGACTGTGCTGCAACATACTCTTCCCCCCCCCCCAAAAAAAAATGGTATTTTGTCATCAGAATATGGGTGAGGTCAATACTTGTCTGCTTTTCCCCGCTTTTACTATTTTGTAATTGTAAATTTTAGGATTGTAAATTGTGGAAAGAACATTTGTTTTGCAGCCATTGGACGGAGTCAGTGGTGGTGATTCTTGTATCTGATTATGCACATGTAAACCACCAATGTTAAAACAATGATTTTGTCTGTGTAGCCAATGTGTCCTATGTGCTGTAAATATATTCATGCTTACCGCTTTACGGGAAAAAATTGCACATTCTTTCTGAATGGGACTGCCTCCCCATATCCTTTCCTTTCAAGAATGAAAACTCATTGCAAGTAAGAACTTATGGTTAAGAAGAGCTCTTTCTATATAAATATTCTATAAATATGTATAAATATACTTTTTTAAAGCATGGGTAAAGAATTAAAAATGCATTCATGGAAAGTACTAAGAAATCATTATACAATGGAATATGCACAAGTCAATAAAGATATAGTTAAATTTGTGTGAGGTTGTTTCAAGAGATAATTTGCCTTTGCTCTGGCAAAACTGCCCACCAACATTTGGGAAATTTAAATATTCTTTCATATAAAGACTCCAAATAAAAATTTAGACTCCATCAGATAGTTGGGCAATTAGTAATGTGTTCTACAATATCCAAATTTAGTTTCTACAACAAGGAAGGTAGGGACAAAAAGCTGAACAGTCAGAGGCCGTAGCATGATTTGCCACACGGGCCTCCAAAAATGCAAAGCAAGCATCGCTGCCGCTACTGTATTGGTTTATTTGTGCATAGATGTCAGGCCTCTCTGGGCAGTCCAAAGTGGACCTTGCTGCGTGCTGTACGGGTTGAGCAGTCAACTTTTAGATGTTAAAATAAGTTTTCCCCTCCTCATGGCGGTTCGGCTGGATCTTATACTGGAAGCTCAGCAAAGTCTAGATCACCAGAGCTTATCCACTAAGGACCCAGAATGTTTCTTAAAATGTGTGCCGACTTCAGTTTCTATTGATTGAAAACTCTTGTAAGCAGTGCTGCTGTTCTGTTTCCAAACAGCGCTCTGGAATTAATGAAGAAAGGAAAGTATGTAAATTAATGAATCATGAAGCCAACCAAGATTGCAGCAAAGGGAGGGACATCTCTTTTCTAACAGTGTTAGCAACTTGGGAGAGGATGGTCCTACCAGCACTTAATTCTTTTTTGAGAAAAGGGGTTATTTTAATATAAACTTGAGTACACCAGAGGTTTAATATATTTTGTTCTACTCCCCCTCTTCCACATCCAAATGTGGTAAAATACATCACTAAAAAGCTTATACATTATGATTTTCACTGAATGTAATCTTTCTTTTAAAAGATCTTCTGGGATCAGTTATCCTGACCTAGAACTTTGAATTGAAAAGCTCAGGGCCTTTCTCTGTATGTAGATGTAGCGAAATTATAAGGGAGCTAGCCCCTCCCCTATAATTACTTTATTAAGGTAACATGTTAATGCTACCTAGAAGCTTTGGTGTGGTCTTACACAAATGTAAGAAACTGCCTTGTGGCGAGCGAGGTATTTTATTGATGCAGAATCTGGCACTATCAAACCTAAGGTTTTATTTATTTGGTTAGTTTAGATTTTTACCCTGCCTTTATTACTTCATAAGTAACTCAAAGTAGCAAATACTTCTTCCTCCTAATGCAAAGCACGTTTATTTCTGAACTGTCAGATCTATTTATATCTTTTTAGCATACATTCTCAACACACATAATTCCTTATATTATACATTGTGATGAATACTGAATTAGTTGCTCTGCCTCAGTATGAGTTCCTAGTGTATTTAACCATTTCAGTATACGATTTTGGGAAAAAACCCACACAGCACTAAACCTTAACGTCACCTTCATTATTTTGGCTTTTCACCTGTAGGATCCATCACATGATTTTTATTAATGCTAGGAATGCATTTTCTGCAGGTTCCACTCCATTAATCACTACACACCTGAATTGGGTTCCATTCAATCATTTTATCTTAATTATCTCCAACTTTTTATTTGCCAAGGGATCTAGGATCCTCCCAATGTTGAATTCTACATTTCTAAAAATGGAACACTATCATCATCATTCTAATCATATGTGGGAGAATATCTTGCCTGTCCTTGCTACTTCTCGTCTATTTAGGGCACATTGCCCAATAATTATTAAACTAGAAAAGTAGAACTCAGTGAAAGAAGGCTGTGTGGAAAGTATACAGATGAAGCACACCAAATCTTAGGAGCCCTTTTTTCAAAGGCCTTGAAACAGTATTAAGAAGTTTTAATACCTTCCCCAAACTCATTTTTTTCAGCTCTCCTTATAAGCAACCAGTAGCGTACTGAAAATGTGAAAGCTTGCAACAATTTTGTATCTGATGGCACACGTTTTTACTATCTTGTAAATGTGGTCTTTTAGTAACACCCTGATACTTATGCATCTAGATTTAGTTATTTCCAAAACAAAGTTACCCAAGAAAGGGACAATGAAACTCTACCAAGTGCTTTTACTTTTTAAGCATAAAACAGTCACTATTCAGTTCTTGTGGACACACTAAAGAAAACCTCGGATATCAACTCAAAATTTGGAGAATTGGCTAGCTTTAGTGGGGCCTTAGGTATAATTGTTAGAGGTAGAGATGATATTCTAGTACAACATTGCATCAGAAAAACTACCTGGTTTAGCTGATGAGATTCAGGTGGTTATTGGATACCAGCCTGTTCATGCAAATATTCAAATTGATCAACCTATGTCAAAAAGCAGAGGGCTAGTACTAGTAGCGCCAGAAAGAATGAAGCGACTGGGCCAAAGCCGAAAGGACGCTCAGCTGTGGATGTGTCTGGTGGTGAAAGGAAAGTCCAATGCTGTAAAGATTTTTTCTCCATAGGAACCTGGAATGTAAGATCCATGAATCAAGGAAAGCTGGACGTGGTCAAACAAGAGATGACAAGACTGAACATTGACATCTTAGGTATCAGCGAACTAAAATGGACAGGAATGGGTGAATTTAATTCAGATGACCATCAGGTATACTACTGTGGGCAAGAATCCTTCAGAAGAAATGGAGTAGCCTTCATAGTCAATAAAAGAGTAGGAAAAGCAATACTGGGATACAATCCTCAAAATGACAGAATGATCTCAGTTCGAATCCAAGGCAAACCATTCAATATCACAGTAGTCCAAGTCTATGCCCCAACCACCAGTGCTGAAGAGGATGAAATTGACCAGTTCTATGAAGCACTACAGCACCTTATAGAACTAACACCAAAAAATGATGTTCTTATCATCATGGGGGATTGGAATGCTAAAGTAGGAAGCCAAAAGATAACTGGAATAACAGGCAAGTTTGGCCTTGGAGTGCAAAATGAAGCAGGGCACAGGCTGATAGAATTCTGTCAAGAGAATGCGATGGTCATAGCAAACACTCTTTTCCAACAACCCAAGAGACGGCTCTACACATGGACATCACCAGATGGTCAACACAGAAATCAGATTGACTATATGCTCTGCAGCCAAAGATGGAGAAGCTCTATACAGTCAGTAAAAACAAGACCAGGAGCTGACTGTGGCTCAGACCATGAGCTTCTCCTTGCAAAGTTTAGGCTTAAACTGAAGAAAGTAGGGAAAAGCACTAGGCCACTCAGGTATGAATTAAATCATATCCCTGTTGAATATACAGTAGAGGTGACAAATAGATTTAAGGAATTAGATCTGATAGACAGAGTGCCTGAAGAACTATGGACAGAGGTTCGCGACATTGTACAAGAGGTAGCAACCAAAACCGTCCCAAAGAAAAATAAATGCAAGAAAGCAAAATGGCTGTCTGAGGAAGCTTTGCAAATAGCTGAGGAAAGGAGGGAAGCGAAAGGCAAGGGAGAAAAAGAAAGATACGCCCAATTGAATGCAGAATTCCAGAGAATAGCTAGAAGAGATAAGAATGCCTTCTTAAATGAACAGTGCAAAGAAATAGAAGAAAACAATAGAATAGGGAGGACCAGAGATCTTTTCAAGAAAATTGGAGAAATGAAGGGCACGTTTAATGCAAAAATGGGCATGATAAAGGACCAAAATGGCAGGGACCTAACAGAGGCAGAAGAGATTAAGAAGAGGTGGCAAAATTACACAGAAGAACTATACAAGAATGAGCTTAACGTCCCTGATAATCACAATGAGGTGGTCACTGACCTCGAGCCAGACATCCTAGAATGTGAAGTGAAGTGGGCCTTAGAAAAACTGAGCAACAACAAAGCTAGTGGAAGTGACAGTATTCCAGCTGAGCTATTCAAAATCTTAAAAGACAATGCAGTAAAAGTGCTACACTCAATTTGCCAGCAAATTTGGAAAACTCAACAGTGGCCACAGGATTGGAAAAGATCAGTTTACATTCCAATTCCAAAGAAAGGCAGTGCCAAAGAATGTTCAAACTATCGCACCATTGCACTCATTTCTCATGCTAGTAAAGTCATGCTTAAAATCCTACAAGCTAGACTTCAGCAGTATGTGGATCGAGAACTACCAGAAGTACAGGCAGGATTTCGAAGAGGCAGAGGAACTAGAGATCAAATTGCCAATATACGCTGGATCATGGAGAAAGCTAGGGAGTTCCAGAAAAACATCTACTTCTGCTTCATTGACTATGCTAAAGCCTTTGATTGTGTGGATCATAACAAACTGTGGCAAGTTCTTAAAGAGATGGGAGTACCAGACCATCTTATTTGTCTCTTGAGAAACCTATATGCGGGCCAAGAAGCAACAGTGAGAACTGGACACGGAACCACTGATTGGTTCAAAATTGGGAAAGGAGTCCGGCAAGGCTGTATACTGTCGCCCTGCCTATTTAACTTATATGCAGAGCACATCATGAGAAAGGCAGGGCTAGATGAATCAAAAGTTGGAATTAAGATTGCCGGAAGAAATATCAACAACCTAAGATACGCAGATGATACCACTCTAATGGCAGAAAATGAAGAAGAACTAAAGAGCCTCTTGTTGCAGGTGAAGAAGGAGAGTGCAAAACTTGGGTTGAAACTTAACATTAAGAAAACCAAGATCATGGCATCTGGCCCTCTCAATTCCTGGCAAATAGATGGGGAAGAAATGGAGGTAGTGACAGATTTTATTTTCCTGGGCTCCAAGATCACTGCAGACGGGGACTGTAGCCAAGAAATTAAAAGACGCTTGCTCCTGGGGAGGAAAGCCATGGCAAATCTAGACAGCACACTAAAAAGCAGAGACATCACCCTGTCAACAAAAGTGCGTATAGTCAAGGCTATGGTCTTCCCAGTTGCAATGTATGGCAGTGAAAGTTGGACCATAAGAAAGGCTGAGCGCCAAAGAATTGAGGCCTTTGAACTGTGGTGCTGGAGAAGACTCCTGCGAGTCCCTTGGACTGCAAGGCGATCAAACCGGTCAGTCCTAGAGGAGATCAATCCTGACTGCTCTTTAGAAGGCCAGATTCTGAAGCTAAAACTCAAGTACTTTGGCCACCTAATGAGAAGGAAGGACTCACTGGAGAAGAGCCTAATGCTGGGAAAGATCGAGGGCAATAGAAGAAGGGGACGACAGAGAATGAGGTGGCTGGATGGAGTCACTGAAGCAGTAGGCGCGAGCTTAAATGGACTCCAGAAGATGGTAGAGGACAGGAAGGCCTGGAGGAATGTTGTCCATAGGGTCGCGATGGGTCGGACACGACTTCGCAGCTAACAACAACAACAAATGTCAAAAAGAGGACACTAACCACAATCTAGGTTGGCAGTTCACTACATCTAATTTTTCCCTCTTCCAAACTCTCTTTAAGGACATCACTTTAACAAGCACATATCATACTATTTTTGGACTTAAAATATTTATGAGCGCCTTCATTTTAATTCTTAGGCTACTAAAAAGAGATGCATATATAAGCCAGAAACCAATAGGTTTTAGGTCTAGAAATAACTTAAGTGCACAGCAAAAAATTAATCATGAAAAAGTTCAAGACAATTGTCAAGAGGGTAGGGCAAGTTTTGGGGGATTTATTTATTAGGACTTGTAACTAGGGTTTAGTACACAGCAACAGTTAATTCCAAATACAATTTTTAAAAAATTAAAAAATTATGTCTCCTCCCTCATCCCACCCCCAAATGGTTTAATGGTACACACAATAAATCAAAACCAAAAAGGCTTCCTTCCCTAAAATCCCAAACTTCTCACACTACTGGGATACTTAAGAGCTCAGAGCCCATAGCCACTACTAGTAAAGTGGCTCATTTTAAATCAAATGTCTATTTTATATGATAGCAAATGAAGTTTGCCACGCAACGAGGCACATAATTCAATATCTGAAAAACAGCACCCAGCGTTTATGAAATTTCAGCCAGAACTCTTGAAAGACTCCAACTGAAGCCACTCTCCATTCTCATGTACTATATGAAGGACATAATGGAATCTATGAGTGATGGTACTGATAGTACTGCATAAAGTTTAAACTTTAGGCCTAGGCAGGACTGGTCATGACATTTTTTGCCTTGAATGGCTGCCTATTCTGCTGCAGTAGGGCAAAAAAGCACCATTCTTCTATCTATAGCATGGATTTTAGCATTGCCATTGATCTGGTATACATACATTATAAGGTGTAGAAGAAGACTTTACAAATTCTCTTCATAAGTAAACCTAACAGTTCCTTCTGGATTTCCAATGGGATTCACTTGTCAAATTCAAATCTATCAGCTCTTTAAAAAAAAAGTACCAGCCTAAGATCGTTGTTTTGAGCAACACCAACTTGTATTTTTTAATGTAGTATCCTGTCTAGTAAAAGAGATGTATAATACTGTATATGTTAGACAGGTGTACAGTTGCAAGAAAAAGTATGTGAACCCTTTGGGATTACGTGGGGTTTTGCATGAATTGGCCATAAAATGCACTCTAAACGTCATGTAAGTCACAACAATAGAAAAACACAGTCTGCTTAAAATACTACTACACAAACATTAGCTGTTGTCATTTTTTAATTGAACATAAGATGGAAACATTCACAGTGCAGGGTGGAAAAAGTATGTGAACCCCTAGCCTAATGACTTCTCCAAGAGCTAATTGGAGCTAGGAGTGAGCCAACCTTGACTCCAACCAGTGTGATGATATTGGATGTGTTGCTGACAGCTGTCCTTCCCTTTAAAAACACACACCTGTTTTGGGTTTACTGGTCTCAAGAAGCACTGTCTGATGTGAACCATGCCTCGCAGAAAAGAGCTCTCAGAAGACCTACGATCAAGAATTGTTGACTTGCATGAAGCTGGAAAGGGTTACAAAAGTATCTCCAAAAGCCTTGATGTTCATGTGTCCAGGGTAAGACAGACTGTCTACAAATGGAGAAAGTTTAGCACTGTTGCTACTCTCCCAAGGCGTGGTCGTCCTGTAAAAATGACTGCAAGAGCACAGCGCATAATGCTTAATGAGGTAAAGAAGAATCCTAGTGTCAGCTAAAGACCTACAGAAATCTCTGGCACATGCTAACATTTTTGTTGTCACATCTACAATAAGGAAAACATTAAACAAGAATGGAGTACATGGGAGGACACCATGGAGGAAGCCATTGCTGTCCAAAAAAAATATTGCAGCACGTTTGAAGTTTGCAAAAGAGCACCTGGATGTTCCACAGCACTACTGGCAAAATATACTGTGGACAGATGAAACCAAAATTGAGTTGTTTGGGAAAAACACACAACACTATGTGTGGAGAAAAAAAGGCCCAGCACACCAACATCAAAACCTCATCCCCACTGTAAAACATGGCGGAGGGAGCATCATGGTTTGGGGCTGCTTTGCTGCCTCAGGGCCTGGATGGATTGTTGTCATTGATGGGAAAATGAATTTCAGAGTTTATCAGGAAAACGTACGACCATCTGTCCGCCAACTGAAGCTCCGCAGAGGATGGGTGATGCAACAGGACAATGACCCAAAGCATACAAGTAATTCAACAAAACAATGGCTTCAACAGAACAGAATACGCCTTCTGGAGTGGCCCAGTCAGAGTCCTGACCTCAACCCGATTGAAATGCTGTGGCATGACCTTAAGAGAGCGATTCACACCAGACATCCCAAGAATACTGCTACACTGAAACAGTTTTGTGAAGAGGAGTGGTCCAAAATTACTCCAGATCGTTGTGGAGGTCTGATCTGCAACTACAGGAAACGTTTGGTTGAGGTTATTGCTGCCAAAGGAGGGTCAACCAGTTATTAAGTCCAAAGGTTCACATACTTTTTCCACCCTGCACTGTGAATGTTTCCATCTTATGTTCAATTAAAACATGACAACAGCTAATGTTTGTGTATTATTATTTTAAGCAGACTGTGTTTTTCTATTGTTGTGACTTACATGACGTTTAGAGCGCATTTTATGGCCAATTCATGCAAAACTCCACGTAATCCCAAAGGGTTCATACTTTTTCTTGCAACTGTATAATCTCTGAGAAATCTATAATCAGAGAACCTCTATATATTTCTAATTGGTACATCAGCTCTTACAGAATATGTATTGATGCTCAAAAATCTGTCATTACATAGCTAATTTAATCCTTTCTAGTTCAACATCCCCTTCATTGATGATTTTCAAATACTGCTATAAACAAAGGCTGCTCCAACAACCCAAAATTGGAAGACATGCTATTCTTGCTAATTTAACACACTTCATTTCCTTTACATTTTAACTTCTGGAGCGATGCAAAACCATGTAAGTTAGCTATACCTTTGATTTTTCTCTAGCAAAACATGCCTAAAGTCCTGTACACCAGAAATATGTTTTAAGTCCTTGTTCTTACGTGGAAAAGTTTAACTCCTCACTTTTCACTCCACATAGAAATCAGGATAAATTACAAAAATAATAAAAGCTAAAACCACAACACAATGTGCAAAGGTTAGACCTCCCACCCCTCCCAACAAAAGTCTTATAAGAGATCACCCAGAACGTTCACTTTTCTCATTAAATTCTCCTTGTCCCTTCCCAAATGTTGCCAATTTAACCAAGGTAAAATAACAAACCCACAAGCAACATCTCTAAGTCATTCTTATAAAAGAATGTAAAATTAAAGCAAAAGCAGCCAAATAATAGACTCTGGACCATATTTTTTGCCTCTTCCTCTGATGCCAGCTCTCAAATAAGGAAAAGATTTTTTTTTTCAATTTTTACTGAAGGAAAAAAAAGCCCCTGAAAAGGACAATCCTTAGGCCTGAAGGCAACAAAATATTGTTCATATGATAAACAAAAAGCACTTTTCCATAGGGAAAGATTTGATCCTCTAGGTAGGACAGTAATATTTGAAGGCTCTGAGCAAAGCTTAGCTTCCCAATCTTCTGGAGGGCTATAGGAGCAATCTTTTTCTCCCCCTCAATGCAGCCATCTCCCCCATTTATATGTTGAGGACAGAAAGATAAGAATTAGGGTGGTCTTGCTTTACATCTCCATTGATTCCCACCCTTAATTTGGGGAAAGCTCATCTTAAATTCAAGTACTTGGCTTCTGAATTTTGACAGCATGTCTCAGAATGGCAGGGGCTCACACTGGACGTTGAGTAGGTACGTGAAGCTGAAGGGCTGCTCATTTCGTACCAGAGCAAACAAAAAGTTGCTCTCTAAAAGAAGCGGAAGAATGTTCATGAATATGGATTCATGTGCCATAATTCCATGGTTGGGAAAACGAGCGCTGAGGGAATGAAAGCCGTTTTATGATGAAAGAAAAGCTAAAAAAAAAAAAATTAACACTTAGCTCTTTTTGGACTCCCCACTACTTGCTTTTCCCCACAAGATACTGAAACAGAATGTGGAATGTTCAACATATTTAATAGCTTTACAGCAGGACTAGGGAAAGAGGATAGGTACAAGGGAGAAATCCAGGCCCTTCCTCTTCACCCCTTTTTCTTAATTAAACACCAGTGGGGGGGGGAAAGGTAAGTTGGGAAAAATAGTAAATGATATTTGAAAAAACCACTCTCACTGTCTTGATATAACATGCAGTCTATGTAACATTACATACACACAGAGTCTGATTACTTTGGGCCTTGTACATAGCATCGTCCATAGGCATTCTACATAATTCAAAATTGTACAAAATAAAAAATAAGCATAAAATCCAAGGATTATTTTCACAACATTAGTATTGCAGAATAAAAGCATTAAACCAGCAGGAGGCAAGGAATCTGTAAACACCCTCTGCAGAACTTTGCAGGAAGATGATCTTGGCCTGTAAAGGATACAGGAAGCAGTCATACAATCAAAGAGTTCCAATTTCTTGTAAGGGGACTGTGGCCCTGCCCTCCATAGAAGCTGTACAGTTTCTCCCCAAACAAGCAAATGAGTAGCATCTTATAAAAATCATGTGACACTGAAAACACTTTTAAACAGGAAAACAAAAGGGCTATCAATAAAAACATAAACCTTCTCCAACCCTCCCTTTCATAGCCAGGAAATAATCAGGGTTCATTTATGTTCTGCCATAGAATCATCATCCAATAAAATTTTGTGGTTTCGGTCTTGCAAAGGGACAGAGTTAAGAATTCCCATTACCGACTTTTCAACAACAGAGCTCCAGGAGTAACACCAGTCTTTTCTACAACCAAAAACAAGTGTAACGTTTCCCAGAACAGCAGAGAAATGACATGTGAAGGATTGTTAAGGCAACCTGTTTCTGAAAAAGGAAAATAAAGATTGTTGGGTGGGTGGGTGGGTGGGTGGGAAAGTGTTCTTCAGAAATTGATGAAACCATAAAAAGCACAGTACCAGACAATAACTGCATCGGTAATGACAAAAAAAAGCAGAATATGAAAAATTGGGAGAGGAACTTTGACTAAGCCGTGTTGTTATGATGCTTTCCTAATCAGTTTTCCATTCTAAAGAAATTGTTTGCAACACAGCTCATAGCCTGCATGCACAACATTCAATATGTTTAAACGGACAAATGTTAACTTTAGTTTTTCAGAACTGAGCCACGTAGTCCACTAAATTTGTCCAGAATAATTTGCCATAACCCCTGACCTCTTTTGTCCATCCTCTTGGCAGGCTCTGCAAAAGTCAGGAGAAAGCAGAATGCCACTGATGAATGATCTCTGAAGCAGAATCCTACTCCAAAGCTCCAAACAAGTATTAAAGTTGCACTTTCAACTTCTCAGAGCAGAGTCTTCTCTTAGTTGGGTCCCCATGAACAGTGGCAGCCACTTATAACAAGCATATTGATGGAGGCTGCATATCCATCTTCATATGGTAGGTTGTGCCTCAAGACTGTACACCTTAACACCACACACATGATATTACACAGTAATACCTATACGCATACCCATCATGCTTGGCCCTTTGTAGAAATGTACCCCTTGTGCTAATAGGTCAGGCTCTCATAACTCATATTCTCAATTGGTGTTTATGCAAGAAGCTGGCTCCAGTACTCTAACATCTATAAATACATCCAGCTTTCAGCGATATCCTTCTTAGACAAATTAAATCTGGATGCCTTCAAACAAGGCAGTCCCCAGTGATCTTTATTCTATACTATAAGCACTGGAATCTGTTGGGGGTGGGTGCCAGTAAAGGCAAACTGATGGTCACAGAATGCAATTGAACTCCCACCCTTCTGTACCTTGCAATACTGACATCATTAAAAAGGAGGAGGCAGCTTTGATCATCTTTGTTTTTTTGCACACCAGTGACAATAAACATTATCACAGTGGGGTCTCAAGCTTTGAATTAGCAATCTTTGAAGGGACCAGGATCTCATTAGCAGCCCTACTAATGGGAGCTACAACAGTTGATGCTAAGTTAATGACTTTTGGTAGCACCTGAGGTTTATTAATGGCACAAACAAGCAACAGAGGAAGCCACAGAAGCTATACCAACATAATCTGCATAATTCAGAAAATGGTTTGTAAAATTTATGGCCAGCCTGTGAGAAAGGAAGGCTGACTACTACAATCGGTGTTCGAAGTACATGAATACTGAAACATTATATTGAGCAATATACCCAGCAAATCAACTAAGAATAAGAAGTATGAAATGTTTACAATGCCTTAAAAAGAAATAATCATATTCTATGTGTTTGGGGGGGAATATGTATTATGTTAATCAGCAGTGAGGAATTGGGCTGGGATTGTGGCATATAGGTAAACTTAACTTCTCACAATACACCACAGAGCTAATACAAACCCCTTCGGGTTCTTCTCATAATCCCCCCAATTCAGCTGCTATCCGCATAAAAACAGCAGCTAAGCAAAAGCAAGCTTCATAAGGACTATGGTCAAGAGTATAGAAAAGAGTTCACACCTTCCCACCTCACTTCACGTCTGAATCTGATTGCTCCATGATTCTGGATAACAAAAATAAACATATTCCGTATATCCTCTGGCTTGTTGCTAAAATGCCTACATTATAGCAGATTTCCATTCCCATGTTAGAAAATCACCCACATATTTACTGATGGGAGAAAAAATAGTGTACGCTTTTGTCAGTTTCTAAATCTGCATTCAAACAAAACCAACAGCCCTCGGAAATCTTTGGGCAATATTTGTCCGCTTCCACAGGTCCCGAATGGTACGTATCCAAATCTGAAATAGAACAAATGGCCAATCTCACTAGTACACACTTATTCTGATTTGGACAGGCTATAGTCAACTGAAGCAGGCTAATCAATTCAGACAAAGCCTTTCTCTATAAAATACTTATCTCCCTTTCTAACTCCCAAATTATAAAACACGAGGTAATGGTAATTTTAGAAGACTGCCGTCAGCCTTTGCAACAAGAAGGGCTAAAGCCTGACTGAAGGCAGTTTTTGAACACTATCAGGAGGGCAGGTTTAAACCATTTCATAAATATTTTGCATACTGAGGGCTGAATAAGGCTGCTATATAATTATATGAAGGACAAGAGGCCATATTTAAAATGTCAAGCTTTATCGTCCTTCATGATCTTTAGTCCAACTTTTTAAAAATAATTGAATGATATAAAAGAGGCCCAGTTTATGACTTGGAAGTCTCAATATATTGGGAGATTATCTCTGATGTTATGTCCTCCTGTAAGAAGAAATGAAACAGCTCCTTAAAAGCCTAGATCAAGCTATGTGTGTGAAACGATTGCAGAATTGCTGTATTAGAGATGCAAGGAACCAAGCTGAGACCCAGTTGGAGTGTGATCTCAGAATGTTTGCCAATACAATATCACACATCCATCAGTAATATGTGCAGAATAAGGAGGGGGACAGAGATGGCAGATAGCCTAACAAAGCCTTCAGAGCTAACATCCAAGATGCCCCAATACCAGGCACGGTATTCCTGAGGGAAAAAAAATTCCATATTTTGATTGAATGGGTCTCAATTTGAGTAATGGATCCCTTTACTGGCAAGTTCATTACATCTCTGTATCTACACGTTGATCAGTCAGCTCATTAATATTGGTCATTGGTCGCTGCTGGCAAATGGAAGAGCCATTCTTCAAAACAATTCAAATCACCATTTTATAAAAAGGAGGAAAGGGGGGTGGTTTTGATACAATGATCCTTCAGGTGCCCAGGTTCCCTCCAAGCTGCCAAAAGGACCTGGGCAGCCCAACAATCTCTTTGTTCTGTATCTTGCCGTAGTGGTCTTCATTCTGAATAGTGCATGATGGACTCTACGTAGTTTCCGGGGAAGAGTCCAGTTACTCCATTCATCACACCTTCATACCACCCATCATCATTTTTCTTAATGACGTAGATGATGGCACCTTCCTGAAAGGAAAGTTCATCTTCCTTGTCTTTAGTGTAATCATAAATTGCCACAACTAGGAACAAGAAGAAAAACAAAATTAGCATTTCAAATAAACAGTTGGACCACAAGGCAATTACAGCTTTCACTTGTATCAAAAAGTAGGCATTTTCTTTATTGGCTAGTCATGCGAAAGTTCCTTCCCATTTACAGAAATAGTTGTTAACACAAAATTATAAAACATGTAGACAGGTTGACTGTAAAATGATGGAATACTAAATTAGAAAAAAAACTAAAAGATAACACACACTAAATAACTGATTCCTCAAAAGCGTCCACTGATGGGGCAACGAGCTTTCTTTGCTAATAGAAGTGGGAGTTCAGTCCGTACATCTTTCTTTTAACAGTGATTTTCCAGGGTATGTGGTGCAGGACTACTAACAATGCTTTGGTGGCTTAATGGAATGCTATTCATGCCTCATGTGGCTGAAAATGAAATGAAAAGCACAAAAATGATTTAGTGGAGAACTTTTCAAAAACCTCTTTGCCTTGTGCCCAAACACCAAGTTCTAGTCCCATCTTAGACACAATTTCAGTTTGGGTAATCTTGGGCCACTCACTCTCTTTCAGGTCTAATAATGAGGCAATGGCACACCACTCCTGAAATCTTGCCAAGAAAACTACACAGAGTTGTCCAATCAGTAGCCAGGAGTCAACACTGAGTCAAAGCAACCCCCTCCCCTTAAAAAACCCAAGATACTATACAGATAGAACTATGACCATTCGTTCAGCGATTGTTCAAAGTTATGACAGTACTGAATGACAGTGGTTATGACTCATCATCAATGTTCTGGCTAAACCAACACCCACAGTCAGTCGATCACATAACCAGTTGCCAAGTACCCTGTGTTCATATAATCGCCATCTGTGTTCTTCCCTGCTAGCTTTTCCAGAAAGTCAAAGGGGAAGTCAGCAGGGAATGTCACAAATTACTGGGTTAAGCCCCCTTCACCTGCGCACCAGCCCCCAGCCCTTTTCCAATAATGCCACTTGCACTTCCATGCATACCCTCTTGGATCTGCGTGTCGTGCATGCCCTCGGGCATCCTTCTCACACCTCACTCTCGTACAACCTCATGCATCTGATTCATTCCAACTCTCAGGCAGCCCATCACACCCTCACTGACCTGTGCAAAGCCTCTCATGCACTCTTCACATTTTCCCTGACCAGTACCTCTTGCAGACCCCCTCCCTGCACCCCCACATACCTCCTTGCTCTCTGCTCCCACCCACCCCCAGCAGCAGGAACTTACCTGCCTGCCAGCCTAGGACTTGCAACTTCCTGTCAGCTTCTCCACTAGGTTTGGTGTAAGAAACCAGCAAGAAGTTGCCTCACCTAACAACTGTGTACTTCAGTTAACAATGGCAATCAGGATTCTACAGACTGCATCACTAAGAGATTCAGTCATGCTGTATTACTGCATTGCTCGGTGATGGAAATTCTGATAGTAATTGCTGATGTAAGTCAAAAACTTGCACATGACACACAGGTGATATGGAATACAATCACAGTTATTAGTAACTGATATAGGGAAACATTTTTAAAAACTGAGTGCATAAAATTAAAAGTCTGAACTACATTCATATCTGGACAGGTATGTGGCTCCTTTCTTGGGGAAAGGAGCCACTAACATTTTGTTTAAAAGGAGTTGGAGACGGCTAATAACAATTTTATTTCACAATCACATTGTAAGTCACAGTTTGGGACACCACATAAGAGCGCAAAATATTCTTCTAGTGCTATTACTTGGCAAAATGGAAAACACCTGTGACTCTCAACCTCTCAGGATAAAAAGTGTGATACAATGTATTGCACTGAATTCTAACCCAAGGAGGGAGACAGACTTCCACGCTTCCTACAACTCCAACACACTAACCTTTCTCCAAATAGGTCCTTGGTGCCCATGGTGGATCCTCTTCAGCATAAGGATCGCTGTATTCCACCACAGCTGCTTCTTCTTCTTCATAATCCTCTGGAGGAGGGGGTGGCGGTGGAGACTCATCAAAAACAGCTTCGTCTACTGGGGGTGGAGGGGGAGGTGTGTCTGAAACTAAAAAATAAAAAATAAAAAACATATTCAAGTTTCCAGACTTAAAAGTTTACATAAATAGCAATATAATAAATAACAGGACATATTTGTCCAGTTTATTTTACATGTGAAACCCAAAGTGGAAATATAGACATGTCTAGTAAATAATGTTTCTATTATACTTCAAAAGCTCCTTCATCGTTCAAAACTTTCATTGATAATGAGCAAAACCACAGATACTGTACACAAACTTGTGGATAATAAAACTACAGGTAAAGAAGGCTACCGATATGCATAGCATTTATATAGGTTGTTTTATAGACTCCTTTGCTTCCCTTCTCCTAATGTAATATGTTTAATGGGGATAATCAAATAATTTTGGTATCCATCAGATATTATGTATTAAATACCACCCAGCACTGTAGGGAAAGGAGCGGCAGAACCTGGGGGTGGAGTTAAAAGAGGGTTCTCTACATAGCCACAAGTGAACTAAGTCCAACCTCTCCCCTCCCAATTCAGTTGACCCGTATCTAACTCCAAGCATGTGCTAATCATTAGTTGAGAAGATTCCTGTGCACAAATAGGCTTTTTAGCAATAAATCAGTTTAACTGGTCCTCCAGGTGTGGACCTGGTCTTTTGCACCTGACAAGCAATATCTGAAAGCTAGAAGGTGGCTTGCTCTAACACAGGCCAGGGAAGAAAAGCAATTACCCTATTTTCAGAAGTAAAATTTTTTAGAATAACACATCCTGTGTCTTAGCTGCTGCCTGAAATTTGGACAGAATTTACTGGATAAATCTGATCAACACACCTAAACCTGGAATCTCTAGCAGATCAGGAGTGAATAGAGTGATGTAGCTATACAAAATTGCCTGTTACCCGAAAATCAGTCAAGCTAGTGTATACAGGTAATTTAAGATAAGAAACAAAAATTGAAAAATCTTTACTTAAGTCACACATCAATAAAAAGGCAAGCTTACTGTTTTCCTGAACTCTGGCCACAAATCCCATTAATGGTAACTGAGGAGTTACCTGTAGGATGGAGGGAGGTGGTGGTGCAAGAGACACTGCAGTGAAGAAGTACAAATAAATAGCCTCTAATCAGAAATATAGTATAGAAACATGAAATAACTGGATAGACAATGTGGCATCTTACAAAATGCCGCCATGTCCGAGTAGGTGGCAATATAAATTTTCTAAATAAATAAATAAAATGCAAGGGAGTGACTAGATAATTAAAAACTAGGTAATATTAATTGTACAAAACTTTGAAAAATTTTTAAAGTAAATTTTTTCCCCTTACAATTCTGGGAAGCATCTAGAGCAGGGGTGTCAAACTCAATTTCATTGAGGGCCGTATCAGCATTGCAGTTGCCCTCAGGGGGCCGGGTGGGTATGGCCAGGGTGGGCGTGGCCTACTGGGTGGGTGTGGCTAGAGTGCGTATAGCCTACTGGGTGGGCATGGCCAACTTTACATCATTCCCATCAAGGGTGCCTATGGGGGCCTGGGCAGGAGTGGGACAGATCTGAGGGTCTCTGGCAGAAGGCGGGTCTCTGGGCCAGGGCCAAGGCAGTGGGGGCTGTTCCCTCACTGTTTCCACAATGGCTTTGCAGGCCACATGAAACCACTTCGCGGGCCGGATCCGGCCCCTGGGCCTTGTTTTTGACATGTCTGATCTAGAGTATCTATGGAATAATATACCTGAAACAGCCCTATTCAAATCATACTTATTTTATTATAGCAAATAAAATGTCCCACAATATTATTGTGACAAATATTGCTACATTATTAATGCTTCCAGGACAAAATGTTTTTTCTTCCATATTTATAAATTCGATATAAATATGGACTCTTGACTCATTTCCACTTAACTTAATCAAAATTAAATTATACATTAGTGGGTACTTTCCATGGTATCTCAACAAAGAAATAACAAATGTCAATAATTCATCTTCCAGCAGCTTATTTTACAAAGTATTCTACCAAATATATTCAATAGTAAGAGTTTTTGCAGAAGAAAGTATCCAAACCTAAGCAACTTACTTCACATTTTTAAAAAATACATGCAAGTTTTGGAGGTGGGGCGTACATGTATCTGAACATAACATGTGTGTATTTGTACATATATACCTTCCTATTCTCGGGCATTATAGAGGCATTATGATAATGCCTTTATGTACGGTGTCAAAAGACACTTAAAGCAAGTGAGCTTTTGGGTCTGATGTTTCCATTACCAATTCCTTGGTGTAACGAACATACTAGAAAATTTAAAGGTAGGACTTAGTTATGTGCTATGATATACAGAAGGTTTTAGCTAACCATATCCAGCTATTTCTGGTTAATACTCTTCTCTTCTACTCTCCTTTAGAACTGGGAATTCTGCATCTTACCTGGATTCTGGCTATAAAATGGTCCTCCGTTGACCTGGCTTTGAAGGCTGTTCTGTGAAGTGATGGATGGAGGGCGCCTATATGGCAAAGAACCCCCTATTGTTGGAGGTGTGTGCCGAGTAGCAGGTCTGTTCATGCTGTAGAACTGAACAGGATGACCTATTTTGACAGGTTAGAAAAAATATAAAACCTTGAACAACGCATTTTTAGATGAAGTAATTCAATTTAGGCATGGCAATTCAAATTAAGTGTTTAAAAGGACATATGCTTCTCTAATGGGGAAAAAAATCCTACATGGATGAAAAGTATATTAAACAAATAAGTACATAACTTGATTATCTGGAAGTCAGCCTTTCAATATAATACATACATAACATGTGTTAATTGTTTAATAACCGGCATATGTGAATGAGTTAATATGAACTAAATATCTACATACTCTACACTTTTAGCCACAGTGCTTCTCAGTGAAAATGTAAAGAATGCAAAAGAATCTCATGTGAGATACTGCGTTGTTAAGTATTTGGTACTGCTCAAGTATGAATGGGCTTCACTAATTACAGAATGTTGAATTCTTCAAGCCTGGCCTCTCCCGTGGTCTTTGCGTGCGTTTGCATGCACAGCTCTTGCACCCACAATCTTTCTATTGACCGGTTTGAGGTCACTTGGCTCAATATTTCAAAGGCAGGACCAAGGTAAAATCAAGGGCAATGGATTGGAACTGGTGGCCTCAGGCTCTGGTGACTCCTGGGGCTTGGAAATAGTCTCTTGGTTGATTTGCCAAAAATATTTTTTTAAAAAATGACAAAATATTGCCAACTGTAAAACTATCGGTGTTCATTCAGCATTACCATTCCAAATCCTGTGAGATATTTAATCTTAAATATTTTCAGCTTGTTTTATATAAATATGTGATCATGAGCAGTTGTTGGAACAGTTAACAGAATAAATATAATGTATTGTAATGCAGAATGAGAGCCAGTTTGGTGTAGTGCACCTGGCTAGAAACTGGGAGACCATGTATTCTAGTCCCACACTGGCACAAAGCCAGCCTGGTGTTCTTGGGCTAGTCACTTTTTCTCAGCCCTAGGAAGGAGGCAATGGCAAATCTCTTCTGAAATGTTGCCAAGAAAACTGCAGGGATTAGCCCAGGCAGTCTCTGAGAATCAGACACTACTGAATGGAAGAAAAACGTATCCAAAATTCTATGCAAATATGATGAGAGTTTCTAGGAGCTATAATTTAAAACACATCAATTTCATACGGCCTAATTGTGCTTTAGCACATGTGGAAGGTTTATTTTCACTTCAGACCTATGTATTTCTTATGAAGGAATGCAATAAGCCAAGCTGATATCAGAAGCTGTACTATATGAGGTTAAGAAATAAAACTGTAGATAAATTGATTAGCACAAGAACTAGACTAGAGCATACCCGAGCTTGATATTCACAGAATTAATCTGGCAAAATGCATCTTGGTTGACTGTAACTTCCATCTTTCTCATTTTGTCCAGAACATCAGGAAAACGAAAGCCACTAGCTCCAAAATGAACCAACTTCAATTTGATATGGTTCTAGGGGAAAAGGCATTTTTCCTCACTCAAGAAGGAAAAAAGAAATAATGGAAATATCCATCTATCTAAACTGCCAGCCTGAAGGGCCGGTTGCATCATACAGAGGCCGCACCCACCCCAGCTGCGGCAATGCAAAAAAAGTCACGGTACATCGCGACACGTCAAGTGACGCGGCATTTGACCCCCGTGATCAAAAAGCTCAAAACATCTGATCAGCTTTAGACAAGAATTGCTACTTTTCAGTTGCCAAGCAGAAACTCACCTGAAGAGGGATTGGAAGAGGCAGCAGGGGGAGTTGGAGAAGTGAAGCCATCAGCAAGGGGCTGAACCCCTGCAGCAGCAGCAGCAACATCTGGGGTAGCAGAGGATGGGGCAGTGGCAGGAGTGAGAGGGGCAGAAGCAGAGGCAGAAGTAGCAGGAAGAGGAGAGGTGCCAGCAGAACTGGCAGGGGCTATGTTGAAAGAGGAGGAAGAGGCAGCATTAAGGAGTAGTTCAGGTTAGCAAGGAGGAGAAAAGCTTTTTGAATCATTGCTGTTAGATTTTGGTCAATTCTTTAAAAATTAGCAAAAGAAAAAAGAAAATGGGCAGAGCAGGAATGTTTACACTGAAGGGTTTCCCATTACATATGCAATCCCATTACATATGCAAAATAAAAAGAGGAGCAGGAATGCATTCTATACCTAAAAACTTCACAAAACTAAACCATGTCCTGTTTTAACTGTTGACATATAGAACAAGAGTGCCGTGTGGTTCTTTATAGCTCTCAGAGAAGGCAAGAACAAAATTTGTTTGTGTGTGGGGGGGTGGGGGGGTTGATGTGTTTTTGCATGTTGGTGTTTTATTGGGCACATTGGACCTACTGCACCTTTTATGGTCCCAGCCAATTTTTCCTATTAACTATTGGACTCCTAATAAAATTCAACAAAAGCCCATCCCAAAATGCAAAATAAAAATTTAAAAGCAGGTATTTGACCCCACCAATTCTAGTAACTTCCCTCTTTAGGTTACAATTATTTTCCTGCTTGAAAAGGAAAGAGGAGGAAAAACAGGGAAACCATGTTGTTTGGAATTCTTTCCAACTTCCAAGAGATAGTACCTGACTTTTTTTTTCTAGGTAATGAAGTAACATGATACATGTATGTTTCTCCTCATAATTACATATTGCATCTATTTGTGTGTCTCTCAGGATCCAATCAGAGTGGACGCATATGAATTGCGTGTGCGCATGAAAAAGGTCTATTTAGAATGACTACATATATGTGGCCTGGTTTTGTATACTGTCAGGCAGACCTAATATACAGTATGTGGGTGGGTAGATGGGCAGCTAGTCAGACAAATAGGCAGGCAGGCAGGCAGATGCATCTCTACATTCATGTCTTTCTGCTCTCACTTCATGTTGCATCTATGTTTATGTGTACTGAACAGCAATAGATAAGGACTTCTTATAGTAGAACAGTCAGCAGCATTGTGTGTGTCCGTGTGTGTGTGTGCGTGTGTGTGTGTGTGTGTTCCGGAATGTATTTTTCTGTAGCCCCCAGTCAAATCCAGCCCATTTGTGTACTTAATTGTTCTACTAGTTCCTCTCCCCATATCAATTTTGCTGTTGCTCTACCCTACTGATGGACATACCTTCGGACAGAGTTGCAAACTCGTTTATATTTTTTCGATGTTCTGTTCGATTGGAATGAAGCAAGAAAAGACTTCAGGTTTGTTTTTTTCTTTCTATCAGGTGAAGGAGCTATGAGAGGAGACCCAATCTTTACTATCAAGTTGCATGCCATTAACAATGGGAAAAGCTGCCGATTATGAGAGGTTGAGGAGTGGAATTTTTCTTTTACTGCCATCACCCCACCCATTAAAATAACACAAAATTAAGGAAAGACCTATTTCATTTACTTAATAAAATTTGATTTACTACAAAATAAAGTACTATAAATGCTATGCATTGTTTTATATTTCAATAAAAATACTTATTTTACTCCACGCATGGAGATAATCTTTATCTTTTGAACATGTAGAATAATATCTCATTAATTCTCTTGTTTTTCCTTTGCAAATATTTTGCAGTTTATCAGTCATTTAAAAAAAAACCTTAAGACCACTGCATTAAGCAGTGTTATTATATTCTGAATTTTAAAATGCAATTAGCTATCCATTCTATTCTGGTAGCTGTTGTGCAACTGATAGGCTGACTCCAGCAATTCAAACAAGAGATTTCTAGCAATAACCTGTTAGAATTCCTAGTTCTATTCTGTTGCTGTAGAGAAGAGAATTCAAATTTAAAACAACTGGGTTATCTATATGAGATAGAATCAGCCTGTACCCTCGTAACTTCGCGTGATACATGTGAATATGAATGAAAGGTTTCGATGTGGCTAATAATTTTTTAAAGATACAAATTAATGTATTGTGTTTAAACATTAAAACTTAGGACTTGATTATTTGTAGACCAGCTGCCGCTGCTGCTGCTATTGTTATTATTGTTGTTATCCATAAGGTCACTTCAGCATGAGCAATTCAAGGCAATACATGCAAATATTTAAAAGTAATCATGAAATATTAAACAGCTTAAAATAAATTAACAGCTTAAAATAACCACTGAATCAGAGAAATACTGTAAAAATTAAAATACATACATGTATTTAAAAGGTAAAGGTTCCCCCGCACATGCGTGCTAGTTGTTTCCAACTCTAGGGGCTGGTGCTCATCTCCGTTTCAAAGCCAAAGAGCCAGCGCTTGTCCGAGGTCGTCTCCGTGGTCATGTAGCCGGCATGACTAGATGCCAAAGGCGCACGGAACGCTGTTATCTTCCCACCATAGTGGCCCCTATTTTCCTACTTGCATTTTTACGTGCTTTCAAACTGCTAGGTTGGCAGAAACTGGGACGAGTAACAGGCGCTCACTCTGTTACGCGGCACTCGGGATCCGACCCGCCAAACTGCCAACCTTCTGATCGACAAGCTCAGTGTCCTAACCCACTGAGCCACCGTAAATACATATATGTATTGTGTGTATTTTAATTATTATGGTATTCCTTGACACAGTGTAGTTACATATATGTAAATACATATAAGATTATAAATCACCCTTGGCTCAGGCCAAATTGGGAGAACCAGGATTTTTAAGTTTTCCTCAGTGACAGAAGGAGCAGAGCCATAAGGACCTCCAGGAGAAATTCATTAAAATACAGGTTTGGGAAATGCTAATACAACAAGACAGACATCTCACAGCCCAACAGTTATATTAGTGATAATCTGATGTAGACTGATAATTGGTGATGTGATTCAAAAAGGATGAAGTAGTAATCAATTATGTAAAATGCCTTTCCCATCTTGCTAAAAATGTTAAATGTAAGTTGAACAGAGTTAGAAAAAGAGCGTAAGTTTCCAGTCAAATAGTGCCAGATGAAATGTACAGTATCCTTAGGTACGAGTGAGAAAGTTTACAACTCTCCACAACTTCTGGAACTAAGCAATATAGATAGTTCTGATCTGGATGGAATAATTTGACAGTATTCAAATTAATACTATGCTCACTACATAATGGAGAATGATATGCCAATATCTTAGCCTGTATGTTCTATATTTATAGTTATATAGATTCTAGCCTTATTGTTATTGTATAAAGCTTACAATATAAAGATTTTAAATTCAAACATATTCACCTGTGGAATTTAATGTATAGATAGTATCTTGCAGGTATTTTATTGTATAAAAATACTTTACAAACACCAAGTACCACACCAATTAATTTTCGGATTACTTTTTCTGTATGTTAGTCACATACCAAAATAGATAAGCTTTCACATATTCAGTAAAGGTAAACTGCACATTTAAAAGGAGTGTAATTTTTTTAACTGGCATGCAAGCTATATAGCTTTTTGCTACAAAAAATCATCTCTCTTAAAAAATAAGTTTGTGTACTAGTAGAAATGTGGGTATGCAGTTCCATATTCAGTCCCACAACTAAGCCAAAACAAATATACCAAAGACCAAAATAAACATAACAAAGTACTGCACTAACCACGATTAGCTAGAAACACATACAGCATAGAAACTATCAAAGTTACAAAGACTCCAAAAGAAAAAATACAGCAGTATTTACAAAAAGCACTTACCCAAAATTTCAGAGAATATTCGAAATATACTAAATGGAAAAATATCAATGATGGAGATTATGGAGGCTATAAAAGGGCAAAAAAATGATAAGACTCCAGGTCCAGATGGATTACCTGCAGAGCTTTATAAATCATTATAAGATGTATTAAGTCCTACTTTGAAATAACTGTGTAATGAAATACTCCTGGAGGCTAAAATACCAAATACATGGACTGAAGCCAACATTACTTTTATACCCAAAGAAGACTCTGACCTAATGCAAATAAAAAACTATAGACCAATATTGCTATTAAATGTAGACTATACAATTTTCACCTCAATAATAGCAGAAAGACTAAAGAAATTTTTGATCGAATTTATACATACAGATCAAAATGGTCTTCTACCTAAGACAGATAAAAAATAATTTAAGAATGATTCTTGATGTGTTAAAGAGTACTATGGAATTCATCCAGGGAAACAGATGGCTTTAATATTCCTTGATGCACAGAAAGTGTTTGACAATGTAAACTGGCAATTCATGTTTCAGCAACTTGCAGAAATGGACTTTGGAGAAAACTTTATAAATGTAATTAAAACAATTTATCGTAAACATTAAAAAAGGCACAAGACAGGAATACCCACTATCTCCATTACTATTTATACTAACAATGGAAATATTGAATAGAAACATCAGACAAGATATAGAAATTAAAGGAGTGGCAGGGTTGAAAATAAACAGAGAAAAGACTAAAGTGCTAACAAGGAATCTAACAGAAAAACAAAAAAAAAATCACCTAACAAAAAAACCCAAATCTTCAAATAGTTAAAAAAGTCAAATATTTAGGAATTTATCTAACAGCAAGATGTGTAACAATAAAAGAAGATAACTATGTAAGACTGCTAAAACAAATAAAATTAGACCTGGAAAAGTGAAAAAACTTACAACTTTCAATACTGGGGAGAATAGCAACAGTGAAAATGAGTATCTTACCAAAAATACTCTTTTTATTTCAAACGATTCCTGTAAGGATGGGAAAAACCTTTTTTGGTGAACTGAATACAACAATACTGAAATTTATCTGGCAAGGAAAAAAAGCTAGAATTAGACTGAAAATGCTACAAGAAGCAAAAGAAAGTGGAGGATTTGGACTGCTGGATTGGATATTATACTACCAAGCAACTATTTTAACATGGCTTAAAGAATGGATAATGCTTAGAGACAAAAGACTATTACACCTAGAGGGGCATGGCCTACAAATTGGTTGGCATGCCTTTCTGTGGTATGGGAAGAATAAAACACATAGATACTTTCAAAACCATTTTATAAGAAATGCACTTCTTTCAGAATGGGAAAAAATAAAAGCAAAAATTTATATTAAGATAACTGGATGGCTTTCAACAATGGAAGCTTTCGCTTACTCAAATTTAATTAATTAAGACAAAGTTGTGACTTATATATTTTGCACAATGAAGGAAAATAACAGACAAGATTTACAAGAACAAGGTATTGATCTATCATGGTGGCCATATCTGTAAATTCAAATGAGATATGAAAAAGATGTTAAAACAATGGGATTCTATAAGGAACAGACAGAATTTGATCAGATACTGTTAAAACAGATGAAAAGTTGATTAAGAAACTCTATAAATGTCTGTTAAACTTAAAGATGGAGAAAGAACAAGTTAAATTAAAGAAACAATGATAATATGGGCAAAGAACTTTGGATATAATATAAAATTAGAAGACTGGCAAAAGTTATGGGAAAGAAATAATAAATTAACCAAAGCAGTGGCATATAAAGAAAATTTATATAAAATGTTTTACAGACGGCATATGACACCAGTGAGATTAGCAAAAATGTTTAAAAATACTTCAAACAAGTATTGGAAATGCAAACAAAGACCAGGTACTTACTATTATATTTGGTGGACATGCCCAAAAGCAAAAAAGATTTTGGGTAAAAATACATTTATGGTTGGAGAAAATGACTAAAAAACAAATAGACTTTAAGCCAGAATTATTTTTGTTAGGAATAATAGGAGCAAATTATGAGAAAGATTGTATATATTTAATTCTACACGTACTAACTGCAGCAATAATTGTATTTGCCCAACATTGGAAAAATGAAAATTTACCAACTGAAGAAGTATTAATTAAGAAAATTTTAGAGTGTGCAGAAATGGACAGATTGACTTTAAAGATAAAAGAAAAAGAAAATTCAGTGTATTTTAGAACATGGAATAATTTCTATCAATGGCTAGAAACAAGAGTTAGAGAGAAAGGAACGTGATATGTAACTTTGAATATATATTAGTAAGAAGAAGACTATCGAGCAATTAATTAACATAATTGTTTATGATAATTAACTATTATCTATTATTTCTTGTTAAACACATGAAGCCAGACATTATGCTGTTTGCTAAATATTGAGAATGTTATTTGGAAAACCCCCAACCCTAATCCTCTTCCTCATCATCATCATTGTTGTTGTTGTTGTTATTTAAATTTATTTGCCATCCATTTCGCCACAAGGAGGCTCTGGGAGACTTACATCATAGAATCACATGGAGTAGTGAAACAAAATAGTTAAGGTTTTAAATAAATCTTAACATTCCAAATTAATGTAAAATACTCACTTCCATTTCAACAATACTAAGATGATATGGTAAATTGTACATATTTTATTACAATTCTAACCCCATGGCTAAATGAGCACATAATCAAAAGAACAGAATAGGAGTAGGAACAAAAGGGACATTACCTGGATACACACTCGGAGGGGATGGAGTAGGGACAGCAATAGGGACGCCCACACTTCCACTCCCACTGTTCTCTCGACTGCTGCTCCTACTGCTGGGATGGCTCCCTCCGCTGCTTCCGCTGCTGCTAAAAGAAATCCAAACCACCAAAGTAACTATGTTCCATTCCCTAACAGGTAAACTGCAGCTACAAAACATTATAGGAGCTTGCTAAGTTTGCCATTTCACAGACCAATAAAAACTTGGTTTGTTTTTAAAATGTCTTGCCAATGCCTGAGTTAAATTAGGGAACATCATCCAGGATCAATAAGTACAGATGAAATGATCAGAAACAGCTTCAAGAGCATTTTCTAAAAATCTTAGTAATATGGAACTTCGGTGGAAAGAAGCTGGTTTCGTCTAAAGTGCGTAATGCTCTTTGAAGTAAAAAAAAGTCTACGTATAAAATAGTTTTCTTTGTAAATGGTCATGAGAGCTCTCTAGTATATTCTAACATTTTTTTTCCTTCTGTACTGCTGGCCTGTTCTGCAGGTTGATTCCACGCTGCAAAAACTATTTTACCAAGGCTATTTTCCTGCTGTTACAATATGTCCTCTAAGGCAGTGTTTTTCAACCACTGTTCCGCGGCACACTAGTGTGCCGCGAGATATTGCCTGGTGTGCCGTGGGAAAAATTGAAAAGTAATTATAAAATACTTTCTTTGTGTTTATTTGATTCCTATTCAAGAGAATTACTTTATATATAGTCAATATAGGCACAGAGTTAAATTTTTTAACATTTTCTAATGGTGGAGTGCCTCGTGATTTTTTTCATGAAACAAGTGTGCCTTTGCCCAAAAAAGGTTGAAAAACACTGCTCTAAGGGTCAACAAAAATAAATAGTATTAGCCACATTTCAAGTCAACTGAACTACACATTTGTTCAAAATTGGCAGCACTTTCACAAGCTTCAAAATTTCACCACTTCACAATTTTGGACATAAACTTCAGTGTTGCGTTATTCTTGTTAGCAGGTACCACTTTTTTAGAAGCTAGGTATCACACCAGTTATAAAGAGAAGGTAGGCAGTAAAAATAAATACATTAAGTACAACAGTATTTGTTACACAATGCGGTAATGTATTGTATATTGCTTTTGAACAAAACAAAACCTGTTCCAAGACAAACAACTTCACACTACACAACACGTAGTATAAGCAGCATGGTTTCTCTCTATCTCCCAATGGATTTCCCAGGAAATCACATGAATTTATGAAGCTCTAAGTGGAGAGGTGGGGTGGAGTGGGGTGGGGTGGTTAAAAGCAGATTGCTATAAACCGAGTTGTCTGTCTTAATTATTGTTAATATTTTGCACAGGAGCAGAGTGAATACCTGTAAGTGCGATTCCTCTGATTCACAGAAGCTGTTCTAACAGGGCTCTGCTGCGAGGGAGCGATATTACGGGTAGGGCTAGGTACATAGTCATTTGGTACCACTGGAGGACGCACTGGCTCCAGTGTGCGATAGGGAGAGTGACGCCTACACAAGAAAAACATGTATGGAAGCAATTTCAGACAATGAAATACAAAGACCTTTTGGGCAAGGCAGTGCAGAAGTCCTGCTAGATTGTTCTGCTCAAAAATGCACAGGGCCGGATCCACTGCACTGCAGGAGTAGCGTATGTGTAGGATTTCCTTAGGCCCAGCTTTCCCAGCTGGCATCTATGTAGATAATTCACAAAGAGATCCATGCATGCCTGCCATAAACTATCCCTCCCTCCCTCTTTCCTCGACATCGTTTATGTACTGGGGCAGAAAGGAGAGATGGGATTAGGTTTTATAAGAGGCATGCACAGAGTTCCTATTCCCCTTGATGGTCTATCATGCTATGTGTAACAGGCATCCCTAAGCAGAAGAAAGGAAGAGAGAATAGGATTCTTTGGAGTTGAAAAAATCCCCACATTATGGTACTGGGCCATGAAATTTTCTACTCATCTACTACAAGGTATTCAGGCTGGTCACTTTTTCCAAATATAGCCAAAAACAGTGTACAGCTATTCAAACTGCAAGCTCTAGCCCAAAGGCTTCCACAGAAAAAATGTATCTTATATTTCCAATAACTATGCAACACCTCTTGGTGATATTATGGATAAGTTTACGCTTGCAAGAAAGATGCCTTCAAACCCCAGATTGCAGCTTTTAAGTACCTTTATGCCAAGAGACAATTGTAAAAGTTAAAAGAAAGTTTTAGCTTTCCCCTTTACATTCTCTCCCTCCACCTTCTGATGTATAGGCAATTATACTTACCCAATAGTTCCTTTCCCTGACATTGGAGGACTGGGTGGTTTCTGGGTGGGTGGTGTGGTACGAGGCAGACCACCCATTTTCATATTCTGCGTGCTAACCTGTGTAAGAGGTAATGGGGAAAAATAACCTCACTGAAACTTAAATAAGAGCCCTTATTTGATCTTGATCTACTACATTAAAGAGACAAGGAAATGTGCAAATTTTAAAAAAAACCAAACTAGTCATACATACGTGTGCACCATTGTTTAAATTATTAAATTGTGGTTGTATATAATGTGATGGTGTAGTTTTGAGACAGAGTTTGCCTTAGGCCATCACATTTACATTTAGATCACTGGCAATGTGGCATAGTAAATCTATATCCATGAAAGTTGTTGAGCTTTCTAGACTCATCTTAGACGTTTGAGAAAATTATCATCCCAAGAATGCAGTACTGTAGTTGTCTACTCCAATGAGATTGAAAAGTAACTGTATCTGAAAGATTTTATTGGCTGTGCCTTAATTATACTGTATGCATGTGAGTTTTTCAACTATGTGTAATCAATTACATGCTCAAAAGCTGGTTTGGAGCTTGATTCTCACTATGCATACTCTTGCTAACAAATACAAATTTACAACTGCATATTGTATGAAAATCCAATATGATTTTACTGCCTCTTTCAGGAACAATTTTCATTTCAGGAATGCCTTGCACGTAATTTTATTAGTTATTCCAAGAAATTCCTGAAGTGTAGCAGCTCTCATAATAAGTTTTATAACAAAATTGGAATGAGAAACATGAATCCAATTATCTTTTCAATCTACTTAATCACGTATTAATCACATTAAGGGGACACAAAGGTTTGCCGGAGTCAACAGCAACAGGAAGTAGTGATAAAGCATAGGCACTACCAATCCAACAGCTTCCCTCTGCCCTTTCCATATAAGGTCCTTTCATCATCATCATCGTAAGAATTCTATTCAGTCCCTCTCCCTTAATATGGCTTGTGATGCAAATCTTGATAAGCCATTTCTCCAAGAATCATTGAGATAGGAGGATTCTTTTTTGGCATGAAGAGCAGAAGAATTTGACCCAAAGAACAGGTACTAAATTTAATTTTTGTTACAATTATTTAAGATTGTTGAAGCCACAACAGAAATAAACTGTGTTATATCACTAACATCATACATTAAAAGGGCAATTAAAATTTCAAGCATGTAGCTTCTGAAGGGACAGTTCATTCTGAGCTTATAGGATAAATAATCCAATATTTAAATTAAAAATATATTGAAATGGGTTTCGTAAGCATTGCATATTGAATATAATTTTAACATTAAATTCACACTGACTTTACTGCACTTTTGGAAGCTTCTAAAAATTTAATTCTTCTAGAAACCATATTATGATGCGCTATGCAGCAAAAGATAAATATTTACATTTATATTTATTATGTTGCTGGGATATTATTAATTTTTGTTCTTAATTATTTTTACCATGAATATTTTAATGTATAATTGTGTTGCAACAATTTACAAATAAAATAAATAGTATACAAGACTGTAAAAAAATAAAATATTATCCTCACTTAACAGTAAATACCAAAAAAAACCAAGTTATAATTAGTGCACTAATTACCTCAATTTTTTGGTTAATTTTACTGATCATATCAGTAAATCAAATTATATAAATGATGCTATAAATTCAAGGTGTAAGGAAGTAAATGTCTCATGTTCAACAGAACATTTTATGAAATAAACGGGATTTTTATCAATCATAAATAAGATAGAAATTGTGATGATTTCTCTGTAGATAAGAAAAAAGCTCACTAAGTGAAGGAATCACTAGAGTGTGAGTCAATCTAGGTTTAAGAATTAGGATTTAACATGGCCGTTGGAAAGTTATTCAACAATATTTCTTTACCATAAAAGCAACACTAATAATGCATTCACAGTGTCTGTAAATTTATGGGACACCCTACAGTTTAAAGCTTCGGGATCTATCTAAAAGTCCAAGAAGCATGGCATTCTGCAGCTACCGTTATAATGGAATGCTATGAAACTAGGTGGTGATGGATGCGGTATCTAATATTTGGATGGCATCAAATTAAACAAGATTGCCAATACTTTAGAATAGTTAACATATGCAGAATATTTGGTAATTTTAGATTTATCTATATACAATATCCAGGGAATCAGTGCCAAATATACGGAAATAGGAATTCGGGATTACCAAATATATTCTAAGATTATTCTAAAAATCTTCCAACAAGTGTAAATGCATACGAGTTGCTTCACTATTCCTCACAACATCAGCAATATAGAGGGAAATTAATAGTGGTTTTGGTGACCTTAGTAAAGACCATATGAGACAGTTATGTCTGTGCCTATAGCTGATGTGCAGCTTTTATAGATTACCTCAGAAGTAAATAAGTCCTCCTTATTCTTATTTTTGGTAGACTGGCTTTCAGATATTTGTTAGATATGTAATACATTAACATTTAACATTGTCAATTGTGAATCTGTATTCACTTTCAGAAAAAATGGCAAAATGCCACAAAGAGGAATGCAAATATTCAATACCTTGCCATCAAAATATTTATCTGCTAAGGCATGAATAAAACAAAAAATTTGAACACAGTGCTCAACTTAACTAATGTTCAAAACAAAGATGTGTTTGGCATAAGTCCAATTTCTTGTCATCAGTTATACTGTCTTTTTTTAAAATCAATTTCCACATTATTAAATCTCCAACTCCTCCAGAGGCAAGGATACAGTAATATCCCTAAGGAGGATCCCACTTTAGACTCACAAGAACTCTGTAAACTACAGTACATTTAAGTGAGCTGAACGTTATAGTTAGCCCAGTACAGAACTTAACTCTGCACATACTATTTAATTACATGATAAAAGTCACTATGTAAACAAGCCAAAGTTGGCAGTACATGCTACTTAGTATGTAAATCCCATCATGTTCAATTCAGCACAACTTTAGGGACTCTACTGTCCCTTCATTTTTCATCTACATCTCTTATGGTCACCCACAAGGGACGAATTACCAGCACTGGGTTGAATTTCATGGGGACTGCTCACATTCTTAAAGCAACAACGGTTACTTATAAAGTATCATCAAAGGGCTCAGGATAATTAGGAGAGTCATTTTGGTACTTATAATATTGTTATATTGACTCCTACTTTATATTCCCCCCCCCCAAAAAAAAAACAAGGGAAGAATTTTTTGTTGTATGACTCTGTCCACTCAATTATCTAATTTGTAGACAATTAGCTCTGTGCATTCAAGGAGTTGATTTCACATGGACTTGAGGCACACATTTTTCTGTTCTATATTACTTAACTGTAAACACATTGGTTATGAATGTAGTTTAATATAAAAATACTCAGAACATAAAAAGTAACCTTAAATCTTACTATATATAATGAAGACAACAAAACACAGCAGAATCTATATAAACGTATATATTTCCAAAGGAACTACAATATACAGATCTGCAACACTAGCCTAATAGTAGGACTGGTGTAGCAGTTCAAAAATTTGTTTAATAATTGGTAGTATAACTTAAAAACATATAAAACAAACATGCCCCAAGTTATATTCGATTTTGCAAAATAAAATAAGTTTGCAAATTCAAACTTGGCTCATGAATGAGATCAAATCACATCATATAAATAATAATATATTATTACACAGGGGGAGAGAAGATCTGTCACAAACTTATATTTTTACATGTAAAATGTGATTGCTGAAGGCCTTGCTAGTTTTCTAGTTCTTTCAGCATCTAGCATATTTTTAAGATTCAAGAAACATATTAAAGATTACTTTCTTCCTATGAGTTTGGCAAGAAACAACATGCTCCCCATATGTAATAGTCTCAAATATAAGAATGAAATCCAGCCCTGATGTTTCTTACCTTAAATCTAAGCAACCACTTAATGCATAAATGAAGCAAATAAAAGAGGTAAGGAAGAAAAGCATTGAAAGGTTAGTTGAAATTTCAGGATATGAAGAAAGAAGGGAAAAAGAAAAGTTAAGCACTTAGCATCAACTAAATAATGTATCAATAGATCATAGAAAGAGTGATTAAAGCAGAAGGTGTTATGAATAAAGGTTTTCAAAATGAATAACGTTTTAAAACATTAACAGAATTTGTTAACAAATTTGTTAACAAATAACAATGATAAATTGAATTCTAAATTATTATTTTGCACATGTAGCATATTCATTAATCTCATACATGCTATAAAATACTGAGAAAAGAAGTTCACCCAATATAGGTTTTAGGGCTGTGAAAATCCTTCAGAAGAAGTGGTTCAATCCATGCTAGAACAAAGCTCTCTTTGGATCATTAAAATAGTGGTATCTTTTTCCAGGCTCACATACCTACTGTGCCAGCTAACTCTATATATACTTGCACAAACCAAGCCACTTCCTGTTGCTTTTTGGCTTGCATGCACACACATTCAGAGACAACTGAGAACAGCTTCTGAAACAGCCACAAGTGTACAAAAGGACACAGCTGTTTTAATAAATCAAAAGCAGATTCTTTATACGTGATTCTATAATTATGTTCTGAAACACCTCGTTTGAAGGAATGCATTCAGCTATAACTGATTTGCTGTTTATCTATTCTTCTATTGCTAAATCTATTAAATATTCTGATGAAGTACATACCCCTTGCCCATGTATATTATAAAGCTACTCTCAAATTAAAATCCTTCACTTGATTAAAAAAACCTAGCAGCTTGTCACACAACAGGGCTTTGCAACACTTCAGATTTGAAGAAAAATAGATGCTTTGGAGCACACAGCATGCTCTCTGAACCAGGGTTCTCAAACAGGTTTCACAAGTAACTTATAAACTGGGCACAGCTTTTGTTTAAGACTTGCTGCTTTGCACAGGTAAAGTAGGGCATTATCAAAACCTGTTCTGACTGTATCATTTTCCGCAAATAATTTTTTATTTCTAAGTACTTTTATTCTGGTTTTTTATTTATAGCATTCGTGTTACAGAATAATTAAATTAATGGCCTGTATGCTCCCTTAAGATTAGGTTTTATTAAGTCATTACCTCCACTATTCATTACCATTATCTTGTAGGTAGGGGCAGTGAACTGCATTTAATCAGTCTATCCACCAGCACAAGAGAAATTGTTGGCAAAGCAGATTTCCTTTTTCTGTGTGAACAATTCACACTCCTTAATGTGCTCCAGAGCATTAATGAATATTCCAGAACAGATTTAGAGTGTACAAGGAAGAACAGGAATGAACTGTTTTGATATTAGATAGAACTCATAATTATTACCAAAGATGATACAACATATCACATATATTTCTGTTATTGTTCTTACAAATTAACCTTGCGTTTCAGATATTCTTTCAGATAGTGCAAACTGACATGCACATATTTGATTATTGTTTGTCTCCGGGATGGCTATATTGAAAGAAAAAAAGAACCAAACATGCTATCCCATAAATCAAAGGTGCTATGTTATTTCTACAATCCAAATGTTGTGTTAACAGCTACAGAAACTCTCGGTATTTGTTTTATAGAACCTGGAGACATGATAACTATAAGAAAAATAATTGTAGTTTATTCTATGCATCATCTTCACAATATGACTGTCCTATGCATGCAATATTTAGGAAATTCACTAATGTTTAAAGTGAGAATTTCATCAAAGGTTATTGTGCACTTTCAGAATAGTTTTATATTATAATCAACACAGTAAATGTTTTCACTGAAGATGGATTTAAATATATTTCAAATTTCACAAGCTTCACCGAAGAATCTGAATCATTACATTCTGGATTGTGAAGTAAACAGTAATATACTTAGTTCAAGAAGAACTTCACAAACAAATGCATTTCTTTGCAAGGCAAATAATTCCCCAGAAAATACCACTTCATATTATTTTGTCATTTCTGCTACTATGCTGGCTGAAAATGCTGCAGGTACTGTAAATTGTTTCTTTTCATATTAACTTTTTCCTTCTTATTGGTATTTTCACATCTTTTAATTACTTCACATATTTTAAGGTTATGTTCCAGAGACGCATGCAATAAATGAACAAACTTTACGCATGCAATTAAATGTGCAGCTACACAGTGCATGCATACAAATTTAATATGTAATTCTATCTGTAATTTAGCAACACTTAAATCATAGGTGTTGTTACAGCCACATACCCAGTAGATCCCAGATATTTTTATGGTTTATCTTACTTTTCTGTTTTAAAAGGATATTCAAAGATTAATTTTGCTTATTATGCAAGTCTGGAATTAACTGAGTCTAGAATCAAGAGAGTAGGCAGCAGACAAATCCATATAACAAATATAAATAAATTGGTCTGACCAAAGGAAAGATTAATATCATGCTTGCAGTAGTATTATAATAAGATTTTAGTTCACAAGCAAACCGAAAAGAAGTATTACGTTGTCAGTCAGTACTGCTTGTACCAAATCAAAATCAAGAGGGCACAAATGAATTTTATTTTTTGCTCATTGAGACACAAAGAACAATACATTACAGGATCAATAATATAAAAGGTAAACAAACCATGCTAGTAATTGGAGTAATTGGAGAATGCAAGGGAGCCTCTCCAGACAAACATTTTTGCATTCTTAAAACATACAGGCAGATTAATACATTTGAATTATTTCATCTCACCACTTACCTTTACCCCATGACCAATATCATCAAGAATTGTATAATCAATAGGTTTCCTGATATAACGAACAGGTCGCTCCAAGTTGGCTGGCGCAATGATTTTGTGAGTTCTTGAAGTGTTCTTGTTCGTAGTCAAGATGCCAATTTCTCTTCTAGCCACTTTTTCCTTGTGTATATCAACTGTCTGCAGGCAGAATGAATATATACATTATAAGGATTTTTTAAAAATCATCATTAAATATCATTAAACAAAACAGCTACAATTGTTACATGTTTTATTTCTTTTGGTATCATAAAACAAATTTAATTTCATACAAAAACTTCTGAGTTATACAGAACAGTCCTTATACTAATGCTATATTATTAATTAAAGATAAAAAACAATTTCTTTTAAAGTACAAATTATAATTGTAGTTTGATAATTAAAAATAATAACTTACATTTTCATAAGATGCATTTTCCCTACCATTAAGATATTCCTTCTAGAAATATGAGCCATTCTATGTGTACATGAATCATTCTATATGATTAATAGTGTTACATCAAGGATTCCTTCTGTACATTGATTACCATGTATTATAAATACCTAGGTCTGCTGCTCTCTCAGATCTTTACAGAAATTTAACATTAGATACAACTGTGCAAAATACTACTTTCACTTACTGTCCCCAATATGGACTTCCTGGAATGAAAGGAATAATTTTATGCTTCCTAATATTGTTTTTATCTAATGTGAGACAGTGTCATGGAAAAAATTATATCTTCAGGTTGTAGAGTTTTTTTCAAGGCTGCAGGTCCGAATGAACTCATTGCCATAACTGAACATTTTGCGAAACTGGCAATTTAGATTAAAAAAATTTAGCAAAACATCCTAAGGAAATAATAAAATAGTATTATTCAGCATTTGTTGCCAATGATAATACATTTCAAGTATGAATTTTACATGGTAAAATTCTGTCTAATGAAGATTTCTTTATTTCTAGAAGTTTTGAAAAAGTGCGTATTTTATTTCCTTCAAGAAAAATAATTATATTTTCCATAAAAACTAAAAGACAGCAGATTGTATCTGCCTACATGAAACAGTGTAATATTCACTGTATTACACTGGGCCTTAAATATAAAGTGACTTCGGAGAAGGGTGGGATATAAATGGAATTAAAATAAATGGAATTAAATAAATTATCTTACTTGTGAAATGTGGTTGATTGAAGATTCCATCCGCCTAAGCTGGGAGGCCTGGATATCCAGCATTTGCAGAACATTATTTGCCAAAGTGTTGATCAGATAGGCTACACTAGCTAAGGACTGGGTTGTGTATGCTTTGGTTTCTTCTAAAGCCCGTTGTTTATCTGGTGACTAAAGAAAAAAATAATCAATCAGAACTGTACATTTTTCATATACATCCTGTGCATCTTTTTAAGCCAGTAAACATATTATAGTCATTTCCCACAATTTCTTTCCTAGGTCAAATTGTTCTTTCATGGTGTTTTATTATATAAATTGCTGGCATTAAAAAAGTTGAGAAAAAAATCAAGGAACTGGCTTAAAGGAAAAACTGCCATACACTGTGTGTGCACAATTATTAGGCAAGTGAGTATTTTGACCATATCATTGTCAAGCATATTTTCCACCTCCAAGCTGTATAAACTTGAAAGCTTAGTGGATATAAGCATATCCTGATGTGTATTTGTGTAATGAGGGAAATGTGGCCTAAGGAGATCAACACCCTATATCAAGGTGTGCATAATTATTAGGCAGCTTCTTTTCCTCAGGCAAAATGGGGCAAAAAAAAGTCTTTCAGAGGGATGCAGCACTCTTGAAATTGATAAGATATCGAGGCATGATTACAGAACCATCAAATGTTTTGTTGCAAATAGTCAACAGAGTTGCAAGAAACATGTTGAGAAAAAAAGACGCACATTAACTGCCAGATTTGAGAAGAATCAAACGTGAAGCTACCAGGAACCCATTATCCTCCAGTGCTGTCATATTCCAGAACTGCAACCTACCTGGAGTGCCCAGACGTACAAGCTGTTCACCATTGAACAAGACACATAAGTTGAAATGGCAAAGACAGCCAAGAAATATCTGATTTTTCAAAGCTTTTTATGGATGAGATGAGAGTGATTCTTGACGCTCCAGATGGATGGGCCTGTGGCTGGATCAGTAACAGGAACAGAGCTCTATTTTGACTCAGATGCCAAAATAGCATGGGCTGGTATTATTAAAGATGAGCTAGTTGGGCCTTTTTGAGTTGGACTCAAAATCAACAAATCAAACCTACTGCCAGCCGTCCTTCCAGTTCATTTTCTAGCGGTTTCTCAAACCATGCCCATATCATCCTAAGAAAATCAGACTATTTTGATATATTTAAGGGTAGTTTTCAATTTGAATAAAAAAAACCCAAAATATCTGAGCATTTTGCTAACAAATATAAGTACAATTTTTCAATTCAGGAGGGGGCATAAATGTGAAATTGAAGGACTATTGATGTGTTGGAATTTTTCCTTCATTGGGGACCAAGTAAGTAGCTTTTATTTTTATGAAATTTTCATAAATTTCACAGATGAAATCAATCATAATAATACGTGTATCAGACTTTTTCTACAAGCTCTGTCCTATATTTTATATAACTGGTGCAAACTATTGAAAAACAAGCAATAATCTTCATCATTAGATTTGCAAATGTATTATAGCTGGGCAATGGAAATACTGTATATTGTAAAAACAATATGACTGAAATAACATTCAACAATGTCAAATCTCATTGATCACTTTTAACACACTCTCAGTATATACTATCTCTAATGTGTTTGTCACAATAAAAATAACCCCAATATAAAATATTTTTAATATAATATTCACCAAAGATGGCAAAATTCCCTTTTTTAAAGAAAGGGCTAGACTCTAAATAAAAATGCTTAGCCCCTTTAAAACTTGTATTAGAATCTAGAAAATGGAAACAATATTTACATCTTTAAACATTATACTATCTAACTTGACAATGATGAAAATTAAGTCTTTCACAAATCACTGGCCATATGCCAGACACAAGCATATCTTTGAAGCAGGAAGTCGGAAAAGGCGGATTTCCTACAAGAGGTTAACTTATAAAGGATAACTCTCTCAAAAAAGCCATAATGTGGTTTTGAGGTGAAAATTTGCCTAGTTCAGATTGTATTAGCAAGGGTTTCTCCTTTTTTATCCATCTTGCCCCCGAAATGTTGCATAATTTATATAAAAATATAATTTTGTTATTTTTAAAATTACATGTTCAACTTATTCTATTTTGTTTACTCTTATTTTTTCTAAAAAGACATCAAAGAACATCTTATAGTCAATTCCATCCACATCATTTGTCAGAGAAGTTATAGAACTTTTCTATACTACACATAATCTTAGCCAAAGAGGCAAAAAGAAAAGTTTAAAACTCTCTAGTAATACACAGGAATTTGTTACTGAGAATTCCTTGATACCCACCAATCTCTTGCATAAACTCACTCACTTTTTTCAAATGGAAAATGAAATATGGCAAAGTGAAATATAATTATATATTACATATAAAAAGTTAAGAGCGTTGTGGCCCAGTCTTTTCTTTGGAAATGTGCATAATTGTCCAAAAAGAGGAGAGGGAACACAAGTTGTCTTTAATTTGACAACTACATCCAGATAAATTCTGACAAAAAATGTTACTGTACAATCAGCAAAGCAAATAAAATTAAGAATTCAGCTTTCCTGCATTGCATACTATCAGCTTAATAGTGCTACGTATATTCAAACTGAGGCACAGCCTAGGCAAACACTGTTATTTAATTATCATTTACCGTATATACTTGAGTATAAGCCGAATTTTTCAGCCCACTTTTTGGGCTGAAAAATTCCACTTCGGCTTATACTCCAGTCAACAAAAAAAACTTACCGAGGACTTGTGCGCGGCCGAGGCTTTGGTGCTTCCGGGATCGCGCGCACCTCTCCCAAGCCACCGCCGTCCGAGACCTGCCGAAGTTTGGGGAGGTTTGGGGAGGTGCGCGCGCACCTCCCCAAACCTCCCCAAACGGCAGGTCTCCGTTCCTCCGCGCCCTGCCTGCCTGCTTCTTTCCGCAGCGGAAAGAAGCAGGCAGGCAGGGCGCGGAGGAACGGAGACCTGCCGAAGTTTGGGGAGGTTTGGGCGCCTCCCCAAACCTCCCCAGGTCTCCGTTCCTCCGCACAGACCTGCCGACGTTTGGGGAGGTTTGGGCGCCTCCCCAAACCTCCCCAAATGTCGCGCAGACCTGCCGACGTTTGGGGAGGCGCCCAAACCTTCCCAAACGTCGGCAGGTCTGCGCGGAGGAACGGAGACCTGGGAAGGTTTGGGGAGGCGCCCAAACCTTCCCAAACGTCGGCAGGTCTGCGCGGAGGAACGGAGACCTGGGAAGGTTTGGGGAGGCGCCCAAACCTCCCCAAACGTCGGCAGGTCTGCGCGGAGGAACGGAGACCTGGGGAGGTTTGGGGAGGTGCCCAAACCTCCCCAAACATCGGCAGGAGGAACGGAGACCTGGGGAGGTTTGGGGAGGCGCCCAAACCTCCCCAAACGTCGGCAGGTCTGCGCGGAGGAACGGAGACCTGGGGAGGTTTGGGGAGGCGCCCAAACCTCCCCAAACGTCGGCAGGTCTGCGCGGAGGAACGGAGACCTGGGGAGATTTGGGGAGGCGCCCAAACCTCCCCAAACGTCGGCAGGTCTGCGCGGAGGAACGGAGACCTGGGGAGGTTTGGGGAGGCGCCCAAACCTCCCCAAACGTCGGCAGGAGGAACGGAGACCTGCCGACGTTTGGGGAGGTTTGGGGAGGCGCCCAAACCTCCCCAAACGTCGGCAGGTCTGTGCGGAGGAACGGAGACCTGGGGAGGTGCCCAAACCTCCCCAAACGTCGGCAGGAGGAACGGAGACCTACCGACGTTTGGGGAGGTTTGGGGAGGCGCCCAAACCTCCCCAAACGTCGGCAGGTCTGCGCGGAGGAACGGAGACCTGGGGAGGTTTGGGGAGGCGCCCAAACCTCCCCAAACGTCGGCAGGAGGAACGGAGACCTGCCGACGTTTGGGGAGGTTTGGGGAGGCGCCCAAACCTCCCCAAACGTCGGCAGGTCTGCGCGGAGGAACGGAGACCTGGGGAGGTTTGGGGAGGTGCCCAAACCTCCCCAAACGTCGGCAGGAGGAACGGAGACCTGGGGACGTTTGGGGAGGCGCCCAAACCTCCCCAAACGTCGGCAGGTCTGCGCGGAGGAACGGAGACCTGGGGAGGTTTGGGGAGGCGCCCAAACCTCCCCAAACGTCGGCAGGTCTGCGCGGAGGAACGGAGACCTGGGGAGGTTTGGGGAGGCGCCCAAACCTCCCCAAACGTCGGCAGGTCTGCGCGGAGGAACGGAGACCTGGGGAGGCGCCCAAACCTCCCCAAACGTCGGCAGGAGGAACGGAGACCTGCCGACGTTTGGGGAGGTTTGGGGAGGCGCCCAAACCTCCCCAAACGTCGGCAGGTCTGTGCGGAGGAACGGAGACCTGGGGAGGTTTGGGGAGGTGCCCAAACCTCCCCAAACGTCGGCAGGAGGAACGGAGACCTGCCGACGTTTGGGGAGGTTTGGGGAGGCGCCCAAACCTCCCCAAACGTCGGCAGGTCTGCGCGGAGGAACGGAGACCTGGGGAGGTTTGGGGAGGTGCCCAAACCTCCCCAAACGTCGGCAGGAGGAACGAAGACCTGCCGACGTTTGGGGAGGTTTGGGGAGGCGCCCAAACCTCCCCAAACGTCGGCAGGTCTGCGCGGAGGAACGGAGACCTGGGGAGGTTTGGGGAGGCGCCCAAACCTCCCCAAACGTCGGCAGGAGGAACGGAGACCTGCCGATGTTTGGGGAGGTTTGGGGAGGCGCCCAAACCTCCCCAAACGTCGGCAGGTCTGCGCGGAGGAACGGAGACCTGCCGACGTTTGGGGAGGTTTGGGGAGGCGCCCAAACCTCCCCAAACGTCGGCAGGTCTGCGCGGAGGAACGGAGACCTGCCGACGTTTGGGGAGGTTTGGGGAGGTGCGCGCGCACCTCCCCAAACTTCGGCAGGTCTCCGGACGGCGGCGGCTTGGGAGAGGTGCGCGCGATCCTGGAAGCACCGAAGCCTCGGCCGCGCGCAAGTCCTCGGTAAGCTCCGGGCGGTCACTTGCTTCGCGTCTCCTGAGGGAAGGGGGGGCGACTGGAGCGGACGTGTTTCCTCGCCTGCTGGGCGCCGCGATTTGCCCGGGGAACGCGCGGGCCCCGAATGGCAGCGTGGAGCGAGGAAGCGGACAGCCAGGGCTTCCCCGAGAGCCGCGGCCACACAGGGTATTCCTGTGTATTCAGGCTTGCAAAATGGCGGATCGAGCCTCTGCTGGCGGCAGAGGCTTGCAGAGCGCGGAGGCTTGCAGAACGGCGGATCGGCTTATACTCGAGTCAACAACTTTTCCCAGTTTTTGGGGGTGAAATTGGGGGTCTCGGCTTATACTCGAGTCGGCTTATACTCAAGTATATACGGTACTGCTCTAAATGCTACTAGAACGGGCTACGCTACAATGATAAAAAAAACTAAGTTTTTGAAAGCACAAATGCACAGGCAATAATACATAACTGAAACTACTGACAATCCGAACTTCCCCCCAAGATGATGTACTGAGCAGTGGAGGGATTTGTTTCTCCTGCCAACTAACAGTTGATTTTGCCATCTAAGCACATTCTTTGGCAGCCAAGTACCTATATCTGAATGGGAGCAGCTAGGAACAACCCTCAGATGACCATGGACCCTCCTGGGAAAAGGAATCTTGAGGATTGCATTTCCCGGTAGGAGCAGTCCGAAAATCAGGTCTCCATCTTTCCGCTGTTCAGCCTTTTTAAGCCCAACCGGGTTTTTTACTGCATAGTTTGAATTTTCTTTTTTATCCTGGTTTTTTTTTCCTTTAAGGCTAATTGACTGGTTGAAGGCTGATTTACTTTAACCCCTTGCTGGATTTTAACGTGAATTCTTTAACGTTTTTTCACGTTCACTGCGCTGTTCCAAATTACTTTAGCTTTCTCCATACGGACGTCGACAGAGATTTCCTGGGTAATGAAAGTGACTTGTTTGGATTTTCATTCGCATTGGATTTTTACTACAGGAATTTTGCATTTTTTTAACTTTTAAAAAGCTCTGGTCTTAATTTTATAATGCTTCATACAAATTTTCTCTTTTTTCTCCATCTTTCTTTATTGTGAGAAATATCATCTCAACTTTCTCTGTGGCTACTTTGTTACAGTATATCTAACTCCCCTCTCTGTGAAATGAATCGTTTATATTTGGTTGTGAATGGGTTATAAAAAAAAATGCAAACAATGTACCAACTTAAAATTGTCTCGGAAGCCTTTCAAAAAAGAACACTACAAGTTCGTATCAAAAACTTTGGAAAAAGGTTTGATAATATAATAAGAGCTGTCAATCAACTTAAAGACGATATCCAAATACGAGCAAGTGTAGCCAAAGCAAACTCGCAACTGGATGCTTTGGAATCTAAATTGCTGTTGGCAGATTTGGAGGAGAAGGAACTTTGGAAACTGCAGGTTTGTTGGAGAAGGCTGAAGAGGATATGGATTTTACATATTTGGAGCTAACAGAATCGATTAGTGATGAACTGGACTTTCCTACGATTCATGGTGACCAAGGAATGGACTTACTATATTAAACTGAAAAACAATTTGGCCTGGACCTTTTGGGGGAAATGGATCAACAACAGAGATTTATGTTTTTGGGGAATTAGACAGAACTGTTGGGAAAGCTAGCAAACAAAATCTTAAGGAAAAGTTTTATTATTAAGAAACAAATGAGGGTGTTTGATCCCAGATGGATCAGGATAATGATAATGGTGATTTACGATAAGCCATTGTAGACTTTTTATGACTTAAATACAATAATAGATTGTTAACAGAGGGCTTTGAAGTTTAACTTTGCTGCTGGTTCACCTTTTAACTACTATGCCTTTATATTTATATAATAAATAGATGACAGGTCAAATTGGTTTGCAAATAAAGGCTGTTGTTGTTGTTAGCTGTGAAGTTGTGTCCGACCCATCGCGACCCCATGGACAATGTTCTTCCAGGCCTTCCTGTCCTCTACCATCTTCTGGAGTCCATTTAAGCTCACGCCTACTGCTTCAGTGACTCCATCCAGCCACCTCATTCTCTGTCGTCCCTTTCTTCTATTGCCCTCGATCTTTCCCAGCATTAGGCTCTTCTCCAGTGAGTCCTTCCTTCTCATTAGGTGGCCAAAGTATTTGAGTTTCAACTTCAGGATCTGGCCTTCTAAACAGCAGTCAGGGTTGATCTCCTCTAGGACTGACCGGTTTCATCGCCTTGCAGTCCAAGTCTTCTCCAGCACCATAGTTCAAAGGCCTCAATTCTTTGGCGCTCAGCCTTTCTTATGGTCCAACTTTCACAGCCATACACTGCAACTGGGAAGACCATAGCCTTGACTATACGCACTTTTGCTGACAGGGTGATGTCCCTGCTTTTTAGTGTGCTGTCTAGATTTGCCATGGCTTTCCTTCCGAGGAGCAAGCATCTTTTAACAAGAGGCTCTTTAGTTCTTCTTCACTTTCTGCCATTAGAGTGGTATTATCTGCATATCTTAGGTTGCTGATATTTCTTCTGGCAATCTAAATTCCAACTTTTGATTCATCTAGCTCTGGCTTTCTCATGATGTGCTCTGCATATAAGTTAAATAGGCAGGGCGACAGTATACAGCCTTGCCGGACTCCTTTTCCAATTTTGAACCAATCAGTGGTTCCATGTCCAGTTCTCACTGTTGCTTCTTGACCCGCATATAGGTTTCTCAAGAGACAAATAAGATGGTCTGGTACTCCCATCTCTTTAAGAACTTGCCACAGTTTGTTGTGATCCACACAATCAAAGGCTTTAGCACAGTCAATGAAGCAGATGTTTTTCTGGAACTCCCTAGTTTCTCCCATGATCCAACGTATATTGGCAATTTGATCTCTAGTTCCTCTGCCTCTTCGAAATCCTGCCTGTACTTCTGGTAGTTCTCGATCCACATACTGCTGGAGTCTAGCTTGTAGGATTTTAAGCATAACTTTACTAGCATGTGAAATGAGTGCAATAGTCCGATAGTTTGAACATTCTTTGGCACTGCCTTTCTTTGGAATTGGAATGTAAACTGATTTTTTCCAATCCTGTGGCCACTGTTGAGTTTTCCAAATTTGCTGGCAAATTGAGCGTAACACTTTTACTGCATTGTTTTTTAAGATTTTGAATAGCTCAGCCGGAATACTGTCACCTCCACTAGCTTTGTTGTTGCTCAGTTTTTCTAAGATTCACTTCACTTCACATTCTAGGATGTCTGGCTCGAGGTCAGTGACCACCTTATCGTGGTTATCAGGGACGTTAAGCTCGTTCTTGTATAGTTGTTCTGTGTAATTTTGCCACCTCTTCTTAATCTGTTAGGTCCCTGCCATTTTGATCCTTTATCATGCCCATTTTTGCATGAAACGTTCCCTTCATCTCTCCAGTTTTCCTGAAGAGATCTCTAGTCCTCCCTATTCTAGTTTTCTTCTATTTCTTTGCACTGTTCATTTAAGAAGGCATTCTTATCTCTTCTAGATATTCTCTGGAATTCTGCATTCAATTGGGCGTATCTTTCTTTTTCTCCCTTGCCTTTCGCTTCCCTCCTTTCTTCAGCTATTTGCAAAGCTTCCTCAGACAGCCGTTTTGCTTTCTTGCATTTCTTTTTCTTTGGGATGGTTTTAGTTGCTACCTCTTGTACAATGTTGCGAACCTCCATCCATAGTTCTTCAGGCACTCTGTCTATCAGATCTAATTCCTTAAATCTATTTGTTACCTCTACTGTATATTCAACAGAGATATGATTTAATTCATACCTGGGTGGCCTAGTGCTTTTCCCTACTTTCTTCATAAGCCTAAACTTTGCAAGGAGAAGCTCATGGTCTGAGCCACAGTCAGCTCCTGGTCTTGTTTTTACTGACTATATAGAGCTTCTCCATCTTTGGCTGCAGAGCACATAGTCAATCAGATTTCTGTCTTGACGTCTGGTGATGTCCATGTGTAGAGCCATCTCTTGAGTTGTTGGAAAAGAGTGTTTGCTATGACCATCGTATTCTCTTGAAAAAATTCTATCAGCCTGTGCCCTGCTTCATTTTGTACTCCAAGGCCAAACTTGCCTGTTATTCTGGTTATCTTTTGGCTTCCTACTTTAGCATTCCAATCCTCCATGATGATAAGGACATCATTTTTTGGTGTTAGTTCTATAAGGTGCTGTAAGGCTTCATAGAACTGGTCAATTTCATCCTCTTCAGCACCGGTGGTTGGGGCATAGACTTGGATTACTGTGATATTGAATGGTTTGCCTTGGATTCGAACTGAGATCATTCTGTCATTTTGGGGATTGTATCCCAGTATTGCTTTTCCTACTCTTTTATTGACTATGAAGGATACTCCATTTTTTCTGAGGGATTCTTGTATACCTGATGATCATCTGAATTAAATTCACCCATTCCTGTCCATTTTAGTTTGCTGATTCCTAAGATGTCGATGTTCAATCTTGTCATCTCTTGTTTGACCATGTCCAGCTTGCCTTGATTCATGGATCTTACATTCCAGGTTCCTATGCAGAAAAAATCTTTACAGCATCAGACTTTCCTTTCACCACCAGATACATCCACAGCTGAACGTCCTTTCAGCTTTGGCCCAGTCGCTTCATTCTTTCTGGCACTACTAGTACTAACCCTCTGCTCTTCCCCAGTACCATACTGGATGCCTTCCGATCTAGGGGCTCATCTTCCAGCGTCATATCATTTTGCCTTTTGGTACTGTCCATAGGATTTTCATGGCAAAGATACTGGAGTGGGTTGCCATTTCCTTCTCCAGCGGATCACGTTTTGTCAGAACTCTCTGCTATGACCTGTCCGTCTTGGGTGGCCCTGCACGGCATAGCTCATAGCTGCATTGAATTACGCAAGCCCCTTCGCCACGACAAGGCAGTAATCCATGAAGGGGGCAAATAAAGATAGAAGTTTATAAATTTTGCGCCTGCTTCTCAAGTGGGGGGGGGAGAAACTAATATTGTTCCAATATATTTATCAGTAGTCAACCAGGAGGGGATTCTATGTGTGCGTTTTGTCTTTGTACCTTTTTTCTTTTCTAATGCTTTGTCTTTGTCTTATTTTTGTAAATTTGGGTGTGTGTGTGTGTGTGTGTTTGTATTTTACCTTAGTTTTCTAAATAAAATAAAAATGTATTCAAGGAAAATACCAACAAACTGTAGAAAACATTAGGTTATTTGAAGTTAATGCAAGTTATGAAATATTTGCAAGTTCTTGTTGGTATTAATTTTTACCAATTTTACTGGTATTAATTTTATGAACAAAAAAAAATAATTATTTAAATGTATTCCAAAAAGAATCAATTTCTAACAATTATTCATATTTTTCTTTTTGTACAACAATCATTTATACAGATAGATGCCAAACTTGATCATGCTGTTTCCAATGAAAAAAGTTTCATGAATATTGAGTTACTTAAAAACAGTGTAACAGCACTCAGAAAATGTTAAGACTGAGTTACACTGATCCTGAAATCTGGATCCACATTAGAAGTAGCACAGTGATGATAAATCTTTTGACTCGGTGTGTCAAAAATTCAGAAAATGCCTGACCTGACTCTGCTGGCATGTCATACTTTCTCTTTCTCTCTCTCCCTCTCTCACACACACAGAGGGAGGGAGGGGTAATACATTATTTAAATTTATTATTTAATACATACATACATACTTATAAATGCAGTCCAGTGAGAGCTGGGCTGCAAAGATTGTGACTGACCTAAGACCGGAGCCAGGGCCAAACTGGGAGCAGCAGTTAGCCCCAGTAACACCCAAAGATCGGGACATGTACATGACCCCACATAATGGCATTAACCAGTATGCATGGAGCTAGTTTCACAGCGGTGGATAACATGAAAGCATGAACTAAATGAACTGGCAATTTCAGGCATCCAAACTACTCTGTGATTACACTGTATATTTCCTGGCTTCCAAACACATAGATATGAACTTAATAGATATTTTTCTAAATGCCTATCCCAAGGCAGCTCTGGGCCGTGTGAGGTCTAGAAACTTCAGAAAATGCCCTTGGGTAACCTTGCAGCTTCTGAAAAGAGTGGGAAAGCACATCTCATTCTCATGTACTTTGGGGAGACTCTAGGTACCTGACGTCTTGCGCAATTTCCAGACTCCAGAGGCCTTGTGTGTCACCAAAATCAATATGGAGTGTCACCTATGACGCATGTGTCATACGTCCATCCCTGAACTAGGGATTGCCTCAATTTAAAATCTATGATCCACACAGGATGTTCATAGCTTTTGTAAGCAGTATTTAAATCATGAGTGAATGCACATTGTAATTTTGAGTAAGTTTCTGTCAATATGCAGAATGTTTATATGCATTCAAAATAATCACATCTATTTTCACCTGGTACAAGCGGTGAGCAATTAGTTTCCTGCAACCTGCTGTCCAATAAAAAAAATATTTACACATTTGTCAAGCATGACAAACTACAGCATAAGTTAAGAGTTTTCTACATGGAAGGAACCTCTATGAAATTTCTAGGGCAACACAATTTCAGGCATTCTGCTCCTCACTTCAGTGAAAAGTATCTTTTCTTTTAATTTTTTTACAATGTAGAATCATTCACGTCAGAAATATACCTTCTGCTTGGGTGCAGAATTTAGACACAATTATTTACATGTAAAATTTGCACCAAATCAAGAAAATTGTTGATTCACTGTTAATGTATTACTGTACTGATTGCTAAAATGCCCTTTCCATTCCAGGACATCGTTGTATCTCTGTCGCTATGGTGCCATTGCCCCTACAGCTTTCCTCCCTGATCCAGTGGTGTTATTTGTTAGTTAATTATGTATGCTTAGCAGTGCATGTGAACAAAAATGGACCAGAACATTTATTCAACAGTTTTTGAGAAAGGCTTCTATGCTTAATAATTAGAGTCCTCTTGCTCCACCTCCAAGCCCAGCAGCAAGAGAGTATTATTCCTTCAATCGTATTCATTTGTGACAATCTGCCATTATTACTTCCCCTGCCCTGAAAACTAACACTACAAATTTTTTTAATTTGAACAGTTCAAAAGACTGGATTGAAAGAATATCCTTCCTATACCTAGCACCGTGACCTTGAACGATAGGCCCACCGTTCACTGACAATCAACCAAAAAGGAAACCTGCAAGCATGCATGACCTCTATGATGTGTTTGTATTATTTCACTGATTCAAGGTGATAGCTAAAACTCATAACCAGTAACCAGTAATAAAAAACCACCCCAGGTACTAAAAATAGCAATTATCTGTTGTGACATTTCCAAGTATTTTTCTGTTAGTATTACGTAATTATGAATATCTACCCCATGTTTATATAGTTTAACTAATATTTTTTGTTATTCTCCCCATATCATCTATGCCTTCAAAAAGAAAAACAGAAAAACCACGTTGTCCATTTATTCCATTTGTTATGCCCTAATAATTCTGCAAGCCAACAGTCTCCATGTCTAAACAGGTCAAGGCAGTTTTCAGGAATGTGCTATAGAGCTTCCAAATACCTGGTCACTTTAGGATTGGGCTGTGACTTTACAACTATCATGGGATTGTCTCAAACTGCTTATTAACCCTTAAGAGTGTAAAATAAACTCCTGTCCTATTGTTTTATGCAGAGTATGGAACTATGAGATCTATAAGAAACAATATTCTAATTTAAATTGCCACTGTTCTCCACAGGGATTGTGGTAAAGTAATTAAACTAATCTTCCAACAGATACTTAATCATAAATGTGGTTAGTATTAAAATTTTGTTCTCTTCAGAACGGTGGAATGTTAAAGCTAGCAAGAAACTAAATGAAAGGAAACAAATTAAACTTATGAAAACCCATATTGTTCTAGGACCAATAAAACACAAATGAAAACATCTTATGGCTTATTTCTCTACCATATTAGCAAATCTTTCCCATGAGATTAATTACTAAAGTAAATTCTTACTGGAATAGTAATAAATACTTTTTGTTCAGTTCTCCGAAGAAAATACCACCTTCAACTTGATGTATTCGAGATTTTTTAACACTTGACTAGAACTTCCAGGAAAAATATATTCTAAGAAGATTCTTTTTGCTAAGAATCACAATAATTCACTATGATTAATTTCAGTTTAAATTATGGAAAGACTCCTAAGTATGGGTCATAAAAAGATCCTTATCACCAATCTCAATACTCTAAAAAAAATGGCCAAGCACATGCTTATGTCAAGGGTTTTAAATATCAATACTAACAACTTGAACTTATACTAGAAATGTTTTAGAAGCCAATGAAGTTTTTGTAAAATTAGTAAGATGATTCTCACAATCTAACCACAAAGCTTTTTGCATTATTATCAACGTATACATCCAGAACATTAAAGAAACCTAGAGCAGCTAATCAAAACTACTCTAGCGTACTTGGGCCTCCTGTAAACTAAGAGTACTTCCAGACTATGTACTTTCTCTTTAATGCAATCCCATGCAGGGTAGAACTGTTTACCCAATTAATGGGGTTGAAATTCAATCTTCCTTGAACTACCATCTTCACGAGATGGCTATAATAATCAGTTCAGTTATGCCACTCAACTCCAAATCTTTTAATAACTTCATCAAGTGGCTTGATACAGATGCTCAGTCATTTGCAGGAATGCAGAAAAGAAGTATTAATAACATCTTGGTTTTTACAGTTGACTAGAACTTACAGTTGACTAGAGAAAATGCATTCTTTAACCAAGACACTACAGTTATAAGATGATTCTTTTTGCTAAGAATCAGAATAAAAAACAAAAATGCAAATGTTAAGACAGCACTCAGAATACCTAAAGTGAACAGATGTACCTAATTAAAAAAACATTTCCAGAATCAAGCTACATAAAAGGGTGGAGCCATACCATCCTCCAAATCTCAGAGCCAATCCAGTACGTTAATAGCATCCAAAGCCAAGCAAAGTATAGATAGTCCTTGACTTACAAGTTTGCTTAGTCACCATTCAGTTACAGTGGCACTGAAAAAAGTGACTTATGACTGTTTTTCATACTTACAACCATTGCAGCATCCCCACAGATGCTTGACAACTGACTTATATTTATGATGGTTGTAGTTTCCTACAAGCAAAGTCAATGGGGAAGCCAGATTCACTTAACAACCATGTTACTAACTTAATAACAGTGATTCACTTAACAAGTCTAGCAAAAGTCATAAAATGGGGCAAAACTCACTTAACAAATTTCTCACTTAGCAACATAAATGTGGGGCTCAATTGTGGTCGTAAGTCGAAGATTACCTGTATCAAGGAAAACCCTCAGACCTACACTTCTTTTGTCCCTGCTCTGGAGCAGGTACATCTGTCAGGAGAACCAAAGGCAATTTCAGAACCAAACCCTGCCCCGAAACATCTGAAATTACTACTGTCCCAAAAAGCTATACCACCAATAGGACAATAATAAACTGCAAAAACATGACTTGGAAAATAATGCCAACTTATGTTAATAAAAGGAAAAAACTCCCTAAATTGTATTACCTCTCAATGGTTATTTTTATCTAGATTCTAAAACATTTAAACTGAAGATTATTTTGATGTTATTTGTGACCCATGTACAAAATATCAGGTATGAGCAAGACCGTAGGATTTATCAATATATACAGCTGAATTTCCATGCAAATACTGTAGCCAACAATCAACATTTGGTGGGGGGCAGGGAAACAGCATTATTTATTTATTTATTTATTATTTGGATTTATATACCGCCCCTCTCCCGAAGGACTCGGGGCGGTGTACAGGGCAATTAAAACACTATATACAACACATAATATACAAAAATTAAAATAAATTAAACCAAGTAGCCCTAAACAATAAAACACATTCTAAAATGTAAAATGTAAAATTTTAAATCTAAAATCCCAGACCAAACTGGACTTCTGGCTAAGATGACAAAATCTCATCTTGTTTCTTCCTCCCTCCCTCTATGAATTGTTATAATCATACTGAAGCCACTTGTTAAAAACTAACTAGCAAACAAAAGCATTTATTAAATTGTTGTCTATTAATTTTGGAATTTTAGAGATAACATATCTTGTCATCATAGGGAAGCAACTTTCCCGTCTGTCTCATCTACTTGTTTCCTTCACAATCAGGAAAAACTCTTTACAGTATCAGTTGGTGATCCCATTTTTAAAGGCCAGAATCTTTGGCTAACTCTGAAGGCATTACACTTTGGGCAAGTAGCCCAACTGATTATCAATCTGGAGATACCCAGGAAGCTATTTTTACATTTGAGGTACTATCCAGAATTGAGCCAAAAGGGGTTACAAAGTTTGAGTACTTGGTTGTACTGCAGTCAATAAATAGGAATCTTTCAAAATAAGCATTAAAGTGTTAAAAAATACAGACAATTGCATTAGTATTATTCAAAAGAGGTGGAAATATAATGCCCCCCAAAAGGATTCCACAGACCATGGTGAAAGACAACAACAACAATAATAAAGTTGGAAGGGACCTTGGAGGTCATCTAATCCAACCCCCTGCTCAGGCAGGAAACCCTATACCATTTCAGACAAATGGCTGTCCAGTCTCTTCTTAAAAACTTCCAATGTTGGAGCATTCACAACTTCTGGAGGTTTTAGCCCCCAGTCCCATGATCAACACTGAAAAACAGTTGTCAATCTATCAAAACAAATTGGTTCAGTTTCAAGGTTCAGTGTCTCTAAACATTCTGTATCTTAAGCTTTCCTTAAGAAGAAGATGAGCTACCTCTAGTGGCTCTCAGAGAGAAATGCTTACTGGGCCTTAATCTGGATTATAGAGAATTTCTAAAAGCTGTTTACAAAGTACAAAGTTTAAACCTTATTGCACCCCAATTCCTATTTGGGGGATTGCTGGGAATATGACAACAAAAAAAAATCATAATGTGTCTACTACAGTTATTTTAAAAACATAAAGAAATCAATCACATTTGTAACATCAGAATAAGGTTAGAAATAAAGACCTTTTTCCTCCAAATTGCAGTTTATTTATCACTGAATAGTGAACTGAGGATTCTATGACATTGCAACTACAATTAATCAACTATTTAAAATGAAGGTCTGAAACCAAAATTATTATTGGAATAGCAACAATCCTTAAAATTAAAAAGAAGGAAGACGATTTCTATTCCTTTTTTACATCCAACTGTAAAAAACAAGATGTTGATTTTGTGTCTGAAGTTTGAGGTTCACTAGATTTTTAACTATGGGAAAGTGGTAAAGTCTATAATCTAGGCAAGTCTCCACAAGAACTCTTGCCAGGAATAATTTTAATACAAACACCTGTGTATGCATATTTAATTTAATTTAATTTAATTTAATTTAAGTGTGTATCAGATCTGATGTTCTCTCCCTGAGGTATATTTTTAAGTACTGCCTTTCCAGACCTCTTAAAATACTTAAGTCAAACTATTGTCTCCTAAATCAGAATGGCCCTAAACCTGGTATGATTCAATTTGCTCCTATCAGCAATTTCATAGGGGAGATATGGGGCATTTTATTCAAATTTAGAATATGCCCATAAAGAGAAAGAACCACTGAAACCATTCATTACATGTGGCACATTATACTGTTTGTTGTATGCCAACACCTGTATCAGCTAATAAAGCAGTATCTAACCAAATCTCCAGTTATTTTGACAAATTTACAGCTAATACTTTCGTATTCACGTGATTCAATTTCTTTAAATGTGGTAGAATTTTGTCACACAACATGTAAAATGGATAGCAATTTGATTCACATGCTTAGTTTCATAGCTAAGTTTGCAGGTGATGTTTTATGAATTGGTCATTGACTGTAATAAAATATATATTTATCTAGACAGAGTTTTTTTACTTTTACATTTATCATTTCTGTCTTTGATAAATGTGAGAGAAATCCATACTATTATCGATTTTTCTACAGTTGGTTTTTTACACTGCTTTGGATCTATTTCACTATGTATTTTTAAATTGGTTCTTTTGATAAACACGAACAAGATTCAAGTTTTTGAAAGTTATACAGTCTTGATTGTGAGATCGCTTGAGTTTTTCCAGCAGAAAATTTGCATTTAACTTGTTTTATTTACAATGTTGTCATTTTTGTACCATGGAATGCCTTTACACCTGATTTTTTTTTAGAAATTGATGATGAAACCAATAATAGGAAACTCATATAGTGCATTAAGAAAAGCATTTGCTTAAAATTAATTGCATGGATCAGAGCCATAGCTCAGTTCTCGGCTGCAGTGGCCTTCCGAAAAGGCCTTTGACTGAGAAATGCAGGCCTGGAGATGCCGCAGAAGAGGTAGGCCAATGAGGCCTGGCTGCAAGGTAAGTGGGTCCAGGATGTGTGGGGCAGCTCCACACCCCCATCCCAGCTTGATTTTTAGGTATGTTTCCTCAAAACTAGGGCTTATTTTGGGGGTAGGGTTTACTTTCGGGGAAACACGGTAACATTAATATGTACTGATATGGGCACACCTAGAAGCTGTTATTTGGCACTTGGGAAAGGTAAGAATTTGACTTCAAGTGTTACAGGAAGCTTAACATATTTCCAGCCCTGTGGTTGGTCAGAAATATTTTAATATTTTGGAGGCAGAAATTAATCTGCAATCCTTGCTCTCATAGGAACTGATCTTTTGAAAGAATCCTTGTTTTTAAAAAATAGTGGGTGAAAAAATAGGCTTTTGATAATGAAAATTAAAGTTACATTAATTAGCTAATTACAGACAATACTTTCAGAAATTTTCAAAGCTTACAAAAAATAAATGATTGAAATCATGAAGATAAAGCATTTAACAATGTTAATGTGTTGGTAAATTATATTCCAAAACTGTGCAATTTGTCTACTTTTGAAGAACTTTGGATTCACTGTTCTTGGACTGTTGTCAAAAAGAAAATCATGCATTCATAGAAAACACATAACAGATATCAAAAACTGGTAAAATGTTATCATTTGTCAAGCCTAAGCCCAAAGACGACAAAGTCAGATCTAATCGAGTTCACCTCTTGATTTGCTTACACTCAATATACAGAATCTTTGCCAGATTAAAGCTATAACCTATTCACCAGAAGGCAGGACAAGAAGCAATGGATGGAAACTAATCAAAGCAAGAAGCAACCTAGAACTAAGAAGGAATTTCCTGACAATCAGAACAATTAATCAGTGGAACAACCTGCCTCCAGAAGTTATGAATGCTCCAACACTGGAAGTTTTTAAGAAGAGACTGGACAGACGTTTGTCTGAAATGGTACAAGGTTTCCTGCCTGAGCAGGGGGTTGGACTAGATGATCTCCAAGGTCCCTTCCAACATTATACAAAACATTTATTCATAAAACATGAAACTCAGTCAACTGAACATTCAAACTGACTGGCACTAATGGTTGACACGGGTTGCTGCCAGCATCCTAGGTATCAACCAGGTATCTCCTTAAAATGTAAGATGTTTTGAGTAGTGCAGTTTTTTGTAGCTTTGCTGGAGTTATTGCAGGAAGCTGCAATTTCTTGATGCGTTTTGCAAGGTTTTTGGACATAGTTCCCAGTGCCCCGATGACAATGGGTATCACTGTTACATGCTTCATCCATAATTGCACAGTTTCGATGGCCAGGTCGCGGTATTTTGTAATTTTTTTCAGTTCTTTTTCTTCGACTCTGGCACCTCCTGGTACAGCGATATCAATCAACTGTACGCTTCGGTTCTCTACAACTGTGATATCTTGTGTGTTGTGTTCCAAATGGCGATCTGTCTGTATTCGGAAGTCCCACAAGATCTTCACCCTCTCATTCTCGACAACTTTTTCCACCCTATGTTCCCATGACTTTTCGGACACAGGCAAGTCGTATTTTTTACACAATGCACAGTGGATTAGTTTAGCAACTTGGTCATGTCTAGCTTTGTAATCAGTTTGCGCAATTTTGGATATCTTTGAACCAGGAGGCAGTTTTATTATGCTCCACTGGGTTTTCCCACAGTTCTTTCCAGAAGGTTTTTTCTTTACAAGGTAGAACAGTGATTTGGATTTTATTTTCATCAAGTGACTGATAGAAGAAGTGCTGGTTTCTTCTGAACTGGATGTTTTCACGATATTGTTTTATTCGTCCTTCATATCTTTCGATTTTCTTTGCTGTTGCTATTACACGCTGTTTTAGGTTTTCCATGATTTCTGTTATTATTTTTTCCTCCAGGTTATATTTTTTGTATAAACTATTTTTCAGCTTTTCGTTCTTTAGTTTTCCTTCTTTCAAGTATTTCAATTTGTTGACATCTCCTCGTGGTTTTTTTGTTTTATTTTCAAGTCGAATTTTCCACTTTGGTGTTCCAGTGGGTTTCTTTTTTGGCATTTTATAACCCAATTCTGCAGATATAATGGTGGCTGTACTGTACATTAGTTGGTTTGTTTCATACAGTGGGGTGGATGGGATGGAAGTTACAATGTTGTTCACAGCATTTAGTAGATCTTTCACTCGTTTGCTATGCACTTCATGGATGGCAGGCAGTCTTTTTCTTTCTGTGTTTTCTTGTGGTGTGGTTTTCAATGTTTTCTTTCAGCATTTTTGCTAGATTACTTAGCTCTACACTTTCAAGTTGTTGCACAGGGGAATCTTCATCCTGTGTGGTGCCTTCTTCCGCTGGTTGGTCAGTTTGTTGGTCAATTTGTTCAGGTATTGGAACAATTTCTTCAACCTGCCTCCAGAAGTTATGAATGCTCCAACACTGGAAGTCTTTAAGAAGAGACTGGACAGACATTTTGTCTGAAATGGTACAAGGTTTCCTGCCTGAGCAGGGAGTTGGACTAGATGATCTCCAAGGTCCCTTCCAACTTTTATTATTATTATTATTATTATTATTATTATTATTATTATTATTATTATTATTATTATTATTATTATTATTATTATTATTATCATCATCATCATCATCATTATTATTGTCTCATTTTGGGTTATGGCAATACAGTGACATAATTAATAGTATTTTATTTGATGAAGCTAATTTTCTTTTTGTTTTATTTATTCTTTTAATACTCTGCTATTTCTACTTTTTTATTTTTACATTTTTTCTTCCTTTTTGTAGTATTTTTTTTAAAAAACAGTAAACTATTCCATTTAAATCAAAGTTAGTTTGCATGTTTTTGAACTCCAAGCTCCATACCCAGTATGCCCAAATAATAGGACTACATAAATTTTAAATAATTATAAAATAAGCCACATAAATTGGATAAATCATTAAGATGGGAAATGTATATCACCGTCATACAAAGGGATACATACATATTACATTCCCACTCATACATATGTGTAGGAAAGGGGAGACAATAAAAGAAATTGAAAGATAGGCTGCTGCCAGTTTTTGAGGTTGGCCAGGTCAGGAAACAGACACTGCAAAGACTACTGGAACTCTATTGTTGTAGGGTTTAATAACTGAATCTTTAAAGCCTGAAGAGGTTTCCCACTTGCCCGTTCTTACATCAAAGTGAATTTCTTTCCCAGGACTGAATTAATGTTTACTTAACTGTTCATGCCTTGCTTCTTCAAAATTATCTCCATACCTCTCTAAAGCTGCTGTCAGATAGTAGCATATATCCCAATGGAAGGTAAGCAAATATATATTCCCTGGTACTGTAGACGACATTATTAAATAGTGTGATAATGCTACCAGAGGAAATGCCCACATCTTTATGGCTGACTAATAGCAACACCGAGAGATGAGGATTTGTGGAAATGTCTCTTAAATGTCTTCTATGAAATGTTGACCAAAGTCAGTATAAAAGAGTAAAAGGATACAAATCTGGCAATAGAAATGGCACTATCCTCCATCGCCTGCCGCCTCTTAGCCACAGTGCGGCTCAGCACAGGCGAGTCTGGCACCAGCCGAGGGCAACCCTGCACCCTCAAAGCTCTCTCACCTGACCACTAGTCCAGCCTTCCTATAGCCAGTCTTTTCTGGCCAGCCTCTCCAGCATGCCGCCGCCACGCATTTTCTCTGGCTCTCGCTCCCAGCAGGGATGACCTCCCCCACCCGGGCAACGGAAGCTGGGAGGCTGCGGGACCCTTTGGGAAATGCCTGCCAGACTCGGGCTGAGCTCTCCTTTGGCACACCAGAGCGCCTCCCTGTCCTGCACAAACTTTGTTAACCTCTTGCCGCGGCTAAGCAACAGGATGGCAGAGCCCAGCGAGGTGTGAACCACCTGCTTTCTGTGGAGGGGATTGCAGAAACCCCGGTCGAGTGTTCAGGAGGAAAGGCGGGGCTCCCTCCCTTCTTTCGGTGAGCGCAAAAGACGTCTGGACAGAAGAAGCCTAGCCAGGTTCTGCCACCTGAAACTGGACACCAGCTAGGCATTAGGTTTCCACTTGTCGGTACCCTCACCACCCCCAAGCGTTCTTTTACTAACCTGCTTTCAGCTGCATTCTGTTTCTCCACTTCTCTGCCTTCTCCACGTGTTTGGTTAAAAAAGAAAAAAAAGTTCCATGAGACTTCTCGCAAGATCTCGCGAGAAGTTAGAAAGTCTCATGGAACTTTTTTTGTCCCACAAACACGCGACTGAGAAGTCGCCTCTCAGTCGCGTGTTTGCTGGACAAAAAAAGTTCCATAACACTTTCTAACTTCTTGTGAGATCTCGCAAGAAGTTAGAAAGTCTCATGGAACTTGTTTTTCTTTTTTTACCAAACACGTGGCAAAGGCAGAGAAACGGAGAAATGGAATGCAGCTGAAAGCAGGTTACTAAAAAAACGCTTTTTACTTTTTTATATTTTTTTTAGTGCTGTTCAACCCGTCCTACGCGTACCACCAACCACGTGCTCGCGTACCACTAGTGGTACGCATACCATCGGTTGAAAAGCCCTGCTCTAGCCTACCGAAGAGGAGGAATGGGAGAGAGGGGCATAACAGCAGCCTTCCAGTTCTTGAAAACCTGTCACAAAGAAGAGAGGACTGACTTATTCTCTAAGGCAAGGCTTTTCAACCCGTGGTACGAGTACCACTGGTGGTATGTCGGCAACTGGCAGGTGGTATGCTTACGGCAGGTTGAAAAGCACTGTAAAAAACAGTGTAAAAGTGTAGCCCTGTGGGAGACTCAGCTGGAGCTGTGGTGTTGCCAGGGTTCTGCTGAGCGCCAAGGATCAGTTCGGGGCTCCAGCTGATTGGTGCACAGCTCAGGCTGACTGGCGCTTGCGTCCACCTGCTTCGTCCTGCAAAGCGGAGCTCATCCGGCGCTCTTGCCCAATGTCATGCCAGCAGCCCCGGCAGGATCAGGAAGGCTCCGAAGGCTGTAGCTGCAGTGGGGAGGTGAAAGCAGGATCCAGCCCCATTGGGATCAGGAAGGCTCCGAAGGAGGTAGTTCTAAAATCAATGTGCTGCTGCTAGGGAGGAGAATCAAAATAGGGCAAAACAAGCATAGTCCATCATGATTTTCCTCTGGTTTTCCTGTCCCTTCCTGGGCTATTAAAATCACATTGGCAAGGTCTGTACTGAACACCTGGTTGCAAACTACTCAACCGGATTTTAACCTAGCCCCTTGTGCAATCCTAAACCACATTCTGGATGTAAGAGGATGTAGTAACAGGAGAGAGCTGCAAAATTGATTCTTTATTTATTCTTCTTTGCTAGCAATATCTACGGTCTTTGATGACTTTGCTAGCAACCTGCAGGCTGTGAACTTTCCTTTCCTTCTTGGAGAAAGAATTCAGAAATGCTAGATTTATTTTTCCTGCTAATTACAGTATATTTTGTGGGTTTTTTAAGGAGCTGTGAGAAAAAGATGTGTCTGAAAATTAAAGGATGTATGGATTGAGTTGTGGGACAGGAAAGGGAAGTACATGGACTTATGCATTTTCAGTTGCAGATTATCTTCATTCTTCATAGGCTGGTATTGCAGATTAACTAAGTTTTTCTGGGTTCTGATTTTAAGGTGAGTGTCCTGAGCTACACAGGCCTTTGATCATCTTCTTACATACATAATAATAAAATAAACTAATAACTAAAGGCTCAAAGGGAAGGCAGATTAGAAAGAACAAGACCTTTGGGGGTCTTCAATTCCCTCCCTGTTAAAGAGTTCCTTAATAAGGTTTGCTCTTCCTTCCTAACATCAATAAAGGTGGTTTTTCCAGAAAATATGTGAAGAGCTATAATTAGTGATTTAACTATGTTTTCTTTTTGGCTCTGTTTAATTTATATAATGTATGTTTAATCGAGGAAAGCTAGGAGAGGTAGAAGTGACCAATATGGAGGCTGCACCTTGCCCTCCAGATCTACCTCCCCTGCAGATCTCTGGAGAGGAGGAGGGGGTGGCAGGGGAGCTGTGTGAGGGAAGAATGCCCCAACAAACCAGCATCCTTACCACGCACAAATGGAAACGGGAATTCCCTTTCGAGAAGACCCAGCCTCCCTTGTGCAGGACCTGGGAGTGCTCTCCCCTGCCACCTCCTCTTGCTCTCCACAGATTTGTCAAGGCAAGTTGGACTTTGAGGAAACGGCCTCCTGCAAACTTTCTCCTTCACACTTCCACACACAGCAGCGTCGTCCTCCACTTCCTGCTTTGCCGGGAGGGGACAGGGAAACACCAATGTTGTCTGGCATTGGGAGAAGAACGTCTCTTTTGGAATTCTACGTGCGCACACGCACATACACACACCACACAAAACATCCCAAGCTTGGAGACTTTTATCCACATCTGAGCTAGCAAACTGCCAATCATGCCTGGGCTTGGGGAGAAGACCCTCTCCTTCCTCTGTGGATAAAAGTCCCCAAACTTGGAATACAGTTTGTGCATGCGTGCGCATGGCTGCTAGCAGTTTGGGGAGGCAAGGAGTTTGTGGGGCACCGAGTTGTCCCCACATTGAGTTAGCTGGTGAGATTTGTTCCGTTCCAACCCAGCTGTCTCGAGTCAGCTGTCTCCAATGAGTGCTGATGAGCAGGCCACGGCCACCTGCTAGGCAACTGGCAGTACTTGAATATTGCCATATCCTAACAAGTGGTACAATCTCTGAAAACGCTGAAAAGTCCTGCTCTACGGCACCAGAGTGCAGGATAAGAAGTAATCAGCGTAAGCTTGTTAGAAACAGATCCAGCATAGAAGCAAAGAGAAATTTTCCAACAGAAAGAGAAATTAATCAGTGGACTAGTTTGCCTCCTGGGGTTGTGATTGCTCCATCCCTGGAGATTTAAAAAAATAAACTGAATAACCATTTGACGGGGATAGTATAAGGCAGGGGTCCCCAACCTATGGGCCACGGGATAGGTGGGACAGTGCGCGCACATGTTTACGCGCACTCACCCCCACTTGCGCTAGCACCCGCGGACCTGTTTGCGAATGTGCACGGGCCTAGCAGCAGCGGCTAGCGCCTGCATGCCAACACAAACAGAACCGCTAGGGCCCACAGGGTTTGCACAGCCCATTTGCACATACACATGGGGCTAATGGCGGTGGCGGCTAGCGCCTGCGCACCTACACAAATGGGACCGCTGGTGCCATGCAGGTGTGTGTGACCCATTTGCGCACGCACATGGGGTGCTAGCAGTGGCGGCAGCTAATGCCCGTGTGACTGCACAAAGAGGGCCACTAGCACCGTGTGGGTTGCGTGGCCATTTGCGCATGCTTACTGTGAAAGAGTCCTCCGGAGCTGCGGAGTGGCTGGGGCGAGGCAAAGACCCCAGGCTCACTTCCAGGTCACCCCCCTCCCCCATGAGAAAGGAGGAGGAGGGGGCAGAGACAGGAGAAGCTATAAAAGGAGGCAGTTTGGGCAGGAGAGGAAGAGAGAAAAAAAGAAGCTGCCTTGGGAGGAGGTGGTCAGCTCTACTGCACCGAAGGGAAAGGAGGAAGAGGAGGGTGGGGGGAAAGGAGATCAAGCAGGTCAGCCATGAGCCGATCTACAACTTCTATGGCAGCCACCTGTGCTGGCAGCAACAAACAGGCAAGAAATGCAGCGGGGGAGAGGTCGCCCTCCATGAGGAATGAAGAAAGGCAGCAATGAAGAGGCAGCATCAGCTGGAGGTGAGGCATGGAGGGAAGGAGGTAGATGTAGAGTGGAAGGATTCTTATGTGCTTTTGTGACTTTGAAGTTCTGGGATTTGTGCAACGTGGGCTTTGTATTCTTAAGGAGTATTTGGCAATTTCTATTTGGCTGATGGCTGATGTCTCATGTTAGCTGCCTTAGCCAACAGCCGTAATTACTACATTCTTTTTTCTTCCGTCTAAGTGCCAGCTGCGCTCCTTAACTTTCTTTTCTAGCCAGTAGGTAATTCTTAAAGGGGAATGTGTCTTTTTAAGCTAATTCCCTCAATGAGTTGTCTTTTCTGTCTCTGGAGGCTTTTCCTTGTTTGATGAATATATGGAAGAGGGAAAATATGGGGTGGGGTTCAAATTTTTCCTTCAGGAGAATATAGAAATGAGAAAGAGGGAGGCAGGGGAGGGAAGGAGGGAGGGAAGGAGGGAGAGAAGGAAGTCCCGCCTTAGCACTTGGCCACCAGCAGCCCTACCATTGACTTTGCTTGTCAAAAAGTTGCAAAAGGTGATCACATGACCCTGGGACACTGACCATCATAAATATGAATCAGTTGCCAAGCATCCGAATATAAATCACATGACCCTGGGCATGCTGCAATGGTCATAAGTGTGAAAAATGGTCATAAGTCATTTCAGTGCAACTGCAACTTTGAACAGGGGTTGTTTTTTTTTGTCATCAAGTTTTTGACACCTTGCTAGGTGGTCCTCGAATACTGCCATATCCTAAAAGTGGTACAATCAGTGAAAAGGTGGAAAAGCCCTGGACTAGAAGGCCTCTGAGGTCCCTTCTAGCCCTTTGATGCTATGATTCTAATTAATCTCTTAGATGAATGAAGACTTTTTTACTCTCTGGAAATTTTATTTTTAAAAACAAAAGTACAGCAAGAACCTATTGTCCATAGCAGCATATGAAATAGATGCCTTAAAGAAAGAAAAACAACAATAGATCTTTAAGTAACCATAAGTGAAGTCCATGAAAAGCACCAAAAGAAGCCAGTTTGGGCTTACCCCAACCAAGACAGAACAGCAAGAGGCAGTTCTGCCAAATAGTTCAATCTAATGAATCTATATACAACTCCTTACACAACTCCATACACGGCATTAATAGCAGTGGGAATTTTTTTGCTACATTTTTGAGACTGGCATCATGATGACCACAGGGAAGTTACCTCCTGACTATCCTAAAATAATTAAAACTGTGTTTTAAATCATCTTTCTTTTATCCCCAGGGGGAAAAGGCAGGCTATTCTTCAGTCAGGCAGTAAATATTCAGGCACTAATTTTATGTGGTAAAAATCTGTGTGAAATAGAGTGATTTATTATTCTTTTTAATCAAAAAGAGCAAACTTTCATTTAGCTGCATATGAACTGATAATCTAAATTATAACTCTTCATAAGAAATGAAAGATTAATTCTATGTTACAAACTCATGCTTTTCTGCCAAATATTCTCTATTTAAAGAACCTCTTGGACACATTCACATGGCATAAGCATATATGGCATAAGCATGTAATATCCCTTAGTGTACCAGCTAAATGTTCCTGTTACTTCATACACTAATCAACAGCCACATCAAACCTAAAACATCCTACAGCTTGATTTAGCTTATTTCCTTTATTTGATAACACAAGGGAATCATAAGAACATGGCATGATAAACTTCAAACAAGCCAGTGACAGCCACTGGAGAAGCTTTCCAGAAAGCTGGGAGTAGCTTTAATAGTCCAGAATTGATGAAGCTAGTATCTGCTTCAACTTGAATCCTGATTACATAATATACACAAAAAACCCCTTAGATTTAATAACGGTTTGAACATAGTTTCCACCCTGGAAATTCAGATATTCAACATCCTTAGGATTAAAATACAATTTTCTTGGATAAAATGTGAAGCAATTGGATCAATATTGAACATTTTAAAATCTTCATGTTTAAATACATTTTTCAAAAAATGTAAAAAATAATTGAAAATATGTTTATATGGTATGTTTATAATCTTATGATAATGCAGAAAATTATTTTTATGAACCTCAATTAGCAATTTTCACATATACTTTTTTAATTTGGAGACTACCTATTTATATTAAATATGTATTTGTCCAACAATTAACTGGTTTAGCAGACATCACATACAATGGAAAATTGATGTCTACTCCCCATTAAATTGACAGTTTAGCTATAAAAATGAGGATTTATCCATTAAATCAATGTTTTACTGCAAATTAGGCCATTTATGTTAATTATATAATTATATAATTACACAAATGATGTAAATTGATGCAAATGGTGTAAATTGATAAAGACATGCTGATTTAATGAACACCTCGCATTCCTCCAACCAATACAATAAATTGATTATTTATTGTATAAAGTTTTTTTAGTATACCTGCACCATGCAACAAAGCTGCTTTGAGTAAAAAAAAACACAGAATATAACTCCACCTTTGAGAAAATATAGATATAAATTTAAGACTTTCTTTTCTGCTTAGCAGGTGTCAAAACAAATTAAGGCAACAACCCAGGTTCAGGCTTTTTTAGTTTTGTTCACTTAACAAAAGAACTAACAGGCAGTCCCCACGTTAAGGGGACTTACGGACTACTTTTACTTACAAACAGATTACCATAAAGCCTATTACATTAAAAAACTGAATACAAATACAAATGATTCACAATAATAAACATGCACCATTTTATGACACTCATGAAAACATTGCATGGCTTCAGTAATTTGTTGGCTCAAAAAAGAAGAATGATGTCTACCATTTTAAGTAGGATCACGATATTAAATAAGTATTCTGACTTATCTGCGAATTTGGTTTAAAGACAGACTTAGGAACAGATCTCAATTGTAACCCAGGGTCTGCCTATATTAACAATTTATGACACACTTTTGATTAATATGTAATATATCCCTCATTCACCTAATAAAGCAAGGGTAAAATAATACAGTAATACTACCCATGTTTTCACCCATGATATTATAATATCATTCCACAACACAGCACTTTATTTGTTTATAATAAATAAAAAACCCAATTATCAAAGCTTTCTGGATCGTTCACAACAAACCCACTAAAAAAACCAAATCAAGTTAAAACATATACAGTAAAATCCAAAAGTCATTCACCAAATTAGTAAGGAGCCAATTGCATGTCATAATTTTTCAGATTTTAAATTTAGAAATTTAAATTTAAAATTCAGATTTTAAATTTAGAAATTTAAAGGCTCAGACTGTATATCAATAATTGTATTTACTTCTTCAGTTGTGAGATGAAAAGAAGGAAATCTATAGGTTAAAAATGCAAATTTGTACGTTGAGTATGAACATGCTTGGGCAAAACTAACTGATTGCACTTAGTGACATAAACACCAAAATGTGCCAAAACTAACTTGTACTGTCCTCAGCTGGAAATATTGCATGTGACAGGGGTATAGTTAAGACTGGTAACCTAGTTTATATCCTTTGTATATTATTAAAGCAATGAGTGGCAACAGTTAGTATCTATGTATCCAACAGGTGACAACAATGGCATATGAAAATGGTAAAGATCATGGGAAGGAGGGAGGGAGGGAAGGAAGGAAATGAAGCAAAGAGATGTAGGAAAGTTGTAGTACTGCTAAGTGAACATAGCCTGATCCTGTGGAGTATTTTGATGAATACATACAGGGACAAGCTCATTTTTTGGAAAATTGTGAATATTTTGAATGAAAAAAAATGTTCTTCTCAGTTACCTGTTGAGAGTGAATGGGAAGGATGATTGTTTAATAAGCGTGTGCTTAGAAAAACGTCTGTTCCTTACTAGAGTTAATGAAGGCTGCAAGGCAATGAGTAATTCCAAATGCAGGACAGCCCCCCCCCCTTTTTGTCAACAATATAACTTGGGGGAAAAGTCCATGGGAAAAAGAAAGAAGTGAATGAAAGAAACTAGACTGAAAATAGAATAACTTCATGGAAAGACAGCATGAGCTCTCTTTTAAAAAAATAGAAAATAATCTCCACCGAATAAATGAATAAAAAAGAGCTGCTTGAAAGATATTGAAAATAATGTGCTACAAAGGTGCAGACTTCATTTTTGCTTTTCAGCAGGGAATTTAGAAATAATCTAAAGAAATCTACTCTGCTCCTGTACAAATCTCAAAAACAATTCGGAGGACTTATTTTAACATTATAGCTGACTATCCAAAACTGTTCCTCCTTGACTATTGTCCCTTAAGTTCTACATTTTTCATTGGAATACTTCAGATCCATAATATAACATACTGATAAAGATTCCCTTGGCATGTATTATTTTAGCAAAATCTTTCAAAAATGCAGTCATTCCCAGGTCAAGCTAACAGAATTCATCTTTAAGCATTATGATTAAAATCAAAACCAATAACATTTTTGCAACCACAATGCATGCAGCAATTTAAAGCAATATGGCAAAAATGTTTTATTTTGTTACAGTATCACAAAGAAAAATCTTATGTTCACCTTGGACTATAAACTCATTGTATATAAAGAATAATATTGTGAAGCCATACATGCCCATGACAGACTACTGTAAGTACAAAAGCTTTCCGATTATAGAATTTAATATCCAATTCAGGAAAAACAAACAAATCACAGTGCACATTTTCTTACTGCTTTTTAAAACTCTCAGTCCTTCTCCTGATCTTCAAATATGTATATCTGTATGCATGAAAATAGAAACTTATGAATATGCTTTGCTTCCAAAAACATATTTTACTTATTTACACTGTACACAGAAAAAGGAAAGTTCTAAAACTCCAGAATTTTTCAGTGCTACATACGTTTTAATCTTCAAATCAGAAACATGTTATAAAACAGATATGAAAAGGAAAATATTACATAAGAGAATTACCCATCTTTGTCTATTCTTTAAAACCCAGATGTGTTTAAGTGACTGATAATTTAAATTTCACATTCAAGATTACAGAGTTAACTAAACCAATTTCATAAGTAATAAAAACCTATCTGATAATCAAAAAGAAACTGCAGTTTCATAACTCCCCCATGAAGCAAGATCCTTGCATTCAATTGTTCAACACATCTTCTTTGTCAACAGAAAGCTGTAATTACATCTTAATTTACAAGCCATCTCCCCAGCAAAATCTGACTGTTTTTTTTACATCTTAGAATTGAATAATGATGTTTTAACTGGTCATACTAACTTCTCTGAGAAAAATATTTGAAATACAAAATACTAACTAATCACCAAGCAGAAAGCTACTAAATTATATTACTATATACTATATTAATAATGCTGCACACTAATAATAGGTACTAAGAACATCACTCCCTGTTTGTAAATGAGATAAAATGCAATTAGTCTATCTATCATCTATCTATCTATCTATCTATCTATCTATCTATCTATCTATCTTTCTTATCTATCCATCCACCTTATGTAGCTGCCCATTTCACTAAAAGCAACAGCTAAAATGCATATAAAGTCCTAAGCTAAAAAGATTTCCTTATGATTTCAATTTAAATCTTGAAGCATCATGACAGTCTCTAGCTTTGTTTATCCAGGAGAAAATCAGGGTGGTGTTGTTGTTGTTTTGAAGAATAAGCAGAAATCAGAACAGTAATCAGCTAGCCAGCCACATATTCAGCTCATTACCACGTCTCAATAGGAGCCTTGAAGCTCAGTACAGTTTGACATCACATTCAGAACTGGTGCCAAATCACAATTTTAGCAAATCAGGCAGTCTGATAAACCAGAGCTTTGAATTATGTTATTAATTCATACCTTCTTGTAAGGAACACAATATTAACATTACAGGACAGTCGTTATTAAATGGGGCACCACCGACGGGGAAAAAAGAAATCCTTAATAAAGGTACATGTAATATCTCTTGCGGAGTAGCATTACACGTGGAGTCAGGGATGTATTCTTGTCGCCTGTGAAAAATTTCCTTACCTATTAGTCCAAAATCACCTTTTGCCCTTATTAACTAAAGTGCAGCAAGCAGAAATACAGCACACTATTCCAGTTACAGAATGGGGAACATTTTGTATTTCAACGATCCCAGATAGCTGTGAGTTCCAGGCGTTATCAGCCTGTGCAGAGGACGCATCTTTCCAAAAGGAAATCTTTGGATTAGGGGCACCTCTCTCAAATCTAGACCCAACGGCTTTTTGCGTGGGCATTCAACGAGCAGCCACCTCTTCTCTCCCTCTTTCTCGTTCTCATACTACTCCAAGCTCCTTCTAGGCCTCAAAGGCCAGTTGAGATGCCTTGGATGGAGAGAAGAGAGACATCGATATTCCGTACGGCAAGCATGCAAGCAAGCAAGCAAGCATGCATGTATGCATGCATATGAGCGCGCACTCAGAGCGTTCATCCCTTCTCTTTGTCGCAGCCAGGGGGCAATGGGAAAGACAGCCACCGCACCGTACCTGGATGTAGTTGGTCTCGCAGTATTCGGCCACCCGTTCGAGGTTGGTATAGCTGTCGAAGAGGGCCCGGCGCCCTCCCGGGATCTCCTCCTCCAGCAGCATCTGCAGCTCCGCCATCTTCACATTCTCGCGCGCGCGCCTGCGCGCTCAGCCCCGCCCCTCTGTTCCCTCTTTTCCACCCACCCCCCAAAAAAAACCCCAGGCGTCCGGCCTTTTGTCCACAACGCCTACAGCAGTCTGGTTCGCGTCCTCCGCCGCTAACGCAGCGCTCGCCGACCCCCCACCTGGCCGTGAGGTTTAAGTTCACCCTCTGCCTCCCACCCACTGCCCGCTCCTCCGCTGAGGCGCGGCGCAAGAGACCAAAGGCAGCAGCGGCGGCGGCGGCCACTGCGCATGCGCCAAAGCTTTCCATGAAAATTCTTTTTCGCGCGCCCCCTTTCCCGGCGATTCCCTCCCGCCCACCGCTTTCTGTTCCCACTTCCGGTGTCTGCATCCCGACGGAGGGGGTGGGTGGGGAGAGCTGAAGGTGGGGGCTACCCGGAGAGCAGAAAGAGTGCTGCGTCCACTTGTCTTTCTGGCTTCCGGGAGGAGAAAAGTGCGTGGGGAAAGGTTTGCGAGGGATTGTATTCAGACTGCGTCCGACGAGCCACTAGGGTACCACGATAGTGACGGGAGAGGAGGCGGGAGAAATAGCATGTCTCCAACTGCCTATCTATACATTTGTCCATTCAGATGCAAGGCTTTTTATTCTTAGCACAGTTCTGCATATTACCTGGAGTCGCTTTTTTTCTTTAATAATTTCTTTACTGCGGTGCTTTTTTTGTAAAAGAAAAAGGTGCCAGAACTCACACATGTCATACAACCTGCCTTGCCTACCCTACAAGGTTCCATCCAAAAAAAGGTGCCGGAACTCCGTTCTGAGCGTTCTATGAGGAAAAAAGCCCTGCTTTACTATATTAATTTTTTTAACATAAACCATCTAAATATACCCCTTCATGGATTACTGCCTTGTCGTGGCGAAGGGGCTTGCGTAATTCAATGAAGCTATGAGCTATGCCGTGCAGGGCCACCCAAGACGGACAGGTCATAGCGGAGAGTTCTGACAAAACGTGATCCACTGGAGAAGGAAATGGCAAACCACTCCAGTATCTTTGCCATGAAAACCCTATGGACAGTACCAAAAGGCAAAACGATATGACGCTGGAAGATGAGCCCCTCAGGTCGGAAGGCGTCCAATATGCTACTGGGGAAGAGCAGAGGGCTAGTACTAGTAGCGCCAGAAAGAATGAAGCGACTGGGCCAAAGCCGAAAGGACGCTCAGCTGTGCATGTGTCTGGTGGTGAAAGGAAAGTCCGATGCTGTAAAGATTTTTTCTCCATAGGAACCTGGAATGTAAGATCCATGAATCAAGGAAAGCTGGACGTGGTCAAACAAGAGATGACAAGACTAAACATCGACATCTTAGGTATCAGCGAACTAAAATGGACAGGAATGGGTGAATTTAATTCAGATGACCATCAGGTATACTACTGCGGGCAAGAATCCCTCAGAAGAAATGGAGTAGCCTTCATAGTCAATAAAAGAGTAGGAAAAGCAATACTGGGATACAATCCTCAAAATGACAGAATGATCTCAATTCGAATCCAAGGCAAACCATTCAATATCACAGTAGTCCAAGTCTATGCCCCAACCACCAGTGCTGAAGAGGATGAAATTGACCGGTTCTATGAAGCTCTACAGCACCTTATAGAACTAACACCAAAAAATGATGTCCTTATCATCATGGGGGATTGGAATGCTAAAGTAGGAAGCCAAAAGATAACTGGAATAACAGGCAAGTTTGGCCTTGGAGTACAAAATGAAGCAGGGCACAGGCTGATAGAATTTTGTCAAGAGAATACGATGGTCATAGCAAACACTCTTTTCCAACAACCCAAGAGATGGCTCTACACATGGACATCACCAGACGGTCAACACAGAAATCAGATTGACTATATGCTTTGCAGCCAAAGATGGAGAAGCTCTATACAGTCAGTAAAAACAAGACCAGGAGCTGACTGTGGCTCAGACCATGAGCTTCTTGTTGCAAAGTTTAGGCTTAAATTAAAGAAAGTAGGGAAAAGCACTAGGCCAGTCAGGTATGAATTAAATCATATCCCTGTTCAATATACAGTAGAGGTGACAAATAAATTTAAGGAATTAGATCTGATAGACAGAGTGCCTGAAGAACTATGGACAGAGGTTCGCAACATTGTACAACAGGTAGCAACCAAAATCATCCCAAAGAAAAAGAAATGCAAGAAAGCAAAATGGCTGTCTGAGGAAGCTTTGCAAATAGCTGAGGAAAGGAGGGAAGCGAAAGGCAAGGGAGAAAAAGAAAGATATGCCCAATTAAATGCAGAATTCCAAAGAATAGCTAGAAGAGATAAGAATGCCTTCTTAAATGAACAATGCAAAGAAATAGAAGAAAACAATAGAATAGGGAGGACCAGAGATCTTTTCAAGAAAATTGGAGAGATGAAAGGAACGTTTCATGCAAAAATGGGCATGATAAAGGACCAAAATGGCAGGGACCTAACAGAGGCAGAAGAGATTAAGAAGAGGTGGCAAAATTACACAGAAGAACTATACAAGAATGAGCTTAACGTCCCTGATAATCACAATGAGGTGGTCACTGACCTCGAGCCAGACATCCTAGAATGTGAAGTGGGCCTTAGAAAAGCTGAGCAACAACAAAGCTAGTGGAGGTGACAGTATTCCAGCTGAGCTATTCAAAATCTTAAAAGACGATGCAGTAAAAGTGCTACACTCAATTTGCCAGCAAATTTGGAAAACTCAACAGTGGCCATAGGATTGGAAAAGATCAGTTTACATTCCAATTCCAAAGAAAGGCAGTGCCAAAGAATGTTCAAACTATCGCACCATTGCACTCATTTCACATGCTAGTAAAGTTATGCTTAAAATCCTACAAGCTAGACTCCAGCAGTATGTGGATCGAGAACTACCAGAAGTACAGGCAGGATTTCGAAGAGGCAGAGGAACTAGAGATCAAATTGCTAACATACGCTGGATCATGGAGAAAGCTAGAGAGTTCCAGAAAAACATCTACTTCTGCTTCATTGACTATGCTAAAGCCTTTGATTGTGTGGATAATAACAAACTGTGGCAAGTCCTTAAAGAGATGGGCGTACCAGACCATCTTATTTGTCTCTTGAGAAACCTATATGCGGACCAAGAAGCAACAGTGAGAACTGGACACGGAACCACTGATTGGTTCAAAATTGGGAAAGGAGTCCGGCAAGGCTGTATACTGTCGCCTTGCCTATTTAACTTATATGCAGAGCACATCATGAGAAAGGCAGGGCTAGATGAATCAAAAGTTGGAATTAAGATTGCCGGAAGAAACATCAACAACCTAAGATATGCAGATGATAACACTGTAATGGCAGAAAGTGAAGAGGAACTAAAGAGCCTCTTGTTGCGAGTGAAGAAGGAGAGTGCAAAACTTGGGTTGAAACTAAACATTAAGAAAACCAAGATTATGGCATCTGGCCCTCTCAATTCCTGGCAAATAGATGGGGAAGAAATGGAGGTAGTGACAGATTTTATTTTCCTGGGCTCCAAGATCACTGCAGATGGGGACTGTAGCCAAGAAATTAAAAGACGCTTGCTCCTCGGAAGGAAAGCAATGGCAAATCTAGACAGCACACTAAAAAGCAGAGACATCACCCTGTCAACAAAAGTGCGTATAGTCAAGGCTATGGTCTTCCCAGTTGCAATGTATGGCAGTGAAAGTTGGACCATAAGAAAGGCTGAGCGCCAAAGAATTGAGGCCTTTGAACTATGGTGCTGGAGAAGACTCCTGCGAGTCCCTTGGACTGCAAGGCGATCAAACCGGTCAGTCCTAGAGGAGATCAACCCTGACTGCTCTTTAGAAGGCCAGATCCTGAAGCTGAAACTCAAATACTTTGGCCACCTAATGAGAAGGAAGGACTCACTGGAGAAGAGCCTAATGCTGGGAAAGATTGAGGGCAATAGAAGAAGGGGACGACAGAGAATGAGGTGGCTGGATGGAGTCACTGAAGCAGTAGGCGTGAGCTTAAATGGACTCCAGAAGATGGTAGAGGAGAGGAAGGCCTGGAGGAACGTTGTCCATAGGGTCGCGATGGGTCGGACACGACTTCGCAACTAACAACAACAATCTAAATATAAGAATCTTGAGGCATTTTAAGCAGAATGGTATTTGATAACAATCAAAAAATATGTTGATTGAGGCCTAAATCTTTGTGACTGTACACATAGCAACTTTAGGTCTCCTTTGTCAGAGTTTATGACAAATAGTGGTGACTCATAGATTCAGCCATCTGATGGAAGAGGCTTGGATTCCACAATCATGAAATTTAAAAGTTTATTACTTCCAATGTCCAGCATAGAACAGTATAATATAAAAAGTCAGTAATAATCATATGATCAGGATACAGTTAAAAATGCCATAATAAATACTGATATCAAAGGCTTCAAAGGACTAGTTCCTTGTCATGGGCCAATGCATTAGATGTAACCTAATTTGAGGAATTGCTTGAATTATTCTATCAACTGCAGTGTGGTGTGGATTCATCTGAAGACCTTAAAACTTGTCCAATTGATAACTAATATTTTTCAAAAGCTAGATTATGAATCATAATCTGAATCTGAAAACCATCAGTCTCTATCTTGTTCTTAAGAGTGTATATTATTGGAGGAGGTGCGGATAGCTTTATACAGTACCTTGATTTTTGTTCAGGAGCTCAGCCTCTTCTTTTTCCCCCACATCAGCAACTTTATAGTTGAGATGAGAGGGATTGGCTGACCCAAAGTAATCCAGTGAGCTTCCATTGGTTGAGAGTGGACTAGAATCTGGGTCTCCTTGGTGCCAGTCTAGTTTAATAGTTTTCAAAACTGACAATTTGGTTTCAGTTTTCGGAGACTATGAAAACATTTCTAGAGGTAAACATAGAGATGGACCTTTGTGAACTTTGTACAAAATCAAAACTAACCCACCAATGGTGAAAAAAATAATTGGTGGTTTTGGAAATAGAACCACATTGTAAGCCACACTAAAGATACTTAAACTGGGTACTAGACTCATATTGCATTATTTTATGAAGTTCAGTTAGATCAATGTCTGCCTTCTGTGGTATATACCAAGAATAAACAATCTGGCTGTCTAAAATGGAGAGCAGCAATCTAGAGAAAAGTGCAATCTATCCAATCTTCAGTAGCCTACTGTGTAGGAGAGGAAGTAGAAAGAAAGAAAATGTTTAAAAATAGTAAAAAAAAAGAGAAGCATCCTATACCAGTGGTTTCAGCCAAGAATATTCCTGCTTATATAGTTAAAGTTGCACCACTCACATTCAACCACATGCTATGAAAAAAAGCAGAACAACTTCTAAAATGTGCAAAAGTGGAAAAATATTTCATAAAAAGGATATGAGAGCCCAGTGAAACATATAATCATTGGTCATGGAGTGATGACTCTTGAGCGAAGTGGGGGTAAGAAATATTCACAAAGTGCTTCTGCTTTCTGGCATTCAACACTTGAAGCAGTTTACTGTGGACTGAGTTGCAGTAGTGATGCCAGATATATTGCCTGGAAAAGTGAAGGCTTCATCTTGTACATCTACCAGCAAATGAATCTCATCCAAGAACACATTCAGTAGAAGAGAGCATATTGGATTGACAGTGCACATACTTTTCTTTGGGTACAATGGTGATTGCATTTTAATTCATATTAAGGGAACTAAGGCAAGCGGCATGCCACTCAAGAACCAAGTTCAGCAATAGATGTGGCTGCCCCGGAAGGGTATAGGGCACGGGTAGGCAACCTGGGCTCTTTTATGACTCATGGACTTCAACTCCCAGAATTCCTGAGTCAGCTGTGCTGACTCAGGAATTCTGGGAGTTGAAGTCCATGAGTCATAAAAGAGCCAACGTTGCCTACCCCTGGTATAGGGTATTTGCAGACTTCATCAGTTCGGCCAGGAAGTCAGAAGTAGCGCAGATTTAATGACTGGCAGATTTATTAGCTGGCAGTGTATCCTAAGAAGCCAAAACAGAACCCTGAGCAGTAAAAAGGTGACTGGCCCAAAGTCACCCAACTTCCTTTCACAACTAAAGTGAAACTTGAACTCACAGTCTCCTGTTTTCTAGCCTGGTGCGTTAACCACTGTGTTATTGCTTTTGTATATTGCTGCATCTTGTTTATTAAATATTGTAAACTATATAGAGTTGGATCTGAAATGGGACAAAAATTAGATCAATTAATTTATTCATGTATGTGTATGCATCAATTACCTGTGTTGGTAGTGAGACAGAGAAGCTGTGTATACAATTAATTGATAAGATAATTATTTTACAGTCAGATAAATGGCATTTTTCCATAGATATTCTCCATTCTTCATAAATTGTACAAGGAAAATAGAACTCTGTTAAAAACTTAATTTCTGATTTCAGGTTAAACTTCCTGGACTGATTGAAAACCACAACGTTGTGTATGCACATTCAAGTGTTTAGAAAATGTTTTCTAAATTCTAAAAAACTGCGTTACAAAAACAATAAAAGCTTTTCTATATTAAAAAAAATAAATTATTTTTATTTGCCTTATGCAATATGAATGGACACATCCAGTGCAGCAGAAAAATGTTCCTCACTCTTCAAATCCAATATAAGTTTTTTTTTAAAAAAAAAGCTATTAAATATTGAAGAATGCACATTCTTGAAAGAGATAAAAAGTTAACTGATTAAAAAATATGAGTTATTTTAAAAAACTGTTTCTAAATAACCAGTCCTAGCCAATTACCAAAAAACACTAGTTACTATGAAAGTGAAATCCACTGTATTTCATACACCTAAAAACCAAAATGTTTATAATAATTTAAAAAAGACAAAATTGCATAGTGCTCAGCAGTATAATTGGGTATGTCTAATGAAGAGAAGGACGCGGGGGGACATGATAGCAGTGTTCCAATATCTCAGGGGCTGCCACAAAGAAGAAGGGAGTCAAGCTATTCTCCAAAGCGCCCGAAGGCAGGACAAGAAGCAACGGATGGAAACTAATCAAGGAGAGAAGCAACCTAGAAATAAGGAAAAACTTCTTAACAGTTAGAACAATTAACCAGTGGAACAACCTGCCTCCAGAAGCTGTGAATGCTCCAACACTGGAAGTTTTTAAGAAGAGACTGGACAGCCATTTGTCTGAAATGGTATAGGGTTTCCTGCCTGAGCAGGGGGTTGGATTAGATGACCTCTAAGGTCCCTTCCAACTTTATTATATTATTATTATTATTTCCAGCTATGTAATATGGCATCAGATCTGCAGCATTGTGATCATTTCAGTAAATTAAGAATACATTCAAATTCCCAGGCCAGCAGAGTCCAGCAACAGAGGTAGAGGATCAGCAACAGAAGAAAACAAATTTCAGGCATACTCAGTGATGGATGGAGGTAGGGGGGATGCATGAAACAATGAGAAATCATCACTTTGTAGAGTTGTGTTTGGTTCAACTAAGCAAATCAACCAAAGTCACAAAAGCAAAACCTGGAACATTTTAATTACTCTATATTTTAGATGAAACAAAATTGAGTAGGGCAAGGCTGTTGCTTGTCATTCCTACCTTTGTGCATCTCCCAGCTGGCTTCCTCCCTTTTTCTAGGAACTTCTGTTCTTTTCAATCTCTCTGCTGCCACTGTTAGGAGCCTGACACAGCACATCCTACCAGCCTGTCCAGTGATGTGCATTTCAGTTCACGCACTGACCATTCAAAACTGGCTGTTCTGTGGAATACTGCAGGAATATAAGCATGGAATACTGTTTGCATTCCTATATTTCAAGCCAATAGTGAGAACAGACTGAAATGAGACACCTATACAGTAATGACAGTACTAGTCTCAAGTCTGTAAAGAATATTGGGTAGTTGTCAGAGTATTACTAATGAATTACACATTATGTTGGAGAACAGTGATTATCTAAAAAGAAAGCTCAAGAAAAATTCTAATTATTAAACCAGTTTCTTGTGTGGAGGAAGCCAGTATCTGAAAGCATCCAAATGGACTTTTTTCCTGTACAGGCACTTGATCCTTTAGCATGCATAGAAATTCTATACAAGGGGCATTTCAACACAGCTGTGCAGCCCTGGAATATTGAAAAGATACTGGAAACGCAATATCTAATCAGTCCTCTGGCTAGGCAACGGAGTGACTTAAAAATCATCATACATTATGCAGCCTTTTGAAATATAGCAGTTCTGTGAATAACAGACATCCCCATGCACTCCACGCAGCTCGGCAGAAACACAAACTGTTTTACTGCCTCGCTGGTGTCCTGAGTGTTAATAAGGGGGTTGTCAAGACATTTTTTCCATATATAGATTTCTATTGAAAGCATTGGTCATGTCACAACAGCCTAGTTTTTCATCCAGATGTTTTTTTCCAAGAGCAGCAGCCATAGTTATAGGTTGCAATGTAAAGCCACCGAGTGTGCAGAGGGAGAAAGTGATGGCTCTCTTGAACAAAAAAAAAAAAGAGGAAACAGGGTCAGACAAGAGCCCCTGCCCTATGGAACACCTCGCCCATAAGGTTCAGCAGGCCTCCATCCTTCTGTAAGGCTTTAAAGACCTGGCTTTCCCTCCAAGCATTGGGAGATGATGATGATGATGATGATGATGATGATAATAATAATAATAATAATAATAATAATAATAATAATAATAATAATAATAATAATAATAATAATAATAATAATAATAATAATAAAGTTGGAAGGGACCTTGGAGGTCATCTAGTCCAACCCCCTGCTCAGGCAGAAAACCCTATACCATTTCAGACAAATGGCTGTCCAGTCTCTTCTTAAAAACCTCCAGTGTTGGAGCATTCACCACCTCTGGAGGCAGGTTGTTCCACTGGTTAGTTGTTCTAACTGTCAGGAAGTTTCTCCTTAGTTCTAGGTTGCTTCTCTCCTTGACTAGTTTCCATCCATTGCTTCTTGTCCTGCCCTCAGGTGCCCTGGAGAACAGCTTGACTCCCTCTTCTTTGTGGCAGCCCCTGAGATATTGGAACACTGCTATCATGTCACCCCTCACTCTTCTCTTCATTAAACTACACATACCTAATTCCAGCACCCGTTCCCTATATGTTGTAGCCTCCAGCCCCCTAATCATCTTTGTTGCTCTTCTCTGTACCCTTTCTAGAGTCTCGACATCTTTTTTACATCGTGGTGACCAAAACTGGATGCAGTATTCCAGGTGTGGCCTTACCAAGGCATTGTAAAGTGGTATTAGTACTTCACTTGATCTTGATTCTATCCCTCTGTTAATGCAGCCTAGCACTGTGTTGGCTTTTTTGGCAGCTGCAGCACACTGCTGGCTCATATTGAAGTGATTGTCTACTAGGACTCCGAGATCCCTCTCACAGTTACTACTATTGAGCAAGGTACCACCTATACTATACCTGTGCATTTGATTTTTCCTGCCTAAATGTAGAACCTTACTTTTTTCACCATTGAATTTCATTTTGTTAGATAGCGCCTAGTGTTCGAGTCTGTCCAGATCCTTCTGTATCTTAAGCCTATCTCCTGGAGTATTGGCTATTCCTGCGAGCTTGGTGTCGTCTGCAAATTTAGATTAGATGATGGCACATTAGCATAGACTGGCACCAGTTTTTTTTTAATTGTTTTATTGTTTCTAATGTTATAAAAAACTGGTTGAGTTTTATATTTTATAAAATGATCTTATATATCTTTTAATTTTTGAGAGGAAATCTTCTGGAGTTAGTTGAAAGATGGGTAGCTATATAAATGTTTTAAATAAATAAAAATAAAACCTGTAGAATGTAACAATTTATTAATCAAATATCCACAGGCAAAAGGCACGTTGAATAAAATATTGCCATTATGCCCAAGGCTTAAATTTATATACTTGCATTTTTCCAGACATTATTTGTCTATTAAATTTAAAACCTGTTTTTTCCTGGGTCTCCCGGATCTTAGTCAAACACATTAATCATTCAATCTTACTGAATCTCCTTTTTTTCAGTGATTTAACCGAAAGGTATTTTTCGGTTATTGTCTTAGATTTAATGAACCTTTTTTTTTCTTGGTGCAATTAATGACAATTGCAGGCCAGTTTCAAGATGTTGGAAAAGTAACCATGGAGATAGCACAAAATACAAGAATGGCTGTTTTGATTTTTGGCATTGTTCAGATATCTCTGAATTATCTAAAAAAATAAAGAGATGTTAGTTCTTATTTCCCACCAGGGACAACGATGAATCTATTTTAGACCCAAGGGAACAAGCTGAAACAAAACTGGGGAAAATCCTATTTGTTTCTGCTTTCTGCTTTGTTAGTTTTGCAAAAAAAAAAACACCAAATAATTCAAATATTATTAAGAACTTTACCTGTAAAAATGATAAGTTATTTTCCAAGTTGTTACATACAAATGTAACCTTGAGAATTAGAATAAAAGATGCTTCGTATATAGTAAACATTTCAAACCATAAATGCTTCCACTATCACTTACGGTAAAAGGTATTGTACGTAAATTTTGTCTTTTTCTTCTTAGCAAATTTAACAAACTTTGTAACAATAAATACTGGGAAAAGATAGGTGGTTGAGAAAAGGAGGGCCAGACCAGGTATCCTTACATTCTGTGAGTAAGGTGGCATAATTGCAGAGTAATGGTTTCATCTGGGAGCATAATGTGTCTTGATATTTCATTTATTTCTGCAGTTCTAAATATGATTGTCCCATATAAACCTTACTGAACTCAAGCTTGGATGCAGTCCTCTAGATCTGCCTCACAACAACTCCCAGCAGCCCCCAGCCAACATCGTCAGTGTCACAGGATCCTTGAAGACACAGTTTGACAACTTCTGGGAGACCTTATACAATCTTTGGTCCTTCAGTTTTCAGGGACCTTGGGAGGGATAAGCACTTCATATTCTCATTAAATAAAAACTCAAAACATATTTTGACTGTATTATACAGAGATCCTTATGACTTCATCAATACAATATTGTATTTCTTTCCCCTAAAAAGCTACCCTTACCTCATAGATAGAAATGGAGAAAAACCTGGTGCCAGGCTATGCTCTCATGCCATCATCTAATCTCCCAATGCTTGGGGCGAAAGCCAGGTCTTTAAAGCCTTACAGAAGGTTGGAGGCCTGCTGAACCTTAGGGGTGAGGTGTTCCATAGGGCAGGGGCTGTACAGGTTGCACAGAGTTATATACCTCTTGTCTGACCCTGCTTCCTGTTTGTTTGTTTTTTGTTCAAGAGAGCCATCACTTTCTCCCTCTGCACACCCGGTGGCTTTACATTGCAACCTATAAATATGGCTGCAGCTCTTGGAAAAAACATCTGGATGAAAAACATGGCTGTTGTGACAGGACTAATGCTTTCAATAGAAATCTATATATGGAAAAATGTCTTGACCACCCCCTTATTAACACTCAGTTTTGCTGCAGAATGTTCACAAGCACAGAGCATGTGCTGAGGACACCAGCGAGGCAGTAAAACAGTTTGTGTTTCTGCCGAACTGCATGGAGTGCATGGGGATGTCTGTTATTCAGAGTTTTCAATAGAAATTTATATATGGAAAAATGTCTTGACAATCCTTCTGGTGGTTGTCTCCAGTTCTTCCTCTTGTCTTCACCCATATCTTTAAATAATAGTGGCTTTACTGCAGTTTTCATCAGCAGACATAAAGCAAAATCCATCGTGCAATGGATCTACACACCGTAGCAGCTCTTGTGGGGCCAGTCAGGTGCACATGAGCAAATAAGACCCCTTTTTGCAAATTTCTTTTATTTACCAATTACAGATTTATTCATATATTGTCCTCCCCACCCCCGAAAAAGTAATCCAGGGCATTTGGGGGGTGGCATTAGGTTGTTCATTGTAACACCCAATATGAACTTACTGGGGTAACAAAAAAGGGGAAAAAACTCATACAATTTTCCAAAAACCAAGATCATTCTGGATGGATGGATGGATTATATATGGATTTCTTTGAATTTTTTTTCTACTTTCAGAATCATTAGAATTCAATTTGGGAAAGAAAAATATTTCCAAAAGCTCATTTCAGGATTTGTGTTGATCTTCTTTCAGATTTATGAAATTTAATATTGTAGAAACTTCTACATAAGGTCTTCCTTTCTGTCATTCCCCCTTAAAAAAACTATTTAGGAGATTTTATCTACAGGAATGCTTTTAGCCAGGAATAAACTTTAGACAATTTGTGAAATTTAGGTGAGAACACAGAAAATAATGTGAATTACCTCTTATCATATTCATGATTAAACATGTTTGTTGTCAAGCACTTTTCCAATGTTTTCCTTTAAAGCTTATTATATACCACTGTCAGAGTATGTGAGGGGAATGTGAGAGTGAAAAGTGAGTAAAAGCTAATTTGGTCCAGTGGTGCACCAGGCTAGAAACCTAGGCAATGGTGAGTTCTAGTCCTGCCTTAGGCATGAAAGCCAGCAAGTTGACCTTGGGCCAGTCACTCTCTCTCAGCCCATAAAAGCAGGGCTTTTTTCTCATAGAACACTCAGAATGGCGTTCCGACACCTTTTTTTGCACACACACACACAAAACGTTTTGCACAAGCTATGCTACTCCCTCTATTGGCTTTCAAAAGCCTATTGGCTTTCGAAAGCCAATAGGAATTGCTGCTGAGTGCACCAAAAGACCTGGCTAGCAAACGTTGCACCAGCTAGTTGTCTGCAGCGAAAGCAAGTAGTCAGGAACTTTGCATCCCTCCCTGCTGCCCAACTACACCATCTCAACTAGGTAAGTAAGAGAGGGCAAGGAGTGGGAGGTGGGTTCTGCGGAGTCCATGTGCACTCCATCCTTGTGCTCACCCGTGTCAGCCAGGCTGGTGGACTACCTGGTGCTGGACCTGCACCACCGTTGCCTCGCCCTGCATGCATAAGTGGCTGCCCTGCATCGCCTGGCCCTTGTAGACTGAGACACACAGAGCTGCCCTTACAATTATTTTTAAGCCTCTAACAAAAGGCTACAACATATTTGATTTAAATATGAAAATTCTACTTGTCATTGTTAGTGGTTTCTCATAATCAACTTCCCTGACTATGCATTAGGGTGATGATGATGAAATACAGTGTTCAAATTCAGAAGGCTATAATTGAATCCCATTTAATTTCACTATTTCTGTTAAATTAGTTTCCATATGTGAATTAGATGCTGTGCTAAAATAGATAAAAGTCTACTCTGACAGTCTTTATAATCATAATAAACATTTTTGAAGAACAACTATTATTAAAATGGTTTTTGCATAACAGAGGTACATGTTCAGGAAAATAAACACATTATTTAAAAATAATCTTAGAAAGACCAATCTAAGATATATATAAGCAGCTGATGAGGATATTAGTCATAGTATATACCGGTATGTGTGTGTGTGTGTGCGCGCACATGTAAGCACGGGCCTGTGCACATAGATGAATGAATATATAAATCTGATTTCTGATTTCTGTTTTTTATTATATGATATTGGCTCAATTTTTAATTTTGGCAGAGTTTGCAAGCTGAATGGATTCCAGACATGGCTACTTTAGGTATAGATTAATCACTGGTTAATAGATTAGACAGATTGGGAATAGGTTAGACAGACAGAGGACAAGAACATTTAAATAAACAACAACATATACATTGAAGGCTGTTCTTTATTTCTTTCAATATGTGGGGTCAACCTACTCTCCAAAGCACGTGAGGGGAGGACAGAAGCAATGGATGGAAACTAATCAAGGAGAGAAGCAACCTAGAATTAAGGAGAAAATTCCTGACAGTAAGAACAATTAATCAGTGGAACAACTTGCCTCCAGAAGTTGTAACTGCTCCAGCACTGGAGGTTTTTAAGAAAAGATTGGACAACCATTTGTCTGAAATGGTATAAGGTTTTCTGCCTGACCAGGGGGTAGGCCTAAAAGACCCCCAAGGTCCTAACTCTGTTGTTCTGTTATATGGGTATGGGGCAAAATTTCTAACAAATCTGTTTTAAAAAAGTTAAGGTTCATAGACTTTGTGGTTTAATAGAAAGGCACCATAGACCTGACGTGTGGAATTATTGGGAATATCTTTTGCAGTTTCAGTTTGGATCATGAGTAAGAATAAATCTTCCCTCATTGCCACCAACCTCCTAAGCTTAAAAAAAAAGAATTATGGTTATTATGATTTAGCTGCATGAGACTTTTAGAAAAACCAGAATTTCTGCTGTTTAGATTTCACTTCACATTGTGCTGACTCCTAGTCCTCCTTTGGTGACTGGATAAATAAATAAGTTTTATGTCCTAGGTACATAAATTACAATATGTGTTCAAAGCGCTGCATATTAGAATATGAATATATTAAATTTTTAAAAGTGTCACATTAAAACAATTGAAAGCCCCGGTACCAAGTTCACAATGATTTAAGTGTATCTTACACTCAGGAACTAAGAAACTGAGTATCTTCATGCATTCTTCACATATGTGGCATTCCAACTACTGGGACCATTTTGCAAGTTTTGTGGAATGTCAAAGTTCTTTGTGGTTATTGGGAGCAATCATTATGTTCTGCCATCTCTTCCTAAGTCAAGAATCTTTGCTTTATGATTGATAGAGGAAAGCAATAGATGCCACTTGAAGATAAAGGAGGGAACCAAACTACAACAATAAAGACCTGGAAGATCATGGAACAGGTGGACCTAACTGGGATAAGTTACTGAAAAGTTTTTAGTGCCCACAAAGTGAACTGTAAGGGACAGATACTTACTGATCATTAGTGTGCTGCCACCACGTGGCTGTTCTTGGGAAATTATAATATGCTAATTGGGTCTTCCCCTTTGTGATGTATTTCCTATCCTGCTCATGATGCTGTACTAGGATCCACCCCTTCTGGGTTGGACTTCCTCCTTCTCCTTGTTCCCTTGTGTTCCATCCTCCATTGTAACATCTGAACACAAGCCATGCGGACAGTAATCCTGTTACTGTCTTTCGACTGTTCTGGATCGAAACACGTTGTGATCGTGATTTTATTCCTTGTTAAGACACTTGCTGGTCTGTTTAAGCGAATTTAGTCACATTTAATGGCCCTTTCCAGACATTGAACTCATAAAGCACCTGGTTCATCTGAAATACCTTTATTTTGCATGTAGAAGAAGGTCACAGCAGAGAAGGTGTGGTCAGGTGAAGACTGGACGGTACTTTAAGGAAGTCCAACCCAGAAGGGGTGGATCCTAGTACAGCATCATGAGCAGGATAGGAAATACATCACAAAGGGGAAGGTACTGGTAGACCCAATTAGCATATTATAATTTCCCAAGAACAGCCACGTGGTGGCAGCACAATTAGTGCTCTAATTAAAAACCTGGCATTAACAGATGTGGATTTGAATATGATACAGGAATCATTTTCCATCAGGATTAATTGTGGTTTAGGGGACAGAGTTATGCACACAGAAGAACTGGCTCCTTGCAATAGGGTTAGGGTTAGGGTTAAGATCTCTTCCCATCAGCTGACATTTTTAAAAAATAGCTTGTTTCTAACAAATATCTCTTTGGCAACAATAAAAAGGTAAAGGTAAAGGTTCCCCCGCACATGCGTGCTAGTCGTTTCCGACTCTAGGGGCCAGTGCTCATCTCTGTTTCAAAGCTGAAGAGCCAGCGCTTGTCCAAGGATGTCTCCATGGTCATGTGGCCGGCATGATTAGACGCCAAAGGCGCACGGAACGCTGTTACCTTCCCACCGTAGTGGTCCCTATTTTTCTACTTGCATTTTTACATGCTTTCGAACTGCTAGGTTGGCAGAAGCTGGGACGAGTAACAGGCGCTCACTCTGCTACGCGGCACTCGGGATTCGACCCGCCAAACTGCCAACCTTCTGATTGACAAGCTCAGCGTCCTAACCCACTGAGCCATCTCGTCCCTTGGCAACAATATGTTCATGCATATTTTAATGAGACCTCTTGCACTAGTCTGAATAAAAATGTGGTTTATGTACACTGATCATAACAATGTCTAGTCAGACACTTTTGCACTTGACAAGCAGAACCAGCAGGTTTTCCGTCAAAAAGCATAAGGATAACAGGAACCTTTCTCTCCACCGTTTTCCACTCATTCTCATCTGATTGAGACATTAGAAGCGTGAACCTCTTGGGATGAATCATCAGAGAGCACAGTTCCCTTCTCCACACGCATGCAGTAGGTTTCCTTTTTCCAGAGGTCAGCTCAGCTTTTCATCTGTCAATTTTGCCAAACTTTCATTCAAGGCAAACATAAAAGTCTGCTGGGATTGCCCCCAAAGAGGAGCTGAAAAAATATTTCTGGATTTAAAATGGAGATCATAAATGCTTCTGGCAGTTGGCAACATAATACAAGCACTGGGCCTTGAGGACCAATTCACACAACAAAATGTAACATTGATTTTGGCTGCCTGTCTAACAGCTCCCATGGTCATTATTGCTATGTGCCTAGCCAAGCAGTTTTCTGATTAATCTTTTCACAAGCACTCACCATTTATTGTGTTAGTGGAGGCTTAGCTGAAACCTCATTTGGCCCAGGAGGACAGGATATTATAACCTTTTCCACTTGTTTCCCACTTTTACTTTTCAGCCCCTGTGGCCTATCCAAGGAGGGCATAGAGGGCCCTGACTGCTACTGGAGTGAGTTTGAGGAGCTTTCACACTGCTACTGTTTCCACTTCCCAGTCCTTCAAATGTACAGCCCCAAATCTTCACTCCCACCTTTCTCAAAATATTAATAGAGAGTCCAAAATGAACCCCTCCAGGCCCCAAACTACTACTGATTCTGAAAAACAAAACTCCGTTCCTCTTGTTTCTATTGGATTTGAATAAATTTGCCACACAATTATCCCAGCCTCTCAACTTCTGCAAATGTGATTATTATCTATGACTGGTAGCTGAATACTATTTTTCCTAAGATTCATTTTACACTTTTGTCTTTAAGAAAGACTTCCAGGCCCCAAACAGAAGATTCCAAATATATAGTTTACTCTGTTTTCAAATGCTTGCATATTAAAGCTCCTTTTGCAGAGAATTGGAACTGTGCAACCTTGTTTAAACCTGAGTAATTCGGAATAGCTCCTTTGGAGTTTGAATTTTAATTAGAGTGGTTGACTTGCAGCATGTGCAGATTTTCAAAGGACTATTTATTTTCACCAATCTGTTTCATGTCAGTACTCCTTGGAATTTTTAACAAACGTTAATTAGGACACTTGCTTGCTGCTCACACTATAGAATAGCAACTAATGTATATTTTTTCCAGTTTTGCTTGAGTTCCATATGATCATAGGCAACCAAACCCCAAAAAGGGGGGCTCACACCTCCAACATAGCACCTTGACTGACTAAAAGATGTATTAGCAGGGTGTAATACATGCTCTTATTTGCCAGCTTTATCCCTGAGCAATTGTTTTAAAAGAAAAAAAGGCAAACTAAATGGTATATTTTAAAGCATTGTTTTAAAAGAAAAAAAAAGGCAAACTAAATGGTATATTTTAAAGCATTAACACACCTTCCTGAAGAGTGGCATCTTTGACAAAAAAGCAAGAAATCCTACTTCTCTTCCAGACAAACCAGCACATATCTCGTCAATTTCCATCAACTGCTCATATTATCTAAATTCTGTGCCGACATGAGCAAGCCCACCTGAATTAGTCACAACAGACTATCTTTATCTTACAGAATGCCATACTTTAGTTACAGGGAAAATGAGTAATTGGAGGAGAATATATTGTATCTGATTTTCTCCCGTCCATGCCCCCAACAGAACAGAGCTGGTTTTAAAAAAAAAACAGCTATAGGATTCAAAAGTTAAGTTTTCCATAATTAAAAATTCCATGTCTAACTAACATGAAAATGCATTGTTATGAGCTTACTTTGCAGGAATGTTTCTTCTCTTGCATTTAAGAATAGCATTTCTGTGCCTTAACTGAGGGCATGATGACTGTGAATTTAAGAATTGAAGCTTTTTGCCTCTCAGCTGCAGTTACATTTGTGCCTGTCGCTTCACTCTTCCCAGTGCCAGAGTCTTACCAGAAAAAAAATAATGGCAAAGTTGAAGCTCCCTAATATAATATCAGTATTTTTAATGTACAATATTATATAAAATGTACTGTCAGGAGGATCAAACACCTAATGTTCTCTTGGTTCATTTCCCATGGTGGGAATTCAGTAAAAATCACCAGAATATCAATGAAGGTCAAAGAACATATATTTATTCACACAAAGCTGTCAAGCAGCTGCAAAGAGCTGCTCCCCGTCTCCTTTTTTTATAATGTTGTGTAGTTTAGAGAATTAACCAGTCATGATCAATGGAATGGAATGCTGGAGTTATTATCAAAACATGATAATATATAGCAATGGAGCTCCCTTACCTTAAAGGGAAAACAGATGCCTCCTGATTTATAGTTAAACAAATGTCTCTTTATCCAGAGCTACAACAGATATGTTTATCTATGCATAAGATATGTCTTCCTTGGCATGTGTTTTGCTGCCTATTGTCTCTATTGTTTTTAATGGAGAAGCCAATTTTATAAAACGGCATTACTACTGCATATTTAATACTGCCTATACAATCTTTCTTAAATCAAAAGAGTACCGAAACCACTATTGCATGAATGAACTCTTTGTTTTTAAATGATCATGTTCATAATAAATACATGCCTTGAAACAAGAGCAGGCCGAAGATATTTTGCTGCCAATGAACATAATACCTCCATTTCATCATAAGAAGGCTGGGCTAACTTAACAAGGAAAATCTTCAATATCTTCCTTACTTTGCCTAGAGTTCCAAAACTGAGGAATAGCTACTCATTGCTGAAATTCAATTCAAATTCAGTGTATTAAAGTCAACTTTGAGAGGTTGGCCTTGGCTGAGTTCTCATGAGACACAAAGAAGGGGTTTGCTTAGAGAGATCTCTAGACGGTATACTGTGCCCACTTGAATAAGAGAGCAAAACATTTGCTTTAATGCCCTAATAACTTTCTGCAAAGATTTTGGGTTATTTTAGTGAAATCTTGTTTTGTTTTGTTTTGTTTTGTTTTGTTTTGTTTTGTTTTGTTTTGTTTTGTTTTGTTTGAGATTTTATTAGTTCTTTTTTCCTTACCTAGATATGTTAGTTTTTCAACCAGCGTGCAGTCTGGGTTCAAAAGCGCTAATACATAGTCAAGTCCTAATCTTTGGTTCTCTCCTCTAGCCATTTGTAGAATGACTCCCAGGTTTGGTAGTATTCTGCTTCTTCTTTATCTTTCAGTCTCATAGTTAATCTGTCCATCTCTGCGCATTCCAATATTTTTTTTAATTACTTCTTCCTCTGGTGGTATTCCTTCATTTTTCCAGTATTGCACGAAGGTTATTCTTGCTGCTGTTGTAATGTGTAGAACCAAATATAAACTTTGTTTATTAATCTTTTCTGGTATTATACCTAATAGAAAAAGTTCAGAATTAAATACTACATGTTCTCCCAACATTTTTTCTAACCAAGCATGTATTTTTTCCAATAAGCCTTTGCTTTACCACATGTCCAGCAGATATGATAATACATGCCTGAATTATGTTTACATTTCCAACATCTATCTGACATATTTTTAAACATTTTTGCTAATCTTGCTGGTGGCAAGTGCCATCTATAAAACATTTTATATAGATTTTCTTTCTACGAAGTTGACATTGTCAATTTATAATTTCTCTTCCATAATTTTTGCCATTTTTCTAGTTCTATATTATAACCAAAGTTTTTCGCCCACCTTGTCATTGTTTCTTTAGTTTGTTCACTTTCCATCTCCAAAATTAACAAAAAATTATACATTTTCTTAATTAGTTTCTCACCAGAGGTTAACAATATCTCATCAAATACAGTATGTTCTTTATAAAACCCATACAGTTTCACATCTTTTTCATATCTATTTTGCATTTGTAGCTGTGCCCACCAATACAGGTTGATACCCTGATTTTCCAGTTCTTGTTTCAATTTTAATGTCCCATCAGTATTTAGAATATCTCTCATATGTCCAAATTTTTTCAAAGTCTACCAAATTTGGATGTGAGAAAGCTTCCGTCGTTGATAGCTGATTTCATGCTGTTGCTCTCAGATGAGCCAGAATGCCCATTCCAGAGCATTAGGGCAACCATAGAGAAAAACAATCTGAAATGAGCTACTACATTCTTCAGATGATCTCAGTAAGCAGATAAGGGAAATGTAGAAAGGGATGTCTTTCCAGCTAGTTTGAGGCCAGGTTATCATGGACTTTAAAGATAATACCTAGTGTTTTATGTTCCTTCTAGAAACAAATTGCCAGCAAGTGTAATGTATGGGTCTGATTACAGCACAATAACTACAGGAGGCGCTGTTGCTGGACAGCTCCGGTAAGGAGCAGCACTGGCGGGAAAACCGCGGAAGCCTATTGGCTGACAGCCAGGCGGGAAACCAAGGTTTAAACCTATTGGTCAGTGCCCACCTGGACAGGTATAGGAGGACCCAGGTAACCCCAGTTCCCCAGTCGTACTACTACAACCTGCCATCCAATAAAGATTCTGTTGCAGCCATCGCCTACACGTCTCATTGCTCCGTGACTTAACAGCAAGTACAGTGTTTGTAGCACAGGAATAATGCAATCTGTGACTGGTCTGGCTGCTTGAGTTCTGCACCAATTGAATTTCCTGACACACATAAAGGCAGCCCCATGTAGAACGTCTTAGAGTAATCAAACTTGGAGGTTATCAGCATACGCACTACAGTTTTAAGGGAAAGGGAAGCAATTAAGTTATCCACTAAAGCTTATCAAAAGTAATCCTGATATTGCCTTAATCTAGAGAAGCAGATCTGAAAGTAACTCAAACTGATTATTTTAGGAGAACATAATACCATTCAGAACACCCAGATCTGCCATCTCTTTCAAACTATGGCCTTTCATAAAGAGCATCCTAACTTTGTCTGAATTTAGTTCCAACACATTCTCCCTTATCAACCTATTTCTAATTATAAGTAGACATTCATGGAAATACCATTACTGGTAGTGAAGTCCTCACATTACTGGCAGCCCCCTAATCCAAATCTAGAGGTTTAATGAAAATACTGAAAAGCATTGGAGACAAACTAGGGCCCAGAGGAAAATAATTATCATTTCAAGGAGCAAACTGTCTCTAAGCAACTTTGCTTGAAATCCATCTGAGAGATAGGAATAGAACTATTGCAAGGCAATGCCTCCTATTCCCAGATCTATCAGGCAATCTAGAAGGCTACTATGATTGATGGTATGAAAAGCCACTGAGACAGCAGAAAAATAATTCCCCTTTCAAGCCAAGATAGTCTTAACCTGTGGATCTTGGAGAAGTCAGGTTAAAATTGGATAAGTTACAAAGCAAAGCAACTGGAAGGTGAAAAGCCATCACTCTCTTGATTATATCATCATGGATTCAGTGGTCTGTTTGAGTGGATCATCTTAATTGTTCTTCTGACCATACCTAGGATGGGATATAACCATACACTGAGCAATGAAGAGACCAGAGACATCCAAACGGCAACTCCTGGGAAGGATAAAATACTGACTTTGACCTGGTCAGTGTGCACCTTGACTAACTGAAATAGCTTCTGACTGCTATGAGTTCCTTAGCCATCTGAGACCTTAAGTAGAAGGTCTATAGTGCAGGTCATCAAGTTCTATTAATCTAGGAATCCCAGTCTCTGAGATTAATTTTTCAGTTTAAATACTTTATATAGTCTGGTCTTCTTATTGGTATCATACCTTTTGTGTGTTATTTTTAAGGAAGTTTTTATTCTTATGAATCACAACCATATAACCTTCCCACCCACTCTTTATAGCTTGAATGCTGTAAGCCACCCAGATTCTCCTCAAGGCGAGATGGGCATCAAATCAAAGCAATCAATCAATCATAGCTTGTCCTATTAAAGAACACAGAGGGACAGTTTAGCATAATGGTCAAGGCTCCAGCCTAGAAACTGGGAGGCCATGAGTTCTAGTCCCACCTTAGGCACAAAGTGGAATGAATGATTCTGGGTAAATCACTCTCTTTCAGCCCTAAGTATACGGTAATGGAAAACCACTCCTGAAATATCACCAAGAAAACTGCAGGAACTAGTCCAGGGAGCCACAAGAGTAAAAAAAAACCTGACTCAAAGGTGAAATAAAGAAAATTAGAGAGCATAGCTAGATGCTAGGAAGATAGATATGAGCCAATCTCCCTCACTCCTCCAAGTCTCCGTTGTACAAGTCAGGTAGACTTCCACTATTTCCTTTATTATCAAAATCAGATGAGTACTACCAGTCTTGTATTGTAGCCTGAACACTATGTCATAGGGCTGAAGTACCTAATGGCAAAGTTACTTAGAGAGGTGGTGGCATATATCTCATTATGAACAGGATTTAGAAGTCCTTTCTCTTTTTTTATGAACTTTCCTTATCTTCACACGTTCTCTATTTTAGTAAGTACATCTTGACAGAAATGTACATATCAAAAGAACTGAAAGCATTTAGTTTAAAATAAAGCTGGAGCTGTCAATATGAGACTTTGTGTGGGAACTAATGCTTGACTATTTACCCCATCAATACGTATAGGGCACATTGGACTTTAGATACAGGAACAGAAAGCCTGACAGTTGGTAAACTGATTCGCACAGAAGTGAAATAGAGTCATAATTTTATACCCCCAATATTTTTCAATTGATGCAAGATTCAGTTAACATATATGCATCAGAACTTGTATTTATGGAATATATTGCTATTTCAGTCCATATAACAGAACATCTATGAGAAATTTTATTAAGTTCTGTATTTCAGTTAAAGAGGTGTGGTTGATATTAACCTTGCTGCAGTCAGTGAGTCATGGTTAATTAGAAAGCAGTCAACAGGTTGAACTGGTATTAGTCTCATCGTCAAACTTCTAAGAGAATGGATTTGCCTGGGTTCCACAACAAAGGGAAAGCCAGATCTAAGGACTGAAACAACAGCTGCTACTGTTATTAGGAATCTCGTCTTTATTAAGATGTGGATGGAGAGATTTGAAAAAGAGTTCCTGGACGGTGCCCTTAAGGTGAATCCCAGTTTCACTAAGCACTTTTCTCTGTACATGCATTGTCCTAGACCTAGATACAGCAGGATACTGAGTCAACTTTTTTTAAGCATAACTATTTCTCACTTAGTAATTGGTTTTTAAGGCACAGGTCAAAACAAATATGTTAGTTTTTAATATATCAAGAGACTCTTTAATGATTTTATTTGCAGAGACATTTTAACAATTTCTGAGGAATGCTTCAGATAATATAAATAGGTAGGTAGTTTACAAAGATTTATTTCCTTTATTAAATTCAAAAGAACTCACTGCAGGCATATCTAAGAGAAAGTGGATGAGACTTTATGTTCCCAAGGTGGTGATTTTTTATTCAGTTAATATAATAACATGTTGCCACTTCTGACTACATTAATGACTCACTGGGTTAAATGTGTAATGGGAAAAGGGCTTCAATATAGCATCTGTTTTATAAATGAACAAGTCCTCTCATTGCAACCATTTGAGCACCCACAACTTGCTCACTGTACATGTGTTTGGGGCTGCTTTTAATGACTATTCATAAACTGTAATTAATACAAAATACAGCTGGTGGGTGATATAGCCATTTAACTTGTTTTACAGGGAGACTTCTGTGGCTTCTAATAGGTTCCAGGTGCAATTCAAAGTACTGATTTTAACCTTTAAAAGTTTACATGGATAAACATTCATTCTTAACCATAATGAAATATTCATTGCAGCATCACAATGTAAGTGCAACATTTCATAGTGGTGTCACAATGCCATGGCCTCCACCCTCAATAACCACCTGTATCTACAGAGCTTGGCTTATCAATTTATTTTCCCACATTTTTGCCCCTATATCCACAGTTATATCGTAACCAAAATTTGCAGCCCATTTCACCATACAGTCTTTAACCTGTTCATCTTGTTTCAAATCTTAATAATTTGTACATTTTTAGCTTTGATCGACATTTCTACATGGCTCTACTTCAAATTTTCTTCTCAATTCCAGTTACCCTTTTGTGCATGCTAAATCTCTATTTTATCAAAAAAAACCCATTGAAAAATATCCTTCTGTAGCTAATTGTTCTCTTGTCTTCATCTTAATTTCTCCCTTATGTTGTAATAATAGATCCTTATATGTTAAAAATCTTTAACCAGATTTAGATTTATTCCATATTCTTAATAAAATAATTCTCAGATAAAAATATATATACTCACTTTCATTTTGTCATACCATAGAAAAACATGCCATTGAAATCTCAAATTGTAATCTTCCAACTCCAACATTCTTTTATTTCTTAACCATATTCACTCCTTCATCCATACAAAACAATATGCAATAAAATACAATTTAAGACTGGGTAATGCTAATCCTCCTCATTCATTTGCATTTTGTAAAAACTTACTCTCTTTTACCCCTGCCCTATAAACCTTGATAAGTCTTTTTGCCATTGTTTTAAAATTAATAGATACTTTTTCAATATTGATATTGCCTGGAATAAAAACATCATTCTAGAAAGTACATTCATTTTTATCAGTGATATTCTACCAAGCAATGATAGATTTAACTTTTCCCTCTTTAAGATATCTTTCTTAATTTCATTCCACAGTTTAACATAATTATGCTAGTACAACATACAATTCATATTACAGTATATTAGTTATACCTAAATATTTTATCTTCTTCTCAATTTTAAAACCATTTTTATGTTTTGGTTTTGTCTTCCATTTGCAGTTAGCCTTTCTAATTTTAAAAAATAATAATTTTAAATGCAGCTAACTTACCAAATTCTTTTAATTTATCCATTAGTATTTCTATTCCTTCCAGAGAATTTTCTAGTATCAAAATGAGATCATCTGCATATGTGCTTCATTTATATGTCTCCTTTTTCACTTGCACTCCTATAATTCTATCACCCTGTCTTTTGTCCCTAGTGAATACCTGTAGTCAATGGTGGGATTCAGCCGGTTCACACCACTTCGGCAGAACTGGTAGCTAATTTTTTGCTGCCCAGGCCCAGAATGGACTTCCAGAAGTGGCATCCACACAGAGAACTGGTTGTTCACATATTTGAATCCCACCAGTGCCTCTAGTGCTAAAATGAACAATGATGGTACAAATGGGCTATTAGGTGTCGGGTTTCATTGTTTTATAAATCTTCAGACTGATCCAGTTTGGTGTAGTGGTTAAGATACAGGTTAGAAATCAGGAGACCATGAGCCGGCAAAAAGACAGCTGAATGACCTTGGACCAATCACTCTCTTGTAGGTCTGTGAAGAAGGCAAGGGCAACCCACTTCTGAAAAACCTTGCCAAGAAAACTGCAGTCTCTGTAAATTGGATATGACTGAATGAAAGAAAAATTTAAAGAGACGTTTCCACCATACAAGTGACTTAGTAGATGTAGGATTGCATTCCCTATGGTTGATTGGGTCACTTGACCCACTGTTAGTTTTTCTCACAATATAGTAACCCGTGAACTAATTAAGTGTGTTATAGGAGCATGCCCAATAAATAATAATGTGTTCTTCTCTGCAAATGAAATAATGAGTTAATTCTATTTACCGTAGAGCATAATGATAGGGAAGCAGGCTTAAATCCAGCAGAAAGGGGAGTTTTTCTTGCATTTCTAAGATTTCATGTATCTTTAAACTGAATGATTGTATTTCTCTCTCATGCATGCAATTGAGACATTTAATCAGGCTATAAATTATGCTTTGGGTACCCAGGCTACAAGTTCTCTGTGTTGTTAAATCTATGTACAGATTAAAAAAAATACAGTGTTACACTGTCTTATTTTTATAGAAATTTCAGAGTAGAGTCTGGATGCCCCCAGTCAGGAATCTTATAGCAGTGGAATTTATTTTTTCAGTGGGGAAACTTGGGTTAAATGAAATCAGAAGCTCCTGCCAGCTCTGATTTCCTGAGAGCAAGGCCATCTGTGAGCTTTAAAGAAAAAAGCAATGGGAATGCCAGCTTCCTCTGAAGCTCTCATTTTCAGTTAAGTGTTAACAGAGGATAACATTACAGCCTTCATCTTCATTTTATGCAGGGGTTATTCACTGAAGAGCTGTGGCACGAGGAAAATTTTGAGAACACCATTTCAAAAGAGAGACAAGAAGGGGTTGGAATGAAATAGATTGAAACAAGTGTCTTCACGCAAAAATTGCCATGGCAACACTTAGCTTTTATTCTTTTCCTACACCCCTTCCTTATGAGTAAAAACTATTTCGTATTTCTGTTTGTGACGGCCCCTATTCCAGTTTTCTTCCATTGGCACCTTAGTGCAGTGTGTAATGATTTTAACCTAAAAGTGGAGATGCAGTGCATGGATTGGCAATCCCCATCTTTTCCTTACAGCAAGGCTGATCTGGCTTGATATACAGCTAATTTTAAATGGTTCTTATAGAGAACATGGTCTACCACACTAAGGAAGAAAGAATATGCATTTGTATTTCTGATTACATTTGTTGTTGTTGTTGTAGCAGCAGCAGAAACATAGTTTTTTTATTTTAAAAAATCAGAAAGCACTGCTAGCAGATCATGTACTTTTAAATGAAAAAAAAAAGTGCTGGCATTGTAACTGGATTATTCAGCACTGAAAAATGGATGCTTATATTGCTAAGCAAATTATGAGTCATAACTTTCAGAAACACTCCATGCAGTGCCAGAATAATTGAATGCTGCAGCACTGGAGAGAAACTTTGCATTTATACCTTCAGTTACTATCAGCCCCTCACAGATTGCTATCAGTTTCCAGGGTCAGTGGTATATTTGTACTAAAAAAAATGCACAAATGCCTAGCATATCTGTGCTTAACTCGACCTGCAATACTCACATGAGATCTTCCTGTATTTAAAAGATTATCTATAGGCTGGCTGACTGACCTTGTCAGGGCTTGGAAGCTAAGCAGGATTGAGCCTAATAAAGAGTTTGAGAGTACACCCCCAGGGAACACCAGGTTAGGGTTGGAGATTGAAAAAACACTCTGAATGAAAACAAGGGTTTATCATTTCCAAGAAAACCACAAAGATATATCCACAGTCACACAAAATCCTCCCAATTTAAGGGAAATTTTATTTTTTTAGGATTAATCAATATTTTGCTGGAATTAGCTTGGATCTTTTACTTATCCCAGCAAAAGCTTCTCCTGAGCACAATTTTTTTTTTAAAAAAAACCACTGGGAATTGATTTAATTGCAGTCCTCCCTCACCCACCCACCCACCCAAATTATCCAAGTCTTGTATACTGTAATATGATGCTCCTTCAAGATTTTGTCTGCACCAAATTTAAATGAACCGGGGAGAGGCGCAGGCATTATTGGTGGATTACAGATGTCCTGGCATTCATGGACATTGTGTTGCAGTGCTAATCCCTGTTTATAAGATCTATTTTTTTTTTCTATTCTTTGTAGGCCAATTGAAACAGAGGGTTTTAAAGGTGGTCAAAGGTCTGTGTAGATGGCAATCACTGTATGATCTTGAGAAATTAGTTCCACAACCGTAGGGCAAGCATAGAGAAAGCAATGGCTCTCACAGGAAGGGTCTTCCTGACTATCTTAGTTGGTAGAGAGAATCTCCTAAGAAGAGACTTTCTCTCAGGGGTCTTAGGAAAAAGCCATTTAAGCTTTCAGAATAGTAAAACCTTACATTAAATGGAGACAAATGGCAAGCAGTATAAACATTTCAAAACTGGTATAAAATGGCCTCTGCAGGATACTCCAGAGATTAATTTTATACTACTTGAAGCTTCCAAGAGATACACAAGACGGTCATACGTAAAGCTTATTAGGGAAATCAAACCTGGAAGTTTGAGATTATTATCTATGAAAGACACAAATGGCCCAACAGCCAAAGCTGATAAAAAGTACTCTGACCACAGACTCCACCTGTCCTAAAACCAGTGCTTTTTAATGAATTGATAAATTATCAGGAATTAGGTATGGCTGGGGGAATATCCAAGTTTGTTTGTAGTACATATGATTTTCAGCACCAATATGCATTGTATTATACCTACTTGCTCACATCAGATGACATCTGTCTTTTTAATGCCCACTCCTGTAATATTTAGAGGTCCCCTTGGACCTCTTTGCAGTTGTTTATTTTTATCTAAACAACTGCAAAGAGGTACTGAAAATCGTATGTACTACAAACAAAGGGCATCAGAACTTGTAGAAGACAGTCGAGAAGTGATTTTGGAGTAAAGGGAAACTATTCAATGAAGGTGTTCATCTGCTGAAGGAAAAAAAAGGCCACCAGTGTGTTAGGGATAAGAAGAAATGGGAATGAAAATGGAGGTGCCAATAACAGTGCTAGGCTGCATTAACAGAGGGACAGAATCAAGATCACGTGAAGTGTTAATACCACTTTACAATGCCTTGGTAAGGCCACATTTGGAATACTGCATCCAGTTTTGGTCACCACGATGTAAAAAAGATGTTGGGACTCTGGAAAGAGTACAGAGAAGAGCAACAAAGATGATTAGAGGTCTGGAGGCTAAAACATATAAGGAACGGCTGCTGGAATTGGGTATATCTAGTTTAATGAAGAGAAAGACTAGGGATGACATGATAGCAGTGTTCCAATATCTCAGGGGCTGCCACAAAGAAGAGGGAGTCAAGCTATTCTCCAAAGCGCCCAAAGGCAGGACAAGAAGCAACGGATGGAAACTAATCAAGGAGCGAAGCAACCTAGAACTAAGGAGAAACTTCCTGACAGTTAGAACAATTAACCAGTGGAACAACCTGCCTCCAGAAGCTGTGAATGCTCCAACACTGGAAGTTTTTAAGAAGATACTGGACAGCCATTTGTCTGGAATGGTATAGGGTTTCCTGCCTGGGCAGGGGGTTGGACTAGATGACCTCCAAGGTCCCTTCCAACTTTACTATTATGATTATGATTATATTATAATACCCTTATAAATCAATGGTGTGAAAATATTATTGGGATGAATTCGATCCTGTGACTCCGGAAGAGGTGGACAGGATCATGGGGAGGCTGAGTTCCACCACGTGTTTGTTGGACCCATGCCCCTCCTGGCTGGTGTATGCAGCTTGGGAGGGGACACGAGGCTGGATCCATGCAGTAATAACTGCTTCTTTGAGGGAGGGTAGCTTCCCTGCCGCCTTGAAGGAGGCGGTGGTGAGGCCCCTCCTCAAGAAGCCTGTCCTGGATCCAGCTGTTTTGAACAACTATCGTCCTGTCTCCAACCTTCGTTTCATGGTGAAGGTTGTTGAGAACGTGGTGGCACGTCAGCTCCCTCCGTTCCTGGAGGAAACTGACTACCAGGACCCGTACCAATCGGGTTTCAGGCCCGGGTACAGCACGGAGACGGCATTGGTCGCGCTGGTGAATTATCTCTGGCGGGCTCAGGACAGGGGTTGTTCCTCTGTCCTAGTCCTATTAGACCTCTCAGTGGCTTTCGATACCATCAACCATGGTATCTTGCTGCAGCATCTCAGGAGGTTGGGAGTGGGGGGCACTGTTTTACAGTGGTTCTCCTCCTACCTCCTGGGCTGCTTGCAGTCGGTGTTGGCAGGAGGGCAGAGGTCGGCCCCAAGGCCTCTCGTTTGTGGAGTTCCTCAGGGGTCGGTCCTCTCTCCCCTCTTGTTCAACATCTATATGAAGACACTGGGTGAGATCATTCATGGTTTTGGGGTGGGGTATCATCAGTATGCTGATGATACCCAGCTTTTTCTCTCCACCCCGAACCAACCCAGTGATGCCCTCGACGTGTTGTCCCATTGTGTTGTGACTCAGGGCCAGCCTGTGGGTCCGGCAGCCGGCTCAGATGTCTCGGATGACTCAGATGAGGGGGAGGAGGAGTGTGTGGAAGACGAACCGGCTGATGATGGCTTGGAGGCTTCGCAGAGCCCCCAGCCGGGGCCCTCTTCTCAGCTGCGTGAGCCCGATAGTGCGGAGGATGATGACCCACAGCTGGCCCTGTTCAAGGACGCCTGACGCAGGAGGCAGTCGAGCAGGACCAAACAGAGAAAGGCTGTGGGACTCCTCGGGAGGAGGCACAGGGAGGCCACGCCCTGATCTCTAAATAAAAGGAGTGTTTGGGGAAGGGCTGGTTGCTGAAAGCAACCCTTCCGTTTGAGGATTCAAGTTCCAGTGTTTTTGTTTCTTGTTCTGTTATTTGAGTAATAAATCTTGGCAGACGCTTTCCAGCCTTAGACGCTCTCCAGTCTCTACTGTTTGAACAGGGGTTTGCCTTATTGCAAGGCCGGTAGCAGGCTGGTTCAGAACACATTGCCTGGAGGCAGTCCGGGTCTGGATGGGGAGAAACAGGCTTCGACTTAATCCCGCCAAGACTGAGTGGCTGTGCATACCGGCATCTCGGATTAACCAGTCTATTCCATCGTTAACTATGGGGGGTGAGGTGTTATCCCCCGTAGATAGGGCCCGCAACTTGGGTGTCCTCCTGGACTCATGGCTCAGTTTGGAAGATCATATAGGAGCCGTGGCCAGGGGGGCTTTTGCCCAGGTTCTCCTGGTGTGCCAGTTGCGGCCCTATCTGGACCGAGATGCCCTACGTACAGTCACTCATGCGCTTGTGACCTCCCGGATAAACTACTGCAATGCTCTCTACATGGGGCTGCCCTTGAGGACCACTCGGAGGCTTCAGCAGGTGCAGAATGCGGCCGTGTGAGTTGTGATGGGGGTTTCCCGATACTCCCATGTAACGCCTCTTCTCAGCGAGCTGCATTGGCTTCCAGTTGCCCTCCGGGTGAGATTCAAGGTGCTGGTGATGACCTATAAAGCCCTAAATGGCATGGGTCCGGATTATCTTCAGGAGCACCTGCTGCCAGCATCAACTTCCCATCGTCCTGTGCGCTCCCACAGGGAGGGCCTCCTCAGGGTGCCGCCGGTCAGGGAGTGCCGGCTGGCGGCCCCCAGGGGGAGAGCGTTCTTTGTGGGTGTGCCTGCCCTTTGAATCAGCTGCCTGTGGAACTCCGGATGGCCCCCGACCTTCGCTCGTTTCGCCGGGACCTAAAAACTTGGCTATTCGAGCTTGCCAGCCTGGACTGAGGGTTTTGGGGTTAAGGTTTTAATTTTTAATTATTTTGGGGCTATTTAATTTAATTTGATTTTATTTTAACCTGTATATATATTGTATTGTTTTAATTTGCTCTGTAAACCGCCCTGAGTCTCTCAGGAAAAAGGCGGTATATAAATCTAAATAAATAAATAAATAAATAAATCTGGAATAGTGCAGTTTCAGAGGAGAGCAACTAAGATAATCAAGGAATTGGAGGAAAGGTTATAATACCAGACACTTTTTAATCTACAAAGCTTAGGCAGATTTGGAAGACTTAATGAAGCCAAAGTTGATGAAAATAAGGAATAGGTTTGCAGTGTACACAATAATGCATGACGTGAATACAATAGACTATTTCCCCTCCCAAAAATACTAGAAGCAAAGATTACCCATTTAATCCTGGAGGACAGATAAAAGGAGATTTTTTAAAAAATTTAACAACATATAATTAAACTTTGGAATTTGCAACCAGCCTGGTTGACTTCAAAAAGGGGTTGGACCAATTCATGGGGATTAATGGCTGTTAGCCTTGAAAGCAGTGGGACTATCTCTGAAAGATCTCCTACCTAGGAGACTAGTGGATCTCCTTGTTTTGAAAATGCCTCTATTAAACAGAAAGGCAACCTCCCTTCCTCAGGGGGCAGTTAATAATATTTGGCAGGTCCGTTCCCAGATCTTCATGGCATGAAGATATAAGAAAGGTTGGGCAAGGAGGAAGTGGGAACATGACACTGCCCCAAATAGCCTATTCCCATCTCCAGGAATTACAAGATTTGTCAGCCCCAGTACATAGGCCAAACCAAAAACTCAATTCCACATGAAGGCTAAAACTATTTTTTATCAACTTTGGTTATTTTAACACAATCTTTCAAATCTGTCTATGCTTTACTTGTACACACACACACACACACACACACCTATGTTCATGTGAATTAGAAAGGTGTCTGCCTGAATCTTTTGAACATCACTTTTTCTTGTTTGGGACTTAAGCCATGTTTCCCCCTTGTTGTTTTGATAATGGATCTGGCCTATCTCTGTCATGTTCATCTTCCTTACTCTCTACATCAGCAGTCCCCAACCTTTCTGCTCTGCGGACCAGCAGCTGCAGCAGGGGGGAGGCAAGAGGGGATGGTTTCACACATGTGCACCCACTGCTTGCACAAATGGAGCTTTGTGTGCTTGGCCATTGCTTGTGTGGCCTGATTCCCAATGCACCGCTGATGGCTATGGACTGGGAGGGGATTGGAGACCCCTGCTCTACTGTACATTATCAGATGTGAGGCAAATTTTCTCTACCTGTGCTGTAATGTCTTCTTTGCTACTTCAGCTCATTGAACCCTTCCAAGTACCATGGGGCTGACTCTAGTGACTTTGAAAGAATGCTGGAGGCAAATGTGTATACAGTTCTAATGAGTTCTCTATTCTAGGACTCAACTGAAACATCAGCAGAAGCACTCATAGGAACTCTCCTATAGACAGCCTTTTTGGCTAGATCGGTTGTCATAGTCCTACATAAGAATGTCTGTATATCCAATTTTAACCAGACAGTGGCTCATTTATGTCAATGGGATCACCCAAAGAGGCCAAATTGAGTGACTACTGACTACTGATGTACGTTAGTTTGTGATCAGTTATTGTGGCTGCTTTAAACTCTAAAGTTTAAAGTTTAAACCTAAGCCACGCCAAACAAGCCATAACCAAAATGGATTGAAATAATCCACCAGGAATAATCTAAAATACTCCAGTGTCAACCACAGTCAACTCAGCCCAGCATTGTAATAATAAGTACATAAGAGGATTTTTAGTCTATCCCATGATCTAAGTCCTATTCAACGTAGGTTATATCTCTGTTAGTAGCCTTAGCTCTAACTTGTCGATTAAGGTTGAGTCTCTCTGAAACTTTTTTTTTCTCAGATTGCTGAAATGCTTCTTCTGAGATAAGCATTCAAACCTTTGTTCCCCATTTCCCCATAAGAGTAAGCCTTTCTGAAACCACTACAATGTAAACACAGTCAGATAGCATGTGCGACAATTATATTTCTTTTGAGATTATCTTTTGACTCAATAAGTAGAAATGCTGGTAGACAAATTGGAATGTTGAGAACGTGTGATGGATGCTTTCACAAAACAGTTGTCACAAAATACCCTCTGAGGTTTCCCTGAGGGCAAACTGATGAGATTGCTCCCCTTCTCCATCACTCTTCTTAGGGTGCCCCTCCCTCTACTACCTCTTTTTAAGCTAAGCTTTTTCAAAAAAATTCCTGAGCAGGTAAACAATAATTTTGCTGCACTTGATTGAAGCTATCAGCCAGTTATATGTATTTTTGGAGAACGACACCTATGAGCCCACAAGTGTTCTTGTAAATAAAGATGACGCCAAAAGCTTGTTCTTATAACACTGCAACTTGCAACACACATTGCTACACAAGCACACACATGCATATTTGTACATAAATTAAATATGTAAAAGAAATAACAGGCAGGGAAGTATCTGTATGTACCACGATTTATTCCTAAATTATATGAACAATTTGAAAGAATTATTTCTGAAATACCTTCTAAATGCCTTCTCGCTATAGCCAATAATATTGTTTGAATTCTAAAGTTATATCAACTTTTTAATTATGCCAAATAATAACCAAATAATAATAAAAAATAATCCACTTAACTGTCAAAACCCAAGCACTTCTGTTGCAAAGGTACACATTTTCTCAAATCTCAATATTTTGTTATTTTGAAACGAGTGGATCATTGAGCAGAACGTGATTTGATTGCCTGCAGACTTCTCAACATGTTATTTCACACTCCAGAAATGCAATACAATCTTCTGGCCCTGTTTAGTCTACCACTTGTTTTCATTTCCCATCGTTCATTTTGTGTATAAACCTTAATGTTGAATAGCCCTTGGCATTATCTAGTGTTACCTCTAAATGCATGTTTAATGGTGGGGCAATGGAGATTGGATTAATCCCCATTCTATTTGCGTAAATTGATTCTATTACCAATACTTAGTGCATCTTCTTGTTACTGAGCAAGAGCATTCTCCTCTTGATACTATTTCTGGAAGTACACATGATACCATATTTCCAGTAAAATCTTGTCTCCAGAGTTGCACGATTCCAAAATTCTTATGGCATTCTGAAAGCAAGCTTATATTAAGCATTACACTTACCAAGTATTTTGTGGACACTTGTTGAAAAACTATAAATCAGAAGTTAAGACAAAATTTATTTTTGGTAATTATATAAAATTTTTACAAAAGCCAATTTAAAACCAACTCTGCTAATTAGAAAGCATTATATAGTTTAGTGCCCAATCCTCACTGGCATTTTTTTTAGCAAGCAAGAGATTTTATTTCCCTACTTTCATCTCATGCCTGCTTCCAATTTCATACCTACATGAACATCCGAATAATCAGTGCTTTTTTTGTAAAAGAAAAAGGTGCCGGAACTCACACATGTCATACAACCCGCCTTGCCTATGCTACAAGGTTCCATCCAAAAAAAGGTGCCGGAACTCCCTTCTGAGCGTTCTATGAGAAAAAAAGCCCTGCGAATAATTCATTTCTCAGTGAGCCTTGTTTTAACATCATTCTTTTTAAAGCACCACATTCACTGCAGCAAGACATTTTGAGGACAGTTTAAAGTAGAATTCTCAATTTTGGATCTCCAGATGATCCAGAGGCACAGGCAAGTTGTGGCTAATATCTGGACAACTAAAATTGAAAATCATTCATTGAGGAAGCTTTCTTTTTCATAATATACAACAGTATAAGTAACTATAGTAAAATATTTAGTAAAATACAATTACTCAACAACATAATAATAGTACTACTATTTATAGAAAAAGCCCATTAAGGTATCCTCTGAGCATGCTAACTTGAATAAGCAAAATTATGTCAAACTGTATTTAAAATAAACTTTTTTAAAAAGAAGGTAAAGAAACAATCAGAATAGCAAACCCAAACAAATCTAGGATCAAGTTAGAATAGAAAGGTAGTAAATCAGAATTCTGATTAACTGAATGCAAGAAAAAGAATCCACATTTGATACTGATGGGTAAAACAGAAAGTAAATCTATTTCATCCTCAACTTTCAGGTAGTCCCACATTTCTACTTCACGAGCTTTGAATGATGGCAAATAAGAACAGGATTTTACTAAACAGGATGTCTAAGATAATGTTGGTGTATTTACTTGGGCTATACTGTTGTACAACAAGATCTCCTTGGCAAGAACCTTAAAAAAACTTTCAAGACCAGTCCTTTGTCTGCTTGCACCCTCACCCCATGAATTCCTTCCAGAAAAAGTTAAAAATATACGGCTATTGAAGTGTTACAAGCAGCAATAGTCACCAATACCAGCAGTTTCTTCCAACTCTTCCATGGCTCATACATGAACCAAAAGCTATACAGTTCTGATGTATATTACTTTTACCATTCTGCAAAGCAATCTACTTAAATGTGGATTTCAGAATATTGGAGAATGGCTATGCTGGAAAATACCTGAAGATTAACTTCTCTCATTTTACACCCACACAAAAAAGGAAAATCTATCCAAGCACTCACCTACACACATCTTCACTTTTCATACATGCAGTCTGTCCAGAGACAGATAAGAGTGTCAAATAAGCCCCCCTCCCCCCACTTGGGGAAACATGCCTACAAATTTAAAGAATGGTTTTGTAAAATAACAAATATGACTCATCACCAGTTGAGTCACACATTCTAAGAGAAAGCAAAACCCCCAGGTTGCTATTCCAAACTATTGCCCTATACAATTTACTGATTTTGGTTTTTCTATATTATAGTTTACTATTTAAATAGTAGGTAAGATTGCTATTAAATTCAGCAATTAGGAAAGGCAGAGTGACAGCATTGCTCTATAAAAAAAGGTATAGATGAATGTGAAACTCCCCTTGGAACAACTGACAAATAATAGGTTAATTCACATAATTACACATAAAGACTGCTTTAGATAATTTTGATCAAAACTGTTACTAAAAAAAGCATACTGCACTGTCAGTGCAATTGCTTCAACACTTATGTAGCAAAGGAAAGAAAGAACAAAAAAATAGCATGCCATCTTTCCCATCTCTCAAGACAAGGAAGCCCATTTTTTTTAAAAAAAAGAAAGATGCATTACTCTTGGCTAAGAGTCTACAATGACCAGTGCCAATTTTCTTCCAGCTCTCCACCCCAAATACCACCTTGGCCTCAAAATTAACTTAAAACAATTAAAACATTAAAAACAATGGAATATATGTTAAGTTGCACTGCCAATAAACTGCTCCCATTATTTGTAGTGGGTTGCAGTTATGACTAACATTTCTACCCAAGCCTGATAAAAAGAAAGAGAAATAATCAACTGACACAGGAATGTTTCTTAATTGAAGTGTGCTTCCGCCATTTTTATTGAATTGCATGAACCCATTACTCATATTGGATCTTAATTTAGAGCAATGGTTCACCTTTAGTTTTTTCTCTGCTATAATTCAAAATTTCAGTGATACTTCATTTAAAAATAGATTTTAAAAAGCTCCTATATCCAAATGCACAGCGCATTTCCACACTGTGACTGCTTACACTTGATTTTTATGGCTGAGGACTTCTAGGTCAGAATATGTGACTTCTTGCTGCTCTGGTTAATGGAAAGTGAGGGGCAAATTAATCATTGCCTCACAAGGTCCAGTTTTCCCATTAATCATACAGATTTGTTTATAGGATCCAAGGAATTTTTTATGAAGGAAGGAAAATATTTTAGGCCAAGAATGCCTAACGACGATTCAAAGGAAGCATTGGAAGATGGTCAGTAGTGCAAAAGGGTTCTTCTCCCCAATAATTTCACTCCTCTCCTTTGTTCCTCCTGGATATGGTTATCCATGCTTCTTCCTTGGGTGATGTAACCAGCTCATACTTTGTGTCAATGACTTGGCCTTCCACAGGCTGCAGGTGGAGTTTCCTCACAATCACGCTCAGAAGAACCATGGCAACTGTATAGGCAAACCTAGCCATGAAAAAAAGATCAGTCAAATGTTTGGAATTCATAGTTAAAGGAGAAAAAAAGATATGCATGGAAGGAACCCCACTTCTTGGCTTTGTTCTACCGCAGGCATCTGAATCCTTCCAAAAAATTCTGATACAGTAGCCACGAAGAAAAGATCAGTCAAATGTTTGGAATTCATAGTTAAAGGAGAAAAAAAGATACGCATGGAAGAACCCCCTTCTTGGCTTTGTTCTACCGCAGGTATCTGAATCCTTCCAAAAAATTCTGATACAGTAGATCACCCACCCTTTGGACAGTGTGGAATGAGAAGCTAAGGAAGAAGGGATGGGTGTTTTTGACTCATTTGGGAGATTTTCCTCCTGCCAGAGTAACCTAGATGATCTCCAAGACCCTATTATTCTATGTTCTATCTTCTAAGTACATCAAAAGAGGCTTTTTACAAATCTCAGAAACAAGAAAAATAGAATATTGCTTCCCCCCTCCATTTAGAGCACATCCCTTCCCCCCCCACCTTTTTCTTTTTTAAAAAAAATAGTATTATTTTCTCTCACCTCAGTTCAGGGCATTCCTGGCTTCCTGAAAAACCCAGGAGAGAGAAGTTTTTTACAGCAGCTTCATCACTGAATCTATCTGGATCGAATCTATCAAAAAGAAAAGAAAAGAAAAAAGATCAAAAGCCACCCATTCCTTGAAATGAGCTAGAAGAAATGTGAATCGGCAATTAAGCAGCCCTTCAGCAGAGAATACCCGAGGCTGCTTGCATCCACCCAATGTACATTTTGTGATTTGGCACAATTTGGTGAGAGACAGAGCTGCTATCTCTTTCCCTGTTCCTCCTTTCTTTCTCCGCTGCCTGCACCCGGCCGCCTCCATTTTTCTCAATCCAGCTGGCCTGCAAGCAAATGTGTGCTCAGCAGTGGATGATTCATTAGAAAGAAATGCATGTTTCACATGCTTGGGGAGGAGAGGTAAACAAGCAATTATCCAGCCTTGCCTAAAACTAACAGTAGGATTTTCATAATGAAAGGATTGACAAAGCAATCAAAAGGATGCCTGGTTATTTATTTTCACACAACTAACCCCCCCCCCTCTCCCCTGGCAATATTTATTAAATCTGTAGTATAGCACATGTGTGCTTTTCATTAACTTGATATTGGGCAATAAATCTTCTGTTGTTCAACCCTTCAGCTGTCTTGTTGGCTGTACCTCATCATGTTCCCTTAAAAGGCCAACCATATTCTGCAGGGAAATAGCAAAATCTGGGAAAGCTGTTTTGTCCGATGTATCCCTTGTTTTAATTAGCAAAGTTAACAAAGTTGGATTCTAAGTGTTGGGAAATGGCGAAGCACGGTTGATGCTCATATAGATTTTTTTTTGAGGAGGGGGCAATCGGACCTCTCTGAACTCATCCCCTAACTAAATAAAATGTGTTTGATGTGGAATGAAGATTACATTTGTATCAGCAGTGGCCAAGAATTAATGATATGTACACAGAGATGACACGGAACAACTTTCCTGGAGTCAGAGGAGATCCTGTACTTTATCACCAGCTGTAATAATGAGTGTGAGAAAGGCTGCAGTACCCAACATTAGCTGCACAGGATAAATTCAGGATTACTTGCAAAGATTAAACCCAGGATGCGTAGACCCAACTGCAATCCAGGGGTTGCAAGTATCATATTAAAAACAAAATAATTGTTTTTTAAAGGAACATTTGACACTCAGCATACTCAGCTTGGCTTCTCTACATTTCCATTCCAGAGGGCTATTTATTTTCCTTGAACTAACAATAAAAGTATATCCTGTTAATGGAAATAACAAAATCCTTTGGGAAATGGCTCTTCTGCTTCCCCCTGCAAAAGTGCCTTGGTGGAGCAGTGGGCTAATGCCTCCTTAAGTAACACCAGCTGCCTGCAATTAGTGCAGGTTTGAGTCCCACCAGGCTCAAGGTTGACTCAGCCTTCCATCCTTCCGAGGTAGGTAAAATGAGGACCCAGATTGTTGGGGGCAATAAGCTGACTTTGTAAAAAAAATGCCACTTGGGGGGGGGCGAAAGCCCTAATAAGCAGGCATATACATAGAATGAAGGCTATTGCTAAGCACATTGATTTGTGCTTCTTAGATTGTAAGCCACCCTGAGTCTTTGGAAAAGGGCGGGATATAAATGGGATTTAAAAAAAAAAGTAATGGTTCAGTTTCCAGAGCTTGCTTGCTTGCTTGCTTATTTATTTATTTATTTGCTTATTTATTTATTTGCTTATTTATTTATTTGCTTATTTATTTATTTGCTTATGTATGTATGTATGTATGTATGTATGTATGTATGTATGTATGTATTTATTTATTTATTTGGTTGGTTGGTTGGTTGGTTGGTTGGTTGGTTAATTTTGTTTCAATCAATTCTATGGCATTTTCCTCTTGGATTCAAAATGAATGTCTCTATTTCAGCTCTCCAATCCTGCTGGATGAAATTAAAGGTTGCCATTTGGAAGCACATTTTCTTCTACTCTGTGGAATTCTGATTTTGCAGCCAAAATTATTCTTCTGTGGGCATTTCAGAAAATAATGACATAAAGCTTTTGATAGGTGTCCTCTGTTCTTGTAAACTGCAATGGCAATTTTTATTTTCTAAAATAGACAAACTGCATTTGCCACATAAAATCGTGGACCTTCTAAAATCTTTTGCTAAGAAAATAATCCATCTAGACAATTCTACTTTTTTAACTGCTTGGGGTTTTTTTTACATGCACTTTGTGGTGGTTGTTTTTGAATCAAAATGAACTTCTACACCTACATTTTAAATGGAGGAGCTCAGAAACCATGTGTCGTGATACAGGACCACTATTCATATAGTACCAAGAGACAGAATTTAGCAGGGGGGAAAATGAATTCACATTAAGAAACATTATCATCTAAGTTTTCTGTGTTCCATACTTGTAGGGCAACGGCCAGACTGAGCTGTCCTGCAAGACCACACCAAGAGCATATAAAACAAGAGTCTGTAAGAGAATTTAAAAAGCATCACATTAGCCTATTGACATGCACAACATTATCACATTCCATACACAAACTAGTAGACTGTTATGTGCATTAATAGCTGTATAAATACATAACAGAGATATATTTTCTTTGCTTTAACTTCAGTTTAGATCCTTAATGCAAAACGAATTCAATCTGCAAGAAAAGAAGAGATCGGGGACAGAAAAAGGTGACAGCTGCCAAGTACCACGTAACCTCTAAGAAAATTTTCCTTTGCGTGAAGCAGTATCACAATGACAGCATTTCAAGGTAAGATGGACCATAATGGTTCCAAACGAGTATGTGTGTAATCATCTATAGCAATCACTGCATTTTAGAAGAGGAAAAAGGAAGTGAGAGAAGTTATAGAAACCAAGTTTTTTTCTAGCTTTGTGCTTGAAATCAGCTCCTTTCACTACTTTCACAGAAGTCTGATGATTAATAATCTCACCTTGAAGAACTTAAGGATAAAGTCACAATTGTGTTTATTAGGATGATGAAGATATTCTAGAACTGATGTCCAAGTAAATATGGCAAAAATATCACAATGGTGATATTTTTGTTGGAAATGGCACAAGCAAGGATAGATTATTTATATTTTATTAATCAAAACTCCCTACTAATTTGGAGCAAAAGATTATCACCCCAAGAACTACCTGATCACCCTTGCCAATTTTTCCTTTACTTAAATGAATAAAGTTATTATAGCAAGCCTCAGTAAGATTTCATGCATTTATTCCATTCTCTAAGCATCTTCCCCAAGTAATTTATGAACAACTAAAAGAGCTACAGTATCTTTCCTCATTCTAATGATACAAATGTCTTACCTTGTGGCCTTGTGCTATAACTCAGCACAGAGCACCATAAAGTTTACTAACTATTAATAGCATTCCTACTAAGTTACTCAGTTTAACAAACAGCTATGAATGAATCCTTCATCTTCATATATACCCAAATCTATTTATTTGCATCCTGTCTTTATTATGTTTGCAAATAACTCAAGGCAGTGAACATATCCAGCACACCTTCCTCTTCCTGTTTGCCCATAACAACAACCCTGTGAGGTGGGTTGGGCTGAGAGAGAGTAACTGGCCCAAGGCCACCCAGGTGGCTTTCATAGCTAAGACAGGACTAAAACTCACTGTGTCTGGCTTTCAAGCCGATGCCTTAACCACTAGACTGAGCTGGCTCTCATGATCATGATCCAGTTGTTCTCAACTAAGAACATTATTGCTATTCTACTTAGAGGAAAAGGAAAACTTTGCTTAATTGGACCTTTCCTGGCTTAATTAGGCTCACAATCACGCAGACACACAAAGCATCTGAATGAATAAACCAAATTCTCAAGTCATATAATGGTTTATTAAACAAAAAATGCATCTGAGTGCATTTTGGTTGTTTAATTATTGTGTTTGGTTGCCATTTTGTATATTGGGTAGGGTTTTTAAAAAAATATTATGTGGTTATTTGGGGGATTTATTGTTCTTTTTTTTGCTGTACATCATTTGGAGTCATATTGCTTGAATTGGGGAGCCTTACCAGTCCAATCCATCAATCAATGTTCTTTGAATCAGCTCATTGAATAAAGAATTGGGTGTTTTGGTTTAGCCGTCCACTCGTGTGCCTCTCTTTAAAAAAAACCCAAAGTAACATCTCTTCCTAGGAAGCCTCCTAATTAAAAATGGAAGTTTAACCAAAATTGAAGATCAGAGCACCAGCTTCCAATCCTACCTCTTTGGGAATCAGATGACGATCAACTCTGCCTTCCAGCTCCTGAAGCCGGGCAGCAATTGGTGTTAGTTTTGCTGTCCTCACTGTCTCATTCAAAACCTGCCGGCAATACCTGCAAGCACAACATTGCCAAGGTTTTCATTGGATTAAAAAAAGAAAAGATTCCTAAAACAAGAATCAGATCAATGAACATTTAATCCAGTCATGGCATAACCTGTGTTACAATACAGTAATGAGTTTCTGGGATGAATTGCATGCCACTTGGCTACAGCTCTATCCACTTTAATGTTCCCAATTTTATTCTGTTTCTTGAGGCTCAAATGGCTGCTTGTTGGCTGAGACAGTTCTTCTCCACCCCATTCCCCCCCCCCCGCAAATTACACTTCTCTTACATCTCTCTTCCAAATCAAAGTGCAGGGCCATTCATGGGTCACTTAGATCTCAGCACCCCTTTTAACTACTAGAGTTTTCTTCTGTTTTAAAATGCTTAGCATAGTTTTACAAATAAAGGAAACCTACAATGGGGGGGGGGAGGGGAATATCCCAGAAGATTCCAGTCTTTCATGTATGTGCCTTGGCCTCACCCATTTTGCATCATTGTTCTGCCTATTGTTGCCCTCAAATATCCATGCGTTGCCCCATCTGCTCTGTACAGGATATAAAATATTGGCAGTCCTCGACTTACAATAGTTTATTTAGTGACCGTTCAAAGTTACAATGGCACTGAAAAAAGTGACTTGTGATTGTTTTTCACAATTACAACCTTTGCAGCATCCCCATGATCCTATGATCAAAATTCAGATGCTTGGCAACTGATTCATACTGATGACCGTTGCTGGGTCCCAAGGTCATGTGATCACCTTTTGCAACCTTCTGACAAGCAAAGTCAGCGGGGAAGCCAGATTCACTTAGCAACCAGCATACTAACTTATCAACTGCAGTGATTCACTTAACAACTGTGGCAAGAAAAGCCATAAAATGGGGCAAAACTCACTTAACAGAAATGTTGGGCTGAATCGTGGTCGTACGTTGAGGACTACCGGTACTGGAATGGAATGGGGTGGCTAACTCACATGACAAACTCTGGATAGGGCAAGAAGAAGGAAAACAAGAGTCCTCTTCTCACACCTTGTTAAGAGGTCATTTGCTGACAATAAAAAAATGAGTCTAAACATAGGCCCGTACCTAAGTTGTTCAATTTTCACATGTGTAACAGGGCTCTTCCCAAGAACCTGATCCAACTCCTTGTAAAGCTTTTGCTGAACTTCTTTTGAGGTAGTTAACAAATAGACTGCCCAGGTACACACTAAAGAAAGAAAAAGAAAAGAAGCATCAGAAGATAAAAAGTCTCTACTTGGTCAACACATGCATACAATTCACAGATCATGTTCTGAAATTAGGAAAAAGCAAACCCCACCGAGGAACTCAACAGAAAACCCACGCCAGATGAAGCAGGCCATAGGGAGAAGTAAGGATTAGGTGGCCTGTGAGAAAATGAACAAGCACGGGTGATTAAACCATTTAAAGACTGAGTAGACTTTCGACGCAATCTACAGTTTAACAATCAGAGAACCTTTTGTGAAGTGCACAATTTGTACCATAGTTATTATTTCAGTCATCATTATCTTTACTCTCTAAAATATGTTTTTTAATTATCCCCACATAATGAGACTTGAAAGACAATGGCTTGACTAAAGCTAGCCAGTGAGTTTAGAGCGAAGACCTCCAATTTATAATTTCATATATACCCAAGCATGCAAACATCTATTCGTCCATCCTTCATCCTTTTATCTCCCACACCATTCACTCATTCCAAACTCTTCTATATCTACACAAAGCCCCCACCCCCATCCAAATGTTCCACGCACTGGCAGCACCTCCTTTGGCACCACTTACTGGTAATAGGTTCTATGCTTCACTTAATATTTCCTAATTAAAAGCAAAAGTTCCATTGGAAGCTTGCATGCTGCAAAGCAAAGTGTCAGCCTGTGGCATAAGCTTTGTTCATCAGACCCTGATAAGCTTTCTTAGAAAGTAAGCATAATGGGAGGCTATAGTCCAGTGCTTGCTCTGGAAATCATGGCTATCTGCCCAGACAAAAGGATCCTGGGGAACTAAAGCAGATATCAGGAAGAAATCTCAACGGTTTGCCTCCGCTGCTACTTTTATGATCAGCCATGCCCATGTGATTTAAATCAGTAGTAAAAAGGCTTGATTTGAATCAATTAGATTTAAATCATAATTTTTAAAGAGCAACTCTGTCCCACAGCGGCTCCTCCTCTGACCTGCTGTTGACTCACCGACAGTCCCATTCACTTTAATGGGGCAGCCTACTCTGCCCATCCTCCTTAGCATGGCAGTCTGGCTTGGGAGGAGTGTGAAAGGGAAGGTCACTGAGCAAGGAATGGCCTGGCTGGTGGGGCCCTGAAGTAAGCGGGTGTGGGGCGCGTGGGGCAGCTCCACCCCCTCCCCACTTGCCTCATGGCAGCGGCATGATGTGCCACACAGCTTCCTGCTGCAAACGGCCGCGGTAGAAGTGGGCCAGCAGCCAAGCGGGTGCCTGCTGGGATGGGGATGTTGGTGCCACCACCGCGAGGCAAGGCAGGTGTCACAAAAAATATAAGACATCCCCCGCAAAAAGGATCTAATGCCTCTTTTGGAGGCAAAAATAATATAAGACTGGGTTTTACTTTTGGGGAAATATGATAGTTGGAGAACTACTCAAATTCTTTTATTTAATTAATTAGAGCCTGGTACAGATGCATTTTTCTTCAAACAATCATACAGTATGTAGAGTATATAGATTTCCAAAACAATGGGATAAAGAAATATTGCTGAACTTTGTTTTATGATTTATCTCATGGTTACTGTGAAATTGTGTGAATGCATCAATACAGTGCATGTTATCTCAGCTTGCAAAGCTTAGATTCATTGAATGAGTTTACCAAAAATGTAAATATTAAAGAATATACAGCCTCATGCTACATAACTAAGTTCCATTTCATGCTGAATAAACTAAATTCTTAATGTATCTTAAAAAGAAAACTATATTTAGATAGATTTTTACTCCAAAAGCATTTTATTAAAATAAATTTGATAAAAATAAAAAAATCCAATTTCTTGCCTGAGCAGGGGGTTGGACTAGATGACCTCCAAGCTACCTTCCAACTAATAATAATAATAATAATAATAATAATAATAATAATAATAATAATAATAATAATAACAAGAAGAAGAAGAAGAAGAAGAATAACAGTAATATATTAAAAAAATCCAATTTAAATTAAAAAATCCATTTTTAAAAAAAATAAAAATAAAAAAATCATTTATTATCCACCCTGGCCATACCCATCTTAACATTCAACTTGTGACCCATCATAACAACCAAAAATTTTTATATTTGGTTACCAGTCCCCCATAAGTTGACGACCCTTAAACATATACTCTCCTCCCTATCTTTGTTTTCCCCTCTTCTTTCTCCAGATTTCCTTTCTTATCTCCATATAGGAATAGCTGGAAAGGGACACATTCATTTAGATTCCTGGAATAAGCCAGGCTTAGGGTCAATTGCCTAAATGGCATCTTTCAGCTCTGAATCTCTGATATGAATGAATTATTAGGCCCTTTTAGTTGAAGTCTAAATCAGGGCTTTTCAACCGGTGGTACGTGTACCACCAGTGGTACACTAGCCCCTGACTGGTGGTACGCGAGCCCAGCCTAGCTAATTACAGTGGGGGAGGGAACGAGTCAAAATGGAGTCACACAGACCTGGAGAGGAGCTGCAGAGCTTGCCAGAATCTCCAGGATCTGTGGCGACATGCTAATTGGAGCTTCTGGTGCACTCGGAAGAGAAAAGGAGGAGGGCGGAGAGAAGAAAAAGTATAAAAAGGGCAGATCAGCCTGTTTTCAGAGGAACAGCAAGAGCAGTGACGAGCGAGGAAGGGTGAGTGAGCAAGTGGTGAGTTTTGGGGGGAAGGGCTAGCAAGCGAACAGCTCCTGCCCAGCTCGCTTGCGGAAAACATACTGCTTGCTAAATGAAGCCCCAGGATCAGCGCTGGGTAGCCCGCTGATCCTGGGGCTTCACTTAGCAAGCAGCCTATTTTCTGCAAGCAAGTGAGCCGGGCAGGAGCCCGTGATCAGCTGAGCCGTGCTCAGAAGTTGCGCTCAGAAACGCTGATCCAGGGCTCCTGCCCAGCTTGCTTAGCAAGCAGCCTCTTTTCCGCAAACGAGCTGGGCATGATCCCGGGATCAGCGTTTCTCAGCGCGACCTCTGAGCGCGGCTCAGCTGACACACTCAGAAATGCTGATCCCGTTCCTCCCCACCCCAAAAAGCAGGGCTTTTACTGGCTTTTCGCGCTGCTGCGCTTTGCACGACTCACCCTTTCGCAGGGCGAAAAGCGAGTAAAAGCCCTGCTTTTTGGGGTGGGGAGACTCAGGGGCCATTCCTTGGGAATCCTCTCTCCCCACCCCAAAAAGCAGGGCTTTTACTGGCTTTTCGCGCTGCCGCGCTTTGCACGACTCACCCTTTCGCAGGGCGAAAAGCGAGTAAAAGCCCTGCTTTTGGGGGTGGGGAGAGAGGATTCCCAAGGAACGGTGCCTGAAGTCAGAGCGTAGCTCCATTGAAGGTTTGCAAAGGGGAAAAGCGAGACCTGGAATCCCCGCCACCGGGCTCGACACAACCGTTGCCACCGCCTTCCCCACTTGCCCTTGCCCTCTTGCAGGACCCGGACTGCCAGGAAGGAAACCTTAGATGCGGGGGCAAGCCAGGGAAAGTGTGTGTGTGTGTGTGTGTGTGTGTGTGTGTGTGTGTGTGTGTGTGAGAGAGAGAGAGAGAGAGAGAGAGAGAGAGAGAGAAATTCCCAGCTGAAATTCGTGTGCAAGATTTCCTGCAAAAGGAAGGGACAAAGAAGGAGGGAAGGAAGGAAGGAAAGAAGAAAGGTAGGGACAATGGGAGGGAAGGAGGGAAGGGACAAAGAGGGGAGGGAAGGAAGGAAGAAAGAAAGGAAAGAAGAAAAGTAGGGACAGTGGGAGAGAGGGAGGGAAGGAAGGAAGGGACAAAGAGGGAGGAAAGGAAGAAAGGAAGGAAAGAAGAAATGTAGGGATAATGGGAGAGAGGGAGGGAAGGAAGGCACCCACCCCAGTCCCACCCCCCTCCACCAGAGACCCATGGATTCCCCACACACAGACACCCTGCAACCTAAGTGATGAGCTCCCCCCCCCCAGCCATTGACTTTGCTTGTCAAAAAGTTGATCACATGACCCTGGGACACAGAACGTCATAAGTATGAATCAGTTGCCAAGCATCCGAATGTAAATCACATAACCCTGGGGATGCTGCAACAGTCATAAGTGTGAAAAATGGTCATAAGTCACTTTTTCAGTGCCGTTGTAGTTTCAGTCACTAAGCGAATTGTTGTAAGTCGAGGACTACCTGCCCTTTATCATTTTTTCTTCTTCTTTTTTTTGGTCAAGTTTTTGACACCTTGCTGGGCGACTGGTGATACTCGGATACTGCCTTATCCTAAAAGTGGTACAATGGGTGAAAAGGTTGAAAAGCCCGGGTCTAAATGGCTGTCTGGAGGTTTCACAGACTGCACACCAGATCCAAAAAGATATCATGGAATAGATTTTTCCTTGCCTTGCTGTAGTTGGTTTTCTTACCCTGATCCTCCGTTGTTAAATTAATTAAGATGAAGGGAACCAGATTTAAATGTTCACAAGGAAAATCTGTACTCAGAACTTTTCTTTATTGGAAAATGTTCACATGTAGACACTGCACAGACACATTTAGAAGAGCTGATTCACTGAGAGAGTGGCACTTTTTCTTGCCTTCAACAATTATTATTATTAGCCATCAAACTATTGTCAATTTTCAGCAACCGCGTAGATAACCCTTTCCAGATGACTTGCCCTCAACCCCAACGGTATACTCATTGCCATTGTTATCAAATCCATCCATCATCAGTCATTGTCTTTTTTTTCTATCCTTCCACCTTTCCGAGCATTAGAAATTTCTTCAGAGTGGCCCGTCTTCATATTTTGTGTCCAAAATATCATCCTCTGAACCTGGTCATTTGTGCCTGAAGTTAAGAACTCCAGATTTGTCCTATAATCTATTTGTTGGCTTTCTTGGCCATCCATGGCATTTTCAGAGTCTTTTTGAAACCCAGAAGTTTTAAAAGGATCACTGCTCTTTCTATCTCACTTTTCAAAGTCCAATTTTTGCTTTTGTTCCTGTTGTCATTAACTGATGAGATACTTAATCATATCATCTTAATCATAAAATTACATTTAATCTCAATTGCCTTTTTTCAATTTTAAAGCCATGCTTTCTATTTTCAGTCCAGCTTCCCCCACTGTATATTCTCTACCCACCCCTGTTAGATCCAGCAGGAGAGACATGCACTAGACTAGGTCTTCTCCACTAGAGAGTTCCACCTGGCAGGAGCCAGGAACAGATCCTTTTCTGCCATGGCACCTGCGCTCTGAAATAGTCCTACTAGCACTGATGTCTGGGTAATGAAACATCTGGGGAAAAAAACAACCAAGCTCAGAGAGCACCAAGGACCCCTCATTTCAACCCTGAGCTACAAATATTCTCTTTTTATTAATGACTGGAATGTTGATCTAACTACATTTTCTGGTACTAGGGAGCATCTGCCAGGGTATCTTGGATGCTGACATTTCTACTATACGGAATTTCTGTATATTCTTTTCATTTTATTCTCAAGTATCAATCTCTTTTTTTAAAAAAAAGGTTGTGGAATTATTTCAAAGTTTATCACAATCAGCCAGGAAGGCAATTGCCTTAAAGTTTGAGGGAAACCATGTAATGCTATTTTCAGATCTGTCTCTGGTTGGTATTGGTTTAAAAAACAACAACAAAGAATTCAGACAAGCATATCTCATGGCCAAGCAAAAGGAAATAAAGACCTTTTCTTCCTATATCCTGAAATTTTTGGTTAATCCAGGGATATTGGGATTTTGCTTCTCCCAATCCCAATTTGCCAAGGCTTTTGTTACCATTTTCTTTACTCTACATGATGAAAAATTGGAATTAAAAATTGTCAAGTTATTTATCATTTATTTTGCTATTTCAGGCATAAGCCCTAGTTCCCTCCACCTGCCCTATTTTAACTTTTCATGTCCAAGAAAGAAAAACTGTGAATATTTATAAAGGCCTGGAGCCTCTCAAAGCAGCACACAAACTAAATCAAATTATCTATAGTATTATGGAACAATAAGCACTGTGACAACATTTTCATAGGTCTCCTCCCTCCACAGATGATTTGCACAGTCTTAAATGCTGCTTTATATACTTACATTTTGCAGTGATTATGGATCCTGCCAGAGAAAAGATCATGGTGTCCTCCAAAATCTAGAAAGTGAAGAGAGTTTCATGGAGGAAAAAAAGACAGTGAGAGTTACTGCTAAACCTAATATTGAAAATTTAATCAAACAGTTCACATATGTCAAAGCAGATATATGTGAAATGAATTCCAAATTAATTGTAGCTACAGAAGAAATAGCTTCAAAAAGAAAGAAAATGATTGTCAACAATACATCTTCTTCTAGCTGAGAAAAAATATGCATGGGAAAGGCTGTCAGTTCCATGTACATTTAGAAGCCTCCTTTTATGAAGTCCACTGGCCTTCAGAGAACTCCAGACTGTCAGTTGCATGTCATGAAGATTGTTCAAATCAAAACATACTCTCTGTGTCAAGCAAAATCCTTCTTAGGAAGGCCGCACATAGCAAAAAGACCAATCAATCAAATCTTTATTATGGCTATAGACCAGCATAAATATGCTTAGCAAAAGGAGTTTTCCTGGCTCCCTCCACCCCCACTTTCTGCAGAAAAAATATTTGATCTTTTAAAAATTCCTGGAGAGAAGCAAGCTACCAGGGCTACAAAAGGAGCTAAAGCGCATGAGCTTCTGATTAAAGCGGAGAATCTAATAGAATTTGGAAGCACTAAGGGAGAAATAGGAAACTTTGTTGTAGTCATCAGTTTGCAACTTAGGTAACTGGAAATGTTGCATAGGATTATTTTTATTTTGGAATGCATGGAGCTTTATGGTGCCTGATCATATACTCTTTCTGATTTATATTTACCTTTTTCAAATGTTCAATGATTATATTTCCTAATTAATAAACCAGTTTCACTTTTTCTGTGTAGTTTTGAATTTGGAGATTCGCTTGAGATGTTATGAGTGGGTTTCCCAACGCTCTGTTTTTATACTTTTCTTTGCTGTATTGCATGTGACCACTTAAAATGATATTTTAGCCTTCTTTCTCTTGTTTTTTTTAAAATAAACCTAATTCTGTTATATCATGAAAATGATCTCCCAGAGGAGGGGTCCCAATTTCTTTAGTCACATGCCTCTGTGGGAAGTCAGCTCCCCAGAGAAGGAAATATTAAAAAGGGCAGAAAAATATATTTCCCAAAAAGATATTGAAGAACCAGGAAAGCATGCCCAGTTTTCTTAATAGTCCCAGGTCTCCTTCCCGCAAGTAGAAAACCAGTTCTATAGACATGCAAATGTAAACCATCAGGAAGGTTGGAGCTAGAACATTAAGAAGACAAAACCTGAAATCTACATACCCCACCCAAAGTCTAAGACAGGACACAATAGGATTAACTCATCAGAATACCAGAAAGGAAGACTCAGGTCAAAAGTTCATGACACAGGAAGTAGCCTCAAACAGGAACAGGAAGCAACTCCAAACAAAAGGATCCAGAGGGTATAAAAACCTACTCCCTACATGTGGTCAGCTCATTTTTTTTTCTGCCAGCCATCTTCCAGTCTGGTTTTCCTCTTCAATAAACTACAACAGGGGTGTCAAACTCAATTTCATTGAGGGCCACATCAGCATTGTGGTTGCCCTCGGGGGGCCGGGTGGGCGTGGCCAGGGTGGGCATGGCCTACTGGGTGGGAGTGGCTAGAGTGCGTATGGCCTACTGGGTGGGTGTGGCCAGCTCTACATCGTTCGCATCAAGGGTGCCTATGGGGGCCTGGGCAGGAGTGGGACAGATCTGAGGGTCTCTGGCAGGAGGAGGGTCTCTGGGCCAGGGCCAAGACAGTGGGGGCTGTTCCCTCACTGTTTCCAGGATGGCTTCGCGGGCCACATGAAACCACTTTGCGGGCCGGATCCGGCCCCCGGGCCTTGTGTTTGACATGTCTGAACTACAACCTTCTTCCCAAAGCAGTTGCCATGTTTATTCCCAGCTTGGATAAACCATAATGAAGACTTTTCTTCCAACACCTCCATAGCCCAGAGCCAGAAAATAGCTATAAAAATAAAATAAAATTCACAACTTCTTCTACCTGACAATAAAATGCACAAATTATGGGATCCCCATCTGCCTGATACACTGAGGTTGAGGAGGGACACTGAGTAAAGGCACCTCCCTGAAAAACAAGTAGCAGCAGCAGCTAAACAGCCATACCAAAGCAGGAGGGCAGATCCAAGGTGTATTGACATTCAGGACTTCCCAGAGAGAAGATTTGAGACCTCTAGCCTTTCCTTCCATTGGCTCACACCTCATGCTCCACCTCCACATACAATTTTGTAATTATATGCATTTCTCAGACATAAATACCACCATATTTAATGGGCCATTATTTGAAAGGCTATTTGCCTTAGATACCAAAGATCAGAGAATGCGTGTGAAAGGCAGTAGCTTCACTCTTCACCACCACAGTGATGTGGATCTCTATAGATTTCACCACGGCAATGCAGTCTCTATAAAAGCAACACGTATCTGGTATGCTATCTGGTAAGACCATTCAGGCGGTTGCCATGGTGTATCTGCCAGATGAACATTTCAGATATGCCAGATATCGCATCACCTATCCAACTATTCTGCCAATGAAGATTTTCTCACGGAGTGTGTGTGTGTGTGTGTGTTTCACGGCCTTGTCCTGTCCAAAATAAAAATTCACTCTATTTAAAAATGGCTTCAAGCCTAAAGGTCCAAAATAGCCACACAAATTACATTCTAGCAAGGGGAAAAAAACTACTCAAATGAGATGCAATGGAGGCTATTATACTAATCAAACACTATCAGGACATAATTAGCAGCTGATCTAGAGGGAACTCCATTAATAGTTAATTACACCAAAGATGCCAATACCTGCTTGTCACTCAGATTCCCCTGTAGTAAAGAATCTATGAAGATGTGTCGGCTGAAGCTCTTTCCTTGTCGTTCTTTTATGACTTTCTTCAAGACGAGCTCCATTTCCATCAGGGCTTTAAGCACAAAGAATAATGAGGTCATTTCCTAGCTAGCACAGTGGGGTGTCCTAGAAACATATCATATCATGTCAGGCAGCTGGTCTTTGGCTTCTGAATGCTGTTTCCCTTGTGATGGATGAAATGCAATGATGTGAAATGCATTTATTTTCATTATAATCCTATTCATTGGTTTCACAGATATGTGTCTGTCTGTATGTGCAAGTATGAATGGAGAAACAAAATTTCATCTGTCAGCCTCCAGCAATTACAGAAAATGTATACAATCTCTAAATGGCAAGCAAACAGGTATTGCAGAGTGTTGAAAGGGGGGCACATGAGATTGATTTAATACTCTATACTGCATTTGGAAAAATAGTTATCTAGCATACATGCTAAACAAAACAGTAGCATTTCTGAAACATTCAGTAAAACAATGCTATGCAGAAATGTTCAATTAGATCACCTTGCCAGATATGTGTGTCAAATAGAAAACAGAACTCACCATCTTCATACTGTTTTTTTCTGGTCATGCTTTTATCAAGTGAACCATCTAAGAAACCCTTTCCAATTTCTGCCCAGATCTGAAATAGAAATAAATAATAATCATCTTTCTTAATTTATTATAAGTATTTATTTCAGTCTTACCAGAATATTAAACATGGTTTCTGTACTAAGGCAAGGCTGGTGCTAAAAGGGAAGTGAGTAATGATTGTCTCGCTTAACAACAGAAATGTTGGGCTCAATTGTGATCATAAGTCGAGGGCTATCTGTATTAGTGAAAGGTTACACCTGAGTTGGTACCTTAGTTTGCACTATCTCATTAGGATGGGTTCATAGGCTGTCTATTCTGTTAATTGCAAAAACAGAGGGACTTCCTCACACATGAAGTAGTACAGTACTTATTCCAATTTATAGGCAATATATGGATAAATACTATAGGACAATTCAATATATTAATTATAACTATTGTAGATATTTCATTTAAAGTCTGAGATGAAACTTAAAATAATATTGGTATAGAGCAGGCTGATTCAGAAAGAAGACGGTGAAATTGCACATTGCCTACCATTTTAATTTTCGATAAAGGCTTGTTTTTGTTTTTACTTGCACTTAAATCTGCACTTGGTTTGCTCTATGCAATCAGATTTTAAGAAAATATCTCTCGGCTCAGGGGAGTAAGGATCCTTATTTAAAAATTCTTAATGCAGATATTCCACTTCAAGCAAGGTATGCAATGCCCCACAAGTCAGGCTATCTAAGCCTATTTTAAGAACTGAAATCTAAATTTCCCTTAAGGAGAACTTAGCATCTGGTGACCACATGTACATTCCATGTCGCTTTCTTGGCAACAATATAGAAGTGCGTTTTCATTTTTTAAAATTTCTCAGCCTGGTCTGCAGCCTTGCGGTTTCCATCCAAGGTCCAATTTAGCTTAGATTTTTCAAGATCAGCCAAAGTCAGCCAAGCAGTGTTACCTACTTATTCAATAACTGAAGGAAATTAGCAAAGGTATGTCTTTGAGCCAATGCCTTTCTATATATAGCTATGTGATTTGTCTCCCTGTGGTAGAAAATGGAACTGAAGAGAATATTCCTGTCTCTTCTTTCTGGAGACTTACCACATCATGGTTCCTACGAAATCGGATGACTTCCTGATCATCTTCAAACCTGCTGCCCATAGCAGTCTGTGTAACAGCCTTCATTGCAAAGCCTAACATATGTTGACTGAGGGGCACATGCTGAGACTCAGGGAAGGTTAGCCATTTTGTTAGCAATTCTTCTGACAGCTTGAACAAAAGAAATACATGTGTTAATCTTTTTATCCTTACATATTCCCATGAAACTGAAAAGCAAAAATTAAATATTGTTACATGGCCTGTTGAATAGAAAAGCAGGTCAATGCCTTTTAAACCATTCTGATCAAATCCATCGTAACTCATAATGCCCGATTAGCATTGAGCTATTGTTATAATGTCTCCTATCTAGTGGTGCTTTGGGAAAGGTGCAATGATTCTTAAGGCATGCTGAGAGCACCTGTGCAATCACAGACCTCTAGTAATTTTACTGGACATAGCTGGATGTTTGATCTGTATGACCAAAAAAGCAAGGGGCATGGAGATGCTTCCTCCAAGAAAAGTAAGTGGAAATGCCAGTTGCAGAGCTTCTGAATCTCTGTGATACCACAACTTATAAATGTGACTTTGGTGACCCACATGTCATGAATAAAACTGACTTGATTGGGACTAGGGCTGGGCAAGTAATAGATTGTTACTGTTATTTATTTATTTAAATATATTATTACCACCCACTCCCATAGACTCTTGATGGTTTACAAATACAATACAAAACAATAAAAGCAGGTAAAAACATACAACCCTGCAGGCAAACTGGACTAAAACGATCAAACAATAACAATTCAAATCAGGGGCCCCACAACTACATCATCCACAAGCCTGGGAACAAAGCCAAGTCTTTTAGGAAGCCCAGGAGAGGAGGCATTGTACATATCTCTGTGGGGATGCTGTTCCAGAAGATGTGATCTATGACAGAGAAGACGTGATTACTCAGTCCCATAAAACAACATTTAAGAGACATGGAGCATATCCACTTTATCAGAATGTACCAACCAGGCAGAAAAGGAGATGGATGGTCCCTCAGACATCTAGAATTGGTGCCATAAACAATAATAATGCAGCTCAAGTAGCAGTGGTGACATTCGGCAATTACTGTTCACATTGCTGCATTTTATACCAGATGTAATTTCCAGATAATCTTCAAGAGTAGCCCTGTGTAGAGTACATTGCAATAATCCAATCGTAACATGACCAGTATATGAGTAACTGTCTAAACAGCCTTCAGTCAAGGAAAGAAGCAACTGGGAGATGAAGTGTGCCAAGGCCTTCCTGCTCACAGCTGCCACCTGCTCTTTCAGCAATAGCTACAAGTCCAGAAGGGACCGCCCCCCCCCCCCAAATTGTGCACTAGTCTAGAATGAGGAAGTATTTTCCCCATAAGGACAGTGATGAAAATGTCCCAGATCCCAAGGGGCTAAACAGCCATACCCACTCAGTTTTGTCAGGATTGAGTTGAAATCTTTTCCATGCCCTCTGCACCAAACAGTCTTTAGACACTGGGTCAGTTTATCAACAGCTTTGCCTACACAGCCCAACCTTGAGATATAAAGTTGAGTAACCTCAGTATAGGGATGACACTGAGCCCCAAACTGATGGATGACATCACCCAAGTGTTTCAAGTAGATATTAAACAGGGCAGGGAAGAGCATCAGGCCCTGTGGTACCCCACCAATGAGAGCCTGTGGATGCAACTTGTCTCTGCCTAGCAACATTGACTGAAACCAACCACTTAGGAAGAAGGTGAATCATTTCAACACAGTGCCTTCCACTCCTAACCCCCATAGCCAGTCCAGAAAGATACTATGGTCAATAGTATAAGAAGCCACTAAGCAATCAATACACATCTCCATTTCTGCTCTGCCAAGGGTCATGACAAGAGTAATCTGTACTGCTCTGTACCATGCTCCGATATGAAATCCAACTGGAACAGGTCCAGATATACTATTTATTTTTAAGAATTAAAAGTGACAGACTGTGAAGGTTTTCAAAGTACTTGGTACAACGTCTCACTATCAGTTTGTGCGGGGAAAATGAGGCAAATCCAATTTTTCAACAGCACTCTCTTTTTGCCTGTGCAATCCTGATCATGTTTAAAACATGTTTAATATGAATAGGAATGGTGCCTTGGGTGCAATCCCTAAACATCTCAAGCATACTTGAAAACCATTGGCACTGAGAATACTACCACATCTGCAAAAGGCATCTTTACTTGGAACAGTTTACATCCCAATGACATCTTTAACACCATCAAATATCTGCCTTTCCCAGGTCCTTGGGAAGGATTTGATAAGTGAATAAAAATGCTAAATCCAATCTAAACACCTGTTGATTGTCTGTTTGACCATAATACTAAATGCATATGCCGACTGACTCTCAGCATCTCTGGATGACTGACAACAAAGAAATTATAGCATAATCAATATGACATAAAAATAAAGATAAAAAGCCAATGGTTTTTAGTTTGGAAAATATAAGCTCTGCTAAAATCCACTATGTGACAGAGTGGGAGTGGGAGGGGAGTGTAAAACAGTAGCAGGCCTGTTCATTTGAGTTTTAATTTAACTTGTCTAGAATACACAGAAAAAATATAAAATGAAAATGCACCAGACAAGATATTTTTAATACTGGAGAGTCACTTCTGAGAAAGTTGACTGCTTGCTTACACAAGAGATTGTTGTTAGTTGCAAAGTTGTATCCGACCCATCGCGACCCCATGGACAACGTTCCTCCAGGCCTTCCTGTCCTCTACCATCTTCTGGAGTCCATTTAGGCTCAGGCCTACTGCTTCAGTGACTCCATCCAGGCACCTCATTCTCTGTCGTCCCTTTCTTCTCTTGCCCTCAACTTTTCCCAGCATTAGGCTCTTCTCCACAAGTCCTTCCTTCTCATTAGGTGGCCAAAGTATTTTACACAAGAGAAGCAACTTTCAAAAACCGCAAAACATCTGATTCTTCTCCATGCATCGCGGCCTTTTAAGGAAATTATTCTGAATCATTTATCTTCCTAGAAAGAAGACCTTCCCATACTTCTGAGCAAAATTCTGCCCTCAGAGGAAGCTATTTACCTTCTGAATGACAGGAAAATTGCTCGGCAGCAGCTTGGTGACACCATTTTCATACAGTTTTTTCCTCAAGCAGCTCTCAGCCATGTCTCCACCCAGGCCAGACTGATACTGCAACAAGGACTTTAACATCGTTTCAAAGGGGTCCGCTGAAAGAGAGAGTGAAAATGCAATCAATCACTATAATGCTCTAAAGAAGTTCCCTCACTTTGGTTCCCATTGTTCACAACCACTGCTTATGCTGGAAAGGAGGAGGTTAGGAAAGACTGCTGTAAATCTGTCAAATTAGTTCAGAGGCTTGCAGTTAGTTACATCAGATTGGTGCTAAGTATTGGTACCTAAATTACTGATTTTTCTTCAAGATGATGCAGAACTGTATTCCCATTTCTTTGTTACGGAATGTCTGTATTGCCAAAATCTCCAATAACCATTTTTGTCAATAGTCACACATGCTTACATCTTCTTCTAATCCTTCTGCAGAAGAAAGGAAGAAGTACAATTTGTGTCTTCAGAGTAAGAAAGTGATCTCACCAGGCACTCAAGAAAGCCTCAAGCAATTTAGAACCAGCTTCTCCTGTAAGAATCAGTAAGAACTTGGTAAGACCCGCAGATGTTCATTTTTATTTTAATAACCCTATCCCTCGCTTCAAGGACATAATGTAACTTTTACCAGATCACTAAGGGAGTCCTCCTTAAAGTATGTTTTTCATCCATATTGAACAAAGCAGAAGCCCAACCAGTGCTTCATGCCAACTGGACCAGCTCCAGGTTATAGCGATTATGCAGCTCACTTTGCCTGCTGGCAATATCCTTTGCCCAGTACAATCAGATGCTCAGAGATTCTCAACCATCTGTTGTCCAAGCCAATTTGCAAAAATGCTACTAGTTTATAATGCCGGTGACAATATGTCTCTCACGAGAAGCAGTGGTAGACAAGTTTAACCACAGGTAAACCTCTCTTATGAGGATCACTGAGGTCGCAAAACAGCAGTGGATGTATCAAAAGGCCACAGATGCAGGCCTTAAGTTTCAGTCCTATATCATCTCTTAAAGAAAAGATTACATTACAAACCTAGGTGGAAATATCTGTAATGGAATGTGTAGATGACCGTGGGGGAATGAAGGAAGGAATGAAAGAGATGCTGCCTAGGAAACAATCAGACAAGAGAGGGAAGACCTTGCAGGCAGTCGCTTAACAGTCAGAAGTAACTTTGGAAGGATCACCTTAATTGATCAGACAGCTAAAAGTGGCAGCAAGAAGTTTGTACCATCAGATTTGCAAGATTCTGTTAACGTGTAGCCTTACAATAAAGTAGATTCAGCTCACCTAGTTGTGTTTCCTGTCTGGTTTACCAGAAGGACTGACAATACTTCAGCTATGAGGAATAGGAAGAAAAATCTTCATCATGGTTTAGTCCAAGCGGGGGATAAACAACATGGTGACTGCTTTAGGAAGAAGGTTACAGTTTATTGCAGAGGAGAGCCAGACAGAAAAAGGACTGAGCACATGTAGGAAGTGGGTTTTTATACCCCCTGGAGCATTTGTTTGGAGTTATTTCCTGTTTCAGGCTTTGGATTTCCTGTGTGACATATTCTGACCTGAGTCTGGGTGTGCTTTCTGGTATTCTTGATGGTTGTGGGTCAATCTTAGTATGTCCAAAGGTCATATCCTGCTTTCCTGGGGTTGGGGTATGTAGATTTTAGATTTTAGATGAGCTAGATACCCAATTTTTTTCCTAAGCTTCCAGTTCCAACCTTCCTGATGGTTTATATTTGCATGTCTATAGAACTGGTTTTCTGCTTGGGGGAAGGAGACCTGGGACTATTAAGAAATGCTTTCCTGGTTCTTCAATATCTTTTTAGGAAATATATTTTTCTGCCCTTTTAATATTTCCTTCTCTGGGGAGCTGACTTCCCACAGAGGCTAACCCTGTGTGTCTCATTGACACTGGAGGAGACTCACAGCTTGGAACACTGCTTCAACAATGGTTGCATACAAGCTATTTCAAAATGTATGTGCAATCACACTGTATATACTTGGCAGAAATGCTCTAGTTTCATACTGCATTAATTACGGGGTGTGTGGTGCTAATCCAAATGAATGTAAAAACATTCTTATTTTAACAGAGAACAAATTATGTTACACTAAATTACAACAAAGTGTTACTGCGTCACTGTGTGACCCAGCTCTGCCTTATCAAATATTCTGGTCTACCATCCACCATTATTACTCAACATAATCTCTATTCAACAGAATACCTTGCAATCATAATCTTGCCATTTTCCCCCTCTGAATATCTTTGGAAGAGAGGGACAAAACCAAGGCCATATGACAGAGCTCTTGATGAGCAGGACTGACAAAAACTGTCTACTGAAGCACAAGTGTAAGTAAGAGATAGTAGTCAAAGTACTAAACTAGAAGATGAACTCAAGGAAGACTTGGGTTCAAGTCCACCCTCAAGCATTGGAGCTTACTGGGTGATTTTGAGTTAATATGGCAACAAAATGAGAAGAGATTTTCATGTAAGCTGAGCTCCATTAGGAAAGGTAGGGTATAAATCCAGCAAATTAATAAAATAGATGCATTCCATTAGAAAAATAATATGTCCCTGCTTCTATAACATGAGCTAGATATCCAATTTATTCAGTAAGTAACAGTAGCAGTAGAAACCTGTACTGGATTCTGTATGATTTACATCTTAATATAAATATGTAGAACTGCACTGTAGAGCTATTTTATTCTCCCTTCTTGGCTGTTGTGTAAATGCTCAAGTACCCTTTAAATGTGTGACTCAAAGGAAAAAAGGGGGGGAACCCTCTATCCTCGAGGTGCTGTTGACTTCCACCCACTCCCAAGCCAAGCATAACAAAAGCAGCATGGTGCAAAATTAAAGTGTGCATTAAACAAGGGAGCTTGGCAAGCATTGGCAATAGAAGGCAAACATGTCAGGAGCAATATGAACCTAAAAAAATCACACAAAATCCAGGAAAAATATCCTGCAGAGCACATGCTGCAATCTCTAGAGGCTGAAATCAGTTCGAAACTACTCAAACAACTTGTGCTTTCTCTTATTTCTACCGCTTAAGAGACTTTCATCTTTGTCCAATTTACAAGTAGCAGAAGTACAATTGAGGACTTTCATCTGCATCAGTAAAGAGAGGCCATTGAAAAGCCACAACAGCACAGTGGTAAACCAGCTATCAACAAAAGTACTTTAAAAAACATACAGTGAGGGAGGGGGGAAAGTATTTGATCCCCTGCTGATTTTGTACATTTGTCCACTGACAAAGAAATGTTCAGTCTATAATTTTAATGGTAGGTTTATGTTAACAGTGAGAGATGGAATAACAACAACAACAAAATTCCAGAAGAACTCATTTCAAAAAAAGTTATAAATTTATTTGCATTTTAATGAGACCAAGGACAGGGCAAGACCAAAGTGCCAGAACTGGTTTCTCTCCTGCAGCTCTTGTGGACGGGGAAGAATTTCTTTCTCTTTCCAATTCAATTATCCTCCAATCAATGTAGTTTTAGAAAGAAACAAAACAGCATGATTGCTAAGCACATTGTGCTTTAGATTGTAAGCCGCCCTGAGTCTTCGGAGAAGGGCAGGATATAAATGGGATTAAAATTAAAAAATTAAAAAATGTTTTGAGAGATGAAATAACCACATGCAGACCTACTTGTACAGAGAGGAAAACCTTATGATAGGTACCCTTTTTCAAGATAATTATCTGAAAACTTCCTTCTTATTCAAAATTCTATTACAGAGCCATTAGTCTTGGGCATCCATATTGCTGCAAGCTCCCATGCTGATGGAAACTGAGAAGACAAGAGAACATCTGTTTTCAATTTGCCTTTCTATCTCATTTCTTCATGTTTTCCCAGACTGCAAGCTCCTTCGAGATAGCTACCTGTATCTTTTGCTTCTTGAACTCTGCAAAACTGCTTAGCAGCCAACATTTTCTGGCCAAAGGATAGGTCAACTTTAATGTTCCGTTGTTCCCAAGTTACAGAGAAATGGAAACAAATTCTGTGATGCGTTCTTCACAATCCATCAAAGAGGTGAGAGAAGAAATGCAACAAAAAGTCTCTGGAGCATGAGAGAGGGGAGGAGAGGAGTTCCAATTTCAGAGGGGACCTGCACATCATCTCTCCAAACAAATCTACTAGATGGGTGGACGGTAAAAAGGAAGCACTCACACATTCTCAATGCTTGTCTGGAAAAAAAACACCCCTCCCTGCTCACATAATGCTTCACCTAAGCCTCTAATACCTGTACTCTATGAAATGTTTTTAAGAACTGCTAATTAAAAATATGTGCAACAGCTTTAAGGAACAGGCTTGCCCAAGAAAATGTCTAAGCTGTATTTGCTTATAAAGGAAAGAACAGACTTGTTAAATGTCACATTCCTTTGTTAAAGGCAAGAATCTGTTGAAAAGCATCATGAGAAGTTTAACTGCTATGTGTTTAGATTAACACCTCTGCTAAGCTGCAAAAAGCTATAGGGCTGCTAACTCTCAAACTTTCATATCCTGCCAAGTGAGTGAAGGGGCAGCTGGGAGAGCTTTAATTTGTAAGAGTCACCAGGAATTTACTCCGTCCAACTCACCTCACAGGATTGCCGTTGTGGGGAAAATAGGATGCAAAAGTAAGATCTTAGGCAAGTCAAGTACATTACTTGCTCCCCAAATACTCTTTCTCAGTGTTAAACTGTCAGCACAGCCATAAAACACTAAAAAGCCCCAAAAATATTGACAGAGCTAAGAGAAGATACTAAGAGGCGACGGAAGGCTCTGGGAAGCAAGGCATAAAATAAACCCATAGAAGTAGCTCTTTAGAAAAAAATATCTATGAAATGCTGCCTTTGTGTCCTCAAAGGCAACATTTTTATTACCTCAAACTTTCTTTTGCCTCCCTAACCTAGCAGTGTGCTATTATAGCCAATCACATACTCTGCAGCTGCATCTAATTACATGTACACTGTAATTTCCGTAACACTACAGGGGTTGCATCTCTACCCCATTTTAGTTCACCTCTGCTGCCTCTGGTACCTTAATAAACAAAGTGTGCTTTCATAAGATTGCATTTAAACCCCATTATAAAAGAACTGTATGAAGAAATTCCTTCTACACACATAGTTAGTTATATGGCAACCATATTTAGCCTATTACAGGCAGCAGAAGGGGGGGAAGCAAGCATATTGATTGAAATACAGGTAGTCCTTGACTTATGATCATTCATTTAGTGACTGGTCAAAGTTACAACAGTACTGAAAAAAGTGACAAGACTGGTTTTCATACTTAACATCCATTGCAGTACAGGTAGTCCTCAACTTACAACAGTTCATTTAGTGATCATTCAAAGTTACAACGGCACCAAAGTGACTATGACCATTTTTCACACTTATGACCATTGCAGCATCCCCATGGCCTTGTGATTTACATTCAGATGCTTGACAACTGGTTCATATTTATGACAGTTGTAGTGTCCCGGGGACATGTGATTACCTTTTGTGACCTTTTGACAAGCAAAGTCAGATTCACTTAATGTGCTGTCCTGCTCACTCACACACACATGTAACTGGTTTAGTAAGTTTATTAATATTCCCCAGCAATTCCCTTCACCAAAACTCAGAACTGTCCAAATTAAGTCCAGTCAAACCAATGCTAGTCCACAGAGCAATGGCCGAAGTGTCTATAAGGCACTTAAAAGTTTCTGAATCAAAATAAATCTACCAGGCAAACTTAAATCCACAATACAAGAGAATTCAAAAGGCAAGAAAAGTCCAGGGTTTCCAAGGCACGATCCAAATCAAGGCACAGTGTTAATCCAAAGGGAGGCAGGAATCACAATGACCAGAAACCACACAGCTAGGAAACAAAAATGTTGTTCCCAGCATTACCTCCATCTGTCCACTGTGTTAAATAGCCAGCTTCCAGTGCAGCCCATCAAGAAGGGCGAGGCTTTCTCCTCACAAGTAGTCTGGGTGACCTTCTCTGCTCCTGCCTTTTTTTTGCCCTACGTCAGACATGTCAAACTCGTGATGTCGCACAACGTATCGGAGCTTTTTCTCCATTGCTGGCAATGGGGTGGGCGCGGTTTCCTGCTTTTGACACCTCTGCCGTACGTGTTCTTGGATCATGTGTAGAAAGCAGTTCCTCCTCCTCCTCCTCCTCCTCTTCCTCCTCCTCCCTGACTGGCTGCAACTGCATGCTTTCCCCACCTGGAGCCTCAGCCAAATCCCTCACAGCCAGCTGCTCAGAGCCATCAATCAATTCAGCTCCTGACTACTGGGAACCGGTTCATCCTCCACTCAACCCACCCCAGCTGACATCTAGAGAGGTATCTGAGGAAACGTTGGGGAAGTCATCACACTTAACTGTGTTACTAATTTAACAACCACAGTGATTCACTTAACAAATGTGGTAAGAAAAGCTGTAAAATGGGGCAAAACTCACAACAAATTTCTCACTTAGCAAAATAAATTTGGGCTCAATTGTGGTGTATTGTCACACGGTTCTGTGATCAAAATTCAGGGTGTATTTATGACAGCTACACTGTCCCAGGGTCATGTGATTACCATTTGTAACCTTCCCAGCTGGCTTACAACAAGCAAACTCAATTGGGGAAGCCAGATTCGCTTAAGAACCACATGATTCACTTAACAACTGCAATAACTGGCTAACTATTGGCAGAAAAAGCTCATAGAAAGGGGCAAAACGTACTTAGCAATATAAATTTTGGACTCATTTGTGGTCATACGTCAGGGACTACCTATAATTAATAATGTGACTGTAGGATTTTGTCATAATAATGTGATAAAATTTAGGATTAGGCTGTATGCCATAAACCCTTATTATGCCCATTACATTTTCAAAACTGTTCAAATGACATATTCAGAAGAACAGCAACATCATTCAGGTTTTATTCACCTGGACAATTCTCTAAAATGATCCTTGCCATCAGGTGTCAGTAGCATTTTATGGCACTTACATTGACTGAACTGGATTGATGTCCCACAATAATTTGTAAGAGGAATTTTTTTAAGTTATTAACTGAAAAGCAGTGCAGAAACCAGTATTTCACTATTTACAAATGTGAACAACTTTGTTGTAGTTCAACAAAAAATGTCTTCAAAAGAACCATTTTATTTACAAATTTAGCTCTACCACACTTGGCAATAGCTTGTTAACATTGCTTCTACTCCTGACATTTTGAAATTGAAATATTTTAGATGAATTTAGTTACTTCCATCATCTAGAGTTCATGGGAATGTTGCTTTGCCAATTCAAGTTTGCTGGAAGTAGCTTACCCACTTTCTGAATTGAACTTCTATTTATTTCGAACAGATTTTTTTCATATTTCTCAGCTTCCTGTTTTCAGTCTGCACAAATAATTTTCCACCTTACAACCCTTCTGGCTGAATTCATCTGTCTATCACTCAGTGGACTTCATGATTTCCATAAAAAACTTATGTTCTCCCAAAACAGTTTATTTTATACAATCCACTGATTCAGATTATTATAGACATGGGAAAAGTACTTACTTGTCCTGTTAGGGTTAATGTGCTGCTTCAGGAGGTCAATGGACCCCAGACTGATCACAAGACGTTGTCCAAACCAGAAAGAGACAATTGGACCATATTTCTCATGGAGGTTGACCAGAAACTCATGCAAGCTGCCACTAGTTATGATGTCAGGAAGATTCCCATCTCTGGAATGAAAAAAAGGATGAGATTAGGGCAAATTCATTGGCATCTCCAAAGAAGAAATGAAGAACTTAACATGGAATCACCACATTAAGGCATAGTTTGTTCAACCATTTCATTAACTAAATATCACAGTAAATAACTCACAAACCACAGTTTGTAGACCAAAACCTCTGGATTTAAAGCATAGTTTATGACTCTGCCAACTAATTATGTCAACCAGACCAGAGTGTTTCATTAGAATAATTTATTTCCAATTAGGCAGTACTACTGTTGCTGAGATGGACAACACATTTAAAGAACATTTTTCACCCTGCTGAACCAGCTTGACCCAAACAGTCTTAGAAACTTTGCAAAGGTTGCTCTGGACTACAGCTTCGTTGTTTAAAAGATGGGGATAAAAACTAAAATCAGCTAGGAAAAGGGTGGAGTAGAAAAGGGAACCATCTTTAAAAGAAAAAGGGAGAGCAATTATTGAGATCAGAAGGAAAAAAAGCAGATAAGACAGTAATACACATAGGAAACAGGAAAGGGATTTCCAATGCTAAATTTATCCTCCCCCAAATAAAATGTGGTAGTCCTAAACATTTTTTTAAAGTTTGCAACATGCCCATGGACCCAAAAAGATTAAGGACACACCTGTGTAGAAAAGGGAAATGATATATAAAGGAGTAACTTACTTTTCATCTGTTGGAGTGATCCCTGGGATTCCTGAAGCTTGTCGGGAAGACTAAAAAAGAAGGTAACATAATTGGAAAGATTAAGATGTTGATATTATCAAGTCAACACAAAAAGAAATGTATTACTTAGCCTATTTCCTTAAATGCTTATGATTTTATCAAATGTAAAACTACAAGTCATTATAACTGCTACAGGATTAAACATGTATATGATTGTAGTTTATTTTAATCCTAAATACATATATTTGCATTCAAACCCAGCTATTCAGAATTGTTAATTTATAAATTGCTTGTGCTGCTGATCCATCATGGAGTTCAAGGGAACATATTTTAGGCAATTTCCCATTCAAAACTGGATTACAGCCGCAATCTAACAAATGTAAAAGTTATATTAGATAGTGAAGTTTAATTCCTCTACACTTTTAGATATTAATCTATATGACAATTTACTAACATTGCTTTTCCTCCTCATCCTATTTCTTTTTGTGCTGAATCTTCCAGACTGTAAAGTTTACATTTTTATTCATCTTAATTCATATTATAGGCTCTCTAAGGACAGTTCTTTTAGAAAGCCAAGGCAGAAAATTTTAAAATAATTGCATTAGAAGAACCTTGATACGGTGCTAATTTCCAGGATTTGGAATAGTTCACCAAACCCTTGATAAGCCCCCATCCCCAATGTTTCCCATGCTTGCTAGGGACTGGACTTTCCACCTCTGGCATGCCAACAATTTCCTCCTCTACTTCCCTTCCTGACCCACAGCCCCTCCCACCACAGGAAGCTTTCTTCCCTCCTTGGGTAGATCACAGGGCCACGTAAGCCCATCTTCTTCCCACTGGCTACTAACAACTGAGCTGTCCACCCTCTAAGGCAGAAAAGGGGCCTTCACATCCCTTTCGAGGGGTGCTTTGCAGTGGTGAATGGTCACAATGTTGAGATTATCCCTGACAGGATCCTGACCCTCATCCTAAATTGAAATTGTGGATACATCTGGATATAAGAATACATGAAGCGAAAGAAAACTAATCAAAGAAAATAACTGAACCCTACTGGTGTGTGAGACCCACCTACACCAGTTCTGCTCTTTGGATTAGTGTTCTGGTAAATTAAACATAAACACTCCTTGGAAGTTATAGAGCTTGACTCTTGATTTAATGGAAACATTTTGGCAACAATATGGAAGTAGTCCATGGTTACTTTCTTCCAGAATGCCACTATTCCTAGTGGTCTCCCATTGAAATATTAACCCCATCCTATCCTGTCCATTATTTCTTCAGAGTTGGCTAAATGCTGCCACCTGCTGTCCACACTGAATACAGACTGAACTCCTTTTCTCTGATTTGCTTTTTCCTCCACAGTTGAGGTGGGCTGATGGCCTGAATAAATCAACCCACCAAGGGCTTCTCTGCTTTATCTGATTAAGTTTCCATTTCGTTTGTCTGCATCCGTTGCACTTTTCTCGGATTTTTCATGAGTAGAAGAGAGCAAGATGGGTGTTGCTGGGAAAACTTTGGAAATCCTCTTCTCGTGCTTTCAGAAATATATTAAATAGCCGGGGGGGGGGGGAAGACACAGAATGGGACACTCTTTAAGTGGGGAAGCGAGGTGGGTGGTCTCTGGAAAGCCCAAAATAGATAGGCGCTCGGGGGGGGGGAGAGGGAGGAATCAGAAAATGGTTTCTGTCCCATCTTCGGCCGTCAGAGTAAAACTGCAAGGAACAAAGGAGGAGCTTTATTAAACCGCTGCCGCAAAACCATGGAGGGTGGGCGACCTCTTCGTCCCAAGAAACTCCACGGAACTGCTCCTTCCAGACCAGGGGTCTTCAAACTTGGGCCCTTTTATGACTTGTGGACTTCAACTCCCAGAATTCCTCAGCCAGCATGGCTGGCTGAGGAATTCTGGGAGTTGAAGTCCACAAGTCATAAAAGGACCAAGTTTGAAGATCCCTATTCCAGACAGTCCCAGACACGAATTGGACGTTGCAAAGCGACAGTCCCAGCTCACTTGTCTGCGAGGAAGCCCCAACTTCTTACTTCCGAGTAAAGTTGCCTAGGGTTGCCCTGCAAACGAGGACGTGGCAGCGAAAGTGCCCTTTGGTTTGCTTTACCGACCGACCGACCCACCCACCCCCCTTGGCTCACACCCCGCTTATTTACCGGGCAGAGGTAAAGCACGGCTCCCACCAGGATCAACAGGAAGGTGACGGCGAAAATGACAAAGTCCAGCATGATGGTCGCGGTCGCGCCCCCGCCCCGACCGACCGACCGCCCTCCCTCCGAAAGGAAACCCGTCCGCGCCGCTCTGCAGCTCCAACGCAGAGCGGAGGGAGGGACAGAAAGAGGCGGAGATCCGACGAGGGAGGCGGAAGCAATCGAGTCTTTAGTCTTTAGTCTTTAGTCCTGGCGGGGGCCGGACTCCGCGACTGGCGCTAACCCGCCTTCGGCTCTTCTCCTGGGCAGCCTCTCCTCCCTCCGCCGATTGGCAAGCCAGACACACCTCTCCCGACGGAGCCTCCTGGTCGCCTCCTCTCTTCCAGCGCCAGGTGGCTTTTCCACGGCTTCCTGGAAGAGGCACCGTCGCGCCTTTGGAGCAAGATGGAAAATCGCCGGCGGCTGCTGCTGATTTCCAACTCCACCCTCTACGGCGGAGGCTACCTAGACCACTGCCAGGAACAGATCAAGACCTTCCTGGGGGCGTAAGTTTACGTGAGAGGTAGCGCCCGAGGACTAGCCCTTGGGTCGCTTGGCCTCCCCCAAACTGCTCCTTGACTTCTCCTTTTAACTTGCTGGTTGCACATGCTGCCTCCTTTTCAGAGCGAAAGAAGATTTTTAAAACGATTTCTGTGCCAGAACGGGAATCGAGTTACCTGTTGTTACCGTTGCTGTAAAAATGAAGCTCTGTAATCAGAAAACTGGCTTAACGTTGGATAATATTTATATAGGATTGGTGTGTAAATATAAATAATAAGCAGCTTGTTCTCAAAAAGTGTTTCTGGAGAACTGATTATGGAAAAAGAACGTTTCAATAAATCTGTAGGGTTCTTATGTGGAAGAAGGTAAATTGATTGCTTTTTTCAGTCTATTATTTTAAAATAATCTGCCTGCCTTAATAGGCATTCCATCAGTGATCAAACTGGCTGCTTAGCTGGATTCTTGCTTAAAAATGCTAGGTAAACATCAGAATGATGGGGAAGGGGACTTTCATATTGTTTTACCTTTTAAGGTAAAATGAGATAGTGCCCAATCCCAAACTTTTGCTTGTTTATCATAAAATTGATTCTCCTAGGCAGGTGAGGAAAATTCTGTTTGTCCCCTATGCTCTTCATGACCAAACTGCATATGCCACACTGGCAAGGGAGAAGCTGGAAAGTTTAGGTAAGTCAGACCTGTCCTTGATTCACGTAGAAGATGGGTGGGTAACCTTTTTGCTCCAAGGCACTAAATGGAAGCTATTCAGTATTTTTATATTGATTTTATGTTTGTGTGTGTGTTATAATTATACTATATATTATACTATGATATATACTATATACTATATAATATAATATAATATGATATAATATGATATAATATACTAATATATATATAATATGACTTTCCTTTCTTCTTCCTCTTTGGCAACAAACATGACTTTTACCTATGCCCAGAGGTACGCTTAAGCCATATAGTGTGACTTGCGACATGCCCAATAATTCTATTTACTTTGTAAACCCAAACAAAAGCTAAGACAAAAATGCTTAGCTGCTGGCAAGCCATGGCCAGTGAACTAGGTTCTTCTCAGTAGATAAGTGCAAACTTTATCTGCTTGTCTTTTTTTACTTAACTGACTTACAGGCTGCTTGAAAAACACTTGAGAAGGAGCTGCAGAGAAACAGCTGCTCCTGAAAACATTTAGGGCAGGGGTGTCAAACTTGCAATGTCACATGATGTGTTGCAACATATCATGACTTTTTTTTCATTGCAGCCAATGGTGTGGGCGCGGTTTTGCCATGACGCATCCAGCCCGCGGGCCGGCATTTTTAACATCCCTGATTTAGGGTATTCTCTTCCCTTGAAGAAAAAGGCCCTCTTGCTGTTCAGAACTGTGGTTTCTTTGTCACAGTCAGCAGAATTCTCCTTGACAAGGCCTTTTTTTCTTCTTCAGAACTCTTGTACTGTTTTCATTATACAGTGGATATAAAAGTCTACACATTCCTGCTAAAATGCCAGGTTTCTGAGATGTGAAAAAAAATCAGACCACAATAAATCATTTAATTGAATTATACAACTGATGTTGTTGTTGTTAGCTGCGAAGTCGTGTCCGACCCATCGCGACCCTATGGACAACGTTCCTCCAGGCCTTCCTGTCCTCTACCATCTTCTGGAGTCCATTTAAGCTCACGCCTACTGCTTCAGTGACTCCATCCAGCCACCTCATTCTCTGTCGTCCCCTTCTTCTCTTGCCCTCAACCTTTCCCAGCATTAGGCTCTTCTCCAGTGAGTCCTTCCTTCTCATCAGGTGGCCAAAGTATTTGAGTTTCAATTTCAGGATCTGGCCTTCTAAAGAGCAGTCAGGATTGATCTCCTCTAGGACTGACCGGTTTGATCGCCTTGCAGTCCAAGGGACTCGCAGGAGTCTTCTCCAGCACCATAGTTCAAAGGCCTCAATTCTTTGGCGCTCAGCCTTTCTTATGGTCCAACTTTCACTGCCATACATTGCAACTGGGAAGACCATAGCCTTGACTATACGCACTTTTGTTGACAGGGTGATGTCTCTGCTTTTTAGTGTGCTGTCTAGATTTGCCATGGCTTTCCTCCCCAGGAGCAAGCGTCTTTTAATTTCTTGGCTACAGTCCCCATCTGCAGTGATCTTGGAGCCCAGGAAAATAAAATCTGTCACTACCTCCATTTCTTCCCCATCTATTTGCCAGGAATTGAGAGGGCCGGATGCCATGATCTTGGTTTTCTTAATGTTAAGTTTCAACCCAAGTTTTGCACTCTCCTTCTTCACCCGCAACAAGAGGCTCTTTAGTTCTTCTTCACTTTCTGCCATTAGAGTGGTATCATCTGCGTATCTTAGGTTGTTGATATTTCTTCCGGCAATCTTAATTCCAACTTTTGATTCATCTAACCCTGCCTTTCTCATGATGTGCTCTGCATATAAGTTAAATAGGCAGGGCGACAGTATACAGCCTTGCCGGACTCCTTTCCCAATTTTGAACCAATCAGTGGTTCCGTGTCCAGTTCTCACTGTTGCTTCTTGGCCCGCATATAGGTTTCTCAAGAGACAAATAAGATGTTCTGGTACTCCCATCTCTTTAAGAACTTGCCAAAGTTTGTTATGATCCACACAATCAAAGGCTTTAGCATAGTCAATGAAGCAGAAGTAGATGTTTTTCTGGAACTCTCTAGCTTTCTCCATGATCCAGCGTATGTTGGCTATTTGATCTCTAGTTCCTCTGCCTCTTCGAAATCCTGCCTGTACTTCTGGTAGTTCTCGATCCACATACTGCTGGAGTCTAGCTTGTAGGATTTTAAGCATGACTTTACTAGCATGAGAAATGAGTGCAATGGTGCGATAGTTTGAACATTCTTTGGCACTGCCTTTCTTTGGAATTGGAATGTAAACTGATCTTTCCCAATCCTGTGGCCACTGTTGAGTTTTCCAAATTTGCTGGCAAATTGAGTGTAGCACTTTTACTGCATCGTCTTTTAAGATTTTGAATAGCTCAGCTGGAATACTGTCACCTCCACTAGCTTTGTTGTTGCTCAGCTTTTCTAAGGCCCACTTCACTTCACATTCTAGGATGTCTGGCTCGAGGTCAGTGACCACCTCATTGTGATTATCAGGGACGTTAAGCTCATTCTTGTATAGTTCTTCTGTGTAATTTTGCCATCTCTTCTTAATCTCTTCTGCCTCTGTTAGGTCCCTGCCATTTTGGTCCTTTATCATGCCCATTTTTGCATTAAACGTTCCCTTCATCTCTCCAATTTTCTTGAAAAGATCTCTGGTCCTCCCTATTCTATTGTTTTCTTCTATTTCTTTGCACTGTTCATTTAAGAAGGCATTCTTATCTCTTCTAGCTATTCTCTGGAATTCTGCATTCAATTGGGCGTATCTTTCTTTTTCTCCCTTGCCTTTTGCTTCCCTCCTTTCCTCAGCTATTTGCAAAGCTTCCTCAGACAGCCATTTTGCTTTCTTGCATTTCTTTTTCTTTGGGATGGTTTTGGTTGCTACCTCTTGTACAATGTTGCGAACCTCTGTCCATAGTTCTTCAGGCACTCTGTCTATCAGATCTAATTCCTTAAATCTATTTGTCACCTCTACTGTATATTCAACAGGGATATGATTTAATTCATACCTCAGTGGCCTAGTGCTTTTCCCTACTTTCTTCAGTTTAAGCCTAAACTTTGCAAGGAGAAGCTCATGGTCTGAGCCACAGTCAGCTCCTGGTCTTGTTTTTATTGACTGTATAGAGCTTCTCCATCTTTGGCTGCAGAGCATATAGTCAATCTGATTTCTGTGTTGACCGTCTGGTGATGTCCATGTGTAGAGCCGTCTCTTGGGTTGTTGGAAAAGAGTGTTTGCTATGACCATTGTATTCTCTTGACAGAATTCTATCAGCCTGTGCCCTGCTTCATTTTGCATTCCAAGGCCAAACTTGCCTGTTATTCCGGTTATCTTTTGGCTTCCTACTTTAGCATTCCAATCCCCCATGATGATAAGAACATCATTTTTTGGTGTTAGTTCTATTAAAGATGGGGAAAAAATCTGAAGTGATTTATCATGGTCTGGTGTTTTTTTTACATCTCAAAAACCTGTCATTTTAACAGGAATGTGTATTTATATCCACTGTAATTTAGCCAGAGCACCATCCTGAATACTACCCAGGGCTTGATCTAATTGAGTTGATGATGGAGGCTAAGGGGGATAGCAAGGATGTTCTACATGGTCATAGCAACAACACTCCAGGCTATTGAGTATCCTTTCTTCAACTTCCTGTTTTCTGCACAGGTATGAAACTTGCTCCAAAGACTACTATTTCCTGATTGATCTTTTGATAATGAATTCATTATAGTATTTTAATTCTTATCCAGGACTGTCTCTAACCTAGGAACCTCTTGATTTTACATTCTGTTACAGTGCACATTGTAGCTTCTTGATTTATATGTAGCTTCTTGTTTCCTTCTCAGGTTACGGACTAGACAGTATCCATGAATCAAACGATCCAAGAGAAGCTGTAAGAAAAGCTGAGGCAATATTCATTGGTAAATATTAACCTCTTGAAAGTATTTGTACAGAGACTGCCTTCTTGATAAGGACGGACTAAGATACAAAAAGGCAAAGATAGTAGGGTAGTAAAGAGACCCCTGACCTCTACTTCTGCTCCTTAAGTGTTACGGCAGAAACATAGACTTTTTCAGAATTCTGCAGAGTCCTGAATGTTAGTTTTTAATATATGTGTATATTTTATTTATTTTATTTTAATCCCATTTATATCCCGCCCTTCTCCGAAGACTCAGGGCGGCTTACAGTCTAAGCACAAACCAATGTGCTTGCAAGAGAGTTATGCTTTAACAATTAAAACAACTAAAAATTATACTTAGATTGTAGCCTTACATTTGAAGAAGTGTGTTACACTGACCCTGGTCTATTTAGCATAGTTGAGTCTACATCAGGAAAAAGGAACTTATTTTGACTATAGACCCCCTGATTCTGTACATATATCAACGATATAATGCTGGAGGTGGGCAGAATCAACTCATATATGATCCTTCTCTCACACTGCTAACGTTTACACTCTGGACTCTCCATGCAGTAAAATTGTTTTGTTTCCATTTCAGAAATGATCAGGAATAAAATTATAGATACCACAGTTAAAATTTTAAGTATTTTATGACCATTGGGACCAGAATTTTGGTCGATAAGTCATGTAGTGATTGAGTCATCAGGTGACTGAACCCAACTTTATGACCATTTTTACTATGGCTATTAAGTGAATCACTGCAGTCTTTAAAACAAATCACATGGTCATTAAGTGAATCACATCTTCCTTAAGAGAATCTGGCTTCCCCAACTGACTTCTTATTGAAAGCTAGCTGGGAAGATTGCATATCGCAATCATGTGACCACAAGACACGGCAATCATTGTAAATATGAGCTAGTTGCCAAGCATCTAAATTGCAATCATATAATCACAGGTACTGCAATTGTCGTAACGAGAATGTCAAGGTTCCAATCAATAAGACCAAATAAATCAGAAAGTTCCTCAAAGAACATGTTTATTGGATACATAATATCAGCCCGTTCAAAAGTGAAACCAGATCTAAACCTTCCCCCCCCCAAGAATCAAAGTAATACAATGTAACAATTCCCACCACTCTAATCATGCTACCCAATAGAACCCCTTGGCGGGCTTTTCTAACTCAATGATCTTCCTCCATCCCTCCAGTATGAGAATGACCTTGGTTCCCATGAGAGTTGCTCATGTTTAGCCTACCAGAAATACCTTCTCCCTCCTTCCTTTCTTGTGGCAACCCAAAATGAAAAAAATGGCTGCAGCCAGGTTCGTTGCAGAGTTGACAGACTGTTAGTCATTTTTTTCTAAGGCTGTTGTAATTTTGAATGGTCATAAATCGAGGACTCCCTGTATCTCTGATGTAGCCAGTGTAACTTCCTTGAACCCCAGTTGCCTGTTTCAGTTGATTTGGTACAGTGGGGTAATAGGGATATTATAAAATGATTCCACTTTCCACAGGATCAGGTTCTTAAATGGCCCTTGTGGGCATTTAGAAGAAGACTCTAATTCAGTGGATTCAGATTTCATGCCTAAATTAAAAACCTCCAGAGATGGAGCACCCACATCTCTGGAGGCAAGCTGCTCCATTGATTAATTGTTCTCACTGACAGGAAATTTCTCCTTAATTCTAGTTTGGATCTCTCCTTGATTAGTTTCCATCCATTGCTTCTTGTCCTGCCCTCAGGCGCTTTGGAGAATAGCTTGACTCCCTCTTCTTTGTAGCAGGCCCTGAAATATTGGAAGACTGCTGTCATCTCATCACTAGTTCTTCTCTTTGTTACACTAGATATACCCATTTCCCACAACCTTTCATTATACCCTTTAACCTCCAGTCCCCCAAACATATTTTTTGCTCTTCTCTGTACTCTTTATAGAGTCTCAACATCTTTTTTGTATTGCAGTGATCAAAATACCAAGTATTATTTCTCCTGCTAGGATATAATCCTCTACATATTTATCTGAAAATATATGTCCCCTTAATTTAGTGGAATTTATTTCTGTGTAGCTTAGGATGCACAGTATGTGGACCCAAATAACAAGAAATAAACTTGATCAAACGGTACTTTCTCTTTCTGTAGGTGGTGGCAATACTTTCCGCCTTTTGAAAATTCTTTATGACAATGATTTGATACGTCCAATCAGGAAACAAGTTCTTGAGGTAGTATAAACCAGCAGTTAAGCAATTTTGAAATAAACTTCTGGTACTTGCTCACAAATGTAGCTGTATTGAAGAGATGCTGTGTTAAGCTCTCTTGGGAATCCCTTTTGAGTCCCTTATTCTTTGTAAGTATTTTTCTGAATTAAGCATCAAGAGGTGATTATTTCAAGCATTCCTCCACTTGCCAGGGGATGTTCAAGATGGCTTATCCAAGTTGTATGCTAACAAGACTCTGCTAATTTAGAATCAGTGCTTATTACCTGGAAATCATGATTTTGCTAGGCCAAGAAGCCTGAGCGACACTGGGTATTACATTGCAATAAGGGCGTAGAACCAAATGGGGAAGGACCAATCTACGCAGCTGCTGTCCTTCAGAGTCTCATAAGCATGGAATACAGAGCTGCTGTTCCAATCTGGTGACTCCTCATAGTCTCTGATGCTTTGTAATGGTTGGAACCCCAAAGGTCTTGCAAAATCCAGATTTGTATGGTAGAAGCAGGGCATCACTTCTGTAGTTTTTATACATTTGCTATCTTGAGAGCCAGGCCGCCACTTCAGATATTCACTACCCAGATAGAACATTTGTCTTTTGATAGCTCTGCAAAGAAAATGATCTGCAAAATGCTAATGAGTATGTGGTAGAGCTTTTCTAAAATTGAGTGCAGGTATAGCACAGCACAGTCAGCATTAGGACATCCACCAGACATTTAAAGGCAGATCAACTCTTAAAACATAATTTTAACAGTATAAAAAGCCAAGATCGTATACAAGAAACTTTCTTTTCATAAGAAAGCTCCCACCACAAAGAACCACAGAAATTTAGAAAGGTTTTGGCACGTCTGTGAAATTTTAACAATTTGGAGAGAGGATTCAGTAACGTTGGGAGCCATCTTTTGAGTCAGCTCTGCTGGATCATAATAAAAAGGTCTACAATTGTTTATTGAAATCTTCTCCCCTGTAGCCTGTACTGAAAAACATGGGAAGCAAAGGGAGGCTTTAATTGTATTTTGGATTATTAAATAGTAAATATGCATCTACTTTTTCTGAAGAAGAAATCTGGTGCTTTTTAATGACACTCCAGGGTTTCTTTCCATTCTTAGGACATTTCCATTGCCCCTCAGACAATTCCTGTGGCAACTGTTTGTCATCCAGATAGGCTCACCAGATCTGGGCTGCAAAGACTAGATGGCTACAGAGAGATACAAAAGACTCTTTGCTAATGTATAGGGGTCACTTGCACTGATGTAGCCCATGTGTGTCATACCTAGGCCAAAAGGGGTTAGGCAAAGATGCAAAGAATTAAAGCGGTCCTATCAAAGTGGCTTCCTACCATTATAACAATATTGTATCCTTTATGATAACTTTGTTTCACCTTTCAAAACGGAGCATATTTTAGGGGAAAGGAATTGCACACACTCTGTATATTTATTTACACTGTGTATATTTATTTTTGCATGATTTTCTAGCTTGCATAATTTCTGTCCCTCAAGCCTTAGACTCAACAGAACGAGCCACTGAAGCTGTAGCCTTGCTTGCCACTCTGGGAGTGGTCTTTCTAAGGTTTAGGATTGTACAACTTTTGTGGACTTGATGGCCAGTCAGTCTTTATATGGAATCTTGTGGATCAGTCTCCAAAAGTAACCTGAGTCTAGCCTCCCCTGGAAAGGACAAGCTGGAGTTTTAAAGGATAAAATAGATACGCTAAGTATCCAAAGGCAGGAAAAAATCAAAATTACAGCTGGATTCATTCCCTAAATATTTCCCTAAATATTCTGGATGATTCTCAGTGTCCTCCTTTGAATTATAAAAAGCAACATTCCTTGACCCTTTCTACCATCAGATTCTGAAGCAGAGAAAGACTTAATTTATATGTTGTGCTAAGCTATAGTTTTTTTTAACAAACCACAACTGTGTTGGCATTCTGTTCTTCAGCATATTCAGTCACCTGAGAAGCAATAGAAATGGTTTCTCAATGCAGGCAAAGCTGGAAAGGCCACCAGCTCTGTCCACAATGGCTTCTCTTGTAAGACAGAATTAGAAGTCTGCTTAAACGTCAGAATGGTCCTTCCTTCCTTCCTTCCTTCCTTCCTTCCTTCCTTCCTTCCTTCTTTCCTTCCTTCCTTCCTTCCTTCCTTCCTCTTCAGTTGTTGCTACAGGTCATTAAGTCCCAAGCCACCAGCACTACAATTAGCTATATCCTGGACAATTCTTGATATTTAAATATCCTGGTTGATCACATTTTAAGACAAAAGAAGTAGTCCAAGAATATCCAGACACAGGGCAATCCTTGTAAAGTTTTATGTTCCATCCACATCCTCTGGAATCAGATTTCGTACTCAAATGTCTGTCTTAGGTTTGCCATAACATATGATAGGATCTGTCTGCAGGCAATGGAGTTCAGGTAGCAACCTGAATTGTAACTTCAGAATAAAATGGAGTAGAAATCATACAACTTTGCCAGTAGTTGCTGTCCTAGACTTTAATGAAATTACAATATATATTTTTATTCTTTAGTATTTTTACTCCTTGGGTGTAAACATGATTTAAGTTCAATAAAGCTTCAGGTCTTACATTCTGCTTTGTATATATAGGTTGGTCATCTTAACTATAATTGTCACATTTCAGATTTGCATATCTCCCTTTGCATTATAAATGCTTTTAATATACAGGTAGTCCTCAACTTACAGCCACAATTGAGCCCAACACTTCGGTTAAGTGAGACATTTATTAAGTGAGTTTTGCCCCATTTTACAATCTTTCTTGCCACCATTGTTAAGTGAATCACCGCAGTTGTTAAGTTAGTAACCTGGTTAAGTGAATCGGGCTTCCTTATTGACTTTGCTTGTCAGAAGGTCACAAAAGGGGATCATGTGACCTCGAGGCCCTGTAACTGTCATAAATACAAGTCAGTTGCTAAGCGGCTGAATTTTGATCATGTGACCATGGGGATGCTGCAATGGTTGTAAGTGTGAAAAATGATCATAAGTCACTTTTTTTAGTGTTGTTGCAACTTTGAATGGTCACTAAACAAACTGTTGTAAGTCAAGGACTACCTATAGAGTTGACAGTTTCCTTGAGATTTTAAGATTTTAATATGGTGAAAAAAGAAATTTGCAATCAGAGTGCACTTCCTATGATTAGCTTTTCAGATTAAGAAAAAACTGAACTTTGATTTTCATGCCAGTATGTTAAAATGGAAAAATCTATGTTCTGTATCTACCAGGTACAGGAAATTGTAGTTACCTTCTCTACTGTCCTCTTACCTCCCTCCCTAATATCTACTCAATATTTCAGTATTTCTAGTAGGATGCTGGGTAGTATTGTGTTTTAATGCCATGCATCTGGAGAGCACTGTTTTGTGAAAGTCATCTGTACTTGTAATGATTCGCACACTAAGTGTAGGCGCTCAATTTAAGAGAGAGGTAGAACTATGTAGTTCTATTCAAGTCATCTTTATATTTTTGAATTCTAGTCAATTATTATAAGCACTAAAGGTTGCTCTAATATTGTATTCCATGTTTTTTACAGGATGGCATCCCATACATTGGATCCAGTGCAGGAACCAACGTAGCAACTATCAGCATCAACACAACTAATGATATGCCCATTGTGTATCCACCTTCTTTGACAGCTCTCCAATTGGTTCCTTTCAACATCAATCCACATTACTTGGACCCAGATGTTAATAGCACTCATATGGGGGTAAATATCCAGTCTCTTGACAGCTTTCTAGCACTTATTAGCAGTGCTTAGCAAAGCATGATGGAACTCTATTATCCCCATGTTCTTTGGATGGGCACAAGAACATTAATATTATTGTTGAAGCCAAGATCTTCGAATAAGATGGGAGGCATTAATGATTGAATCCAGAGATTACATCAAATAGCAGAATTTTGGTTTACAGTCATTAGGAAACGGAACCGAGAAACACAGTGGGAAGTCCTGTATAAATACTGTTTGGTATCTAAATTAACAAACCAAATTACAACTGCCATGGTAGCTGAATAGACACAGTATACTAAGTTGTAACATATTTTGTCTAACTTTGACTGAGCCAGAGCGTAGCCAATTGTAGGAAACCTGGGGACATGGGCAGGGATAATTACCATGGACATGGGAGTGGGTATATGAAGGTACTTCATAGCATATTTCACGTGGAAGGAGAAATTGATGCTTAAAAAAGTCTAGGAAAACAAAAGTTTTAAACTATGGCTTCCCCTCCATTTTTTAAGTATACAAACCACAGTGTAGGTTTTAATTTAAAATTTTATATATATATATATTTATTTATTAATTTTATTTGTATACCGCCCTTCTCCCGAAGGACTCAGGGCGGTGAACAGGGCAGTACATGTTAAAAGACAAAATACAAAAATTAAAAAAGATTAAACAAAATGCCCACAACTCTTACAATAAGTTAAAACACATTAAAAAAGTAGGTTAAAACACATTAATAAAACCCAACCCCATCCCATCAGGCCAGGCCAGCTTGTTCGAAGAGTATCTAGAATAAGTGTTTCTAATTCTGAAGTGTGATAGCAGAAGGAACTCCTAGATCTGAATCCCTTGCCCAAGTTTTGCTTGAACAGGCAGAAACGGAATTATGCTGAAGACGGAAGGTTCATTGTGTCTGCCTCCTCAATAAGAAGGAAAATGTGCAACTATCTATGTAATGATTGCTTTTACATTGCTACCTTTTCCTTCTCTCAATTGCCATATTTATCATTATCCTACAATATTGGTATAATCCAAATGTGTGTGAAATAAATCATATGAAGAAATAAAGAATAAACAGGATCGTAAAAAATCAGAGTATCTCTAAATACAATGAGGAACAGGAGATGGGACACTTTTCTAATTCCATTAGGTGTACATATACATATATGTTTTAAATGTTTGTTAAGTATTTAGATTACCTTGCTAGGCCCCAAACATGGGACAAATCTTATTTCCTGTTTCAGCCTAACCCAAGGCCATCCACAGGCAGTGGTCACAGTAGTGACAGCTCATATTTGTGTAAATTTTTTGGATTGCTAACAAAGAATTAAAGGGAGACTGATATGCATTTCAAACTTATTTGTTCTCATCAGTCAGCCATACCCTTCTGAGATTCGAACCTGGGCTGATTGCACATTAGGCAATTGTTTTAACCCCTAGGCCACATACATATATATGTGCATATACTTATACATATACATACATACATATATACATACATACATACATACACTAACTAAAGCTTAAAATGGAATCTGTAGATGGCATCTTAGTCATCCTGTTAGTACAAGGAGACAAAACTGCAAAACTGATTAGGAATTTTTGAGAGCCAAACTGGAGATCTTGTAAGTTTACAAATGGGATGACTTTTTATTTTACACCGTGCTCTTTATGCCACACTTGCTTTAGAGTTTGTGATCTCTTCCTAACATCTGAGTGCTGTACTATTATTCTAGGAAACTCGTGAAAAAAGGATTATGCAGTACCATGAAGAATTAAATACACCTCCAGTGTTAGTGAGTAATTCTTAGATTTTTTTCCTTCCCATCTTGATTCATATGGCGATTCTAAAGAATATGTCCTAAAGCCAGATGCACTTAAAAATGCTAAAATTGCTGATCCCTAAATTCTGCATTTGGGTAAACATTGACTCTGCTTATTGGTAATGTGCAACCAGAAATGTGAAGTGAATCATGAACTGATGGCAACATGTCTCTTCAGCTGCAACTCTGAATCCAGGTTCACAAGCCTTCCTCAATCTGCTATCCTGCAGATGTGTGGAATTTTATCTCTCAAAATTCAAATGCTACCAAAATAGAACTTGTCTACAACCCCTTCAAAACATGGCCAAGTCCCTATCCAGAACATAAATAAATAGAATTTAGAACTCTGCCTTATGCTAACCCTTGAGACACGTGGCTTCATATTACATGCCAAATGTTAGCCTTCCATGAGCTACCTATTCCACCAAAGCCATAATTTATTTCTTCAGTATCTTTTATGAATCTAGCCATTCTGGTTTTCAAATAAGGGCTTTATGGCTCAACATGTTGTGAGGGGTCCTAGGTGCTCTCTGAGCTTGATTGTTTTCTTGCAGACTTTTCATTATCCAAAGTAGGTATTCACAGTGCTAGATGTTACCTAGTTTGGGTAATAAAACATCTGCAAGAAAACAACCAAGCTCAGAGAGTATTAAGGACCACTTATTTCAACCCTGAGCTACAGATATCCTCCTTTGTCGGTATCAATAATTTGTGGCTGGGGAAGCAAGCTGCAGCTTAGCAGAATGGGTGAATTACCGTATTTTCTGGTGTATAAGACGACTGGGCGTATAAGACGACCCCCTACTTTTCCTGTTAAATTATAGGGTTTGGGCTATACTCGCCGTATAAGACTACCCCTCTTCCAACTCACACCAAATAAAAATTAAAAAACATCAATTTGATTTTAATATGGTAATTTTAATTCAAATGCTTATGACATGCAGGTACTTAGTAGGAAAACTGTCACTTATAAACATAAGGCTGTTTGTCATCAAACATGTAAACATAAAACAGTGCAAGTGGATTAAACTTTTCCTAATTCACTCTAAAGCTGAAAGGAAGGGTAAGACAATAAACCCATGGGAGCTGCCATGCTGTTTGTTTTCTAAGCTGTCAACCAAACTGGAACTGATGATGATAGGAGGAAGATAACAAACAATAGAGAGCAAGTGCCGGGCAAGTCCCTGGCGAGTCAGCAACGCCCATCATAACTCCAAGCTATTTTTACAGGATTTGCTGGCGTGACAGTTTCCCTTTAAAAGCCTTCAAAATCCTCCTGTTAGTCATCTGCTATCATAAGTACAGCCTTGTAGAGTGTGTGCCAGTGATTCAAACTGAGATACACTGCATTCCAAGTATCTGCTGTGCTACTGATCTTTAGCATTCCTTCCTGAGAAGAATTTAAAACATTCAATTGACATAGTTAATCTGGTGTATTGAAAATCCAAGCAGACTTGATTCTGAGCAGATTCAACCTGTGTCATAATGTTCCAGATATGCGATACAAGTTAGTATTTGTTCACACTTGCTCAGCCAGTGGTAGTCTCAGACTCGATTGACCCTGCCTGTACTTTTCAAGATGAGTTTTCTGTTGCTCCCCTGTATTAAACAACACCCATTTTGGTCCCTCACCTTCAAGGGCTTACGTGAAGGATCGTTGCTGCTTGTGGAAGGAAACAAAGCTACCCTACAAGGGAAAACTGGGGCTCGGTTGTTTGTGAGGTAAAAACCTGTTCTATGCCTTTGCTTCAAATCCGGAGACTAAGCATCATCTGAAAAAAGGCAGTCCAACACATTTTGCTTATATTTGTAATCTGAAGACTGGCCCTATTTGCGAGTCTTGTTAGTTGAAACTCATATAGATTCTCTGGCACTTGTCTTTCTAAGGAGTAGCCGTCTTAATGCTTTAAATAAGCTGAATTTTGTTCCTTGTTACCTCTGCCCAAAGGCACTCTACTTATGTTGTTAGTCCCTGCCATTGGTAGATGTTAATAAGAAGATTGTTCCCCCGCCTCCCCGCCCCATCCTTTTCACTGAACCATTTAGATCAATATTTCTTTCATTATTCTTTCTCTCCAGTCTTGCTTTCCATACAGTATTTCAGGAAGACGCAGAAACCTCTCAAGTGAAGTCATCACAAGACTTCAGTAGCAGTTGAGATATTTTCTTAAATCACCAGCAATATTCACGTGCCACTTAATTCTAACATGTGATACTGATTGTTGTTAGAGGATTCCCTTGTGATAGGAATGTATATGTACAAATGTAGAGGTTTAGTGTTCACTTCTGTGGTATACAACAGGTGGATTGTCAGAAATGTCTATGAAACTAGTGTTGACTTCCAAAACTTCATTCTTAAACTTGTCAGTAATTATTCAAATGTTGTCTTTCTGTGCAGAGGAAGTGCCCCAACGGAACATGAGCATGGAACAGATTTCAGTTTCCTGTTAAATGAGAGCTTCAAGATAGTGTAATTATTTTTCCAAGAATCCTCTCCTGTGCAGAACTGTGCTCCCCAAAAAGGCTAGGGAAAAAATGCCATTTGTCAGAAGGGCAAACAGCTGGTGATGGGCTGTCTTTCCACAGCTTAATGGCAGTCTTTTTCAGCAGAAAAAAAATGAGTTCTGGAAAATACTAATAAAGAATTCTTGTTAAATGAAAAGCTGCAATATTTTTCTTTTAGTAAGCAAATATTTCTGAATGGGCAGGTTGCCCAATCAGAAGTTATAGTGTTAGTGAGCCCCAAGCATAGCTTAAGACATTAACAGACTGGATAAATGTCAAACTGGATAAATGGATTGGAGTGGACCTACTTTCAGTCTACATCTGAGGATCTGAGAGGGTTATTTGCCTAAAAAGCAGACATGTCAAACTTGTGACGTCACATGACATCGCACAACATATCAGGACCGTTTTGCCATTGCTAGCAATGGGGTGGGCACGCCTTCCAGATGACACATCTGGCCCGTGGGCCGGCAGTTCGAAACCCCTGGCCTAAAGCCACTTAATGTCTCACAGCTCAGTTTCTTGGCTATTGTAACTTCAAGAATCTTCAAGAGCTTAAATTCATATCTGAATTGCAGCAGTTTGTAGTAGCAATCCTGATAGATGAAGAAAAAAAATATGTTGTTGGTAGAGACTAAATTGTCTTCTTGTTGAACAGATTGCAAGGCTTGATTTTGGCATAGTTCAGAAGAATTCCTCTGCTAAGAACTGATAAAAGAAATTTCAGGTCCAAGATAAATGTCAATGGCTATCAAAAACAAAATGCCAATGCAGTAGAATTGCATTTCGGTTACTATGTAATAGTAATGTGCAAATACCTTATGTTGCAGTTGTGGAATTCCTTGGGAAATAAACACATAAATGGGAATGGCGCAAGGGAAAAGTACAGAATAAGTAGAACAATAAAAGCTAAATAAATAAAGGCTCTGGAAGAATCCCAGAAAATATATGTTGTGTGGTGACTAGTAAAGACCCATTACTTAAAGCCTTCTGATTTTCTTCTTACCAAAGTTATGGAATAAAAGTCCTTTTAAATCCGAGTTTTATGGGAATGTTGTATAAGGCTAATTCATCCTGTTTGAATCCTTTTTAGATAAATCTGGATTTATTCCACAATCAATGCATATGAAGCAATGCCAGTTAAGGAATTGGCAGTTGTGATTTCACATTGTTGGGTAATCAGTTTGTTAAATTTGTATGCCATCTGACTCTCAACAACTCGGTGGATTTTGCCCCTTTGTAAATGAAATAAATAGAATACTTTGCAAGGTTGCATAGTAATTGGGCTGTTGTTCCCCCGCTCCCCCGAACACCAACTGCTGGTTTTTTTTTAATGAAATCCATGAGCTAGTGTTTAATGTTGTGCTTCATTTTTTGTCTAAATATAAAAGGCATCCTAACTTTTTGAAATCATTCACGGTAAATTCAACAAACTGCTGTTTCTGAAATGAACATTTCCTAAACATATCCAGCAAAGATTACAATGGTATGTTCACTGCAGATCTATTTTCCCTCCAGTGTCCTTGAGAGTTACCACAGTGTGAACTGTTGGCAAAGGACCATGACTTACAATTGATGTGCTGGCAGGGATCCACAAGCGTTGATACCTTGCAAAAACCCTGCTGTCTGCTATAATGCCCCTATTCCATGAAGGAGGAGGAGGAGAGGAGCGGAGAGATGATGACTTCCCAAACCTGTTCGATTGAAAACATCTGGCCCTTGCCACCTGCACAGTGATCTGGCTCCTCCCTCCCAATTGAAAACATTCCAGTTTGTTTTAAAAATAGATGATTATAGGATTAGAATGTGTTTTTGAAAGGCACAATTTGATTTCCTGCCTAAAATTAGTATTTTCTGTAAACTGCAGTGGTTTATTCTGAAGGAGTCCATGAAGCACAGTAAAAACATACAAATTAAGCTTCTTTTCAGGTAAGGGAAAGACTGCACCCACCCAGTCATACTCCACTCTCTCCTATGAACATGCCCAGAACTGCAACCATTTTAAAGAGAATGGGGGGCACTGGCTATAAAGTCCATATGGACATCTAAATTTCCAATTCCCCCTATGAGGCTGTATCTGGCTCGTGGCACTGTATTTTGGGAAATAGGAAACAACTCTATCATTCATTAGGAGACTGGTCATAGGTCAATTGTTAAAATTTAATTGGCTTCAAACCTTGTTATGTACAAAGCTAATTGGACAATCATTTTATGTACAAAGTATGCAAGCATTTTAAAAAGGTTTAAATTACAAATCTGTAAATCCTACAAAGTGCAATTCTGAAAACATTTCTCATCATGCTGTACAGAAACCAGTTCACTGTTAGCTAATATACATACATACAAGCTTAAAATTATTAAATGTTATCATTGGAACATTAATACAAATAGAATATCATTTAACCTTAAAAGCACCAGAAATAAAGAAAAGATATTGCACAAAAGATTGATAAATAGGTTTTAACATTCCACAATGGCTAGGTGAAATTTAATTATATCAAAACACTTCCATCCAAAATTTGAAGGCATTTTTGGCATTTGAAGTCAAGATTGCACTATTTAGAATAATCAGCATTAGATTATCATTTGCCCTTATATACAGAAGGCTTCGTGTTCTTTTTACTTTTAAGTGTGATGTTTTAAGCACATGCAGAGGCACAGGTTAGGTGTAATGCTGAACTTCGTAAAAGAATATTTGTTTGGTGCCAGCACAATTTCCAAAGCCAGTTCTTAATTAATGGAGGAGAGTCTAAAACCCCTGCCTTTGCAAACCGTGGCATTTTCTTTCTCTCTTGTAGCATCAAATCAGGCAAACTTCACGCCTACTAATAAATGCATTTTTGATAGCAAAGTGGTGTTGCAAGCTTTAACAATGGAAATTGTTTCTCTACAATTCATGAAATTGTTTCTCTACAACACTGAAGAACTGCAGACATTTTCCTAAAGTGACTCATACTGCTTTAAGTTAGGCTTAGCAACCTGTGATGATGAATTTCACAAATACCATATAGATTTGCATAGCTAGGCAGAAAGACATATCTAAACCGTTTGCCACTGGAATTGCATGGAGCACTGAGAGGTGTTATCTGACAGATCTGAACCTAAGCACAGTTCTGGAAAAACTGAGCAACTACTGAGACTAGGTTGTTGTTGTTGTTGTTTTTAAAAAAAGCCTGGTTTAAATGCTGAGAAATATTAACCTGATGCTTGTGCAACAGGCACCTTCAATCAGTATCTTCCTTGGTCCTTGTTTACAATCTGAATTTCAGGAAACTCCCAGATAACCAACCAATTTTCCTTTCAGAGCAGCTTCATTACCTCCTTGATTTCAGTGAGATATATCATAATTCTCTTAGCCTGAGCCTAAAGCATCCAGCGTAGCCTTCAGAAATACAGCTGTTAAATAACTGAGTAAAGATGCTGAACAATTTTTTTCTTTTTTTGCAAAAGCCCAATCAAAGAAGATAAGACAATATTTGTTCTCTGAGTAACGCAGAGAAAACAGTATCAAGCATGACAGCCTCACTTTCTGAAAAGCAACCCTCTGTGCAAAATATTAAACAAAGCACAACTTTACATTCTTAATGTAGATCTTCCATGCCATCTTTTTTGCCTTACAGTGTTCCTGCACTTTTCTGATGTTCAAATGTATGACACACGGGTAAGAAAACATTAAAAGTGTTCAGAATTCATATACTAAGGGTGGTTTTTTTTATTCTAAAGACAGCCAAGGTAGCAAGCATACGTTCATACTAAACTAATTGTCAAAAACTATTCTTAGCCTTACACGAGAGCGCCCAGAAACTCAGGTCAAACTTTTGCATGTCTTAAATAAATAAATAATCATAGCGCATATAGAAAGGACGTTTGGATGTTTTTCGCTACCTGATTTCAGTAAAAGACCATTTTTAAAATGTTACCCTACCCTTTTTGGATATACCCTAACATTTCATTTTTTTAAAAAAATTATAAATTATCTCTAAGAAATCAAAACATTCTGTAGGCTCTGGTAAATAGCTGAGAAATTTCTAGCAAGAGGCTTTTTGAAGCTCATGTAAGAGAGCTTTATATAGAAAATATCCATTATTTTCCTGGAATGGAGGTCTTTGAATTGGCTCACTTCAAATCTTTAAAAACATTTCAAAATATACACATAGCAAATATACAATTGCAAAACCATTTATATAATGCCCTAGAATATCCTTTACATGCAGTCCCATATTTAAGTATAGCATTTACATGCTTTTACAGAAATGGTTCAGTCTGCAACATTAATTAATAATTTCACTTTTAAAATTATCATAACCCAACTCCACAGCAAAAACATCAAACATTTTGTGATTATCTTTGGTATTGCTAACATTTTCTATTCCAACTTTCTCATACATCTTTTAACATATTTTGAAGTTCAGTCTTGTATATCCTTTCTTTAGTCTCTTCTATCCAATCTATAAGATTGTTGAAAAAGCCAGGTCATCTTTCAGTAGAGCTCAACCACTGGTGACTTCATGGATACATCTAAATCACTTTCTTGGCAACAATACAGAAATAGCTTGAAGTTCCCTTCTTCTGGGCTGTGCTTTCAACTTTCTCACCTACCTCACAACTCCCACAAGCTCTTCCATCTATGTACTAAACAGTCCAGATTGCTTAACTTTAAGGTTAACCCAAAATCTGTGCTTTTTGCCCACAATTATTTTACACTCAATACTAAAATATAACATTTTTCCAGAACATTCTGTATATGTCTCCTTAAATTTTAGTCCCTTTAATTTCAATTAGTCTTATCCAAGTAAAAGACTGAATCTTAGACTGCAGAAGGATATTTAAAAATGTGTGTATCTAAGCAGAATAAAAGACAATACAGTCTTTGAAGAAATAATAAAAATAAATGAAATTTGTATCAGTGATAGTCTGCAAAATTTCAACCCAAAATTAAAGATTAACTTCATATTTTCTTGTGTTTCTCTTGTAGTTCATCAAGTTTTGAGCCTCAAAGGAATCAGGAGAAATTTATAGATCCACCTCCATAAGTTGTGTATATGACACTCTGGAATATTCATGTAATCTGCTCTTGATAAACCTGCAATTTTTCTTACAACAGTGAACACAAAATCATAAGAAGGTACTATAACAAAAAGATGCTCTTTGCTTGGGGAATCAGAACATTCTCACTCAAATTCTTTGCAACCAAGGCTAAAATTGCATCATTTTCCCATTACACAATTGCCTATATTTAACATCCAATTTCTGTAAAAAATAAACCCTCATTTAGGATTACAATTCACACTGTGCAAAATAAAACCTGGAGAAATATAGAAAAGATATATATTATATTTGTAGCATCTCTCATTTACATTTCCCAGCGTTGAAATAATTCTTACAGTTAAGAAATGTTATTATACCCTAACTCTGCAGATGAAGATTTCTTCCCGTTACAAAAATGATTGCCATTAACAGCACAGCACCGGTAGCTTTTTCAGATGTGCGAGATGAGAGTCAGTCATGTACATATTATACACTGGACCTTAAAGAACCAAGCAAAGCTGGTGAGCTACCATCTTCTGACCAAAAGAACTATCTAGTCCTATTGATGGCATCTCCCACTCCCCACTACTGCAATGTAAAATCAGGCCCAGGAGAACTATCCCAATGTTTTTGTGCATGGAATATATTAATGTTTTAATGCTCAAATTTAATATTTAGCAGCAAAAAATGGTTTCAGTCACCATTTAATAATGCTGACTCAGATATTTTGAAGGATTACATTTCTGTGCTAAATTCCACCAAATTGAGAACTCATCTGCTGGTCCTCTATTTTTTGTCATTTATGCTCATATATTAACCATTCAACATGCACTTTCAACCTATTCAACAGATCTAAATTCAGAAAGCTGACTTCTGAGTAGAGCAAGTTGCATTGCCAGTCATTCATTTTCCCCCTTAAATAGGTGAATTTAAATACATTTCATATTCACCATCCAAGAACTAAAAAGGCATTGGAAATTTTTTTAAAAAATAATTGTTTTGTTTGATTTACATAGTTACATAATTTAGAGACGTTGACCAAGATCCAGAAGACTCCTTTTGTCAAGGAGGGCTTAAAAACTAGATCTTTAGGGGTTTTTTTGGCATGACAGCAACTACCTCTCCAGTGGCCACGGCCACTTTGAACACAAACTGTGAGTTCTATTATGCCAAAACAGCAGCAGGTTACGTAAAGGAGGGTATAGAATGTTATAATGGATATCCCACATATTACTGATTTTGACATTCGTGTTCCACTGTTCCACTGTCAGTAATTACAGGCAAATTTAATGACTTTCAAAATACTTTACATTGCCGATAGTCATTAAATTTACTCGTTTGTTGGCTTTCTCATATGTCATTTAAATTTTCAACATTCAGTTTAAAACACACACATATATACACCCATACTTACAATTATCTATCTATCTATCTATCTATCTATCTATCTATCTATCTATCTATCTATCTATCTATCTATCTATCTACCATCTATCTATCTGTATCATCTACCTAATCTATCTATCTTGCAATGTGTTAGCTTATTGCTTCTACTTAGCACAACAAAACAATAGATGCTGTATACTAATATGCATATGTGCCTGTGGAAATTGTGCTGTAGTTGCAACATAACTGAGAAAGTTGGGAGGTATGACTGGAAGATTAAATAAAATGTATGAATCCCGAGAGATGATAGGAGCAGATATCACATGGAATCTTGAGTATTATATTCAGTTTCTCCAGATGAAATCTGACTGATCCGTTTGCTTGAACCCCACAATTTTCGGGAGAGTTGCCCAGCACGCATCTGTTTAAAGTAAGCCAGAGACACAAAAAGGAAGGGGAAAGTGGGATAAGGGGAATAAATTAAATAAAAACTTCAGATGATTCTACAGAAGCGCAGACAGCAAAAGATAGAGCACATATACACAACACAATGGCAATTTATTTCTAAAGTATTTCAGTGTTTGGACAATCCTAGGGAAAACAAATAAAGGGCACAAAGTGGAATTCTATCAAATACATTGTTAAAGGGTCACATTGTCAAGTGACTTTAAAGGGACATCTTTGAAAATGCCCTAAAAAAGCTTTGTAGGCTAAAAAAACAACAACAGAATTTAGATATCAAGATTATGATGCCTTCTGTTGCTATTTGGTTTTAAAATATAAACAGAAAAGAACCTCTATAAAACAATCGATTTTGTTTAAGGTTGCAAACTGAACAACCTAACTAGGTAGTCTTCTAAATATGCTTTGGACCAAAATGCAAATGAACACATAGTCTTTACACCGTAAATTTAGAGGCAAAACATTTCACAATGTTTGAAAAATAACAGCAAAAACAGGGAATGGAAGAAGAAAATTATTATGGTGGGAAACCTATACACATTTACATTAATCTTAATCAGTGCAAACAATTACTGTTAAATGATGCAATTTATAATGCAATAAATAAGTAAACAAATAAGACAGACTCAAAAGCTAGGTCAACCACCAAATGACCTGGCTGGGTTGTGCAATTAAAGGCATACTAGTTTTGTAGTGTAAACAACACACATCTTTTTGGCAAATAAATAATTTATCTAATCGAGATAATAGTGCAACATTTGACTGTGTCTGACTCTGAATGGAGTCAAAGCCTGACTTCAGCTCGACAACTTGAATTGAGAGAGTGAATGGCTTAATTCACCAGTTATAACCTGGATATTCCAGAAATTTGAAAAGGACTTAAGTTTCCCAAATATGACACTTGATTTTATATCATTCTCTATAATCAATAAGCATCAGTCATTTCCTGGCTTCTTCTGAAGAGGTTAGTGCAGAGGTTTGCTTGAGTTAAGAAAATACTAGTGGGCATCTCTCTGAAATTAGGAGAACCATTTTCACAGACGCCATAATGCAGTACCCCATCAGTTCAGAAAGCCCAGGCTGCCACTGAAAGGCTTTGGTTCACTTGTTCTAAGAAATATTTTGGTGACACCCCTTTTGTGCAGTAGACTAAGGACATGCCCAATAAAAACTGCATAATTGTAGTTGGCATCCAAGTAGTTTGCATTCACTTTGAGGATGAGAAGCACTGCCCTTTGCATAAATCTAATAAGCAACAAAAAGATGGATCCTTAATGGCGTGTTTTTTTTTAAAATGAAGCATGAATGCAGCTAAGCAAAACCACAATAGTTCCAAAGTAGCTCACTGTTGTTTATTCAGTGCTCTTCTGGAAGCTAATGTCATTCATTGTAAACAGTGGTGACAGGTTAATGTTGCGCATTAAGTATTAAATGGCAGGTAGCATTAAGCAAGTCCAGTCCAGTTAGAAAGCACTATTAGTGCACTTAAGCTAGTCAATAAAATCTGTATGTTAGTTCGGCACACCTCCTTTTCCCCATGGGTTCCCCTCTACATTCTTTCTTTTTTTTTTCCAAGCAGAGAAGGACCTGTTAAAGAATCTCTAAGAATGTCTTGGGAATTATTTCTTCCCCTTTGAAAGCTCAAATTTGCTTTGAAGTTTGCCCTGCCACAGAAGCGATTGCTTGCTCAGCCGGAAAGCAGAAATAAATGAGTTTCCCACTGTTCGGTAGATAAAGTTCTTGATGGTAGGTTTTACCTCTGCTGGCTTTCCAACGCCAATGATAATCAACTTGCCATCATCAAGGCCCACCAAAATGTGGCTGAACTCTTTGGTAACAGAGACACAGTGAATTGGCAGCCGCATGGCTAAAGGGGAGGAGCTAAGGCTCAGGCTGAAATAAAGAAATAACAAACGTGTATTATTTACAGCAGACCGAAAAGCACTCAATGGGCAGTTTATATTAAAAGAAAGGTTTAAGGTTTAAGGTTTATTAAATTTATATGCCGCCCTTCTCCCTGAGGACTCAGGGCGGCTCACAACAATAAAAAGTTAAAAGATATAAATACAAAAATTAAAAGAGGATTAAACAATATAAGAAATAAGTACAATTTAAACCAATAAAAAACCAAATTTAAAAACTATGATCAGTCCAGGCCCGCTTGTTGGAATAACCAGGTCTTTAGGTTACGGTGGAAAGACTGAAGGTCAGGGGCCATCCGCAGCTCCGGGGGCAGTTCGTTCTAGAGGGTTGGTGCGCCCACAGAGAAGGCTCTCCCCCTCGGGGTCGCCAGCCGGCATTGTCTGGCCGACGGCACCCTGAAGAGGCCAACTTTGTGGGAGCAGACCGGGCGGTAGACATTGGCAGCAGGTGGTCTCGCAAGTACCCCGGGCCTAAGCCATGTAGGGCTTTAAAGGTGATTATCAGCACCTTGAATCGCACCCAGAGGGCAACCGGAAGCCAATGCAGCTCGCGCAGGAGTGGTGTAACATTGCTGGCCTCTACCAGCAAGTCTTATGAAGAATTATGTACTGGGTCTCTGACATCTGTGTCTAGGACATAGTCAGTATTGCACAAGAGGACAGTATTCTTAAAATTTCCTCAAAAGCACTGACTGGTTGGGACCAAGACTGACACAGCCATTTTTAAACCTTTTCTTCTGGGCCAATTCAATGCATCAAACTTACTAGTTAATTTCAGCCTAGATTAAATGTCTATAATTTATTAGAATGAATTGATACAAAAAAAGAAATTAATTTAAGACTCAAATTCAAATGTAAGAACAATTCCAAATCTATAAACAATAAATCTCAAATTAAATTATACCTTCAAGCATATCCACTATTCAAACAAAAATATAACTTGCTCCTGTTCCCAATTGGCTGATACAAGGGAGTTCATTGAAAATCGTATTAGTGTTAATGAGTTGGATTCAGATTTGTGCAAGTAAAGCCACTTGTGCAACGTCTTCCTGCTCTTGATTGCAGTTGCATCTCTTCCCCCCCCAGTCAATTTCCCATAATTCTCCCCCAAAATGGTGTTTTGGTGTAGTGTGTGTTTATATGAACTACAGTAGGAAATTTGGAATGGAAAATTATCAACAATTAACCAGAAGTACCCAGCAGAACTAGAGAAGTAGCCCACACAATTACCATATTATAACATGAAATAACTAACTTCTACAGGTACTCCTCAACTTAAACCATTTGTTTAGTGACCATTCACAGTTACAATAGCACTGAAAAAAGTGACTGATGACAGTTTTTCACATGACCAGCGAGAAGCAGCCCTGTGGTCAGGTGATCAAAATTTGGATGCTTGGCAACTGGCATGTATTTATGACGGCTGCAGTGTCCCAAGGTCATGTGTTCATCTTTTGTGACCTTCTGACATATAAAGTCAATGGGGAAAACAGATTCACTTAACAAGTATGTTACTCATTTAACTACTGTACAGCAGTGATTTACTTAACAACTGTGGCAAGAAAGGTCATAAGATGGGGCAAAACTATTGTGGTCGTAAGTTGAGGACTCCCTGTATTTCACTAGGGCTCTGTCTAAACATTTAGAGTAGAAAAAGGACAAAATTATTGCAACCAGCAATAAAACACAAATCAGGAATTTGGCTGAGATTCAGAAAGATTGTTTCCTGATATTCTGAAGCACGATTAGTAGTTAAAGGATTCATAAGAGAGCTCAAATTCCTAAACAGCACATAACTAACTTAGCAAGGAATTAATTTGCTTCTTAGTTTTCAGCATATTGGATTCCTTCCATATAAACAACAGTAGTTGGTGGAGGAGGATCATAGACTGTAAAGTGAGAGCTGCTGATTGATCCTAGGCCCCCACGGACTAAAGTTGTTAACATTACAAGTCATTGGAAACAGCCTTCCTTTTCAAGCTTCCTTTACCTGTAGAGATCTCTTATGGAGAGAAATCCCTGTAGACTCCCTATTACAATATATTCTCCAGTCACACAAAGATCTGACACTTCTTCCTTCAGGCTCTCAGAGCCCAAATACTTCCCATTCACAGAGTAGAGATGCAATGCATTCTTATCCTGGGCAGAAAACAAACAAACAACAAACAAAAAACAATAAAAGAGAGGGGAAAGCCTTGAGCAACAACATTTTCCCATAGAAATTGTATAATTCTGTAGCAGGATTGTTTGTAACACCATTATAAAAAGAACATAGTGTGGCATGTAATCTCCACATAATGTTCAGGGTTGTGAATTCAAATAATATTTACAGACACAGGTGTGGGATCCTGATTAAGAACCTATCTAGGTTATTAAACCTGATCTGCGTGATTTCAAATTTCAAATTAGGGGTTGCTAATAATTTCAGATCCCATGGAAATTAAAGTCTTACATGAGAATACAAAATCTTACAAAATGGGGTGACTTTGTGAAATTCTCCCCATTTTTTAAATTGGAGAGTATGGATGTGTTTTTAGTCTGCAGAGGAGCTACAAATAAAAGGTTGCCAACGTTTGCAGAAAAGGGAATGTTGCAGAATATAATATCAGTTGCAGAACTGATCACATTCAAGAAAGAGACTCTACACCTTGGCAACTGGGCCCCACCTCTAAATTCTCAAGCAGCATCTTGTCATTTGGGAAAACAGAAAGCCACAATTTCTCCAACACTGCTAAGGATGCATATCTAGAAGCAAAATGACAACTACGCGACTCAAAATGGTCTTTTTCCAATTAAATTATAAATACATGATGGCATTTGGTCTTGAACTTTATCCTATAACCAATTTTGCAAAAGATCATTGCTAGAAAGGTAATTAAAGCTAAGCATTAATAATAATGTTATTCTCCAGGCTAGTAGGCCAGAGGACTATTTTTATTTCATATCAAATAAAACCAAATTGAAACATTTAAGAGGCAACATTTAGTCAGCCAAAAATAGGTAATTCTGTTACTTAATATTGATTTTAAACTAACAAGGATACTAAACTCTTGCTTGAGAAAATGAGCTGTAGAAATTTCCCTCCAGCAGCCATACAATCCTGGAAACAGCTTTGGCTGCTTCAGTGAATCTCAGACCAATGTTACTTTTGTCATTTCTGTGTGCTGCAAAGCTTTTCCTCCCAAACAAATCGCACAGCCTTACACTACAGAGGCAGGAGACGCAATCAAGAATGAATTCCAATACTTTGTCCATACTAACTCATGTACAGGCAAAGGTGGCTGCATTTTGATTAAGTCAAGTCTATGTAACTGAATCCACACATTAAGGGGCTTTCCCATATGATCTCTTTGCCAATTTTTCTGGACAACAAAACATGAATCTATGGTTTATGCAAACATAAATATACACCTATGGGCCCCAGATTACGAGTATATATTTGTATGTATCTAGACATACATGTAAACATACCATTCCATGGTGTGATGGAGGGATGAACTAGCCTTGAGAATGCTGAATGACAATAAGAAGCCCCCATTGCTACTCCAATCACATAGTTAATTTATCCCCACCTCTAGAAACAAAACCTATGCAGCCCCTGTGTACTTGGCTATCTTAATACCTTGAGAGTTGTCTTTCCTTCTATGCTGGTATGAACGATTAAGTGTCCTTCCCAAGATACAGCCAGATTAGGAACAGTGATAAAGAGAGAACTCCCACAGGGTGGCCTCAGAGTCCTCATATATTGGCCCTTCCGAATGGTGTGGACAATCACAGTTCCATCCTATTAAAATGAAACAGAGACCTTTCAAAACTGAATGAATGTGAGAACCAATTCATAGTATAGCAATACTAGCCTCTGTGCTTTTAATACAACAGTCAGCATGCCCAGAATGACACATAGAAGAGATCCACCCAGACGGAGTGTTTTCAATGGATTATCAACCTGTCAACCTGTTTTCCAAAGCACCAGAATACAGGACAAGAAGCAATGGATGGAAACTAATCAAGGAGAGAAGCAACCTAGAACTAAGGAGAAATTTCCTGACAGTGAGAACAATTAACCAGTGGAACTGCCTGCCTCTAGAAATTGTGTGTGCTCCATCACTGGATGTTTTTCAAGAAGAGATTGGGCAGCCATTTGAATGGGATGGTATAAGGTCTCCTGTCTTGGGCAGCGGGTTGGACTAGAAGACCTCCAAGGTCCCTTCCAACTATTAACCCTATCAGTGGTGGTCATATCCTATCTGGAGGCAAATCAGACTTTTAACAGCAAATATTTATAATAGCACTCTATATCAATGACTTTTAAATAATGCAGTTCCTCTCAGCCTCCAATGTTCATTATGCATCCACAATGTAGTTTTAAAAACATTCTATACATTTTGTTGTATGCATTCCATTCTTTCTGCAGAAGACATGAAGGAAGAATGTTTTGGAAATACATTTTAAAATAGAAGAAACTTTCTTAAGACCAAACTCCAAAACATTTGCCAGCAAACTATCATGCATTTATTTTGCCTGGAAGCAGATGTTCAAAAAAAGGGAAATACTTCAAAAGAAGTAGGCATAGCTTTGCAGGCATCATTTACCACAAGAGAACAACTTAGAAATGTAAATGGCCTGGCAAGAATGAATTGCATATTCAAGGTTCACTTGAGACTGATGAGGTACTTTAAGCCAGAGGAGCAGTTTTCCCTTATTTTGAATGAAGACTTAGGAAACAACAAGCAAGCATACCCTGGCACCTGAGACTGCCATGTCCAGTTCTGTACTGATGCAAACTGAAGACACTTCATTGGTATGTCCATAGAGAATCTGCAAAGGTTTAGGAGCCAGACCTATTGGCACTCCTCCCTGTGATTAAATATTGGAAAGAAGCACAATTATATTAAAAGTCAAGATGTTTTCAAAGCAGCAAATCTGCCCAAAGCCTGACATCATTTCATTCTAAACTTTCTACCTTAAGGAAGCATAATGCTTCTTAATACAGCTCATAATTGCCAATAAAATGGCAGCTAGCAGGTGCTGAGCTGCCATTTTATTGGTCACTATGAAAAAAACCCCTGGATCTTCTGAAAATGCTGCCAAAATAAATAATACAGATTAAACGGGAGGAAAACATATCAATTCAATTTATTCTTAAGAGTCACAAGCAAAACTTTAGCTCAAAAAACCAGAAGAGGGAATCTAATCTCAGGATGTATAAAAGAACAAAAAAAGAATTCTTTCTTCACTTGTGCCTCAGAACTAACCTATTTTGCCACATTTACACTAAAGAAAGCACTAAACAGTGAACTTTTAAATACACAGTACTATTTTCCAAGGAGTTACAGTCGATCAGTACAAGAGCAACCTTTTTTTATAAATTTATTTTTATTGATTTATTTAAAAGACTTGTATGGCTACCCATCACAATTCTGGGTAGCACAAAATCATAATGAAACCAAACAAAACGAACAGCCCAAAACAAATTCCCTCCAACTCATTAGCAATACAAACAGCATCAATGGACTCCAGTCTTACCTCACCTCACCCCGGTGCTTTTGGCATGTTCATGTAAGTTTTCATACACTAATACTTCTTCTATCAGATGTGCCACAGTGTAACCTTCATAGCTATCTAAGCCCTATACAAATTCCCAACTGTATGAGATTCAAGTAACCCTTTTATACTTTATAACATTTGAATGAATGTACAATACCTCACTTTCTGATCTTTCTGCCCCATTTGTAAGTTAATGCAATCAGAGAACACGGCACCACACAGCACAAACGGCTTGCAGAATTCCACAAAAGCCAACTCACCTGTTGAACTATTTGCCATACCATACAAGTGGTGTCCCTTGAGCCTGAAATTAAATGGATCCCACAGAAATCCATCGCTAAGCATGTCACAATGTCTACAAACACAAACAAACAGAGGTCTCAATTCGTAGGAATTGAAATAACCAGATTAAAAAAATGACAGTTTAAACATAGATGTGCTGGCTTTGCCCAAAATGAAACAACTATTCTAAATTGCAAAATGAATGTATATAAATTAACAAACATTGTATGTATTGTGTGGAACACCTAATTATATTAATAAAGGTTCCTAAAGAGAATATTTCTGCTCCTGGGAAAAAGAGGCATTATACATAAAAGGTTATGTAAAAATATTTTTTTCCTCCATCAGATATTGTCATTCAAGAGCCAGCTCTCATAGGATACCGACGTGGAACCAGTAAAGGCTCACCAGAGCCCTTCATGCACAGATACTTACCTTCTTTCAAGCTAAATTCTATTCATTTCTATGAGGTTTGTCAGGAAGGAGACATTTTAAATGGATCAAATCCAACATGATTTATGCTATTTCCAGAAGTACTAATCTGTGGCAGCAAAAAACAAAGGAGGAGCCTTGTTTGCCCCAAGCTATGGAAGATAAAAAAATAGAAACTCTAGTGTGAAAGGAAGAATATCAGATTAATTGGTGGTCTTTTTAGCCTATCTATAGAGTTCCCAAGAGTTCTAATGGATCCTTGTGGACAGAAAGTGGAATGGAAGAGGCTTCTGAGCCAATGCAATCTAATACTTAGATTAGACTTTAGACTAGACCTAGAGTGACATTACTTTAAAACTTCACTTGGTCCTTGAAAGTCAAAAGTAGACTTTGGTCCAATCACTACTCTCAACCTATTGAAGAAAAAATGACAAAACAAGCTACAATTATCATCTTGAAAACCTGGAAGGTAACCTCTTACCTTCTTATTAAAGATAATGCTAATCAGCACAGCAGTAATAAAAATATTGTTACCTACAATACGTTTATGATTTCCTGAGATGCAATAAGCAGTAACATCTACCCAATGGTCTCTGTATTTTACAGATTCCCAACATCATGGATTTTCTTTAATTATCACAATGGAAGAATACAGTGCATTTATATCTATTCTCTGAATCCAGAATTAAGAAAAAAGGTGCCATTCCTGTTTGTAGTTTAAGCATTATTTTTGATCTATTAAATGGAGCATTCTGGAGAATGGCAGCAGGTGCCTATAGAAGTATCCTCACTTGGCAACCCTTGGAGGTAGACTAGGTCAGGAAACCAAGATTCACAAGTATGATTAGCACTACTGTGTTTCCCTGAAAATAAGACCCGGTCTTATATTTTTTTTGCCTCCAAAAGAAGCACTAGGTCTTATTTTCAGGGGATGTCTTATCTTAGGACCGCTGCAGACAGGCCTCCCATGCGCTGACACCTGTGGCACTACTGCTTGATTTCTTCAGTGGCTGCTTGTCACCACTTGCGGCCGGACACCACGTGGCACATTGCATCAGTGCCACTGCTGGCGGCAGGAGGCCACATGGTGCTTCACGCTGGTGCTGCCACTTACGGGAGGACGTAGCGCATCCTCCTGCGAGCGGCTGCACCAGCATGAAACACCATACAGCGTCCTGCCATGAGTGGCAGCAACGGCCTGAAGTGCCACATGGTGTCCTGCTGTGAGTGGCGGCAGGGGTGTGAAGCACCAGGCGGCCTCCTGCCGCGAGCAGCGGGAATGGCCCAAAGTGCTGTGCAGATTCCTGCCATGAGTGGCGCCACTAGCGTGATGAGCCACGTGGCGCAACAAGTGTCAGGGCGTGGGAGGCATACTGCTAGCAGGAAGGTAAGCGGGTGTGGGGTACATGGGGCAACTCCACCCTCCCCACCCCCACCATAGCTTGAGTTTTAGGCATGTGCCTCACCCCATCTATTTTGTGGCAGCTATTTTGTGAGAGCATTTCAACATTCTATAGAGGCCCATTGTCTAATTCACTCAAAAATAAAATAAGAAATAAAATAAAATAATAAAATAAAATAAAATAAAATAATAAAATGATAAAATAAAAATAAAATAAAATAAAATAAAATAATAAAATAAAATAAATAAAATAAAATAAAATAAAATAAAATAATAAAATAAAATAATAAAATAAAATAATAATAAAAAATAAAATAAAATCCCAATTTCTTACCCATGTGTCGAATAAGCTGGGCCATCACTTTCCCCTTGGTGAGAGATGTTACACGAATGCTATTGTCCCAATGCCCTCCACTGAAAAGCAACTTTGCATCATGGGACATCACAAACAACTTTGAGGTAATTTCTAATCCTGGTGCAAAAGGACCACTGATGTTTCGTTGTGTTCTGGAAACAAATACTTACATTAGATCTACACTGTCCATTTATTAAAATGTATTATTGTTGCCCAAAATCATGAAGCAAGTTTCAGTACAAATAAAAGTGCAATATAATAAGTGCAACGATATAAGCATTTACCAAAGTGAGAATAAAGCACAAGTTTCAACTTCCAGCATAACAATTTCTATTTTCTTCCAGTTAGGAGAGGGCAAGACAGAGTATCCTGCTCAATCACATAATGACTGGTTGTGGTATACTATTATAACCAAACTCCCAATTCTTACCAGTAACTGTGCAGGTTTCTGACATCTGAACTGCGGATTTAAGATTTTATCATCCATTCTATCTATCCTTGGGAAAATGTCTAGAGGACAGTATAATGCTGATTAAATAGCAAAGAGGACATGAATTCAATGAGCCAGTTTACTAAGCCAAAATTAACCATGAGCCCATGGACTCCTTCATCAACATTCTCATCCTTCAGCAAAGTCTGCTGATTTCTTCAGATAATTTCCCACCGTATCCAGTTCTGAGCAGAAGCTTTCATCACCTAACCAAAAGCCTACTTTGCAGTTCAAAGCAGACAATAAATGCTGAATGTATGTGTGCATACATACAAACTTCTGCATGTATGCATATTTGTAGCTTGATTCAGATGGACATATTTGTACCTTCCTCTGGATAAACAGATGAAAGCCACAATGAAGAACTATGAAAATATTCTTTCTCTCTACTGCATATCCCCAATGAAGGATCACATCAATGCATTTTATAAAGTGGGCTCTAGTTTGTAAAATGCATGCCAAAATATGTCCCAGAAAATTATGTTTTTTACTCACTTGGGATTTGTTACTGTTTGATCCTTAAGGAAAGTGAAATAATTGGAAATATTTCGGTCATAAGGTAGCCATCCATGAGTCCCAATGATAAAGTTGAGATTCACTGTTACCTTCAGAAAAGAGTGTTTAAATTTTTAAAAATGAGATATAAACTTTGCTCACATCAATTATAAATACAATTTGTCTTTCCTCCGTGCCTTTACATCCGGCTGTTCTTTTATGAATCTTTGAATGATAGTTCTGAAAGTGAACATCTATGGGAATAGGGTGGTATATAAATTTAATAAAATAAAATAAAATAAACATCTATTGATTTTTATGTGTTTATTGCATTAAGATACTGCATCTACTCAGAAAACACTAAAACACAACAATCACACCAACCATGATCACAGATACCTTAACATATATTATAATATAATAAACTTTCTACCTTTGGACAGAAACAAGTTAAAGATTAATAATAAATTAACAACAGGCAACAAGTTAACAATTAATAACCAGTCGTTTTGATAATTTCCTATCAGACCTTCTTCCAGCATTTTTGCAAACATCACTCACCAAAAGTTCTGGACTTCCCTGTGACATGAAGGATCGGTATTGGTTCCTGGGAACAATGGCCTTAACAATAGGGATTCCATCACTGATTCCCTAAGGGGAAAACAGATGCTGGTTGGTGATGGTAAGTAGGACAAATCAATTTGATGTGGCATATGCATGTAGATGATGTTCAAATCTACATTAAATAGAGTATCTAGAATAAGTGTTTCTAATTCTGAAGTGTGATAGCAGAAGGAACTCCTAGATCTGAATCCCTTGCCCAAGTTTTGCTTGAACAGGCAGAAACAGAATTATGCTGAAGACGGAAGGTTCATTGTGTCTGCCTCCTCAATAAGAAGGAAAATGTGCAACTATCTATGTAATGATTGCTTTTACATTGCTACCTTTTCCTTCTCTCAATTGCCATATTTATCATTATCCTACAATATTGGTATAATCCAAATGTGTGTGAAATAAATCATATGAAGAAATAAAGAATGAACAGGAGCGTAAAAAAATCAGAGTATCTCTAAATACAATGAGGAACAGGAGATGGGACACTTTTCAAATTACATTAGGTGTTTTTATAATTACATTCAGTGCTTTTTTTGTAAAAGAAAAAGGTGCCGGAACTCACACACGTCATGCAACCTGCCTTGCCTACCCTACGAGGTTCCATCCAAAAAAGGTACCGGAACTCCGTTCTGAGCGTTCTATGACAAAAAAAGCCCTGAACATTAAATGTTCATTGGTACCTTAGAACTGTTTTTTAGAAAAAAGGCAATGCAATTATTATCTTCTGAAACCTACTCATCTAAATCAGTATGAATGTGGCTGTACTGCAAAATGGTACAGTATCCTCAAACTATTATGTAATTAATCTTTGACTGTTTTACAGCAGAACTGATCATCTGAGTTTATTGGTAACAAAGACAAACGGTTGGAATTTTCAGAAACATGCTTTGAAATAACCTATCTAAATAATAAGAACAGCAATAGTAATTCCCAAAGTACCAACAGTCTTGGCTTCAATGAAAGTAGACCAGCTTTGAAGTGAATGGGCATATTCTAGAGAATAAGTTGCAGTGAGGTCCACATAAGACTGTAGAGAGGTTGATTTCAAGCATACTCAGAAACATTTTATGATCTGCAGGGAAAATCTAATCCTCCTATCCAATCATTGCTAAATGGCTATAAAAATGTCCTGGGATCCTCATGCAATTATGGCTTGTGCTATGACTGACAAAAAAAAAACACCCTCCATCACCACAAAAAACATATTTAAAAATATTAAGAATATTTTCTTGTGGCTTAACACTTTGCCACAGTGTTGAAGTGGGAGCCCTCACCCACATAATATAGCTACAGCAGAATTTTAAAAGAAAGAAAAGAGAGCCATTCACAGCATCAAGCTCTGTTACCATGCCACAATGGTTAGAATGCAGTATTGTAGGGTAATTCTGTACACTGCCAGCAGTTCTATTCTCACCGGCTCAAGGTTGGCTCAATATTCCATCCTTCCAAAGTCGGTAAAATGAGGACCCAGATTGTTGGGGGCAATTAAGCTGACTCTGCAAACCGCTTAGAGAGGGCTGTAAAACACTACGAAGCAGTATATAAGTCTAAGTCCTATTGCTATTAGTATTACTATCCTCTGAGTGCCTTTGATTTCCCTGCTTTGCTTTGTTTCGTCAGATTTAAACAATGTTAAAGAGTGCTGTAGGTTCTTTGCATTTCCAGAAACTAAAAAAACTGTACAGATCTGTTTCTACTATCATTGTAGAAAATGTGTAATGCACTGTCTTCTGTCTCTATAGCCATCAAGTTTTTTGGACCCAGAATACATTTTTAGTTCACCCAATGATGTGGGAAATTGTTATTTTTATTTTCAAACACCCTAGAGGTTGTTTTTTTATAAATAATGTGGAACATTATCAGTTGCCAACTGATAACAAATATCTTTACCTCAATGAAGAAGGATTTTAGTTCAGGGAGATGCTGGAACAGATTGAGGGTGGAGTTTTCATTTTTGGTCTGCTTCTGCAGCACTTCCTCCGCAGATAATCTTGCTGGGTGGGGCTCCTAGAATAAGTCCACAATGTAATTACACAATGATTCTTCAACAGATTATTGAAATAAGAGGAATAAAGAGAATGTGATCTGGCACAGTGTGTGACTGTAAGGTATGACAAGGAGGTGTGGCGAGGCCTGAGGAGAAACCTCTGAAGCATGAGAACCATGACACATGGTCAAAGGCAGGCTACTCATGTGGAGATGGTACCTGAGACTCTTAGTACTTCCAAAGGATTTACCTTCAATAGCTGGCAAGGTGTTTGTCCAAAGTTGTTAATCATCCCTTCTAAGGCTTTTCTTTCTTTCTCATCAGTTAAGGCATCCAGGTCTACAGCTCCTGCAATGATAGTCAAATGACAAACAAAATAAAGAAAATAATAATCCATATGCTTTTCTGTACATGGTTTCACAAGTACGTATTACTTAATATTTCATCACTTGAAGTTGTTATAGGGAGAAATATATTTGCTTCCTCCCTTGCAGTTATTGTAATGTTTCTCCATGTAAATGTACAGCATCCTCTCTTTCTATCTGGTGTCCTTCAGATCTACTCAAGACTATAAACTCCAAAATGCATCAGGATAAGGAAAACCAAACTCTGGTAGTGAAAGAGCAGATTTCATGAGGGCCTAAATGCTAATTATGACCAAGGTCTGTGACCAATCTGCCCTATCCATTTCGATGCAACATGAAGCACTAGAATAAACCTAGTTTAGTATGATGAAAATGACTGACCCTTGGACCCGTGTGATCCCATTTGCTCCAGCATGGTTTATAAATGGTTTTCATTTTTTAAAATTATTCAGCCCTAGGAAATTCTGGTTATTCTTCAACTCTGATTAGTGGATAGAAAGCAACTTCATACCAGTTTAGATGACATGCTAAACTGTGACTAAATAAAAATAGAAGCTTCCAATCCCCCCGTATTCATAATGGAGCTGAAGAAAACTATTTAAGGTTCGAGGTGTATTTGGAGATTGATGTTACACACAGACAACCTCCCAAAGGGTATCCAATATCTGCTGTGAAGAATCATTTTATCATGAGAGACACAGATTTTTAAAAGTTGATGAATTTTAACCTTAGATTTTCTGTGGCAATCACATGGAGTCTAATAGTACCCTTTTCTGACTAAAACATGTCATTAACAAACATAAATTTTCATGAGCTGGATTTAATGTTATCAGATGCCTGGAGACTTCATGTAGTCTAGCCCAGGGGTCCCTAACCCCTAGTCCGTGGACCAGTACCGGGCCGTGGCATGCCAGCAACCGGTCCACACAAACAAGCAAAGCTCCCTCTGAAGGATGCAGGGAGCACACAAAAGCACGCATCCTCCGGTCCATGGAAAAACCTCTCTCCATGGAACCGGTCCCTGGTGCCCAAAAGGTTGGGGACCTCTGGTCTAGCCACTCTATGAATCTGTCAACACTCATGTCTGTTAATATAATTTGCTAGTCAGAAAAGGTTCTACTAGACTCTCCCTGACTTTTTTGCCACCCTAGACTCAACACTCTCCTCCTGTAGTGTCCAGTAAGAACTGACTGAGTGGAACACTCTGAAGGAGGATAAGGAAAACATTTCAAATAAAAACTTTTTATCACATCAATGTTGACACTTAAAAGTCAACTCGTGAAATCTTAAACGATCCATATATACGATGTAGGTAAAACGAAGCACTTGATTCATGGTGCTGGTGATGTCATGGACATGCCCATAAAACTATACAAAAATTGCTTGCCAGGATGTATTTTCAACTCTAATTTAGTTTACAATTCTGGGATTTTGCAGTTGCCTTCCATCCAATCCAGGTAGTCCTTCACTTTCAACAGTTTGTCTAGTGACTGTTCAAAGTTACAACAGCATTGAAAAAAGTGACTTATAACCATTTTTCATACTTATGGCCATTGTAGCATCACCATGGTCACATGGTTTATATTCGGATGCTTGACAACTGACTCACATTTATGACAGCTGAATTGCCCTGGGGTCATGTGATCACCTTCTGCGACTTTCTGACAAGCAAAGTCACTGTTACTAATTTAACAACAGCAGTGATTCGTTTAACAAATGTGGCAAGAAAAGTCATAGAATGGAGCAAAACTCACTTAACAAATGTCTCGTTTAGCAAAAGAAATTTTGGGTTCAATTGTGGTTGTAAGTTGAGGACTACGTGTATTAACAAGGTCTGATATTGCTTAGCTTTTTCTGGAGCAGCCAAAAGTCAGCTAGCTACTGCCACCTGTCACAAACACGATGTAGTGCATATATATTATCTCCATATAGTTCATCACTGACACATTGTTAATCATTCTCCCTAATTAACCATGTACAGGTGCTAATGCAAAATAATAGATAAGCCATTTAATACTATGCAGCACTAATCAAATGACACAGTTGTAAGATAGCAAATATTTGGTCTAGTGCAGGAGTGTGAAACTGCTGGCCCGTGTGCCAGATGCATCACAGCAAAACCGCGCCCACCCCATTGCCAGCAATGGCAAAAAAAGTTACGATATGTCACGACACATCACATGACGTTGCGAGTTTGACACTCCTGGTATAGTGCAACAGTTTATCCATGGCATAATCAAAGCCTACTGTGCATAATCAAAGCTTATTGTCCTCTCTCCTGCTCTTCTTTGGTTTAGCTTTTACAGCTACTATTAACCTTTCCATCACACATGATCCAATTATGTACCAAGAAAAGATGGGGCTTCATACCTTCATAGGTACAGTAGTAGAAGACATTCAGAGCTTCCACTGCAGCTGGCCCCCTTTGTTTATAACCAAAAATCAGATCTATCCATTCATGGAGATGAGCAGAGACATACTCTGATTCCTAAGACAGAAAGAAAAAAATAAGTTCAGTAACTAAGTTCTTCAAAGAAACTTCTACCCTTATTTTGGGGGGGGGGGGAAGCCTTTTTCCCAATATACTTTGTTCTTCATATTTACATTTACTGAAAAAGATCATCCTAGTTTTATGATAATGTTTGCACACATAGGAACTGTGAAATACAAGAAAATAAATCCAAGTTTCTGTAACAATTCAGGAGAAAAAAAATAGGTACCACAACAGGTACAATTGAATTCAGCTGTGGTAAAACCTCCAAGGACAGCTCAACAACTTACATCGCAAAAGAATTATAAAAAGATTTTTTTCCAAAACATTTGGCCAGATTACCAGATAATATCTACAAAATTTTAGTAATTAAATATTTAATTACTATCCATGGACCCAGATGGGTAGCTGTGCTTTGAAGAGCAATTACACAGTAAGCAGCATTGTGCTTGAGCCATCCAACTTTCAAATGTCATCTCTCAATATGGATTCTCTATCCAATTCTCAGCCCAATCAGATGTAAAGCCCTTCGAACAAAGAGTTATTAATGTGGCTGCTGAAGATGACATTGCAGCACTTAAATGTGTCAAGTGTCTGAAGCGGCTGGCTCAACTCAAATCAGCTTCCAGGTTAGAAAAATATCTAACAAATATCTTACATGCCTCAACATCTCCGAAGAGTTTTTTTCTAGAGCTCAATTTGAACATTGTAAGTCATGGGAGGTTTCATGGGGTCCCAACTGAAGAAAGATTTTGCATTTGTGGGGCACCAGCCACTGAAGACACTGAAAACATTCTTGTCAACTGCAAATTTTACTTTCCAGAAACGACCACTTATTTAGCTCCTTATTTCAAAACTAAAAAATACTGGGGCACCCAAGAGAAACACTCTTATTGCAGGGAACAAACCTGCAAATCATTAATACAATTGCCCTCCTCATTTCAAAGGCCACTTCAAAGAGGACAGAATACCTTGATTAGATTGAAATTAACTATAGGGATGACGATATAGTATGAATTTACATTTTTATGTACATTTTTGCATCAGTTTTATATATTTGACACAGTCAATTGATACTATTAAGTTCTCCTCCTCCTCCTCCTATTTTACCTTATACTATTTTATCTTACCTATTTATCTTCAATTTATCATGTCTACTATATTTTATTCTGTTTTATCTCACTTCACTGTATCTTACCTCATTTTATTATATTTTACTGTGGTTGATACTTTTGTTTCATATGCTTGATTGATTAATCAACATAGTATATTGTATTGTATCAATAACAATGAAGAGAGAAAGGCCACTGAACATCATTTTACATGATTATGAATACTATTCATTAGTGAATACCATACTTAAAAAAATTATTTATTTGTATCCACCTTTTATTATTTTTGCAAAATACTCAAGGCAGCAAACATATTTAACACACCTGCATTTCATTTCTGTCAATTTACCCACGTACAGTACACTGATGGTCCTTTGTGCTAAACACACATTTTAAAATCTTACATTATCTCTCCAGAGGGACTATAACTTACCAATGCTTTCCTATGTTTGAAAATGAAGTCTTCTGGAGAATGTGCCCATTTTGGTAGGATGACATCATTTACCTCGTCTTTTGAAATCTGGAGCCGACCAAAATTGAAACCTGCAGAGTGGCAATAGAACAAAAGGATTTCAGGTGCAATTAAAATGACAACATGTTTATTAGAAGTTACAGTTTTCTAAGCCAGATACCACTGAAGGAGAAGACAGAAGAAAAATACTTAATCAGGAAAATCTCACATTTTATTTTAAATAGAAATGGCTTCTCTGAATTATGTAATAGAATAACAGCAATTGTAATAATATGGCAAAAGTGTAGTTTAGGAATTTTTGAATGATAAATCAGATTTTCTATTCATTCTGTAATCACAGGATCAGAATATTAGCCAGTGTGTGCAGAAGAGGAGGCAGAGCTGGGGGGAAGAGGAGGCAGAGTAAAACATAGCATTAGTTTGGAGTCTTTGCGTTAACACAAGAGCCCAGCCCCCAGCTCTTGAATTCTGTTGACTCTTATCTAATGCCAAGTTAGTGCTGACTGTTAGTTAACTAGATTCTTGTATATAGACTTCAATCATTCATGCTGCGATCCACATGAATGGTCCTGATTCTTTGTGCCTGACAGATTGTTACTTAAACAATAAATGAGAACCCATTGTTATGTGCAGTTCATTATTGGTTTAACTTCTTACAATTTTGATTCTCTAAGAACTCTGGGAAGTAGAAAAATTCTGGAATTAGCTCATTCACATCATTTGGATTCTCCATGAGAGCTTGCCAAGTAGCAGGAATGGAATGGAACTGTCGATCCGCACAGTCAAATCTGCAGAGAAAATACAAAGGAAAACTCCCCTATTACACATCAGATTTCCACTACAATTCCATTTAAATAATGGAATTGCATTTAACTTTAGCTCAGTGCTCTTCCTATAAATCAAATATAGGTACAATTTTTTTTTTAAAAAAAGTAGTATACCTATTTATTTCAATCCAGGGATAACAATGCATATCTGGAGCTACATATCATTTGCATGCAGTCCTGCATCACTTTTGAATTAGAACACAAAACTTGTTCATTCAAGAACTCTACTTAGCTATTAGCATATAAATGAAGCTCTAGATAGCAGCAAATTGCATGGAGGAAGACCATGTGTGGCCATTACAAAATTTGCCAGGAAATTTGGACATCACCAAGATGCTAAGATTACCTGGCAAAGTATCAGAAAGCCACTATTGGCTCATAACTTAAACATCTTATCATTACACTTTTTAATATTTTAAACTGCCCAGAGTTAGTTAGTAAAATAGGTGGCCAATAAACTTTATAAATAAACAAACAAATAATATTTTTGTTTCATTGGAAAGAAGGCTTTTTTCTTTGCTTCCTCTACTCAAAGGACCTACTGTATTTGCAGCTCCTCTGAATTATACGCAAGGGTGCTTCTCTTCTGAGAAATAAACGTTCTACTCTAAGTATGTGAAGAAATGATACCTTGTTCACTTTCAAGGAAAATAATACATTCTGCAATTCTACCATTATGTAAACAACAGAAATTTATACATCTCTTAATATCATACCTCCCACTCTGAAGCTGGATATGCAAAGTGGTAAAAGGTTCAACACGAATGAGGTAATGTATGACTCCAGCTGCATTGGAATAGTGAGTCCCATAGTGAAACTTGTCAATAATTCCAAGGGGGTCTTCAAAGTTATCATATCTTTACAAGAAAAAAAAGAAAAATAACACATTTTCATAACTGTGAATCTATTGGAATTTATTATTTTATAATTATAATAATAACAGAGTTGGAAGGGACCTTGGAGGTCATCTAGTCCAACCCCCTGCTCAGGCAGGAAACCCTATACCATTTCAGACAAATGGTTGTCCAGTCTCTTCTTAAAAGCCTCCACTGTTGGAGCATTCACAACTTCTGGAGGCAGGTTGTTCCACTGATTAATTGTATCAACTTCCTTTTTTCATCACAATTTTATTAGTTTACCCTCCATGTCCAATCTGAAAAGGCTGTGACAATTTTAAAAACTCTTATCCTAAATATACCTATCAATGAACATTTGCTGTCTTTAATTCTTCACTGCCATCTGAACAATACATTCCACTTACTAGTTGGAACAGAGGAACAAGCATAAACATCAAGAAGCGAATGCATAATAAGGACAGTTACCGTAAATACATCAATTAAATGATTATTTCAAAAGAAATACCTTTCCTTTACAGCCCTCACATTCTTTTCATTCACTGCACCAATAGGTTTAGACAAATCCCGAAACACTGCAGGATTATTTAAATCCAATTCTTCTGAAGTATAATCCTGCAGGATCCATGGAAACTTGAACAAAAAGGAAAACAAATCTCGCATTTGTTTTTTGATAAAATATAATATTGTATCTAGTTAGAAATAACAGACATAAACAATACTTACAACCGGATATTGTGCAAGATCATTGTAGGTTCGTCCTGCCATAGTATTTAACTGAATGAGGTAATCAAAATTGGATATTTCTCTGTTCACCCATTTCTAAATAAAGAAAGCCCAGTGTTGAAGCTAATGTTGTGTAAAAAGAACTAGTGATGCATTTTAGCATAATTCAAGCAAACAAAATGGCAAAATTAATGTAGCATTCATGTTTATTCAATTGTTTATGTCACCGTACTCTTTCAGCCCAAACAGAACTACAACCATAAACCATTAAAAAATATTTTAAAAAATCATATTATTGTTGCTTTCCTATGCAATCGCACAAACTTGACCTGCAGGAGAATGCTCCATTTAGGATGAGGTTGTATAAAATAAAGCTACTATTAGTTTTGTCATCATCAGGAAAAAAATAGATTTCATCCTATATACATAATAATTTAAAGTTTATTGTATTCTTCAAGTGACAAATTATTTTTAACAGAGAATAGACTCAGAAATAGAAGAAGTTGCCATTTAAATATTACATTTATCTGTATTTTTAAAAATTAGCTCAGACACCAGCTGAGGGAGCTATTATACCAAGCAAAAAGAGACATGAATTATTTTTAATGTCCCCCACATTCAGGTTAGTACCCTACCTGAGTTAATCCAGAAGCTTTGAATAATTCTTGGGGAGATCTGGTCCCACTAATATTTTGAGAACACAGAGACAGAATTCGGCTATACACTCTGTTTCTTGTCTACAACAATGAAAGTACATAGGTTAATTTATTGAATAACATCATCAGAATTTCCCCATTTTCTCATTTGGGCTTGCTATTTTGGCAATCCAATTGTGAGGCTAATCCATGCAATTCAATTTATCATTTCCTTATGCATCTCAATAAATGCTATTACATTATTTAAAAGTGCTTTGCCTCAAAATGGGTCATTTCCAGCAAGAATGGGCCACTACGCTAAGCGCTGAAGAAGGAAGATGTTAAAATCAATGTTGGTTTTCTTTCTTATACCTGCTTAAAACATGGTATTTAAACTAGATACTTTGGCTTTCATTATTAAACATGTCAGCTGACCATGAAAAAAAAAGTTAAATATGCACCTAAGATCCTAATATGAAACAAGACCTTTCAATTACTTTACCATCCAAGCTGGGTTCATTTTTAGGGCAATCAGGAACATTGTTGAACTGAACCCATTCATCTGTTCACAGGAGATCTCCGGCCACAATCACCCAGTAATGAAACATGTATTTTAGGGATTTTTCTCAAGGTATTCTGTGCAAGAAACATGTAAAATTACATACCTCCTTTTTAAAGTTAAGGAAGTAATTAGTCTGGTCAATAAAGAAGATCTCCAAAGCCGACCTCCTCAAATTATAACGGCGCAAGTGAATCTCTCGAATTTGAGAAAGAGGCCATTTAAAATCAAAACCTACACCTGGATATAGAAGAAGAATTTCAGTTTATTCTTAAGGTATATGATAATTATGAAAGTCAAGAAGGTCTGGTGACATGGTTGGAAAAGTAAAAACAGCTAACTGGAATGAGCCAAAATAGAAACCTTACTAAAAATCATGGCAGGACTGAACAACCAGGGGCATCGGGATCATATCATTTCAAACTACCCTTTTGTAGTCCCCTGTCACCAAAAACCAATAGTATAACATTTATCAATAATTAAGATATGAAACAAGATATGAAACAAGTAAAAACTGTAGTATAAGTTCTAAAATAGCTGCAATCCATTAAACAAAAAAGAACAAATAAAAAATAAATGTGCTCCAATAGCCTCCCCCTTGCCCGCCCCAAAGAACCTATACACCCCAGGAAGCAGATAAAGGCAAGCTGAAGTGTGAAGCTGCATTGTGAGAGGCTGGAAAAGGGGCTGGGGAGCACTTTCAACTTGCCTTCTTATAAATGGATGTTTACCATGGCAGCCATTTTGAGAAAGTACTAATGTCACATCCCCCAAATCATCAGCCACAAAAGATTGCGGATCCCCAGAACTTAGGGGAAAGTTTGGCAATCGGCAATATTTTCCTCTACTGCAATGCAAATGGAGCATTCTAGATTATAAAACATTTGAAATCTTTCTTCCAGAAATTCATTCCAGTGTGAAAGACTGTATGTAGCCAATTAACTACAAAACACAGAGTGGTGCAACGGAAGTCCAGAAGTCTCACCTTCTTCTTTTTCAATGCTGCCATCACAGAAGTAAATGTGATATGTTGTGACTTCCAGCCTGCCAGGTATTATATTCATTATTGTAATAAGTTCACAGTCTTCTGAGAGCACAAGTTTTTCTTTTTGACCCTGCTCTTCCTTTTCACCCCTGCAGCAGAAATATCAAATGACAGGCTTGATTAGCTGGATAATACAAAAATTACAAAACAAGGTATCAGCATTTCTTACAAAATAATCAGTATTTGAGCCTCCTAAGCAAATGGTCCATCACTAAGTACTAATTAATAAAAAGACCGATTACTATCAAATAGGATTAGCGTTGTTTTTGCTCTGTACCTTAAAACAAGGGGGAAAACACTCCTTAAGAAGAGAAAACCTGTAACAAATTTATCATTTCTAAGTTACGAACACTGAGAACTTATTTATTACACTGCCAGCGCAAGAGATGCTCTACATAATTCCTAAACTATATTTTACTTAGATCTTTATATAATTAGAAGAAAATATGATTTGTGCATGTAGTTTTTGAAACAAAGTATCTGCATATAGCAATAAAGTAAGAGGGTAGGCAAGTTGTAAGTAAGTAAATAAATAAAAGTTTTGTATGAACTTGGTTAGCAGAAGAGATGTGGTATTAGTCCATATTTAATATCTATGGCCAAATTAGAAAAAATTCCAAAGAATATTATATTTAATTTTTTAAAAACTATATTTTAAAAAATCACGATATGAAACATTAAAAGTATTTGTTTCCTGTGACAATTTTGTAATCTGTTTTCTTATGAATAGTTTTTAAAATTTTTGAGAGATATTTTTTCCTTTGGGATAAAACAAATTTTGATCTTTCAGAATGCAGCTAACTTTGAACACTCTAACATATTAGGTGGAATGTTTCATTCCAAGCTTAAAAAAAAGATCTTTCCATTTCATGCACATTCATGTCTGAATTTGAATAGATTTTGTAGAATGTGGAGACTGGTTAAAAAAAAACACCATGATGAGCAGGCCCACAATATGTCCCAACCATATTCTTTGGAACCTGGTTCTGAATTCACATACTCTTCTACATACATATTTGTACTGGATGCTGGATCTTCATCTGGCAGTTCAAGTATATCATCTTCCATATCGCTGACTTTTACTTGCTTCACTGCCTCCAAAAGCAAAGCTTCCCTTGATGGTGGCATCTGTAACATTCCTTGAAAGATGAAGTGAAGATATCCAATTAAGCAAGTAAACTTCTATTAGAGCATGTATCTCAATGAATAAACATGAAGAACGTTGAATTAAATGAATAAATGAATAAAATAAACATGAAGAACTCCTAGAACTAAGGAGGAATTTCCTGACAGAACAATTAATCAGTGGAACAACTTGCCTCCAGACGTTGTGGGTGCTCCAACACTGGAGGATTTTAAGAAGAGACTGGACAATCATTTGTCTGAAATGGCACAGGGTCTCCTCCTTGGACTAGAAGACCTCCAAGGTCCCTTACAACTCTGTTATTCTGTAACAATGCCTTGGCATCATAGTAGGACTCCTTTTTCTCTCTCTGCACATGTAATACCTATGCAGAAAGGATTATTACTTGGTAGCCATTAAGATAAAGAGACAACGGGGGCTCCCTAATCTAACATCCTCCAAGAGGAGGGAGAACAATAACTACCTAGGAATAATGTTCTCATAAAAAAAGGCTCACTTAATATTTGCAGGTGCTGCCTGCTGGAGATCCTGTTTTCTCTAGAGATAAAAGTAATCGGCAAATCTTTGGCAAAGATTCCACTATCTAAAGTTATATCAAATCCCTGATAAAGTAGGCTACCAAGCCATCTTCATGTGTGATGGTTTATAACCCCTCTCTTTTAAGGATTTCCATGTAGACTCAAAGTTCTGGGGGGACACGGACAATTCCTGGCTTTGGAGTCCAACCACTGCTGTCCCTGAGGTTCTTGACATACTGAAAGGATGTAGATTATCATACCCTTCTCTGTTAACTCTCTTAATTAATTTTAATTTACTTTTATTTCATTCAATAAAATTATTCTGGGTTATTTCACACTGGTATGAGCCTATTTCCTTCAAATCCTAAAAAAAACAACCTACTGGTTTCTGTTTGTCTACTGGACTGCCAACACAATCATTCCTCCCTCCATAGAAAGGTTCCTATTAAGTCACATGATTCTATTTATATTATAGTGCAATTTTAGCAGATAAGCAAAAGCAGATTTGCTGAGAAAAGGGAACACTTTTAACACAAAAAGAAAAGAGAATTTTCTATACTTGACAGAAATTAAAAAGTCCGGTGAGAAATCAGGATTGCATATTTTAAAGAGCCAAGACAATAGCTAACAAGCATCATAGCCACTTGGCCTCACCTAGATTATCCCTCAGGGCACTGGCCTCCTGGTGAGAATTGAAATTGTAATTTTGCACTAATTTTAGCCTCATTCGTGAATAGTTTTCCACATTTGAAAGTTTCCAGTGAACGAGATGTGGCTTCCTGATGAAAGGAATATACCAAAAGAAATTGAACAACATTAGGCATGTGAGATTACTGTTTGTACTGAAAAGAATGACAAGACGTGAACACAAGATTTTTTTAAAAAATTGCAGCAATTAGATTTTCTTTTTTGTAATTTTTTTTTCTCCATACTGTTCCAGGGGAGGCATGAAGATCCCTCTAGTTGGGGAAAATAACTTGATTCTTTCTTATAAAAAATGACCTCCAAGCAAGCTGAGCTGGGTCTGTTTGTTATACTAGAACATATAGGGAATTTTCTAGCTCGCTTTGAGAATTATAATTATGAATTATCTCTGCCAACAGCTCAAAGCAGTCCCAAAAAAACAGGCGGGGGAAGGGGGGTTCCACTAGGCATTTTTATTGTGTGTGAAGTCAAGGCTTCAACAGGAGTCATGAAATTTAATGGACTGACCATGATATCTCAAAGCTTAGAGTGAGCAGAATTCCATTTGGTAGGGTCTACTTTTTTCCTTTAGAATTCTAAGTTTAATCAACTGGAGGGAGGGAGGGAGAGAGAGAGAGAGAGAGAAGAGTGAGGGGGGGGAGGATATTCTTTTTCTTGTTTTATTGTTCAGCCACATGCCTTGCTCTAGAAAAGGTAAAGTATGCTCCAAGGAGAAAGAAAACATGCTGATTTCCCATACCTTTCAGCCCAAGGGCCTTGTTCACAGGTAAGGTAAAGTTTGGCAGCTCTCCACTGTCTCAGAGTTGTTGTGTGCTGATTATTTAACTGTTTTAGCATGCCATTGTAACGCATATTCTCCTGCCGTGCCCTCCGGTTAAATGGCTCTACAAAAAATTCCTAGAGACAGAAACATACATAATAAATCTTAAAGAAGTGCTTAGGAAGGCTAGAACAAAGGACTTGAAAAACCTGTTGCATGAGGGCTTACTGTAATAACAAAAATAATAATCCAAATTGCATATAATATGTAGAAGCAAATGTATTTTTTGAGTCATTAGCCAGATAAAAATATAACTCTGTGCATCACCAGTCCAAAAAAACAAATGTACCTGAGGCAAACCTTTGAATGAAAAATTGATTACAACAGCAGCCGAAAGAGAATTAGTGTTAAGAGTTCTGTCCCTTCACTGTCAAAGATATAATATTGATGAAAGAAAAATGGTTGGCACCATGTCCTACAGAATCCAGTCTTAAAATGCAGGCAGTCCTCGACTTACAACAGTTTGTTCGGTGATTGTTCAAAGTTACAATGGCACCAAAAAAAATGACTTATAACCATTTTTCACTCTTATGACTTTTGTAGCATCCCCATGGCCATGTGATTTACATTCAGACGCTTGACAACTGGCTCATATTTATGACAGTTGAAGTGTCCCAGGGTCATGTGATCATATTTTGCGACCTTCTGACAAGCAAGGTCAATGGGGAAGCCAGATTCACTTAACAACCGTGTTACTAATTTAACAACTGCAGCAACTCACTTAACAAATATGGCAAGAAAAATCAGAAAATGGGGCAAAACCCACTAAACAAATTTCTCATTTAGCAACATAAATTCTGGCGTCAACTGTGGTCGTAAGTTAAGGACTACCTCTATTGCCATCCTCACATGATTTTCTTGCTCAGGGAAACTCCTGAAAAAGTCACCCAGGTTTTACCTGAAATTTGAGCTTGCTTTCTCCTCTCTCTCGTTCCCGTTTATGAATGTTGACCATGAGGGCCTCAAAGCAATCCTTCCAATAGAGCGCCATCCGTTCATTGCCATCACTGAAAATGCTCAGCTCGTACTGCTTCATATTAGGGGTAATCTAGTTCATAAAGGATAAGAAGTTTAAAACACACTCCCTTTTTTGGAGAGAAAAAGCATTTTAAGAAATCACAACTTACATATTTATCGATGTAAGCTTGCCATTCATCAGTTCTACAATAGTCCTGGAAGTCCTCAAAAAAGGAAGGGCTTCCATTAGTAGAAGGCAAGGAAGGCAAGTGCAAGTTCATGAACAGAAGGTCATATATTTTGGAAATAAGAGTTCGCACTAGAGGGATCAAGAAGGAGTAAGTTTCAGTCTTTTCTTGGATTGATCTGCTCAGGATGCCTTCCAGTTTTCCCAGCAGATAACAGGATTCCGCTTGGTTCTCCAGTACTTTGGTCTGAAGAAGGGTGTTGAGCTTGGCCGCAGCCATTGCACAAATCTGGAGCAGGGGCAAACAGGAAGAAAAACGACAGTCCACCAATATAAATAACAAGTTACAGGTATGCATCTTCCCCCAAAAGTATTTCAATTCTCCACTTGCATCTCTTCAAATCTCATACATTTTGGGGTCCTAGGGCAGATTTGAAATTTTGAGAGCACCCTAAAGGGACTATAATGAAATGTTTTTGATGGTGGTTGTAGCCAATCACAAGACACTCATTTACTAGAAGACAGACCACTCACTGCGCTGAAGCCTCTGCAAGGGCATTTCTGTGCTCTAGAGGCATTAATGAAACTTCAGGTATAACTTGAGGCTGATGTTTGTGTTGCAGTTTGTTGGTTCCCATTTGATATCATTGTCCCAAGATAAATTAAGTAGAGCAGGAAGCTTAGCAGGAAGCAAATTATTACATAAGGGAAGAATTCACATTTGCCTTTTCTCTTTATAACTCAAAGCATTGCACACATATTCCTGACTTTCGGTTGGCTCAGGTCTTATTAGTTGTTATTATGATAACCATGTAAGCACAACTCAATAAAATTAGATATATCAAAAGCATTTATTAGTGCAACCAAATTATATATTGATTATTAGCATATGCTCACCATACAATGTATTTATTGTTTGTTTATTTATGTTTATATTCAAGCCTTCTTTCAAGAAGTCTCAGAAATATATACAGCTTCTTCCTGAATCCTTTCAAAGTCTCTCTAAGGAAGTTAGGCTAAAAAAATGACATTCTAAACCAGGGTTGTCAAACTGGCGGCCCACGGGCCAGATGCGTCACACACAGGCCACGCCCACCCCAACTCTGTAAAGACAAAAAAACCTTGTGATATGTCACGATACGTCACGTGATATGATCGAGTTTGACACCTGTCTTCTAAACTAATGATAAACTATGATTTATTATGAAGAAAATACTGTGATGAAGCTCGGGTTCACAATTTCTCCAGAGATAGATGGAATTAATATAAAGGACATTTACCATCTGAAACAAATCAGTGGCCTAAACAAAAGAATGGGACCATGGTTTGTACAATAACATATTCTAGTCAGAGAAAGCAGAAGCTGTTACTTTTTCCCAAATTGTATTTAAACATTCTCATACATTTATACATTGATCAATTACACTTTAAATCCACCCAAGTACCAAAGTTAACTTTTATTGGTGTGTATTAAGGGGAAAAAAGTAAAGATGTTCACACCCCAAATTTGACAGAAAAGAAAATCAAACTTTTATCATATTTGTACACAGAAACCTTCAATAATGGAACACACCTGTAAATTATCTTGTCCAATGAATCCAAGAAGCAGCTGGATCTGTACTTGATACAGCTTCACGTTTTCTAGGCCAGAAGAGTACCAGATTGACAAAGTATCCATGAGGGTCACCAGTTCTTCCAAAAGCTGTGCAAAATCAAATCCAGAATTAAGACAAAAAAAGTTCAGAATGTAAACTGAGGAACATTGAATGCATTGCCTAGGACACAAGAAAACATAATGTTCAATTATGTTCTTTTAAAGTTTTTCTATTCTCTCACAATTAAAACTATATAATGATTGATGAAAACTACTATAGAACTAGAATGACCCAAGTTTGATTATTTGACAATGGGAGGATTTTGGTAGATTTTACTCTCATTTGTTGATGATCGGAAGAGTTGGAAAATATTTTTTATGTTAAACCCTTGCTAGGGAAAAGGGATCCTTATTTTTTCCACACCTGGTTAAACGTTTGAAGGTGAAGAGTCACACAGTGTCATAAAGCAGAAGCCAATGTGATAAAGCAGTGAGTACAGTATTGTTGGGCAGGGACTATCCATAATGGAAAATCATTGGGTGACTTTGGAGTCAATTGCTCTCCCTTACCCCTAAGAAGGAGGCAATGGTAAATCACTTCCAAAAATGTTGCCAAGAAAGCTGCATGGATTTGTCTGGATAATCACAACAAATCAAGACTGACTTGCACAGACAGATCATAACTGACCTAGTCAGGTCTACTTATGGACAACACTGTCACCTAAAAAGGAAGGAGGGGAAAAACTGAGAAAAGAATACTGGTGAAGTAATTCAACTGTTCATTTCACAGATGTTTTGTAAGTAGAAGGCAAATGTCAAGCAGAGAATAGAAATTGCCAAACAGCAACATTTGTTATCACTGTTTGTTAATTTCTTCCTCACAGAATCTTCGATTAAACCTTAAAATATATTTCTTGATTAATCTTCAAGTTTTTAAATACTTACATTTAACAATTAAATTTGGAAAAAAATATTCTTAGAGAATTTACCAAATACTCCAACAATATTTGGGGGCAAATCCATGTAGATTTAAATGTAGCTGTTTAAATCCCTTTCTTGTATTTTCAAAGAGGATGAAAATGTATTAAGAAAGGGCACTTGATAACATATTTCCAAAGCTCTTGCTATATAGTTTCATACTGACCTTTTCTGTCCAGAGTCTTGAATTCACAAGACCTTCTGCTTGCAGGAAATCCTGAACAATGAACAAGAGCCGGAAAGCATGTTCAGCATACACCGGGAGGGATTTGGCTTCTCTTGTGTCAGTGACTGCCCACTCCAGCATCTTCTCTAGCAAACTAAGTTAAACAGAAAGAGGTGGCACAAAATAAGCAACTTTTGTGAATGTTAGTTACTGATGGAAAGGCAGCAGGAAAACAGAACTAAACCCAATGTTGTTATTATCTAGCGTTGGCCACCGCAACCAAGAAATTATATTCTGTGAAAATAGTCTAGTTATGTTCTCGGATGTTATACAAAGTTATGTTCTATCTTAATTTTCAAATGAATTACTCTGGATTGTCAAACAGAACAGTTCCCATGAGAAAGTCCCATTGTTTTAAAGGGCTGCTCTTGTTGAACCAAAAAGCCCCTATCTTCCTCTCTTTTTGTACAAGCCTGGACACCTGGCTCTGCCAGTTGCCCTTGGGACCCAACATGGGGGTACCATACTGGAGGTGGCTACTAGAATAATAGCAGACCTCCAACCTCATCCCATCCCTCTGGCTCCCTCCTGGCCCATCTTTTAATTCATATTGCTGTACTTTCATTATGTTTTATTGTTATATTTACATTTTTTTATAATTTTTATTCAAGAACCAAACCATTAACTCACATGGTCTGATTTGTCATACTATTGCCATATCATTTTGCACATGGGGATAACCGTAAGAATTATAATACATTGGAAATAGAGCTACCACTGATTTGTGAAATATGTGCCATTTACTTTACTGAATACTGTAAGGACAGACTCAATTTAAAAAAAAGAGGCAACAAAGATACTTTTGAGCAATATGGACAAAATTTATAGCACCTTTTTCCTTCTCTTTAAAATTTTTACACCATATGTGGTGTTTATACTGTTAATTAACATCATTTCTCTTTTCTGCTTTCCATTATGATTTTTTTCTTCCCATAAAACAAATTTTGAAAAAGTAATAATTTGACCTACTTGAGTTTGATCTCATCTGATGGTCGTAGTAATTCATTAGAGATGCCCAATTTGGTCAGTGCAGAAAAAACTTGACCCTTCTCAGTCCAGGCTGCATCATCTGATCTTTCGATGCCTTTCCACATCACACAAAGCAAAATATCTGTCAGAAGCTGAAGGAGATCTTCTTCGCATGCCTAGAAAAAAACATGACATGCATTTTAAAAGATTATACTATTTTTGAAAAACATCTTCCTAATTTTACTTATAAAGAGCAGATCAATTCCATTTCATAACAAAGATTCACAGCTTATATTAAAAACTGCTGGTATTACAGATTCTAAAATGACAATAGGCAGCTTTTTTGACTGGTGAGGGCCAGAAAACTATACAATCACATCTGACATTATTTTTTTTAAACAAAGAAAAGGCAACATATTGAAAGGGGCAGCCTTATTAGGTGCAAAGTGCAAGAAATTAAAAATAAGAAAATAAATCACCCAGAGCAATTTGCATGGACAGTTCTAAGATGCATCTCTCTCATTCATTCATTCCTTTCATTTATTCCTTTCATTCACTCATTCATTCATATTGATTTGTTGAAAAAATGCACGTCACCCATCTTACACAATGCAACCTTAGATGGCAACCATCAATCAAGCCAGTATAAATACAATTAAAATTAAAAACCATAATGCTCCAACCAAAGCATTTCTAAAATATTAGGAGAGAAGGGGCTTTATGGCTCTTCCAAGAGATGCACATCTGGAAACTGGCTAACTACTTGTCTGCTTACACTCTCAAGCAGCCCAGATGGAGGTAACAGCCAGACTTGAGAGAGAAGCAGAAGCATCAAGTGCGCATTTATGTTACACCGGGGATGTCTCACTGAATTCTTACTGTTTGATGTTATTTTTTTTAAAATCAGAACAACCCAGCAAGGAGGTGTTTTAGCCATGTACCTCATGAATTTCAAATAAGGAAAGATCAGCAGCAAATACCAGCTCTTCTGCAGCATTTGGTTCTTTGTCAAGCTGTCCAGAAAATGTCTTTGTATTCTCAATAGGAGAAGGGGTGCTGGGCAGACTATCAGCCATCTGGCTCCCACTTTCACCCAGTTCGTAAGAGTCAACACTTGAGAGGTCTAAGCTTAAATGTGAAGGATTCTTCTGCCACAAGTCCTCCTGATCCTCAGGCCTAAATGACATCTCCCCCATGGAAGTATCCTCCATCACTGTCGCAGATTTGCCGTCTTCTAAGCTCCACTGATCACAGGAACCATTAACAGATGCAAAACTGGCACCATCTTCCTCATCAGCCTTGGAAGTACGACACTGTTGATGGTCTTTTGCAGACGCACGCTTGTCATCTCCTTTAGTAGAGTCACTTTTGGTGTCCCTCACCCCATCCCTGACATCAGCATGCTCTTTCAGGAACAGTCGAGACAGTGTCTCCTGCCACCCAAATTGCTGAGAAATCTGTTGTGCTGAATCTTCTTGGGCATGTAGGATTTGCAAAAGCTGCCGAAAACATGGATTCAAATACAATACATTGTAAGAGCTTTGTGTTCTAAGATTTATTTTTGTTTCCTGAATGAAATAAAATAAAATAACTTTCTCAGTTTCTTATACATCTACTTATCCTTCTTTCTGTTAAAGACCTATAAACTAACATTAACTAACTCTTAACATTAACTTAAGAGCCAGGGAAGCGTTAATTGAACATGTACATTGTAAGTACTAAGCTAAATAGAACCATCTTTAGAAAAGCCCTATTTAGATGAATAGGGCATTGATTGTTATTAACTTTACATCAGTTTGGCTAGGCCTCTTGGCACGGCTTTTCCCCATATTCCCAGCAGCATGCTTTCTACAGCTTCTAAAGAAAAGGAACTCTAGAAATTAAGGAAAGCGCAATAAAAGGAAGGTGAACCAGGGAAGCTCTGTTGGAGAGGGACTGCTTGGTGGGGGTGGAGGGAGAAGCAAACGTTACCAGTAGGAAGAGCAAAACCATAGAATGCTTTCCACAAAGTTGCTTCCTCTCTGAGAGAGAGAGAGAGAGAGAGAGAGAGAGAGAGGGAGGGAGGGAGGGAGGGAGGGAGGGAGGAAGGAAGGAAGGAAGGAAGGAAGGAAGGAAGGAAGGAAGGAAGGAAGGAAGGAAGGAAGGAAGGAAGGAAGGAAGGAAGGAAGGAAGGAAGGAAGGAAGGAAGGAAAAAAGGAAGGAAGGAAGGGACGGACTCTAGTTGCTAGTATAGCTTTTTCTCCAGCAGCCAAAGCAGAAATGGCCATGGAAGCACAGAGCCCCACAGCCAGATGGGAGGGTGAGGTCTTGCAGCAGGATAATTAGAGACCTGCAAGTTACCAACTTCCCTCAGGCTCCTTCTGGAGGTGAATCAGAATGCTGACAGAAGAGTGAGATGGAAGCTGCTTTATGAGGATATGTCCTTAGGAAATAATTAGAGGAACATTAGGGTACCAGGGTTAGAGGGGCATGAAGAAGTCCAATTATAGGATCCTTTCCATAATTATTTAATTCCTAAACAATGCCCACATTTGTCTTTTCAAAAGTAGTAAATTTAATTTCAGTATGTATTTCTGTATACTGGACGCATAGACATCATAAAAATGAAAGCGCTGAATGCCAAAGATATAAAACCCACAGAGCGCTACTGAAAAATGCTCTTCTCAGATCATGTTCGTTGTGCTGTGAAAAACAGATGAAGGGTTTCCTTTTTTTCTCTATATATATTTAATATTAATAGTGTTTGTATTATCCTATATGAGCCAGAGAGTGACAGATTTTAGAGTTTATGGTTGTTAGCATATGGATGTTTATGATGGTTTTTTTTGTGTTTTTATACCTTGTACTTAGCTCTGGGAAGTGGGGGGGGAGGGGGAGAGGGGTAGGGAGGGAGGGAGAGGGGAGGGGGAGGGGGGACTGTTAAAGATAAAATGTATGTTAAAACTTTTCAATAAAAAAAAAAGAAAAACAGATGAAGGGAACCAGATATTGTCAGCCCTATGGATAGGCCACACCAGAAAAAACAACTGCACAGGAAGACTAAAACTATATTTTATTGACAGAAGATCTGATAATAGAATCATTGCATGCCAGATTGTGCTTTACCTACCATCCCTCTTATATCCCAGTGAATCAGGAGATTCAGTCTGAACTAATCTACTAATCTCAATATTACTTTGTTACCCAGGATTTAAGGACTGTTTCAGCCCTCTTTGTTTATATATCAGTGGTTCTTGCCTATTTCCTCAAAGACATCTCCCTCTCTACAGATATAAAGATAGGGTTAGCATTAAAAATGCAGATCTTACTGCAAGAACTATGAAAACTGTTAAGAAAGAAAGAAAGCCAGTGACTGCCAAGGCCTGTCCTGGTTTTGGACAGGAAGAAGAGATCCCATCGATCCCATGTTCCGATAGTAGATTTGCAGACTGTCTTCTTATGACTTTGATGGAATTAGCTCCCTCACTAACCATTAGATCCTAATTTCTGTCAGGGTGCGCCATCAGCAGGAATATTATTGAAGATAGACATATTATTTAAGGGAGATGGATGTACTTGCATCTTATACTCTGCAGTTACTTCCACAAGAGCAATGGTCTGAAGAGTTCACTAAGTATTTAAGAAATCCCAATCTCCACAATTATTTTCCAGATTATTAACAGGCTGACCCCTATTTAGTATTAATGTGCCCTCCCCACAAGGACACTAACCTTTCGACAGGCAGCCACTCTTACGTTTAGATCTGCTCTGTGAGCCAAGTGCACCACAGCTAAAAAGTCCTTGCAATTCACAACTGGATCTGTAGAGTACAGGAATGGATTACAACAATAAAGAAATTCATTTCTATCAAAATGCCATAAAAGCACAAAAATACGGCTATCAATATATGTTTGCTATTTTGCTGGCTAACCACATTTGTGCTATTGGCACAGTTTCCAGCAGATATACTGGGCATGTGTTGTGTGGAAAAGCTAATAAACATTTGAGTACCAGCATGCAGAATTTGGTTGAACAGGTTCTTCATAAGAGAAGTGCTAAGTGGAGATTCATTCAGGAGCAGACCCAATCCAGAATAGCCAACTTCTCTGAGTTTCATACGTTGTTTGCTCCGTTCATAAACTTTAGTGCATTTCAGCATCTGCTCTGCAATCTGCAAGGGAAAAAAAATTGAACTTCTCAGCAGGGGGCAAACTGAAAATTCTGCAGTGCCTATGTAGCTTGTTTACCCCAAGCAAGGCCCACCTGCAGGCAAGACCTCAGTGGAAAAACAGAATTCAAGTGGACTTTCACAGAAAAAGCGACTCTATTTTTTTGACTCTCCTTTGTTATTTCCCTGTTGATTTCTGCAAGTTACACTACACAGTACAAAATAATTGTTTCCAAGATTGTAGCCCAAATGATGTCTATGTAGGAAAAGGAATCTGCAAATCACAAAGCTGAATTAGATTGCGTGTGATTTCGCTAGAACATGAGATGCAGGAACACAATCCTCATGCAGAAGCCAGATTAAGCTTTCTTTCCTGACCTCATGGACCTCAGCTATTTAAGACACATTGGCATCTGTCTATCAATCGTCCAAATATCTCCCAGAAGAAAAAGTATTTATTTGTCAATTCCCTAAACTTAAAACAAGGTAATTTGAAAGAGGAGTTATGCCTTGTTCCTTCTTCCAAAAAAATCCATCTTTCTTTTTTTTTTTAATTGAAAAGTTTTAACATACAATTTTTCTTTAAAACCCCCCCTCCCCCTCCCTTCACCCTCCCCCCCTACCTCTCCCCCCTCCCCCCCTCCCCCCCCCGACTTCCCAGAGCTAAATACAAGGTATATATATAAAAAACCAATCATAAACAATCATATACTAACAACTATAAACTCTAAAATCCATCACTCTCTAGCTTATATAGGATAAAACAAGCCTTAGTAATATTAAATATATATAAAGAAACTAAAAGAAAAAAAGAAAAAAAGAAAGAAGACTTATTCAAATGCTACATAAAACTTCTTAACCCTATACTTGTTCTGGATAAACTCAATCCATTTTCTCCATTCCATAATATAGCGTTCTTGCGAGTGATCTTTCAAATAGGCCGAAATCTTCGCCATCTCTGCCAGGTCGGAAACCTTTAAAGTCCACTCTTCTATGGTCGGCAGTTCCTCTTTCTTCCAATACTGGCCTATCAAGAGTCTTGCTGCCGTAATTAAATTCAACATCAACTTAGTGTCCACAACTGTAGCATCTGTAATTATTCCCATATAAAATCCACAACCTTGCTAATACTCTCAATCACTTTAGGAGAAATGTAAAAAAAAATATTACCTTGAACACAAGTTCTCGTAGCCTATCAGAATACCTCTGATTCAGTAGAAGAGCATAAAGGATGTCTGCATTTCCTGGCTCAAAAAGCAATAAGAAAAGCTGATCTCGGGTTGGGCAGGTGTTAAGCAGGTTGAAGAGCATATCTAGAATCCCACAGAGCTTGGGGGGAAAAAGAGGGGAAAAAGGGCACACAGAGATGATCATCTATGAATCTAGAATGCAAAGTCATTGCCGACATTCAATATCATTCAAACAACATGAGTCACCAGTGACTTATCTGAAATATAGGTATGCTTGAAAATGCAAACAGCAACAACTCCTGTTAAAGAGTTGCCCCAGTTATTCAGACAAGGGTCATTTTTTCAGCTTATTCAGAATATAACTGAACTTTGAAGTTCATCTGCATAGATACTTGCATAGATACTAGCAGAGATAAAGAGATCTGCAAGAACAAGAGTCAAGAGAAATACATGGCTGCTCAAATAATTTTAAACAGTACCAGGAAAAAATGATGGATTTTGTTAACATTTGGGGAGCCTCACATAACCTCATAGTCTTCCTAACAATGTTTTCTATGAACATTTTTATTCTGTTCTAATCTATTACATTATTATCTGGAAAGGCTTATCAGAGCAGCTTTTAAATCAATCAATCAATAAAAAGAAAATACCTCTCCTTAGGTTTACAGCCTAAAAACTGCAGCACAAAAGAAAAAGTGATGGAGAAAAGGGGACACGCACGCACACACGCACACACAAATCAACTTATTCTTGCAAGTTTCTAATAACCATCTGGCATATAAGAAATGGGCTACTGAAATCTTAGTGAACTTCCACAAAATAAGCAGATTATGCAACCTTCCACAAAATGACTATAATACACCCAGTAAACTGATGATGATACAGGATAGATTTTTGGCTGGGAGTGTCCCTATATTTGACCACTCCAGCTACAGCATGACATCCTCACCAAGAGAAGACAATCTTACTGCTTCTCCCGACAGGGCAATTTCTGTGAAGGGAAAGGAAAGATCCAGACTAGACACAGCAGCCATAGATCTAGTTTGTGGAGATAGTAAGTAATTTGTTAATAAATGTTGGTTAAGAGGTGATCTCAGTCTAATTCTTAAAATTACTGTATGAAAAGAACAACAGAACTCTGGATGCCCAGTCAAGATGAGCTTTGGATCAACAATTAAAAGCTTATGGACAGCAAAAACTACACATTCACTATGTTATGTGCTGCAGTATTTATTTATTTAAAACATTTTTATAGTATACCAAACTCTGGGTGGCTCCAAAGCAATAGCTAAAATAGCCTCATTATACAATTAATATATGCATCTATCGATTAAAACCACAAATAATTAATAATAACAACCTGGGAACATAATAAACTTTCACAAGCAGTGCACCACCCTCTCATCAATCTCATTCTAACTCAAGGCCTGGGGGAAGAGCCATGTCCTAAAGAGTTTTTGGAAAGGCTAGGAGGGTGTTGGGGGGGGAGTCTGCCAAACTTCAGGTGAAAAGGTGCTCCATAGGGCAGGAGCTTCTATGGAGAAGGCATGCTTCCTAGCTTCCACAAAATCTTCCTAGCTTCTACAAAAAGGCAATATTTAAGGGAAGGGATCAGGAGCATGCCCACCCTATCAAATCTGGTTGTTTTTAGGAAGATGCAGTCCTACAGATAATCTGGCCCTGGGCTGTATAAGACCTCAAAAGTAATAAACAGTCCCTTGAATTTCACTCAGAAGGAAACTAGAAGCCACTGCAGCTCAAGCAACAGTCATGAAACATGGGTAAATCTTGGGGCACCTGTCATTATACACCTCACTGCATTGTGCATCCCACTGGAAGTTATAGCTTCCAGGCGGTTTTCAAGGGCAGCCCCATGGACAGCAGAGAGTCACTCTGAGAATGAGATCAGGGGTTCCAAAAGTTGACAAATAAATAAATAAATGCAAATGGGAAGTGACCAAGGCATGAGTGACTGTGATCAAGGCCTCCCGGTACAGGAAGGAGTACAACTGGCAGACCAGACAAATCTGTGCAAACACTGCACCCTCATCATGTTAAAAGGAAATAGTATCCCTGTGCAATGGAGAGGGGAATTGAGGGAGTTTGGTTAATCTGTAAAATACATGCACCTTCAGTGATTCTGGCTACCCCCTTATTCATTGCACCTGTTTTATTGATGGTGGTGGCTCCTTCCATTGTTATGGACAGTTACAGGAAAAGAGGGAAGAAGGGATGAGGAGCAGAGACATAATAAGTTACCTGCTCCTCATCACTCGTGGCTGCTATGTATCCAATCACGCTCTGGACTTCCTCATGTGTCCCACCTTTGGTCAAGAAGTATTTGATTAGTCCATACAGAGATGTCCTGATTGTCCTAAGATCATCTGGAAGCAAGTCACTGTCCCTAGGGTGGTTTCTAACAAAAACAAGGGTTGTCAATTAAAATATAATAATTCTAACATACACTATTATCTTTTCACAAGCCCTTCCTTCCTGTTCCTTAAGTATCTGTGTCCATTAAACTGATATCGTCAGGGCAGAATTTCAGGGTTGATTTCCAGACTGACAGCAGAATGAGTAAATACATGAATCTTAAATGTAAGAGTTTTAAAAGACATAAAAATAAAGAAATGGGGGAGGGGAGTAATCTGTCAAGCAATAACATTCGATGTTAGCAGTCACTTGAAAAGCCCATATGTCGGAAACTTGATGCATTTGATGCATTTGTACTAGTTAAAAAGAAAGACTAAAAAATATTTTAGTTTTTCCATTTAAAAATATTTTATATGAATGCTACAGTATGATTTTAAATTGAACGTTTGTTTATGGTCAGCGTTTGGAAGGAGGCCTTTTATTTTATTTTCAAATAGTAAAAGAGGGGGGTGTTAAGCTATGCTTTATGCAACTGAACCTAGATAATTGTGGTTTATTCAATAAACTACAGTTAAAACTACAATGAAATAAATCACAGCATAGTGCAATAGCAGCAATTCAATATTTATATGGTGACTTTCAAAGATTCAAAGAGTTTCCAGCATGTAGAAAAAGAACTGGACTTTGAAAAGCAAAGACCAAGTCAAACATGAATACAAGATTCCATACCCATAATAAATTCTCAGCGTATCCAACAAAAACTGCACACCATATTTTTTCCGGAAGAGCCTCCTGCTATCTTTGATAATTGTGGAAAGGTACTGGATATGGCCTAAGAAAGAAATCAGAAGACTCTATTAGAATAAGGTTGTAGTAGCCAGACCTGTAAATTCTATGGATCACTGATTAGGTACAGATAATCCTCAACTGAGGAACGCTTGTTTAACAACTATTCATAGTTATAATGGTGCTAAAAAAGCAACATACGACCAGCCCTCACATTCATGACCATCACAGCGCCCTCCATGGTCTTATGACTAAAGTTCAGGCACTTGGCAACCAACGTGTATTTACAAAAATTGCAGCATTCCAGGGTCACATGATCACCACGTGTGACCTCCCCAGGGGACTTCCAACAAGCAAAGTCAATGGGGGAAGCCAGATTTGCTTCACAACCACAGAAATTTGCTTAATGCCTGTGATAAAATAAGGGCCTAAAATTCAGCATGACTCACATTGCTTAGCAACCCAAATTCTTGTCTCAACTGTGCCTGTTAAATCAAGAACTACCTGTATGTGATCTATCTATAATCCACATTGATAAAGTGTACCAGGATTTTATTTATCCCAACTGACCTCAGCCAAACCTCCTATATTGTATCCCAATTTCCCAATCTTTTTCTAAGCCCACAAGCATTTCTTCCACAGCTATATGCTTGCAATCAGCTCAAAGATGTATGATCCCAGAACCCATTTTTCAACCTCACATAAGTTCCAGTAAAAGCAAAGTGAAAGCTGATTAGAGCAATACTTTAAGAATGGTTTAAAGGAAGCACAGCTAAGAGCCTAAAAGCATGAGTTGTACTCACAGAGCATGACAGCTTTTAGAGGCATTTATCTGCTTTTATTTTCTTCCTACTTCTTGCCCCAGAAAGCCTGATCTAAATCCAGAAAACCTCTTTTCATTTCATAAAATCCAGTGGGAGATGGCATAGATTCTACTGCTTTACACTTGTTCAAGAAAAGGAAGGGGAAAAACTCAAGGGTTAAATGATATGTAGCTCCCTATTTGTAGCTCCAGCAGCAATGGGGTGAAATAAAAAGTCTTGCATTCATCCCCTAATTATATTACTTTAGAACTCAGGCAGGGCCATCATAATCAAAGCATGTTATGTTGCAATGTTCACTTTTAAGAGTATCTATTCATTTACTACTATAACTCTATTTGTCTGTTTGTAACTTTCAATTAGCCAAAAAGTACATCATTGTACAAAAGGTTTTGAATCATGGTACCTCAAATGGGAATGCATACAAAATTCAAGATTCAGTATTCCCCTGTCACTGAAATTTCAAAGATCTTCATATGTCAGAATCCATTCATATTTCATTTCTAACTGTGCAAATCAAAATCTCACCCCCTTACTGGATTCTGCCATTTCCAAGGAGGGGAAGAGAAGTCAGGGTTGTTAAGAGCCATCTCTATCCCTTAGATGCAAGGTTTGTTTATTCAGCCTGCCTGGAGGCCATCACAAAAGACCAGGGAAGAAACCCTTTGAACTAAGAAGTACAAAGAAAGAGGGAGGGGGCGAACTCTGGTTTGTATCTCCGACTGGAATGTGAAGGGGAGGAAGTAATAATGTTGCAAATGTACTAGGGCTCTCCTTTCCCACAAGGAGTTTGACACCTGAAACTTGACTGATCCGGTACTGACTAAATGGACTGAGGGGAGGGGTTTTACTCGGGGACACTTTAAAAGTATCAATCTGTGAGACAGTTTCCAGATCCTGTCTAGATTATCAACTGTCAACCATGTTTTAGTAAAAGTTCCTGTTGGACAATCTCATCTTCAAGAGTTCTTCTTTCCTAAAATGTGGATTGGGGTGGACCCTGACGTTAGACAGGATCTGGAAACTGTCTCGCAGGTCGATACTTTTAAAGTGTCCCTGAGTAAAACCCCTCCCCTCAGTCCATTTGGTCAGTACTGGTTGTACTCGCAAAGTTGTGGCCACTATACTATCATGATGTTCAGCTGATTTTAAGTTCCGATGCTTCCTGCCAGTTTCCCACAAGCAAAGTCAATGGGGAAGCCAGCAGGAAATTAGAAGTCACTCTCACTCCCACTGCTTTTTTTTACTCACCTATGCTCATACTGGTTGTGTTTTTTTTGTTTAGGTAACACCAGCTGCCTGCAATTAGTGCAGGTTCGCATCCCACCAGGCTCAAGGTTGACTCAGCCTTCCATCCTTCCGAGGTAGGTAAAATGAGGACCCAGATTGTTGGGGGCAATTAAGCTGACTTTGCAATAATGCCGCTTGGGGTGTGTGTGAAAGCCCTAATAAGCAGGCATATACATAGAATGAAGGCTACTGCTAAGCTTGTAAGCCGCCCTGAGTCTTCGGAGAAGGGCGGGATATAAATGGAATAAAAATAAAAATAAAAAAAATTTAAAAAGATGACTCAATCAGTCATAGGTTGTCTAGTAAAACTATATTCCTTTTTATTTCAACCGTACTGGTGTTATTGTTTTCTTTAGTGCTTATATAATCAATAAACAGGGTATACATAACTGTTACAACAGTAACAAACTCACCAATTCGGAATGGGAAGTCCCCACGGTTCCATATGCTGAAGTCAAAAAGTAGGTGCTGATGCATTTGCTGCATAAGTTGGACATTTTTCACCACAGAGACCTGTTCTATCAATAACTGGACTGCCATTAGTACATTCACATCCATGAATCTGCTGGGCACCTTAAAAAAAAAGGAGGAACTATACTGTTTAAGAAAAAGACCCAAACAGAGTGATTTCTATATTTCAAACAATAGGCTGTTGTCAAAGAATTTTTTTAGAGTCACTACTTTTTTGATTATTTGCTTGTTCATTTGTGAAAAAAGTCTGCCGAGTTTTCAGCAGAAATGTTTATAGTAGTTGTCTCTCGCAGCAAAGGAAGAAATGTTCTTTCTGACAATCTCCCACCTTCCCATGCTGTCCTTCAAGCATCTGTCTAACAATGTTATGCACACTCTGAGTGGGAGTGGGAGTAAAGTAGGCAAGAAGAGATTATCATCCTGATGTCAAGACTGCTAACATCAGATGTTTTTGCATTGACAACAGATGGAAATGTAGCCATCTTTTTCCTTTCACTTTTAGAATTAGATGATGCTGGGAGGGAGGGATGTGAATGAGAGTTTAGCTAGACATAACAACACTAAACATACCACAAGAATCAAGGTTATTGAACTCAGAGCTGATAAAGAACTGGCGGGCTGGAGAACAAGCCTGCGCTTCAAGCTAATTGGGGACTGTGATTTATGACTGTTAATTGGAGGAGGGAATTGTGCTTTGATAGTATGTGCCTAGTGGAGGGGAATTCAGTTTTTGGTTCAATTATGCAGTGCCAATGTTATGCTACTCAAATAAAAGATTATTTAAGGTAAACAATGTCTCAAAGTTCTTTTGAAGAGTTTCATCTGTCGGAACCATGACACCTGACTGGAGAACCAATAACTGTCTTATAAGCAGCCCAAGACTATATATGTACCGTGGATACATTTGTAACATAATGAAGAATGGGCAAATTATCCAAATAAGATATTTGGAAGGTCCATCCAATGTATATCCTGAAACAAAATATCTTCATTAGCTTTTTTTCTCTGAGCAGTTTTGTTATTCAAAAAACAAAAGGCTTGCATTTTAGGGAGATGAAGCTTAAGAAGGTGAGCCTCTAAAAGTATTTCAAACTTCAGATCAAAATTTGCCAAAATATGGCAATTTAAAGCAATTATAACTTTCAAATCTCACAGATGCAAAATTGGGCTTGATATACAAACAAAAGCTCCCAATATACAGTATTCAAATTATTTTGTAGTTTTGCACACCTTTTGCAAAAGGACTCCTAGGGTTGCAATTCCATGAGTGTGAATAAAATTATCCTGGTTGATTGGATGCCTTTGAATGAAATGCTTTATCATCAAGATGAAGGTCGCAATGATGTTCTTCTCCAAACGAGCCTCTGTAAAAATGGAATGTGGACGTTAGCTTAAGCGGGGGGGGGGGGGAGCAGAACTATCACATAATGACAGAAGATATTAAAACCAGGGAATGCATCTCTGTTTGGTCCACAATGGAAAAGGCTAATCATGTCCTCACCTGAAGCCTTGGTGGAGGTTAATACAACCCAATCTCCTTCAACAGGTGTCAGCAATTCATGGGGCAGAGGGTCTATCTCTGGCCTCTCAGGCAACTGCCCGTCAAGGTAACTGCTCTGCTCCAGCAATGGGAACAGAACATTTAATCCACCTATGCAGTTGATCATATCCTTTAGAAATACAACAGAGTGAGGGAAACAAAGGGGAGAAGGAACAATCACCAATCTGAAACCAACAACAGGAAAGGCTTTTTAAAGACATGTTAGACCTGCATAAAAGTATTAGAACAGCACGGAGCAATTGACATGTCAGAAATAATCTGTAGTAGATCCAAGAGAAGTTTGGATTTTAGAAAAAAAAATGAGCCAATTTTTCAGAAATAAAATCAGTGCACGGCATCAGCACAGGTAAACACACCTTTTAATGCATTTTCATAGGAGAAAATAAAGATCCACAAAAGACTACAAATGGTTCCACATTAACCAATCGATAATGAGCTGTTGCGTTTAACTCAGTTTCTCAGGGAAGCAGTTAGCAGTTCTCAAGTTTCAGATAAAAAGATCCAACTTTTAATTTTTTTTTCAAGATATACAACAAAAAGCCCAATTCTGTACAAAGACTTTAAGAAAAGGGGGTTTGCGCTCACTTTTCAGTGATTTAGCCAAAGATATCAGCCATCAACCACAGAGATGAATCTAAAGTCCATTTGTCTGTAGAAGGAAGTTCTTTATCATCTGGAACTATTACTATTAAGCAGAAATCTACCATACCATTTCGGAATATAGCAGCTTTATATTTAGCTTTTGTCATGTTCAACCCTTTTTTATATACTGTTCCCCTCACCCCCAAACAAAAATGGAATGGGAAATCAGTTCCTGATGCTAGGCATTACTATATGATGTAGAAGATTCTCATGACATTTCTATCATCCAGGTCTTATAAAACAACGCAGCATTAACATTAAGCCACTGGAAATGCTCACCTTAATGTCCCAGTTCACTATTTTGTTCCCTGTTAACCTCCCATGTAAAAGATTTGCAGAAAGATCAAGACAGATAGGGCTTCTGCAGGCCTATTCAAAATAAAAAGAAAAAAGTGGGCTACAGTACATTCATAAAGCAGATAATGGGTTATCTTCTTTCACTCTTCTTTCATATGAAACCCAATAACAAAACAACTTTCCCCCCAAAAAACTCATGAATCAGCAATACTTTCTAAGTGCTACCATAACCGTAGGTTATTCTTTCTGATTATACCTCCCTGACCCATCAGGTCTGGCAGAAAAGGTATGTTGCAATTCCCATCTATTAAGAAGTTCCATCTGGTGAGGGCCAGGAGATGGACCTTTTCTGCCCTGGTGTTTGCCCTGTGGAACATCCTTCCTCCTGGAGTGAGAATGATCCCATCTTGGTAGCCTTCCCTCAAAATGTGGTTGTGTCAACAGAGCTGGGATCTCAAGAAACAGTGAACTAGTGAGGTAGCTATTCTGTCTGCAACACTGAATATGCTCTCTTACAGTCTTTTAATAATATTGTTTTTTAATTGTTTTTAAGGTGGTTCACGTTAGGTTTATTTTTAATTGTATGCTACCCAGTCATATTTTGTGTGATAAGCGGCTGAGAAAGAGAGGAGAGGAGAGGAGAGGAGAGGAGAGGAGAGGAGAGGAGAGGAGAGGAGAGGAGAGGAGAGGAGAGGGAAGGAAGGAAGGAAGGAAGGAAGGAAGGAAGGAAGGAAGGAAGGAAGGAAGGAAGGAAGGAAGGAAGGAAGGAAGGAAGGATAGGAGTTTTCCTCCTAATTCAGCAACTATAAACAGTTACACACCTGTGGCTGCTAAGCAAATACTTACCCCAGTAAAATGGGAGTAGATTCATACACGCGTGTTAAATTTGCCGCATCACCTGACATGTCGCGATGTATCGTGACTTTTTTTGCATTGCCAGAGCTGGGGTGGGCGTGGCCTCCACATGATGCAACTGGCCTGTGGGCTGGCAGTTTGACACCCCTGCCCTAGTCTATTTAATCCCAAACTGACTGACTGGCTTCAAATCTTCTAGAAGACTTTGTTAAACAAACTCCACCCCATGTCCACTCCCTATTACTCCTTTTGAAGAATGGCTTTGTTTTTTATGCTTAAAAAGGCAGTCTTCATTGTGCATATTCTGTTTAAAAGCAACACGTTCCTTAACTAAATCTGAAAAAAATATACTGCAGATGACCTGCATGAAGTTTTGCACAATATTTGTATCACAGGTGAATTGGCTTAAAATATGGGCAGTATTTGAAATGCCACAAAGCAGGAAAGAGCTGCTTTAGACCTTCATTCATTCTTAGCCATTGATATTCAGTGGTATTCTACTTCAGAAGAGAGAACATTCTGCTTAGTTTAGCATGGCAAACAGCTGGAGGTTAAATGACCTTCCTCCAATTTCTCTCTACTTCTAATGCTAAATCACATCTACAAGGTAGGTGAAAAATGTGTAGAATACTACCTTGGGAGCATAGTGAAGAAGGACTTTGCTTGGCAAATCTGCCAGTTCAGATTCTTGGGACTTCCAAGGAGTTAGGCAATTTGGACCTTCAACATACAAAAAACAGACTTTGAACTTTATGTTTGTGGTCACGTTTTTAATTACATTCTCTCGTTTCAAATAAATTAAGTTTGAAACTCTCTCTCCACACTAAAAGCTGCAGACCAATTCACAGAGGTAACAGAAAGATGAGTGAATGCCTCTATTTGCAGTAACACTTCAAACTTGTTTTCTGACCCAAATGGGGAATTTCATCTCTTTCTAAGGTCATATTTATCTTAAAAGACAAGTTACATGTTGTTTAGATTAGCATTTTATAACCTGGAATTTTGCAGCTGTACTGAACTACCATAATTCTCAGCCAAACAGAGAAAAGCAGAGGTAGATTAGATCAATATGTATTACTTTTAGCAATTACTTATTTTAATCTAATAAACAAACAAATAAATAAATAAAACATCCCCCAAGAGGAGAAAAAAACTTCATCACTAATTTGCACTTATTTACCCAAACAGAATTATTCCAGTCATGATACTCAGCAGTCCAACATACACTTAATACTTCTACAATTCGGCCTGAGAGACATGAGTATTCTCTGCAAGCCTTACTCTGTGTAAACCTGATATTGTCTCAGATGTGAGTCAGACATGGGTAGGATTATCCAGGGTGCCTTTTTAATAAGAAATTGAAGGAGGATCTGAAAAATGAACACTAGAATACAAGCAGTGCATTGTGTGGGTGATCAAGTCCGTAAAGTAGTGAGAAAGCAGAACACAGCATAGGAGGAAAAATCAGGGTGAGTTGTTTTTCATAAAACAAAAAAAACCCCAAACCTCTGTATGTGAAATAGTTATGAAAAGCAATGGTCAGATCAGAGAAACAAAGATATAAACAAATTTTTGAGTAAGAACAGCAGAGAAAAAGTAATCTGCTACCGAAAATGCTCACCTGCCAAATACAAGGCTTTGACGTGAGATGGCTGTAAGGCTTCATGGAATATAATAACAGAGCCAAGCTGGCCTTCCAGAGAAGTGGGGCAGCCCCACTCACTGTCTTGAGTTCCTGCAGAGATCAGCTTGGTGCTAAGTTCTGGTTTCCCCAGCAGGCCACTCCAGCTGCCTGGACCAAGAATCCCCCCAAATGAGGTCCGAGGGGATATAACTGGGGATGAAAAAGGTGGGTCCGGGATTTGCGATGGTGGAGGAAGAGTTGTTCTCTGACCAGCTGAACCAATGCAGCAAGAAGTAAACGACTAGAGAATTTTTTTCCCGGTGGAAAGAAAGAGAGAAACAATTAAAATTAGATTGGATGCATTCAAATTTAAAATGGCCAATCTAGAGAATAGGTTTAAAAGAAGACAAGATATATATGCACCCAGAGTCTTTTTGTGTCACTGGCAGAGGGTTGTCTGTATAAGCACACGTACTGTATATAGGGGCGACAGGGTTTCAAGGTACCTAAAAAAGGACTTTAGGAGCCACAATATGCCTGTCCCTGATTGGGAGTTAACTGTAATTTTATGGCGCTTCATTAAACTATCTTTGACATTTTTATTCTGTTTGTTAAGGAGTTCCATTGGGCAGGTCCCAGGACACCAATCTTTGAGGCCATGGCACCCACTCTGTGGAACATCATTCCTCCTGAGGTGAGATTTGCCCTGTCCTGATGTTCCTCCAAACATGGTTGTGTTAACAGGTTTGGTAATCTCAAGGAATGGTGATCTAGTGAGATGAATATGCTCTCTTCTAGTCTTTTAAATAATAATATTGATCTCTTTAAATTGTGGAATGTTTTTAATTTGTTCATTTTATGATTTGGTTTTAATTGTATGCTACCCAGATTTGCATTTTGTGAGGGCTACTCAAATATGATGGATGGATGGATATTTTCACTGTTTTGGAAATTAATTTTCCTCTAATTTTATGCTACATATGATCTCTCTGATAAATATGCTCATTTACTGTAAAATCTCATTACCTTTTATCCTTTATCTTTTCATCCTGTATTAGGAGCTAACTGAAGTAAACACTGTACATGAAGTGGATGGGAAAGCAGAAAAGAATTCATTATACTTATAGACACACTGTCCCAGTTATTTCTACAAAACATTAGTATAATATATTTCATTTCAGTCCAGAACATCTGTTTGATCACATGTGTTTTCTTCTGGCAGTTGTCAAGCAATAACATTCGACGTTAGCTAATAAAGGACTTTTAAGGTAAACAATGCCTCAGAGTCACTTGAAAAGCCCACAAGTCGGAAACTTGACAGCAGTGTTTAAAAACAGCTGTTTGGGTTGCAAGTTTCATTCCTGTCCTACTACATTATAGACACACGTTGCTAAATTTAAAATTTGGGTCATTTTTTTGGAAAGTGAGAATATTCTTGTTTGCTTCTCGTTAATACAGAAATAAGTCACACAAGAAGGGAAGAACTCATCATGGAGATAAATATTACCCAACATAAACATGAGCTGCGTATCCCCCAAATAAATGTCTATCAAGAATTCTACAGAAAACATTAAGAAATTTGGTTCAGTGTCTAAAAGAGATGTTTGGTTAGGTTACTGTTAATTTGAGGGTATAAATTGGTCAATAATTTTAAAAAAGAAGAAAAGCTTAGTCTATATATCCAGGGGTATTAAGGGGATTCCAGGAAAGCCGCCTTAGCCAACATGCTTTAACCAACAGGTTCCTGGGTTCTGTTGTCATGTGTCACTTCTCAGATGATAAAACAGCTGAAAGTAGGAGTTTCTACCAAGGATATGCACATACACAGAGAACTCAACCAGAAAAAGATAAAGGGATAAAATTTACCTTTTGAGATCTTACTCGATTTTGAACAATACAAGAACTAAAATTTATCATTTGACACTTTTCCAAATTTTGCAATATATATATATTATTTATTTATTTATTTTATTTTAATTCCATTTATATCCCGCCCTTCTCCGAAGACTCAGGGCGGCTTACAAGCTTAGCAGTAGCCTTCATTCTATGTATATGCCTGCTTATTAGGGCTTCCACACACACCCCAAGCGGCATTATTACAAAGTCAGCTTAATTGCCCCCAACAATGTGGGTCCTCATTTTACCTACCTTGGAAGGATGGAAGGCTGAGTCAACCTTGAGCCTGGTGGGATGCGAACCTGCACTAATTGCAGGCAGCTGGTGTTACTTAAGGAGGCATTAGCCCACTGCTCCACCAAGGCTCTTGTATTACCAATAAAAAGTATATTATTAATAAACCTATACAAAAACCCCATGTTCGTGAAATATTTCATGAAACATATATTCCAAGAAAATTATAAAATATATTTCTCTGGTAGACGAAACTGAAGAGAGAGATATAAACATTTGGAGGATCATGCATGTGTATTTCAATGAAAACTTAAAACAACTAACTTTAGCAAACCAAAACTGGCAAATTCATAAGTTTAAGAAACTTAAACTTAGCAGACACAACGCAGGATTAAGATTCTACTGTCACTGAGGCTAGAAATACTGAAGGGTTGATACTGTTGCACACACAGAGCTTGTCCCCGTTCAGTTCACAGAGAAACCGGTGATCATTCTGGAATCTCTCTGTAGGAGATCACCCTACTTTGAAGTGACTATGGCACATGTTAAATTAGCTCATTTTTGTTAGCTGGATAAAGCCTATGTGGCAAGTTCAGTATATTTGTTGGTGATACTTCAGCAAATGTCTCTAAGGGAAAGGAGGAATACAAATAATAACAAAGAAGAGACTTACTTCGTTCAGGGCAGGAAATCTAAGCGGTGCTGAGACTTTCTGTTGTCCATTTACATAAATATAGACAAGGCTTTGACCAAAGGGCCTTTTCCCAGGCATGTGAACAATGCTTATATTGTGCTGTTGGAAAATTATTTAAGCAAGGAATCATCATCATTTCTATGGAACAGTTACAAGTGGCTCATTGATGTTATTGTTTTACACCAAGGAACATTTACTCAACCACGGCCAAACCTCACAAAGGAAATTCAGTAATTGTGCTAGTACTCTGATTTTCAAATCCCCAACATGTTGGGGGAACGCCCCAGTCACAGGGCTGACAATGAAGATGGCATCTGAGGGAAAGAAGGGAGGCAGAAATGTTGGCAATGGGAACATGGTGGTTTTAGATTGGTAAAAATGGCTAAAGTTGAAACTGGCAAGGGAGAAAATTTACAGGGTACACAGAGCATTCTGCGAAGCTGCAGAACAAATCCTCAAGGGCAAAAGACAGACTGCCCAGATAGTCCCTGATTTTATTCAGAGCTCTCGTACAGATGCATCATTTCCCAGGCTAAGCTGACTAGATAGGAATTCTGTAATTATGCCCTCACTGCATTCATCTTGCAGCCTTGCCCTGTACAAAATCCGTTTAGCATCTCTTTCTCCAGACTGTTTACATTGATAGTCTTAGGTTAAATGAATGTGGAGTTACTACAAAGAGAATCCCTGTACATTTCAGTTCAAAGCTATGTTCTGCAAAAAATGTTTCCCAGGCTCATTTAAATCAAGATTAATGCCAGTCAGAATACTGATTTATGAATCATGTATTATTATTACTTAGGTTAGACTTGTGATAGGCAGAGAAAACAATGAAAAGGTTGTACAGAATAGTTGCATGTAGATCATCATATTTTGCTTTAATAAGCAAAAAGTCAGAAGCATTGTGCCTGTGCATGCAACCCTTCTCTTCCTTGACAGATGCCCATTAATTATGTAATTAACTAATCAATCAGTCAATCCTAGTCCTATTCAATTATATTTCAGATAGTCCATTTTTATAGTACCCAAATTAGGAAGGTATGACAGTCTGGATGTAAAGGAAGTTATTCTTAAATGAAGACATCTAAGTTTAGTACAATGATCCAAGAAGAGAAGAGAGGGAAAAGGCAAAACAGGCATTAAGAGGGGAAGAAAAATGACTATCTGCGTTTCACTTTACAGAAATAATCTAAACCAAGCTGATAGCACCTAACCCATCATTGGGTCCCTTTTATGTATGAAGAAAATTCAAAACATCTTCTCTTACCCAAAGAGAATCACAGAAGCAATGGTCTGAGAGCATCACAGTAGCATACTCCTTCTTTGTACATACAGCAACTACGAGCATTCCAGAACAGGTAATGAAGGCTTCAAATCCCATCCCACTAGTTGTAAAAAAGCTACAGAGAAAAAAAAAACAGGATTTAAGGCATGGAATGTTGTGAACTATACACAAGCTATAAATGTACGCATACAGACATACTTTCCAGTCCCATCCTGGATCTTTGGTACAGTAGAAAGACTTATTAATTCACATCAGGAGTGTAACCTTTTTTGAACCCGATAATTAAATTTTTGAGCAGGCAAGTTCTCAGAAACCAGATTCCTCTGGAGCTGAAGTCAGAACACAGCAGCACCAGAGGCAAAACGTGGAAAGGCATTCACCCACAGACTCAGAAACAAATATATAGATTTATAAATCACCTAGCAAAGCAATAATGGAGTTGGCAAGGAAGGAGACCTCTGAACATCCCTCTCAGTCCTCTGCAGTTCTGCTAGACATTAACTGGCTGCTCACCTTTTAGGGATCCTTTGAGTGGGGAGATTATAGAATTTGTGAGGACCAGCAAAAAAAACTCTGGTGGGATCCAGATACCCTACAGCCAAATCCAAGCCCAATGATCAACAGTTCTTAAAGCCTGGTTTAGAGAACAGGACATCTTTATTATCGGATAGTCACACTTAACCTTTGGGAGGGAGGGGAGTTGTCACAATTATTCACATCAATGATACTATGCTAAGGAATGGTTTGTCAGAGATCCTACCCTACTGCACCCCCAGCTTCTTCTGAAGGTGGCCCCACTGTCTGTTTCCTATAAATTTGTTGCAGGCAACATTTTTATAATTCCATTCTTGGGCACCACTATAATTTCTCTTTATAAAATATTTTATTTTAAGGCACAGAAACTGTGCCTTAAAGCAGCTTTAAAATGCATAAATATATCGTAAACTATGATCCCACTTCAGTAGGTGGCACTCAGCTCCAGCAAAGTTGTATTAAATTCCAAACGTTCTATTATAAACAATATGCTATTGACAGTGCTTTTCTTGTAAAAGAAAAAGGTGCCGGAACTCACACATGTCATACAACCCGCCTTGCCTATCCGCCTTGCCTATCCTACAAGGTTCCATCCCAAAAAAGGTGCCGGAACTCTGTTCTGAGCGTTCTATGAGAAAAAAAGTCCTGGCTATTGAACATAAATATGTTTTCTGGGAATTTAATCAAAAGTGGACAATTTGTAGAAGTACATATATATCCGTATATATCCTAATATAGTATTTGTATATACTGTAGATTTAAATAACTCAGAAATATTTCCTAAATAATGTCATCCTCCAATCGTTTATTGATACAACTGTTAAAAGATTCAAATTAAAACACCATTTCTTCTCCTAGCCAATGTTCCTGTATTATTTTTTAATTAGCCAGGCTAAGTTTTGATTCCACTTGAATAGTTTTTGGAATAGTGTTTTTCTGTGTATTTTCCCAATGCACTGTTATTCCCACATTTTGAGTTGTTTAGTGTTTTTTATTGTCTTTAATTCACTGTATGGAGAAGTCATTTTGGCTCTTCGGCTTTGAAACGGAGATGAGCACCGGTCCCTAGAGTCGGAAACGACTAGCACGCATGTGCGGGGGAACCTTTACCTTTACCTTTTTTTACACACTGAAGTTACGATTATCTTTACTTTTGTTATTATTACCTACTGCAATTACCATTATACAAGGGCAATTCAGAAATAAAGCTCCATATGGTTATTAATGACAGACACTCACAGATCCAGAACTTTTATTATGCACATTAGAAAACTACATTACATTACATTACTTTTCGACATAACTGCCATTCAAATTGAGGCACTTGTCATAATGTCTTACAAGGTTTGAGATTCCTTAGTAGTAGTCGCTCAGCACCAAATCTGGGCTATTGTGTGTGTGTGTGTGTGTGTGTGTGTGTGTGTGTGTGTGTGTGTGTGTGATCAAAAACATCCCAATGGAACTGCTTCAAAAGTTCTTTGGTGCATCTAGCACTGTGTGGGCAAGCATTATCATGAACCAAAACCACACCGGAAGTCAGCATGCCTTGATACTTGTTATGGATGGCTCATCTGAGTTTTTGTAACATTTCACAGTAGACTTCTGAATTGATGGTCGGACCACGTTCCATGAACTTCACTAGCAGTACTCCTTTGGCATCTTCACATTTGGCGGGATTTTCTATGGTGCCACTTCCAGTGCGGTGTTAGTTCACAATAATGCTCACCTGTACACTGTTAGACACACCCAAGAACTTTTAAAGCAGTTAAGTTGGGATGTTTTTGATCACCCCCCCACCCATACCCGAGATTTGGTGCCGAGCGATTACTACTAAGGAGTTTCAAACATTGTAGGACGTTATGACAAGTGCCTCAATTAGAATGGCGATGATGTCAAAAAGTAATGTAATGTTGTAGTTTTCTAATGTGTATAATAAAAGTTCTGTATCTGCAAGTGTCTGTCATTGATAACCAAATGGAGGTTTATTTACGAATTGCCCTCGTACTTCTGGGATCTTAGAAAACTAATTAAGAATTCATTAGAAACCCCTGACTTTGGTAACCGCAAAATATGCTACTTTGGATATCCTTTGAAGCATGCTAGCTTTCTTTGTTTGCTTACTGACTGTTCGAAGTTACAATGGCACTGAAAAAAGTGCCCCCCAAGCCACAGCCGAGCAAGACACCTGCCTGCCTGCCCGGCGGTGCTCTTCCTCCTGTCTGAGGTTTTCATTGTTGTGAGCATTTCTGTTCAGGATTGGCAGCGGGGGTGGGGTGGGGGGGAGTTTGGTTTTTATTCCCCCCCTCTGCTGGGTGGTTGTAACAGGTTTTGGTCACTTCACATGACCCTGGGACACTGTGACGGTCATAAATATGAATCAATTGCCAAGCATCTGAATGTAAATCACAAGACCCTGGAGATGCTGCAACATTCCAGCTGATTGGCGCTTCTTCTGGGCTCAGAAGCACCAGGATCAGCGCCAAGCTCCAGCTGGAGCCTGGCACTGATCCTGGTGCTTCCGCTGAGCCCTGGCAGCCCTGCAGCTCCAGCCGTCTCTTGCTCAGCCTTGTGCTGTGCTGCCACTGCTTCAGTTCATTCCCCTCCCCTGCTACATTTCTAGGATGGTCGCGTACCACCTGCCAGGTGCCAATGTACCACAGGTGGTACCCGTACCACTGGTTGAAAAGCCCTGACCTAGTAAATGTCACTGCACTTAGGCTGGTTTTTCACCTTTCCATCCTGGAAGCCATACCTGTAAAGTTGCTTCCTCTTGCCACCCTTGCTGCTAGCATCTGGAATCATCTGATGTTGATCCAGGCAAAGCCATGCATTGAAAGCAAATGCAGAACCCAGCCACTTGTGAATAGCTGGCACTGCTATGCCTGCCATGCTATGGGACAAGTCAAAATACTGCAAGGCGCTGTCCAGGTCTTGCTTTCGAGCCATTGTAAGAATTGCACGCATCACAGGAATGACGTAAGGATGAGCCAGCTTTGAGTCTTTAGTCCTTAGCAGCTGAATCAGCTTATGCAGTTCTTCAGAGCTCATTGACAGGCTCCCCAAAGAACCCAGGAGGGCAATCAGGTTCTCAGCACATGCTCCATGGAGTTGAGAGTGCTTGTTGAGTGTTTCAATGATACGGATGACCATGTTTGTGTTGACACAAATTGCACGACTCTGTCTGTTAATGCAGCAAATCCGCTTCAGCAAATTTGAAATGAAGATTTGGAGATCATGCGATTCCAGCTCTGGAAGCCATTGGATTAGCAGCAACAAAGGCTGAACATTGCTTATGCCCAACATCCCAACTGATGCATGGTCACCTTCAACCGCCTTGGTGAAAAGCAAATTAAAGATTACTGCAAGCAACTGACATGTGTAAAAACTCTGCTTGAGAACGATATTTTTTTAAAAATAGAATACAATAAGGAATCTTATTGTAAGGCCCCTGAAAGATATACTGATTTTTCTCTGGCAATAATTTTTGCTGAGCTTTGACCAATCTCTATTGTTGGCTTGTCTAGCTCTCTGGAATGAGTCTGCTGAAACTTATGTATTGGTTAGCCTTTAAAGTGATACCTTTTAATTTTTATCTTCTTCAATAAAGTAAGAGAGGTTTAGATAATGCAGAATATTAAACTGTTAACAAGAGTCTTGAATGAGCAGAACACTTACACATGCCTATGCACATAAAGTACATAGGTTTACACATAAGTACATACTTTTACAAATTCATAAAAGTCATCAAACATAAAAAAGAACTGGAATTAAATAGCAATTAGGGACATTCTTATACAAATCCAAAGGGACGCGGTGGCTTAGTGGGTTAGGACGCTGAGCTTGTCGATCAGAAGGTCGGCAGTTTGGTGGGTCGAATCCCGAGTGCCACATAACAGAGGGAGCACCTGTTACTCGTCCCAGCTTCTGCCAACCTAGCAGGTCGAAAGCACGTAAAAATGCAAGTAGAAAAATAGGGACCACTACGGTGGGAAGGTAACAGCGTTCCTTTGGCGTCTAGTCATTCCGGCCACATGACCACGGAGACGTCCTTGGACAAGCGCTGGCTCTTCGGCTTTGAAATGGAGATGAGCACCAGCCCCTAGAGTTGGAAACGACTAGCACGCATGTGCGAGGGAACCTTTACCTTTACCTTATACAAATTCAAACTGTAACTAAGATAAGAGACACAACCAAGTCCTGTTTCTATCTTGTGTGCATTATGAGTTAGCAAAACAAACTAACCTTGTCATTTTAATTTATTCCTCTGTGTGTGTATGCAAGCTGTAGATTATATTTCAAGCATCTTGTCAACATGATTTGGAGGTATAAAAACTAAATCTTGCTAACCTTTAAAGAGGCAGAAGATTCTCTGTTGTTTTGACTGCAATAATTTAACATAGGTATTCTATTTAAAATTATATTCAAAACAAGAAAAATATCACACCATATTCAGAAGTTCTTCAAGTAGTTCTTGTGAAGGTTGACCCATAGATTTTAGAACTTCAAATATATGGGCATAACCAATTCGTTCCTTGAACACTTCCTGAAGAGTAAAATTATCAGCATATGTTAGCAGCATATAGCTAAGAAAGTCAATGTTTATCATAACAAACAATAATTATAAGGATCAATTCAAATTCCACTAGTATAAGCAGCCATACTTTATATATGTGCTCCAATGTATGCATTTTCACAACTTTGTCAGCCTGTCATAATTTTAAGGGAATTCTAATATATATTGAATCAAAATTCAATTGACTTGCTTTTTCTTAGTAATCAATATAAAACCAAATTTTCCTCCAGTAGTTAATATAATAGTAATAGCAACAACTTTTAGTATGGTCAATAGCCAAAGTGGAACTTATTTTCTTGACAAATGAAATGAAAAGAGATGAAAAAAACAAATAGGATAGAAAATGACTAAGCAAGTTGCATAGAACAAAGGAAAAAGTTTAAAAACTAGATTACAGGAGTAGGGGTTCAACAGAATTCAAATGGCAAAAATATTTACTCATTAAATGAATGTGATTGTGCTTTGCTATATAAACAGCTACCGAGATATTCAAACACTCATTATAACTAAAGGATTGACATGGTCAAGAATTACCCCCAGATAAATACAGTAAAATAATCAGATTCTATATAAGATGCCTCAGGGTTGGAAAGCTGAGCTGCAATACAATTGGAGTTAGGAACATTTTTACTAGGTGCCTGAAAATCATTGCTAAATAACTAAGTGATGGTGGGCAAGGATGTTATGTTCCAGGTTTCCACCACATATTGCCAAGAAAGGAGAAATCGGGTCTTTGTTCTCAAGCGAGTAAAAAGGGCAGTATCAAAAGATATGGACAATTGATTCAACTTCCTTCAGTGGGCAAGAACAGAGATATACTGCAGAAGAATGCCATTGAATTGACTTTTTAGAACCATAAAAACACATTCTATCTAGCCCAGGTGAAGGCTGTGATAGGCAAAAGCTATCTGAAAGATGGGAGATTGCTACAAAAGATCTAGTGACAATCAGCTGAACTGTAAATATCCTGGGGCAGAATAAGACAGTGAAGCAAAACATTGACATACAGTGACACCACAGATGAAGAATAGGTGAAGACCATAATTTTTAGATGCTCTCCTACCACATAACAATAAAACAAACCACAGCCTGACATTTGTATTCTATCGTATTAAGATGAAAGGTTATAACCTAGATCTTTTCTTGAGGGGCTGGATTACAATACTTTTGTACTGGGTACCACACCAGCCATCCAGTCTAGTGGCCTTCATTTTGCTAAATGGTGAAATCTGCCTTAGTAGCATTGCCTCACTGTACTGGCATTTGCACTTTCTGTAATTTGTTTTAAACTCTAATATGCACTATTGTTAGTCCTCATCATTTCAGCAAGTACAATAAAAAAGGTATGCAAAGGCCAGAATTCCAACTGCTCTGAAGAAGCCATGCTGACCTTGGCAGCTGGAGATCTGTGCATCACTGCTGTGAGAGCCTGAATAGCTGATACTGCCAGATGGTCCAGATGCCCCTGGAATACCTAAAAACCAAAAAAGATATCACATATTAGGCATATAAGGACAAATTTGACCAATGGGCACACCCCATCCTTCTTGTGCCACGATGAAGAAAAATGTTCCTTGGCATGCTTCCCAATCATCAACCCAGGAAAAGAATTGGATTTTATGACACCACAGCCTATAAGCAGGAAGACACAAGAGAAGGAAAGCCATTTCAAGGAGACGAGAACCCTTCACATGTACTCATTTAAGGCAATCTGACAGACAGCTTTTCCTCATGCTTTAATGGACAATTTCATGTTTTAAATGGACAACCTCAAAAGGGTGGTATGAAAAACGAAAACCTTTGCAGTTTCTTATCGAGCAACTTTTATCACACATATTGGTGAGAAACAGTTTGGTCTTAGTGAACAGTTGGGGTAATACTAAAGTGTGAATAAATTAATTACTCACTTTAATTATATCTTCACCTCACAGCCCATGCCTCACAAGAGATATCCCAGTCCTTTCCTTTCATGAGTCTTTTGATTTCTTTATCTTATTGGTAGACAGTTTTGCTGTTTAAAACATTATACTTGTATATTGCCATTCAAATCAGTTGGTTAATTTGTGAGTCTCAACGATAAATAAAAACTATTTCATTCACAATGCAATACACCGGAACAAATTTGTAAAATGTTAGAGGAATTAACTTTTATGCAATAATTTATTATGCTTGATTGCTATTACATTTAAAAAGAATTGGAGTTTCACATGCATTGTTTACATTAACTTTTAACTATATGCAAACTTCTTGTTTTAAGGCCTCTAGAGAAGAAGAAAAAATAGAACTGACATTGTTCATTTCTTCATAATGTCAAAGGAAACATTACAAAATAAATCCACCAATTACGTCTCCCCTCTCAGATCCAGACTGTCCATTGAAATATGAACTCTGATCTTTTGGCAACAGAATCAAGATTTCAAATCAAATTCCAGAGATACCAGAAAGCCCCAAAGCTTGTTAAACCAGAGTGCACCAACAAACAGATGAAAGAGTAGGGGAAGAAAAATAAGAAAGGAGGGGCAAGTAAAAAAATAAAATAAAACAAGAATCACCAAGTTGATTGTTTTCAAATTTGAATCCCCATTCTTGGACTTCACTTTTCTCAGTTTTAAAAAAGAGACATAGAATATTATATGAATTAAATACCTCATATCTCGAAGCACAGTGAAATTTAGATTTAAAACATGGGTCAAAACTCATCTAGTTCATTCAGGAAGCATATTCAAAGTGAAGTCCAGGAAATAGTTCATAACCACTTGCCATGGAGGCCTTGACTTCAGCTAAGAACAAAATGGAAGTCGCAGGAGATACCTGTTCCTGATTCATTTCTGCCAGTAATTTGTTGGCATGGTCTTTCTCATTCTTGTCTGCCACCTTATTGTTAACATTTAAAAATAGCTGTTAAAACGGGAGATAAGAATAATGGTAACAGAAGTGTTAGTTAGGTCACCCACAGCCAGTGTAATAAGTTCATAGCTCTCCTTAACCTCGAGATCTGTATATTCCAAACTTGGCAACTTTAAGTTGTATGGATGTCAGTTCCCAGAATTCCCCAGGCAGTGTGGTGGCTGCGGAATTTTGAGAGTTGAAATCCATACATCTTAAAGTTGCCAAATCTGAAAAGCAATGGTCTAGATGCATTGGGCAATAAACTTCATCATCCCCAATCAGCACAGAATGAGAAAGAGGAGATGTAGTCTTATACTACATGTAGACAACCCCAAGTTGGGGAAGGACAACAAATGCCAGGGACATCTCTCCACATCAAATTAATGGGAAATGGAAAACACAGTTGCCAGGGGAAAGTGGATTGCTGACTTAATGGCACTGTGCCTGAGAGGTAGGCTATGAACTAAAGGCACAGCAGATCTGTTAATTGATTTTGCCTGGCTGGCTGACTTTTTTTTACCTTAAGGAGAGATTAGCTGCTACCTGAAATAATGTTAGTGAGATTAGCTCAGCCTTTTTTAAAATAAGTAAAAGAAATCTTCATTGAAATGGAACCCTAGATTGGTCCAGTACTTTTATGGCTCCAGGATGAAAAACAATGGGGGAGAAAGTTTGTTTCAAATTCCTACTGCCCCCGTGGTCGGAATATTTAAATCCTTTCCAGTTTTCTTCTGTCAGAATCCAGCCAACTTGAAATATATTTCAAAATGCATGTTTTACTATAAGTGTAAAATGAAACGTAACTTACACGTTATGTGCACCTCTACAAATTACCAGAATACTTACAGCAAGTACTGTAAGGGTTCTCTTTTCACAAAGATAATAATTCTAGGATTGTTGCTCTTTTCTAAATGAGCTCACAGCAAAAGCCAATGTAAGATGGGAGTCCTAAAGCAAACATGTCAAACACAAGGCCCGGGGGCCGGATCCGGCCCGCGAAGTGGTTTCATGTGGCCCGCGAAACCATCCTGGAAACAGTGAGGGAACGGCCCCCACTGCCTTGGCCCTGGCCCAGAGACCCTCCTTCTGCCAGAGACCCTCAGATCTGTCCCACTCCTGACCAGGCCCCATAGGCACCCTTGATGCGAACGATGTAGAGCTGGCCACACCCACCCAGTAGGCCACACCCACCCAGTAGGCCACACCCACCCAGGCCACACCCACCCGGCCCCCTGAGGGCAACCGCAATGCTGATGCGGCCCTCAATGAAATTGAGTTTGACACCCCTGTCCTAAAGGGTCCAATGAGATAGAAAAGTGCCAAAATCTGGCATTTCTGCTCTTCTCTGTCCCTCCAAACAATATATTAATAATGAACTTACAAGTAAGTCCTGTGTCTAAATTCAGTGGAAAATATTGTCACCGTTTTCAGCAAAGATGGTCCACAGAATGGTTTTCTCCAACAGCTTCCCTTTCCAATAGATTACTTTTACACCTCTACTGATCTCAACCATAATTAAGGGTTTACAGCTGTTAATACATAATTAAATTTTCCTCCTACGGAGAATTTGAAATCCCATGTTACTTTCAATTTCATAACCTAGTTAAGGAAGATATCAGGTAAGTACTAACCATAGCTGAGGCTGAGAAGGGAAGGAATGTTAGGTTACTTTGCCTCAAAGCTTTGGTAAGATGACCTGCATGATTTTTATGGCATATTTAGATTCTCTGGAATGATGGATAAATTAGGAGCACTGGAATGAGTCAGATTTGCATACGTAATCAATAGGCACTATACACAAAAACCCAGTACCGTGGTGCCTTTTTTCGAGAAATCGTCTCCCAAGAAGAGATAAGCATGGCTTCTCAATGATCTCCCAACTGAGACTAGCCAACCTTGATCTATTTGGAATTAAAAGAAACCCACGCAACATGGGTGACGAAGATTAACTAATCAAAAGATAGCCACCCATTCCCCTACATATATGCAGAATGCAACATGGATACAAAGGATGACTAACCTATAGATGTTTACCCCACTTCCCTATAAATGTGCAGCAAAACACATATCTAACAAAGAGTTTTGGAGTAAAACCCTAAACCACAAGGGAGCTACTTATAGGGTTTCATTATCTGATTAACTCTAATGTTAAATTCGGTTAGCTGCATTAGATTGAACAAGTTCATAAACACTGCAAAAAGAATGACATCGTTAATAAAACGCTGAAATAAATTATGGATTTCATGGATAATGGATTTTTTCCACACAAAATAAAACTAAGTCCAGTGTTATTCATGTCTGCTCAGAAGTAAGTCCTACTGGGTGAGAACAATATTAAGATGACAAAAAGCTGAAGTTCCTACTTTATCAGAAAGCCCAAACTGCAACTTCAACTCTCTACTTAAGAAGATCCTTTGGAATTTATGTTTAGCAAACATAATGCTCCCTTGACTATGATGGGGTGAAAATCTGGTCTCAACTTCTCAAAAAGGACCCTGGAGGGCCACAAAAATGATGATATTTGTCTGTACTTGCAGACTCAGGTATGGTACATGATAAGTGGTGGGATTCAAATATGTGAACAACCAGTTGTCTCTGTGGATGCCACTTCCAGAAGTCCATTCTAGGCCTGGGCAAAATTAGCTACCAGTTCTGCCGAACTAGTGCAAACTGGCTGAATCCCACCACTGTACTTGATCATCAATCTTTCCACATAGTGTGGGGAACAAATTAACAGTCTCTTGATACAAGTCACTTCTCCCTCCCTGTGTCAGCCATTAGCATGTATCTGAATGTGCTTCTGCAGGATTTGTTCATAATTCCACAAAGCAGCTGATCTTTTCCTGGAATTGTGTAGCTGTCTTCCAGGGTATAGTATGATTCCAGGAAAAGATGCACTTCATTTAAGGAACTGCCTATACAGCAATGTGGGTGACAGGGCACTTAGCACTTTTTCCTCTTCAAATCTGAAATACTGCACATTCCTAGTCCAATAGTTCTAAGATCTTTGCATGGTCTTCATTGTCTGCCAGTGCCTCTCCAAATTTTCAGACTGGAAATCCTACTACTCTTCTCCTTTTTTATTTTTTCCAACATTAATACCCATGTCACCATTGACCATATTTTGTCCAACTGGATGACTTCTAGATGAACCAGGCTTCAACCTATATAATTCCCATAACTGAAGTCCCATTACAAGTGGGAAATAGTTGGTGAATTTTAAATTAAATTATTTATTTATGAGCACTAACATTTATTATTAAAAATCAGGCTTGTTTTAATAAGGGACTGGAAATCCTGGAAACCAGGTTTGCAAATTCCAACTTACAAAGGAACCCTACTTTAATTAACTTACGAAACACTGAAAAATGGCAGTTTGCTTTTGCAGGCCAAGGCACTTCTTTTATTTCTAAAGTCCCACCAAGTTAAATAAGATTTACTCCAAGGTAACTGATAATAAGAATACAAGAAAAACAAAAGTTATTACACTAACAAGAAAAGAGAAAGACAGTACTGTAGAATATACACCAAGAATGGCAATAAACCACTTTCAGAAGACATTCAAAGTCTTCAGTTATAAAAAAACATAACTACTATAGTGCAATTCTAAGGCTGTCTCAATTCACATAGCGCTGCAGGTAAATAAAAAGGATATATATGGAAGGAATAATTATTATTATTCATACTCTTCCCTGCTATTGGTGTTATAAGGACAAGACACTACTCTTAAAACCTATTTAAAACTAGGTCAGCGTAAATGTAAGCTGGATCCACTCTTTGAACTAAATTTATTAAAGAATCAGGTTTTCTTCTAGAATATAACTGAAATGGTTCTGTTAAAACTATAATCAAATATACGTACAAAAGATTATGAGTATCTTTCTTACAATCTTTTGTTTACCTTGCAATTCTGCAGCAGTCGAATAAGATGCTCAAAGCAGTTACTATTAAGGAAAATGGCTTGCAGGACAGGCCGATCTGTGCAGTCCAACATAGCAGTGATTGCATCTTAAAAAGAGAAAAAACTAAAAATCAAAGAGAAAAGAATCATATCTTAAAATAATTACATTGCTTTAGTCTCCCTCCAAAAGAATAGAAGTACTTTGTTAGCAAAAAAGAAGAAGCAGGAAATATTTTTTTACCATTAAAATTATGGTATGCCAAAGTTTAGAAAAATCTCTAATGGATCAAAAAGATATATCTTCCTCTCTTACATTGGACAATCAGATGGCTCAAAGAAGCCAAATTGGGACATAAAGGCAATAGCTAATTAAGTAGGAGTAATATTTTATATCTATATGTATATGTATTTATATAAAGTAAGGAGTGAATATACAATTCTTCCTACCCCCAATATAGAATTGTACTTTTAAAACAGGGTTGTTTACTAACAATGCAATTAACAAAAAAATATATAGTTGATTCACAACAGCACATGGCATCAAACCCACCTGCCTTTTTTAAAAACATTGATCTATTTTTTCATTGCTTAGCAGAAGTACGTAATATAGTGTTAAACTGGTCACAGGGAAAACCAGCTTCAAACCCCCATCTGATTAGGGTTAACGAAACTGAGCTGCAAAGGATTTTTTTTCAGTTTTTTGTTATCAATCTGCTGACATCTAGTAGACCTACAGATTTTGTAGCCTAGAAATGACAGTCCTATGCTTGACTTTGGAGTTCATTGGACAATTCTGGATGTGTCATTTTATTTCATGTCAAATTACCCCCCCCCACACACACACACAGTGACACCCCTATGTATGTTGTACATTTTTTAAGATTTCAAGGCCAGAAGTCTAAACAACAATTTGAATGACAGAAGCTTGCATCTCTCCCCTTTGAGATCTCTAGAAAGTCAGACAGAATAAACAGTAGAACCAGACTAAAGCTTCTTAGGGACAGGTCCAGGAGAAGTAGAAGGAAACTGTTAAGTATCTGATTTCTCTTTAATGCTCTAACAACAACAGATGTAATGCAATTTCTGGCCAATACAAATAGAAGAGAAGCCAGAAAGATGTAGCTGAAGGATACTCATTCTCCTGAACTTTCTTTATCCTGCAAATCATGCCAAGAAAACAGCCATCAACTGAAAACAGCCATCAATTTGGCAAATCTGCCATCAACTGAGAAGCTGCCTTCTCAATATCACTGCTGTAAAGAAGTACAAGAATACAATTCCTTGAAATCCTTAAGTCAGCCTGTCAAATAATTGTTAAATGCCTGTGGGGAATCTTTCTGCCTAGAAAATAGGTGTCCTACAGTATTTGCCTCTTCTGAGTGGACTGGACAAAGAATGTGGAATACTTAGCTGGTTACAATTCTTACAATTTGGTTCTAGTAAGCCATTCTAGGGATATTTAGTCAGCACTGAAATTATTTAAATAGGTAGAAATTGCCCTCACTCCTCAGTCAGGAGCATTAACTGAAGCTCATGAAAGAGACACTTGCTGCATTGGCATGGAATGGTCAATCAGCTCTGTAGAGTGCTAACATCCTTGCATAAAACATACCACTTGGTTCCTCTCACAAGTGATGTTCTCTTAACAACCAATTTGGGGACCAATTTGTCTAGTGTGTCATTAAAAAGTGGACCCTGGATTGATATTCCCTAATAAGCCAGAAATCATAAATGGAGGACAAACTCTACCTTCTAATTCCTGCCCAGGCAACACAATTTTAAAAAGTTTCTATTTTAATTATTTAGCTAGTAAAAAAGCAAACAATCTGTGTGTAGAGGTCTATATGCCCTTGCAGATGGCATGCCCCCTGAAAATCAGGGGGCATGTCATCTGCAAGGGCATACAGACTGCACTGATTACTGAAGAACTGTCATTTTATTGTAGCTATGGACATTTCAGCTGCTTAATGTTGCTTTTGTGGCTTTATGTTTCAAACTGATTCTTATTTTGACACAGTTTAATTTCAAAAGTGGTCCCATTGCAAAAGCCACAGAGAGAGAATGAAATGGTCAGGGCCCCATATCCTACTGACATATGGTCCCAGCATCTCATCCTGCCTGCCTTTCTTTTCCCCAAACGATCCTGTTACTCACTCAGCATTTGAATCTGCAGTGAAATGAACCTGCTTTCCCACTGACGGGACCTCCTTGAGTTAGGCAAAGCCTCATGATCCGAGTTCAGCAGCTTGAAATAGTTCTCCAGTATGGTGCTGGTTTCCACTTGCCGCTGGTCCGAACTACTAGTGAGAAGAATGTGCACCACTTCCGTCAGGCACTTCAACGTCAGCTCAGCCTTCCTGCTCACTTCATCTGGGTCTCTGTTATCCCACATGTCACAATCCGCCAGGACACGCATCAAGACTTCCATAGTGGCAGGAGAGATGGCTTGAAGAGCATTTCTCTAAAGTTAATAATACTTCACTATCAAAATAATCAGGAACAATTCCTCTTTAAGAAGCATAAACAGGCACATGAAACAAGTTTGAAATTGCGTGACTTGGACAAAATCGGCACATTAATCCTGTGGCTGGATACCAAAGTACTGTACTTTTCCCTTTGATAGTGGAATTACATAAGAACTTATTGAAGATGTGTTCATGTTTCACCCTAGCCATCAAACATGCTCAGATTTCCGAGAATTTCCTGCCATCAAAATGTGGTGATAATTGTCAAAACACAGGCAACATTTTGCTATTTATGGGGAGGAAATGAAGCAAAAATTGCACAGTGTGCTAACTGTTAAGAAAACTTAATAGCAAAAGAAAGAAAAAAGTCGCAAAATATTCCCAAAATTCCATGTGCCTACTGAGTCATGTGGTGCCATTGCTCACATACACACACACACACACACACACACACACACACAAACACACTAAGGGTCAGAAAAAAATTCTTCTCATGAAAGATCTTGGAAATTCAGACAGTAAAGGAAATAAAACACACGTAGATTGCCTAAGTAGTGTGGCCCAATATAAGTCAAATTCCTATGTTCCTGTAGCTCAGGGGTGTCAAACTCGCAACGTTACATGACGTGTCACAACGTATCGCGACTTTTTTTCCATTGCCGAAAATGGGGTGTGTGCGGCAGTTTGACACCCCTGCTGTAGCTGAAATGCTTTCCACTGTGATACGTATTGGCCAGAATTGTTACATTTTCAGTGTATTCTTGTAGAAAAATTCTTAACATAAATTTACACATATCTTTCCACAACTTTACTTTCAGCACATTATGCTCACCAATCTCAGGAAAAAGAACACATTCTTTCTCTTTGAACCTAACGGCACTATTTTATTTACTTAAGATACTGTCTCAGCCTAAACATCTTTTAGGACAAGCTATTTATAACGGATTTTCATTAATTATACATCTTTCCAACTGGATGAAAGCAGATTGCATAAGGAAAATGGAAAAGAGTCAGTTTCACTACTAGAACATCTTAAGTACCATTGTTTTAATGTTAAACTGAATTCTGGAAAAACAAGATTAAAAATATGCTTTTAAACCAAGACATCTTTGAATTCTAGCATACATACAAGATATCTATGATCTGTCTTACTTTTCTTCAGAATAGCTTCAGCTGCCTTGTCATAAATTCAGGCAAGAGGAAACAAAAGTCTGGTGCTCGGGCATTGTGTGACAGACTGATATAGACTCTCTTTTATTATTTTAAGCAATTAGCACATGGGATTTCAATCACAGAGTTCAATCACAGCATATTGGACCATTTTGTTCACCTTCATTGCTCAGTTCTGTCTCCCTTGGAAAGGATCTTTCTCAAGATATTAAAGGGGCATGAGTGCATTTTACCTCTGAACTACAGTCTGTCCCATAAAACAGCAATTGCACTCCATCTTATCATAACTAACCTATTTCTACTCCAAATTCTTCATTGTTGGAAGTATTCATAAAACACAAGCCACAAAGTGATGATGCAGTAACGATGTAAGTCCTACATCCCAATGATTAAGAAAAGGATATTAATATATTCTCACCTGCCCACCAACCACAATAGCTCCAAACAGATGTAATAGACAACATTTGAGGCTCTCTTTGAGATGCTCACTTTCTTGAAAACACTCTGGAAGCAAAGAACAAATATGAACTTTCAGGACAAAAAAAATCACTACCAGAGAAGCAACAGATTGTATCCCTACAACCTGCACTTGCAGCCACAAATATAAAGGAATCCAATCCTCCCTAACTGGGCAAAGCAGGCACAACTGAAAAGCTAAGAGATAAGGTTGAGCATAGCCATCTTGTCCTGCAAGAGAGATTCCTGCTCATTCTACTGGCAGCTTACATAAAATATGGTTTTTTTTAATCAAAAAGTGAAATGTACCTTGACTATACCAGGTAAGTTTGGGAAATAAGATTGTGTTAAAAGACCATATGAAAAAAAGTATTAAGAGTAGTTTGACTAGCTAATATCCAGAATAATCTCATAAGATATTGACCCACTTTTGTCAATGCTGAATGAAGTCTACTCTCTCTCACAAGAAGTCACCTTTAACAATAATTTGGTAAAACGTAACTAAATGGTGTTTACCAGGCCATCATTGTAAATTAGAGATGTCTTTCTCCCCTAATTGTAGCTAAGACTATCTGGTTTTAACTTCACTCTGAAAGGTGCAGTTACTCTGGAACCAAAAAAAAAGACTCCAGATGTTTAGTCAGATCTCTACTGAAAAAGAAAGGAGGATCACATCAGTCTGGCAGAAGGACATCATCCGGGGGAAGCAAAATGGTATCATTCAGATGCTTTGGATTCCCAACAGTCCCAACCACCCTGCTCAATGGCCAGGGATTGTGGAAATTGTGGTCCAAAATCAGGAGGGTGTCAAGCAAAGTGCTAAAACCATTCAAAGGTTACACAGCTTTCAAATATTTAAATAAAATATGTTTAACATAATGGAATGTCTTAAGTTGCCATACTTCTCCATATTATTTTTGAGAAGGCTAATGTTTTATGCCCAAACTGGATGTTGACTCAAATTGCCACTGAAAAAAAATCATTATATTGTATCTAAACTTAAACCTTACCTCATAGAAGGCAATTACAACTGACCTAAAGAATTTTTGCTCAGTAATAAACATTAACCTGGAAATTGTTGCCATAGCAATAGCTTGACCCATAGCGTAGCTACTGCCAAAACCACCACAGATTATTTTTTTGGGAATTAGCTTCTTGAGAAGTTCCCAGTAATGGCAGAAGCCTGCACTGTTATAAAGTCACTGTTTAATCTTCAAGAGAGAGGTGTAATCAAATGCAAAACAAGTTTGGAAACAAATAGAGTATTCAAGAGCTTAATTGTGCAAGCCAAACATAATAGGGAGATTCACATTAATGCTAAAAGGGGTTTTAACTCTGAATACTTAACAGAGCTAGATTTAAAATTCATATTTTTTTGCCTTTTATAAAGCGTATCCCACTTCAACAGTAATTACAGGGTTTTCCCCCAGAAATGTATGGGTCTTAATGATTGCAGACTTGATTTCAAAGGAAGAAATGTAGCATAATTACTTTCAAAAAGTGCTTTTATTACTGTGCCAATAACTTGTGATAGTCATTTTTGCAACATTTTCCACAATGCTTAAAGAATTGTTACATTGGGTTCTGAGTTTTAGATGATGAGTCTTCCTCACACTTCATGAAAAACCACTGTTCTTGGTAGCACCATTTCAAATCTAAGGTGTTTTAATTAGAAAAGAGCAATTAAGCCAGTTGCAATCTGTGGCTCATGACAGATCCATTAAGAGGGAAAATAAAAAAAATATACTAATTTATGATTCATAAGCAGACAAGTTTCTAGGGCACTTCTTGTGAGCTCTCAAAAAATGATACCACATGCAGATGAACATGTGCTGTAATGCCTCCCAGGACCCCACCAGGAGTGGAGGAACCTTGGGCAAGAGACTTTCTTTCACACACATCTGAAGACAATGCTATAGCATTGAAAATGCACCTTGATTATCCAGAATGCATCTGGGTCAATAATGTCTTTAAATTGCTTAATTATTTATCATTTTCAAGTTACCGATAGAAGAGAATTCTAAACCAAGCTCAGAGAGCACCGGCACCTTCAAACTGAAAACTATGGTGAAAATCTTATTTCTGAAAAATTCTGTTTAAAACAATTCTGAATGGTAGGACATTATAACAAAGTACTCACGGTAAAAGAAAGGGACAAATTCCACTGTGAGTAAAGCTGGTTTATATTTTTGTCTATTTTTTTCAACTGTGCTCAGAATACGCCTACAATATATGGACACAGAAAAATCATATTCATTTATAATAAAGCTTCAAAACACATTTTAGTCATACCAAAACGTATGTTCATTAATAATGCATTGATTCTGTATAACATTTATGTTACATGACATTCTTAAAATACCCCTTGGGTTGTTTTTTATTTCTGCATCAAGCCAAAAACATAAACTTTAAGGAAATGTGGCTTTAACAGTGCAACTTTTATAAATATATCTGATCTTATTCACATAAAGATTTATATGGTCTGAAGAGAAACCACAGTATTCACATAAACAATGGACTTTACTGATCTTTCCTAGAAGTGATGGCTTTTTTTGTACGATAAAAAATTATTAAACAAAGTCCTATAGCTGTGATGATACCTGTATACGTACATCTCCATTTAAAAAGTCCAGATAAAAAAAAAGCCTTTTCCTATAGAATTTTCAGGATGTGAGCAATCAAACAAGCAAAATTCTAATCGATTTTTTTATTTGATTTGATTTATACTTTGCCTTTTGTTGTGATTTTATGAATAATATTCCCTTCTTCTATTTTAAACATTTTAAGAGAAGCTAGAATTAAAACACTGTTTTAGTTTGTTTAACATCTTGTCTTATTCCAAAATGGATAACCATTATTTTCCAGTCTGAATATCTGAGTGCAGCATCAGATAGAACTATGAGTATTTTATGACATAATCTGTTCAAACTTTTAAAAAGATGAGGTCCATCTAATCTCCTTATTAGCATAAAGTGGATGTAGCCTCCCATTCTGTCTCTCCTGTGGTGGATGGTACAGAAGGATCCTGAAGCATCGTACTTGGAGGCTTATACTGCATTCTGGTAGCAAATCACAAGTGTAGGCAATTTGAGGGGCAGGATTACATGAGGCCTCAATCCTCTTGTCTAATCAATATATTTTCTATTTAGCACTACATTTTATGGGATTATATATTTTGCATCTTTATTTTAAACAGATTAAAATAACAAGAACAGAGTGTTGTTGTTGTTGTTGTTGTTGTTGTTGTTAGTTGTGAAGTCATGTCCGACCCATCGCGACCCTATGGACAACGTTCCTCCAGGCCTTCCTGTCCTCTACCATCTTCTGGAGTGCATTTAAGCTCACGCCTACTGCTTCAGTGACTCCATCCAGCCACCTCATTCTCTGTCGTCCCCTTCTTCTCTTGCCCTCAATCTTTCCCAGCATTAGGCTCTTCTCCAGTGAGTCCTTCCTTCTCATTAATAGAGTGTTAATACTGTATAATATTCTCACATACCCTGCAATTCTTTGCCTCCAATTCCTATATGGATCATAAAGACTTTCACAAAAAGCCAGCGCATGTCGCACAAACTCTTCTATAGATGTTTGATCAGCCACTTCTTTCTCCTTTGTTTTAGTCTTCAGCTAAAGAAGTAACAAACAAGTTTTTCATCATAGTGTAAAATACTTTAGAAGTCTTTTACAAACATTTCAAGGGCTTGAATTGAAAACATTCTGTACATCTTCAGTTTGTCACCTATGTAGAAATGTATCCATGTTGCTTGTTCAACAGACCTAGCTCAAACGAACCACAAATTATACATGAACCAATCCACGGCATATGATCACTATGAACATATATAAGAATGAAGAGGTTTTAATCTGACCTGTTTTGCTTCTCTGTTTTTAGCTAGAACACAGTCAGACAAATGTTTTGATCCTAAGGGCTGCATTAGTCATGACCTAGTGGAGCACACACCAAAAGGAGGATAAAGACACACTGAAGGCAACCTCCACCTGACTGAGCTCCCTGTCAGCCAGCCAGTCACTTGATTTACTGGCTGCTGAGATGTATGTGGTTGCAAAAGACTCTTCTTAGCATTACAGTAAACTCCAAGAGCTCACCATTTAACTAACTGGCACACCAAAGCATAAGGATAGCATCTGTGACAGGATATAGAAAAAAATTTCAAAGTTGTTGTCAAGTTTCCGATGTATGGGCTTTTCAAGTGACTCAGAGGCATTGTTTACTGTACCTTAAAAGTCCTTTATTAGCCTAATACACTGACAAATGCTTGCTCGAAAGAAGCTGGAATCTGAAATCCCCGCCCCTTGCACAATATATTAAAACACAATTCTCCACCTTTCTAATTTTGTCATTAATCATATTCTCCAATTACGGTAATTTAAAGAAACAGTTTCCCTTCCGTTAGAAGACCACCAAAGCCTTATCTTCTTTAGGAAGAAAAATGGCCTTGGAAAGTACAATCCTACTCATTCCCCCTCCTAACCTTAAACTAAAACAATACACGTCTTAAAGCAATACACAAGTTTAAAATATGAAACGGCTACTTCTTCATCTCTTGTCAAGCAATAACATTCGATGTTAGCAACGTTGACAGTTGTGCACAGTCCTCACAGAATGTGCTGGCCAAATAATATTATTTAATACATTCATATTCCACCTTTTTCCCCTGAAGCTCTAACAATAATCTAACAAATCATAAATAAAATGCACAAATTATGTAATGAAATCCCAATCACTCCCTGATATCATGCACCGTCCTACACAATATCAACAAAAATAAAAATAAAATGCTCAAATAATGCTCTTTGGTTTAGTTTAGAATAACAAACATACTTCTCTCTCCCCTTTCCAAAATCCCAACCCTAAAAAAGGTAGTGAAAAAGGAAAGCACAAAACTAGAACAAAGCAAAAACACTGTAATGATTGTAGAAATACATATCCTGTCTATATCTAAATATACATTATTGTTGACTTCAGTTTTAATATTTGGTTTCCAAGTGAACAGACTACTTCAGCCTCAGTGTGCTCCCACTGCTTAAACCCTTTAGAGTTTGTGGTCATCCTTCTGACCATTGCAAATTCATTTACCTGCTGAATGTAGAGTGTGGTCATTGTAATCACATGGTTAATATAGGAACAAGTCCCAATCTCTTCCACATTATCTAAGTTTCTGAAACAGAATGAAACATGTAAGAGGTGAAGCAACTGTATGATAGAAGAGGACTGATGGAAAGGAATATCTATAGAGATTTCCAAAATTATTCTTACACAAATGTTTAAATATCCCAAAATGCAAACTATGAGAGGCTACATGTTTTAAAATCTCACTTTTCTCTGTAATGTAGTCTCAAAATAATTCAGAGTAGTAAAGTAGATAGATTTGGACAATGACAATGTATAAACCTAGAAACCTTGATATAGCAAATGTATTAATATCAGAATGACCAGTTAGCTATATTTTCAATAGCTGAGGCCACATGTTATGCTAACCACAATATAGTTACTTCTGGCTTAGAATAATATATTATTTTACCTTTGAAAACAACTTATAGCTTAACATGAGCTAATATGAGTTGGTTACAATTATGCCTTCTTCAACAACCCACAGATAAATCAAATCATGACTGAACATGATTTTTAAAAATATGTATTTATTTTGATTGAACATAGCCGGGGTCCTATCAACTTGGGCTGTTCGCAATATAAAAACAAATATACAATCCAAATAAAAGCATAGGAATTTTGATAATGTGAAATTCAGTTACCATAGATATAGCCAATGTTGTAACTCCCAGACTAATTTGATACTATACTTCCAAGGGAGAAAAAGAGATAGAGGGGAGAAAAAAAATATGAGAAGAATACAGAAAGAGAGAGGATTGAGCAGGTACATTCGAAAATCAGTAAACAAAAAATCAAAAGAAAAGTAACGGAAATAGAATCAGGGATCTCTTTCTTGACACTCTCCAGTGTATTTTGAAAAAACAATTCAGTGAAAAAAGATACCGGCAAAGAATGATGAAGAACTTGACTAGGAGAAGCGTCAGTGCTTGTTGTGGCTCTTCCAACCCTTCTGACAATTTCTGAACACAATGCAGCAGCTGGAGCCTCAAAACCTGAAGAATGTTATCAGGAAGCAGAGATATTCCAGGGGGAATGTCATCCACCCTAAAATAAAGCCAGGAAATATGAGAGGCAAAAAGCAACAGTCATTTTGACATAATTATTTATATTTATTTATAATGAGACTTGTATGCCGCCCTATCTCCCGAAGGACTCAGGGCGGCTAACAACAATAAAATACAAATAAATACAAATATTAAAAAGAATTAAATTACGTCAAAGTCCCACTAAAACCAATAAAAACATTTAAAATCATAATTAAAAACCCCATTATCATCAGTCCAGGTCGGCCTGTTGGAAAAGATATGTCTTAAGGTCACGGCGAAAGGACCGAAGGTCTGGGGCCATCCGGAGCTCCTGGGGGTGTTGATTCCACCAAGCAGGTGCCCCAACAGAGAAGGCCCTCCCCCTGGGGGTCACCAGCCGACATTGTCTGTCCGACGGCACCTTGAGGAGGCCCTCTCTGTGTGAGCGCACAGGGCGATGGGAAAACGTTCCTGGCAGCAGACGGTCCTGCAAATATCCCGGGCCTAAGCTTTGGAACTTCTTAGCTACAACTCTATTTTCTCCAGGTACCATCTGCCTGCAGGACAAGGTCTCTCAAGAGATTTAAAAAAGTTGGGGTAGAAAAAGATGACCTTAGTGGCAACCTCCTCATCGCGCAACAGCTTTCCCCCTGAAGGAAGACTGGCTCCCACACTTCTATGCTTTAGGAAAAAAACAAACCTAAACCAAACTGAAGCATAGAACCAAAAGTCTGGCCTGATTCAGAGTAAAGACTGATTGACTCCTAGAATTAGGCTGAGTCTCTGAAGAACTGTGAATTCAGGCTGGTATTCATAATGGTATGTTTTTAAAATCTATATTCCATATTTGGAAGCCCAGTAAAAGAAAAAAGCAGAGAATTTGCCCAACTTAGCAGGGAACAGCGGGGGCATTTTTTGTCAGAATTCCAGTTTATTCCTTCATACCAGGTGCTTGTTCTTTTAACAGATATTTAGATATTTATTTTAATATCCCTTGGCAAAAATATTCCAGTTTCTCAGTGCTAAGCCACCTGTCATATTCCTAATAGTGGCATACTTAAATAATAATAATAATAAGACTCAAACTTAAGCACATTTGATGATTGGAAATACACGGAGGACTACAGAAACAGAAAAGAATTAAGGAAATTCTTCCAGTATTGCACAGTTCTATTATTCCTCTCAAGATTTTCCTCAATTACCAGATCTACCTGGTAATTAAGAGCAATTAAAGTATAACACTAGATTCCTCATGATTAGCTAACCTCTAAACAAAAAGCTTGCTGTGGATTATTGCCTTTCCATGATTGCTTTATATGGAATCAGATTCCGAAACTGAGATAAGCATCTCTATTATTAGAGTCACCTTAGTAGCTGGCATGCCTTCTGTTTAACACAGTAATTGGGGGAAAATAATCTGACATATTCTTATTTCCTGCCCAATAGAAAACTCTCCCCTGCAGTAAGGCAAACAGGTAGGAAGATTTTACCTCTTCAGATATAAGTAAAACAATGTGTCAAAGGAACTTTGGAATATACAAAGGAGGAGAGGAGATTAATCTTTCATGTTGCACCAGCACAGTTGCCAAGAAACTGACTGTAATATAGAGTGCTTGGCTTTCCCTTAAAAGAGAAGCAAAGCACCATGGTGATTTCGGTCCATACCACAGTTGTCAAACTTGATCGTGTCACATGATGTACCGTGACATATCGCAACGTTTTTTGCCTTTGCAGAGCCAGGGTGGACGTGGCCTGCACGTGACGCATTTGGCCCGTGGGCCGCCAGTTTGACACCCCTGCTCTATATGTTCCTTACAAGCCTGCATCTCTGAATAACATTCTTCCTGTAATATAATATCAGCCTCGTCTGTTGAGTTACCTTGAGAAAAAAATGGGGTGAGGAAAAAAATATTAGGAGAATGCCTACAAGAAGGGGTGCCCTGCAGTCAACTGGCTTCATCCTATGTTTTTCAAATGTAATGGTCAAGAATAACCCCACAGAATCATAGAACATGGACCACTCAGTCCTGTCCCTTCCCAGGACAAACCCCCAACCTAAAATATTTTTGATGGGCAGCTGTCTAGCCCCTATTTAAACTTGTCCACTGAACATTGTTCAATGTCTCCTTTAATAGCTAGTTCCCCTGTTGAAATACTTTTACTATGAGAAAGTTTCTTCAACTCTTCAACTGGAATCTTCTGTAATTTAAGATTTTTCCACATCCTGAAAAAATAACAGGATCTTCTTCTCTTGTTACATTCTTTCAGTTGCTTAACAAGTGCTGTAACATCACCCCAATCATCTTTTCTCAAGGATCAACAGTTCCTTGTATATCCCCTTGTCCTTTGCACTTGTTTCAGTTTCTTTAAAGTGGGGTGCTTTAAATTAGACACAGCAACTTAAGATGGAGGTCTGACTAATGAAGAATATAGTGGAACTATTGCTTTCCATATTTTGGGAACTTTACTGATGAAGCCTAAAATTGCCTTTACCCAATCCATTCACACAGCTGACCCATTATCAACTTGTGGTCAACCATAATTTCAGTTCCTTTATATCCATATTATTACCCAAGTCAAGTTTCCCCCATCCTATACTTATGGAACATTTATTTTATAATACTCTATTTGCCTTTATAAAAAATTGCACCCATTATGCGCAAAAAGAAGAGATTACCAGGCATCCGATATTATTTTTAAAAAATAAAAGGTAAAGGTTCCCCCACACATGCGTGCTAGTCGTTTCCGACTCTAGGGGCCGGTGCTCATCTCCGTTTCAAAGCTGAAGAGCCAGCGCATGTCCGAGGACGTCTCCGTGGTCATGTGGCCGGCATGACTAGACGCCAGAGGCGCATGGAACGCTGTTACCTTCCCACCGTAGTGGTCCCTATTTTTCTACTTGCATTTTTACGTGCTTTCGAACTGCTAGGTTGGCAGAAGCTGGGACGAGTAACAGGCGCTCACTCTGCTACGTGGCGCTCGGGATTCGACCTGCCAAACTGCCGACCTTCTGATCGACAAGTTCAGCGTCCTAACCCACTGAGCCACCACGTCCCTTACATTTTTAAAAAAATACACAACCATTTTTAGCAATCCACATCCTCCATTTCAAACATACACCCCATAAAATATGTTATTTTAGGGAAGCAATTTTACACCATAACAATCTTCAACTTTATTTCCCTAGATATTTTCTCTTATCAATCAGTTAAGTTCAATCTTGTCAATAACATCAGAGCAAAACTCTTGATTTTATACTGAACAGTTAAACAGCACTGCTGCTAATCTACAGATTGTATACTTTCTCCCTTTTAATATTTTGTTATGCTGATACCTAAAAATACTATTAGTTAAGATATGATAAAACAATTCAGGCTTAATCTTATCAACCATAAAGTAAACATCCAAACTGATTTGTAGGTCTTCAAAATTACTATTATTTTAAGAATATGTTAAAATTAATATTAAGGCACAACTGAAGAATTCTGTGACCAGGAGACTGTAACTAATGATCCACTAAATGCTCTATTCAGTCCAATGTCTAAAGTTGATTCAAATAATGTACTCTGTGTTGGTTGTGCTGATAGGAGTTTCTTCAACAAAATGTTACTAATCTTCATCCTACATTCAGTATCCTGTTTTCACTTGAGTCAATTTGAGTCAAACTTGAGTCAAACAATGAAAATCCATCCATGATTATCAGGCTACACCCTGATTATTCAGTGATGCAAACTGGTAATTTTAGAATTAAGACTTCATGGTCTCAGACACTCTGTGTGTAGATGGACTACAGTTGTGCTGCATTTGAGGACATTCCTGATCACTCTACTGGGGACCAGATTTCTGTCCCAACTGCCACATAACTCCACATCTTTACCAATGAGTAAGCTCCACTAGAGACCACAAGGACTGACCTTTGAACAAGCACACAAGGAATTCATGCTGCTAAGAGAATGCATTATCTTAGGCTAAGTAAGTACATTCAAAAAGCACATTCCAAGGTCATTTCCTGGTTTAAAGCAAACAAGAATGTTTACTTGACTCTATAATTTAACAGCTCAAAACCCATTTTTGAAGAATGTAAGCTAGGACAAGAAATACCAGTGTGGAACAAAGGGAGAATATCCTAATGTAAAATAAAGTTGATGAATACCACAACTTTAGCTTGGGGCACTACTGATTTTGATCATTTTGCTGACAAAATGACCTGTAAGATATGAGATGAAACAGACTGGAAATTTTGTGTTTCAGGTTCCAAGTATACTTTGGAGAAGAACAACAGCTTAGGTCTTCAGGCCATGTGATGTTTGTGCACTTTGTGTGCGTCGGGATCAACATACAGGAGGCCACGTGCTATCATTTGTATCTCCAAATCTGGGGATAGTATATTGATGCACATGTGCAACACTCCTTCCCCGAAACTAAATTTGTCAACCAAAAGAAAGTCTTGCTCTCCTGCAGGTCTTCTGCATAGAAAAATCAGCAGCTAAGTTTCAAATTTTGGCAGCATTCTTCCATTTACTGCTGCTTCACATTTTAGATTTGCACGTATGCATGAATGTCCATGGAGGGAGGAGTTAAATCTCCAAGTTCATTGTCATGGTAAAAACTCTACCCCTTTTGTACATATGGCAATGTTTATCTATGTACAATTCAATCATGATACTAATCCACCACCTTGAAGATTTTATCCACTTACATCACGGTCTCTCTCTCTCTCTCTCTCTCTCTCTCTCTCTCTCTCTCTCTCTCTCTCTCTCTCTCTGTGTGTGTGTGTGTGTGTGTGTCTTTGTGTGTAAGCACACTGAATCAGAATACAGGTGGAAGGGACCTTAGAGATCTTCTAGTCAGTCACCTGCTCAAGCAGGAGACCCTATACCATTTCAGACAAGTGACTGACCAGTCTCTTCTTAAACTCATTTTCACATGAGTTCTTCAAGACAAGTTAATATAAAATATGATTCAAAGAGATAACAAAGTTAAGATTAGAGCAGCTTGCATTTTCCATTAAATGGTGAGGAAAAAATTAAATAAGCACAAAATGTGGGGACATTATATATTTTATACATTTTATCAGGATTAAGAGTTGACCATCAGATAAAAAGATGTGCTGACTTCTTCACTTTGATTTGTGCATTCATTACAGTATGTATTTGCTTATTATACTTGATAAAAGTATTATCACAAATATTTTATATCTATTTAGCCATATTATATATCAGATCAAATCAGATCTATTTCAACATACCGAGTGGGCAGTTTTTCAAAGTCCACATCCAGAAACTGTTCATAGCTAGAAACAAAACTGTCCAACCAGAGCTTCAAGTAGTCTGGATCTTTCTGTGAAGAAAAACAGACTGGTTTAATACATTGTTGTTGTTTTTTAATCCCAGAAATATTTTAAAATGTTTTTGTACGTCGCTTGCCAGTATACTCCTTCTGTAGTTCTGACATGACTAATTTAGATGTTTCTCATTTAATCATCAATTCAGATATTATATGTTCATGAAGTCATGAATTCAGCTCAACTTAAAGGAAACTTTATGTTTTATCCAACTGAATGGAAAAAGAGAAGCTGTTTACTAAATTGAGAAAACCCTGTTCCAACCAATCATTTAAACAAGACTGGAGAGTAAAGAGAAAGGCACAGGTATCAGTGGTAGGGTGTGTACATTCAAAAGACACAGGTTTTATACCTATCACCTAAAGTAGCTTACAGAAAACTAATTGGAAAAGACTTGGATATCAGAGAGCTACAGCCAGCACATACTGAGTGAGATGGATCAAAGATTTGATTCACTGGTCTGCTTCATAAAACAAATCTGGCAACAAAGCGATGTGTTTCAGTCTGGCTTTATAGGTTACACAAACTTAGCTTCTGCAGTCTGCACTAAATCAGTGACTATAGTTTGCTTAATAAATTATGATTAAACCTTGTGAAATCTAAATCAAACAAGTGTAAGTAACTATAGGTTTAAGATATCCTTCAACATTGGATCAAGGCATTACACAATTAGTTTATTTTAAAAAGTCACAGCACATTCTCAAGCCACTGAGTTTCTTCTCTACAATAATTTTATTCTGATTATTGCAATTATTGGGATAAGCAGTCTCACGGAAATAAGTATAGATTTTGCAATTCCAACTATCAATATTTTGTAAACACAAGCGAATTTGTCTTTTCTACAGAGCTTCTGAGAGTCATGTGCTATGAAATCCTTCTTCTGAATACCTTGGCATCATCAACTAAACAACTTGCAACATGAATTAGGAAAAAAAGTTCCGAAAACAGAATAGCACAGTGATTTTTTTTCCTGTTGGGGGATTTAGCTACTGGTAAAAAGTGGACACACTTTCAGTATCTATGGAAATAAAGAATCTTTCCCAAAACCAGGAATATGAGAAGACATTAAAACTTTATTCCAAAGCAAAAACATATATTGAAAAATCAGACTGGGAGGGTGACTCAGTTTCAGAGTAAATAGGCATCCATCACTAGACTCTTGTATTATTTTTAAAACATTTCTATCCTTTCCAGATGACAAATCAGCATATACCCCAACGTGGCAATAGCAAACATGCCAACTCAGAGAGTTAGAAACTTGTCTACATTACAATGTCTTCTCCCAAGAAAAGCCAGTGATGCAAGTGATTAAGCTGCTGTCTTGTTTTTGCTGTAAGTTTTCCTGGTTTTGACATCACAAACCTCTCCATTTAAAGGAAACAGCTATGAGGTTTAGTTGTTCTATTCTTTATTATGTAGCTCCAAAGTTAATTACGTTGCTCCAGCAAAAAGGGCATTGAATTATTTTATTATCATGGAAAGCAGTCCGGAGAAAGCCAGTTTGGGCTACAGACTTAAGATATCAAGCTAGAACAGCAACAGCACTTAGACTTATATACTGCTTCACAGTGCTTTACAGCCCTCTCTAAGCAGTTTATAGAGTCAGCATATTGCCTCCAACAGTCTGGGTCCTCATTTTATTGACCTCGGAAGGATGTAAGGCTGAGTCAACCTAGAAATCAGGGACTGTAAGTTCTAGTCCCGCCTTAGGCACAATGCCAGTGACCTTGGGCCAGTCACTCTCTCTTAGCCCTAGAATACAGACAATGGCAAATCATTTCTGAAAAAGCTTGCCAAGAAAACTGCAGGGACGTTTTGTCCAAGCAGCTCCAAGAATTGGACACAAGTGAACAGAAGAAAAAATGTAGGCAAGACAGGTTTTAAAAATTGTTTTATCCTCTATTGAAAGGCAATGAATAACTGCTGTTTTTGCAGTACTTCTAATTTACCAGAAGGCAGGGAATAATTGGCACCATATTTCACTACTATAGGGGCTTTTTTTTCTTCATTCAGGCAGAACACACCCACATCTATTTATATAGTGCCATTTGTATACAACGCAAAAGGATAGATGCCCCAAGAAATTTACAATCTAAAATGCAAGTCTTCCTCATTAAATCTTCCAGTTCCCATGATCCACAAATTAATGTTGAAGAAGCGAGAAGTCATAAGGCATGACAAGTAGAAATGTTTGGTTAACTTTGAGCAAACTTAACAAGATATAATGTTAAAAGGCCTTGTTTAAGTAAAACAGAAACAAACTAGACTGAACACATGTGAAAAAAAATTAACAATCATTTCAAAATATTTTAACAATCAATTGCTAAGTAATTTTTTTCCTTGAAGCTTTTCTTAGAATTATTCAATATGTAGGGTTCTAATCAGATTTGCTAGTGCCACCTAAAATCAGACACATTATAATCACCTTTCATAGAAGCAAAACCTAATTCAGTATAGCTAGTAGCCAAATTTAAAAACACATAATCATCACCATCATCCTTTACAACAAAGACATGTAAAACATAAGTTAAAACAATTCACTTACAATCCCAAAATAGCATTACGGTATATGAAAAACAGCACATGTGAGTAAAATAAAAACAAAATCCCTCAAATAAAAATGAATACAACAATTGTGTTTAAAAGAGAAGTACAGCTCAAGTTTCAAACAACAAATTAAACCATGATCGCATGAAATCATATTGCTCAGTCTCCCTTTGAGCCAAGAAAGAGGTCATTCAAAGGCTGAGGACTCAAGAAAACCATAGTTCACCTTTATCTTTAAACTGAATTACAGTTTGAGCATAACTGTTTCAGATATGTCTCTGGTGCACATATGGACAACTAAAAGGAGGAAGGAATTTGATGAGCATAAACAGGGAAGTAAGTTATCTGTAAATTCCTTCTGTGTTTTATTACTTACTGTAAATATAGTTTTCCACAGATATAATGTGGAACACTCTGTGTTTTTATTGTTGTAATCACCTTCAGAGTTAGTACAAAGACAAAGGTAGGACACTCATTTGACTAATATCAAGGAGATTAATATTAGATTCCAGTTCCCACCTGAGCTGAGGATTTTTTTTCCCATTCAACCTGCACCACCACCCCACAAGTTGCTAAAGACAGAGACAGAACTTTCAGTCACTGAGCAATAAAAATACAATCAATAAATGAAAAACACAAAACTATCCCATAACAAGAATTGGCAATCATTAGCAACACTTACACATAAATAAGAAATTAAAAGATGCTTGCTCCTGAGGAGGAAAGCTATGACAAATCTAGACAGCATAATAAAAAGCAGAGACATCACCCTGCCAACAAAAGTGCATATAGTCAAGGCCATGTTTTTCCCAGTTGCAATGTATGGCTGTGAAACCTGGACCATAAGAAAGGCTGAGCGCCAAAGAATTGAGGCCTTTGAACTATGGTGCTGGAGAAGACTCCTGCGAGTCCCTTGGACTGCAAGGCGTTCAAACCGGTCAGTCCTAGAGGAGATCAACCCTGACTGCTCTTTAGAAGGCCAGATCCTGAAGTTGAAACTCAAATACTTTGGCCACCTAATGAGAAGGAAGGACTCACTGGAGAAGAGCCTAATGCTGGGAAAGATTGAGGGCAAGAGAAGAAGGGGTCAACAGAGAATGAGGTGGCTGGACGGAGTCACTGAAGCAGTAGGCGTGAGCTTAAATGGACTCCAGAAGATGGTAGAGGATAGGAAGGCCTGGAGGAACGTTGTCCATAGGGTCGCGCAGGGTCGGACACGACTTTGCAACTAACAACAACACATAAATAATTTTATTTTTAATTTTAATTTAAAGAAATAAATTCATCTTTATTATTTAACAGATAGTGCCCCAGAAATTTAAATAAAAGAGATGTAATCAACTCGTGGCAAATGTTCCCTGTATAATTGGCAATACAGAAGAACACAGGTTGTGGTGCTGCTGTGGTGGAGGGACCTCCAACTACACTACCTTGAACTCCTTGGAGAAAAATAGCATATAAATCTAACAAATGGACAAATAACTAAATAAGTCAAGAATGTGAGATAGGTGGGCATATAAATGAAATACATACATGCATTTCTAGGACTTCCATGCAGAGTTTCATTTATTAGCTGAACAGAATGGCCTCATGGCTGCCCACACAAATTCCTATACAGAATAAGTTGCAGGCAAGAAGAAGATTGGGACTCCAATTTCAATGCCTCCAAAATGACCTACTAGTACAAGTGGTCTTTGTTTAGTTTTGTATTAATTAAAACTGTTGGTTTTATAACACAAGCAACGTCAGGTAGAGTCGCTAGGCAGACGTTAATACTGCCACTATCTTTGATAGTTGCAAAACTCTTGCTAGTTTTCAGAAACTCCACAAAGGTTGAATACAGTACTGAAAGTCAAGAAACAAGGAAAACTCAGTAAAAATAGCTCACGGGAGACTCTAGGGACAAGCTATTTTACTGCTGAACTAAAAGTCCAAATGCTTCCTTTTTCCTTGTGAAGAAACAGAGTGGAAGGCCAAGCAAATCAATCCCTACCACATCTGAAGAACCAAAAAATTTAGGGTGTGTAGAGCATACTCTCTGGCAAACACAGCCGCTTGGGGTGTGTGTGAAAGCCCTAATAAGCAGGCATATACATAGAATGAAGGCTACTGCTAAGCTTGTAAGCCGCCCTGAGTCTTCGGAGAAGGGCGGGATATAAATGGAATTAAAATTAAAATTAAATTAAAAAAAATTAAATCAATGGTCACAGCCAACTGAGGGAGGCATTTTTTTCTTTGACTAGTGCCAGACCCAGCCCAGGGGAGTGTCACCAGAGTGTCTCATTTTGTCAATGACTAATCAATCAATCAGGTCATTATTATGACCACAGACCAGCAAAAATAACTTTTCAAAAGTAAGCTTATCAAATCTAAAGAAAAACTATATAAGTAGTCCTTGACTTACAACCACAATTGAGCCCAAAAATTCCCTTGCCAAGTGAGAGATTTGTTAAATGAGTTTTGCCCTATTTTACAACCTTGCCACAGCTGTTAAGTGAATCGCTTAATCATGTTAAGTAACAGGTTAAGTGAATCTGGCTTCCCCATTGATTTTGCTTGTCAAAAGGTCACAAAAGGAGATGGTTTCCTTCCTCAAGGGAAAAAAAATCAAGTTGCCTTTTGAAAAAGCACTTTTGAGTCACAAAAGGGGATCACACGATCCCAAGACACCGCAACCGTCATAAATATGAGTCAGTTGCCAAATGTCTGAATTTTGATCATGTGACCATGGGTATGTTGCAACAGTTGTAAGTGTGAAAAATGGTCTTAAGTCGCTTTTTTCAGTGCTGTTGTAACTTCAAGCAGTCACTAAATGAACTGTTGTAAGTCAAGAACTACCTGTATTTGTATGAGATTATTTTAAATGGAGTTTTAAAAGTCATTGCCTATGGAATAGTCTTGTAGAAGCTTGTCTTTGGAGTCAGAATGTCTTCTTCAATGTTCTGATTTTCAAGAGGGTTTTTCTAACACTTGAACCAACCTTCGAAATGCTAGGAAAAACGTTGTGCTACTAAGTCAAACCGAAAACAATTGTCGTTCATCATTTTTTGATCCACTGTGCCCAAGTGAATTTTTTAGCACACATACACAGCAAGAAACCAAGACAGGATTATTCTGTCATTCAGTTCACAAGTTTCCTGCATATATTTAATTATAAGGAGATAAATGCATAGCCCATGAACATGGATGCTGGTGGAAAAAAATGTCACACCCATCATGACTTTATTGCACAAATGATATGGATTATGTACGGCATATACCGGTAGTTTGTGTCATGATCACAAACTACAAATAGCAAGATGCATAATCAGTGTGGTTTGGATGATGGCATCATGATTGGTGAAATATAGTTGTGGTTTCTACCAGACGTTATGATCATGAATTTATCTAGTTGCTTTTAAAAACTACCTTAGCCCACAATTCTAACTATATACAATTTATTTAAAGCATTTCCATACTGCTTTAGCCAGAAATAAAATCCTAGAACAGCTTTACCACAAAATACTAATATGAGGATCCATTGCATAAAATGTAAAATACTTGAACAGAACAAAAATAAAACAGAATGAAAATAAAAAACACTTCCTTACAATTTTTATAATGACTGGTTGACAGATACAGTTTGGGTAGCCTGGAATATTAACACTAAGTGAGTTAAGGGAAGGGCAAAGATAAGATGTAAGCAAATTGATCTGCTTCTTTGTTCTCTATTGTGCGGTTTATTGAAGTGACTTGTCACTAAGCAACCATTTTGTGACAGTGAAACTAATTTTGAATATAAAATTTCCTAGGAGGATACATACTGTACATACGAAGCATTTTTACTACCTGATATCGATTGCCCTTAATATATTTGTATGATTTACTAGTACTAAAAAAAGAAAACTCTATTCTGACAACTCACTCAACACTACTCTCAAGCCAATCATTTCATGTCCCATGTGAGGCATAGATTCTGCTGGGAGATTTGTATCCAACTTACTTCTTCAGCAACTGGTTTATTTATTTATTTATTTCAAAGATAAAAGCAACTAACAGTATCTAGGAATTACCCAAAACAACTTCTACTTTTATTTTGACTTGAAAAGGAAAAAATGCACAAACAAGATATTTGCAATACAATTTAATGATCTCTAGACAATTTGTTTCACATCAGATTCTGACATTTTAGAAAGCAATAGCCTTAGGCCTTAGCAAAAGATTTATTTTGTATGAACAATATGCCATGCTAACCGAGATTTTTGGTTACCCAAAGCCAAATCCCAAAGTTATCCTCATGGCTCTCTCTTCTCCCCTCTACTAGAAATACAAATTCCTGTCTTTAATTTGTGTAGCGCTTAAAAAAAACCTGATTCCTGTCTTTAATTTGGATAATCTTGTGAGATCTGCCAGCTAAAGCAGTTCATCTCCCTTACCATACCACAGAAGGATGGGGAAGACCACCAGTTACTTTAAGTGGCTTTTAGACCTATATTTCCCAAAATTTTGAAGAATTACCCATATTATCTATTGAGCTTCAATCAGACCTGATACAAAGTTCAGCACAGTTTATTATCCTATCAGGAAGTGCTGACTATTATAAACAAAAACTGGATTAGCCAGTGGCTATTTTCGGTACAACATTCCACTCTCTAAGAGGAAAGATCTGTCACTTCTCAAATCAGAAATAAACCATTTTGCATCATAACTCCACCAATCATATTCAAGCCAAGTTTTAAAATGGTAGATAATGATTTCTAATCATTGTTTCAAAAGTCAGTGCTTTATTCAAAACTTTATATATTTCATGTATTGGAACGGTAACACTATTCCAATAAATTGGACAGTTACATTCCATGTAGATCTTGATTCTGCATGTAAAAGGTTGAGCCAATACAAAGTTTCCATCTTTGATAATCCCCACATTAAATTCTCATATTTCATTTGAACCTATGTTATCAGCAACAGCAGAGGAGAATCATGTTTAAGTTCCAACTCAGTTCTCAGATATTTTGAAATGAAGAAATAATTTTAAAAAAACTTTCCCAGACTTGCACATTTCAATCCAATTAAATTATTATAAAGCCTTCTAACCCCTTCATGGATTACTGCCTTGTCGTGGCGAAGGGGCTTGCGTAATTCAATGAAGCTATGAACTATGCCGTGCAGGGCCACCTAAGACGGAAAGGTCATAGCAGAGAGTTCTGACAAAACGTGATCCACTGGAGAAGGAAATGGCAACCCACTCCAGTATCTTTGCCATGAAAGTCCCTGATAATCACAATGAGGTGATCACTGGCCTCGAACCAGACATACTAGAATGTGAAGTGAAGTGGGCCTTAGAAAAGCTGAGCAACAACAAAGCTAGTGGAGGTGACAGTATTCCAGCTGAGCTATTCAAAATCTTAAAATACAATGCAGTAAAAGTGCTACACTCAATTTGCCAGCAAATTTGGAAAACTCAACAGTGGCCACAGGATTGGAAAAGTTCAGTTTACATTCCAATTCCAAAGAAAGGCAGTGCCAAAGAATGTTCAAACTATCGCACCATTGCACTCATTTCTCATGCTAGTTAAGTTATGCTTAAAATCCTACAAGCTAGACTCCAGCAGTATGTGGATTGAGAACTACCAGAAGTACAGGCAGGATTTTGAAGAGGCAGAGGAACTAGAGATCAAATTGCCAACATACGCTGGATCATGGAGAAAGCTAGAGAGTTCCAGAAAAACATCTACTTCTGCTTCATTGACTATGCCAGAGCCTTTGATTGTGTGGATCATAATAAACTGTGGCAAGTCCTTAAAGAGATGGGCATACCAGACCATCTTATTTGTCTCTTGAGAAACCTATATGCGGGCCAAGAAGCAACAGTGAGAACTGGACACGGAACCACTGATTGCTTCAAAATTGGGAAAGGAGTCCAGCAAGGCTGTATACTGTCACCCTGCCTGTTTAACCTATATGCAGAGCACATCATGAGAAAGGCAGGGCTAGATGAATCAAAAGTTGGAATTAAGATTGCCGGAAGAAATATCAACAACCTAAGATATGCAGATGATACTACTCTAATGGCAGAAAGTGAAGAAGAACTAAAGAGCCTCTTGTTGCAGGTGAAGAAGGAGAGTGCAAAAGTTGGGTTGAAACTTAACATTAAGAAAACCAAGATCATGGCATCCGGCCCTCTCAATTCCTGGCAAATAGATGGGGAAGAAATGGAGGTAGTCACATATTTTATTTTCCTGAGCTCCAAAATCACTGCAGATGGGGACTGCAGCCAAGAAATTAAAAGACGCTTGCTCCTGGGGAGGAAAGCCATGGCAAATCTAGACAGCACACTAAGAAGCAGAGACATCACCCTGCCAACAAAAGTGCATATAGTCAAGGCTATGTTCTTCCCAGTTGCAATGTATGGCAGTGAAAGCTGGACCATAAAAAAGGCTGAGCGCCAAAGAATTGAGGCCTTTGAGCTATGGTGCTGGAGAAGACTCCTGCGAGTCCCTTGGACTGCAAGACGATCAAACCGGTCAGTCGTAGAGATCAACCCTGACTGCTCTTTAGAAGGCCAGATCCTGAAGCTAAAACTCAAATACTTTGGCCACCTAATGAGAAGGAAGGACTTGTGGAGAAGAGCCTAATGCTGGGAAAGATTGAGGGCAAGAGAAGAAGGGGACGACAGAGAATGAGGTGCCTGGATGGAGTCACTGAAGCAGTAGGCGTGAGCTTAAATGGACTCCAGAAGATGGTAGAGGACAGGAAGGCCTGGAGGAACATTGTCCATAGGGTCGCGATGGGTCGGACATGACTTCGCAGCTAACAACAACAACAAAGCCTTCTAAAGAAATGCATTTTGGTAACAGGCAGTATCAGGCTGCTGGTATAGGCTTCTCCAGAGATAAAGGATCAACTCTGTTTAAGCCTATTCAGCATAGACCCCATTCACTGAAAGAGGAAAAGTTAATTATGAATCATTTGTTTCTGCTTAGAGAGAATTATGTACAACAGATGTAGTTTACATCCAATATACTGAATCTACTATGTGCAAACTAAGAGAAAGTTTGCTTTGTATGCTCAAATCCAGCTTTCTTGTAGTTGTTACAGTTATTTCTGTAATTTCATACTAACCTGAGTCTAAGTCAACTTGGTCTCCCTCGTCTCAAAAACAACTACCGTATGTTTTTGAGGTTTTTTTCCCCCCTTGAGCTATCCATATAAAAAAATCACAGCTTCATGAAAGTATCAGTAGCAAGGGGCTCCCAAGAGACTAGGATGATGGGAAAATTAGACTGTACAATTTGCCAAAAGCAATATGAAGCAATTCTATCTTCCAAGAAGTAGTAGCTCTATTACAGAAGAATTAGTCTTTAGCTAATGGAAATTTGAAACATATAGTCAAAGGTATTTTGTGTTTATTTCCTTGGAATCCTGACTAAGTATCTATAATTACACTTTAGATTATCTCTTTAAAAAACACTCAATTATGCTGAAGCAGTTTGATTTAAAGTTACAACTTCTTAAGTACGATTTTCCCCATCCTCAATGTGCTGTTTTGTATAAACCAGGAGACCATGAGGCATAGCGCCAGTTGGGTGACCTTGGGCCAATCACTTCACTCAGCCCTAGGCAAGTGGCAGTGGGAGTTTTGTATAATGGACTTTTAACCAACACAACATACCTGCACACTTTAAACCCAGGAATACATTAAGACCAATGCTTGTCCATCCCAAGGACAAAATACCCAGACACAAACAGAGCAATGTGCTATCTGTAATGCAATACAGTAAGACATATGCAGGCCAAAACCACCACCACACAAATGCATGGCACAACACAGGAGAACAAACTCATCAGGACAGGATTCGGCAATCCATCTGTATCTGTATCTTTTGAAGACAGCAAAGTTGGTATTCTGGACAGAGAGGACCACTGGTTTGAAAGAGGAGTCAAAGAGGCCATCTATATTAAAATTGGGGGTGGGATATGACACCACCTATCTCCTGTTTACAATGCAGTTTTCAGCAGTTCCAGAAAGTTCCGCACCTATTTACACTCTGATTCATTTGACCCTGAGACTACAGATAAACCCCCAAATTGCCTCAACAATTCTCAGAGAACTAACCCCTCAGAGTGCTAATGACCAGATGACTGCAAAGAATATAAATTCTTTCATTCCCCACTAGTCATTTAGAACTGAAGAAGCTTCTTGGATGAGAAGCCTTTTTAAAGGAAAAAAAAACCAAGAAAGTCCAGTTGCCTTTTAGAAAAAGCTCCTTTGGGACAACCATGACCTGGATGAATGAGAATCTCCAGAGACACTTTTGAGTGTCAAGAAAACTGACTGACTTTCCAGGCAGTCTGAAAGAAGAATCAGACATGAACAAAAGAAAAAAAACCCTAATCAATTAATTGTGCAAGGCAACTGTTAACTCATACATAAAATTTCCATGGTGATGAATGCATGAGAGCCCTCGTAGATATGCCTGACAAAGATCATCAAACAATGACAAAAGAAAGTTGAAGTGATTTAATGTTTATAGAATTCCTAGGAAAGAATGCTGGGGAGTATCCAAGCGAAGCATCAGCTGGGATCAATTATTCTGAGGCTTCCATTACAAGGACAGACTTTTCCAACCATCTGTGTCCGAATCCCTGCATCTTCCACTTACCTCTTCTACCTTTGAACAGCTCTCTTTCCCACAGCAGGTGGGTGAGAAGGATTGTGGATGACATGACTGAGCATAGGTCTTTCACTTCCCGAAGGAATTTTGGTGGGAGGAACAATTCCTAAAACAATCAAGTGACTGTTGTGGTTGCTCTACAAGAAATCCATTACCAGAACCACAGACTACTTGATGACAGAAGCTTGACTGCTATTTTAAAAAATGGCAAGACATATATGAAATGTATGCACTGACCTAACAAATAGTGATTTGAGACAGGGCATCACGATGGTCTGTAGCTCTGCCCCTGCTAAACTACACACACTACATAACAGACTCTATGACACCCTAGCTAGCAAAAGCTACATTAAATGGGACAAAACTTTTAGTAAATCCATAGGAAACTTCTTTCCCTCCCCAGTTTAAAAGCCCAATTGAATGCCTTTCCATAAGACATTATCAGTGCCATGTGACCAAATCAATCAAATGCCATGCTACTTAGCCCACATGCCACCTAGCTGATCGAAAGTTTCTGGTGTGTGCTATGTTGGTTGGTCGTAATATAGGGCATATAGAGGCTATCCAACATGCTCAACCAATTTTGCTGTTAATCAGAATCTACTCACTACCAGTCATGGGCAGCAAGGTCAGAGTGAGACTAACTTTATGTCATCTATAAATCCCCCTATAATGGAGAGAAAGCTCTGTGTGTGTGTGTGTGTGTGTGTGCACGCACACACACGCGCACACACACATATATAATCACACTGTACTGCTCTTATAAAACATTTGATCTATTTGATGTTTGATATCTTAATGCTTATTGGAACGATAAGGAATTTTGGTTTCATGCAATTTTTACCTGACCACTTGAGGCCATATTTATACATCATCCCTATAAGACATACAATATATGATTAAGTATATATGAAAAAGAATAAATGAAAAGAGAAATTAATTTTTTTAAAAGAAATCAGGCAGAGAAGATTTAATGGTCTTCACTCATCATTTGTGTGATTTTGGTTAAGCATAATGTGTGGAGCCCATCTATTACTCTGTGCAAACTATGATTACTAATTATATACAGTGTGTGAATCAAGTTAGTGTCACAATGTCCGAGACCTCAACCCAATTAAAATGAGAGCTTTGGATCCAAATTTCTTGGCTTTTAATACTATAAAATATTTAAATGAAATGTTTGTTTCTCAGTTTGTCACATTTGTTGAAAAATCAGCCTTCTGGCTTTTGTTCTTCGCCTTACCCGCCCTTGTTATAATGAAAGCTATGGATTTTATAATTAAGAAAAAAATAGGAAAACACTTGACCTATGTTCCTATATATTTGTGCACCCAAATTGCCAAACAATACTTTGGTAATTAAGAATTCTCTATCTGTTGGGTACTCCCCACTAATTTCATTCCTAATTTTTTGTAACCATAGTTTGTTAGGATAGAAAACCACCAATTTGGGTTCATCCAAATTTCTTGGCTTTTAATACTATAAAATATTTAAGAGTCTTATAATAGTATTAATTAATTCAGAACTTATAAGTATATACAGTACATGATTCTAAGTAGAATGTTTGCCATTTTAAAATTATTTTATCTATAATCTATAATCCTGATGTTCAAATTATAAACATTTTTCTGAGTAAGAGGCCACCCAAAATATGAGAAAACAATTTCATTCAACCAAACTTCAAAATAATAAGCTTCCACTAAACAGTGATCTATACAGAAAAGATCCTTCTAGCTTTTCATAACAAGTTTAATAAAACAAAGACAGATACATTCAGCTTATCAATTAATGAAAAAACATTTACATTGCCCAGCCCTAGAAAATCAAGCCAAATTGTCAAGCAATTGCCATCAGTAGAACTAGCTTTACAATAAAAATAATTCCAAAGTACTGAAAAGTGAATGACTCTTCTGGCTATTGTGAGAAACAAACATTTCATTTTAGTGGAATTATAAGGATGAATGGATGATCAATTATAGAAATTCGGCATATGGTTGGTGACAAGGTCAATACTGGAGTCAAAAGAAACAATAACACGCTCCACTCTGCACAACAGTTGAGGTTTCAAATCTATCATAAGTTTCAGACTAATTCCCAATGACTAGACTATGTAGTTTTGATTTCAGATTAAAATATATCCCATTTCCCTCTCCACACCCTGCCCTTGCAACAGGATTAAATACAGCAGAAAGAAATGACACCAAATACTGCAGAACAATAAAAGTCCTGTTAGAGTAAAGATCGGTTTATGATTTTTTTGATAAAAAATGTTTTATGATATGCAGCAGATTTTGCTAATGGCTCTAAGCACCCAGCATTCAGCCGCACCCATAAGTCTTTCCCATAGAAATGTTCTCTCCTTTCTCTGCCAGATACACTGAACTAAAATGCAATTAGAATGAATTATACCCAGTAATTTCTTTGCCAAGGGACCTTATTTGCTTCCATTTCAAAGCTCTAACCAGAATTTCACTGACAAAAGTATTTGTAGCACAACAGCTGTCTAGTGACCTATGCCTACAAAGGCTTTTAAATTACTCTGGGAACATTTCAGGACATTAAAGTTGCTGATTCAATAGCTTATAAGGAGAGAGATCTATTTATTTAAATATTCTTTAAATACTTGCAAGGAAAGTGTTTTGAAATTTTAAATTCTAAAAATATTTTAATACATTGTAGTATATTAGTCTTTTAAACATTACCTGCAAAAAACTTTACCTAGTGTAGATTTCACTAAACCATTTTCAAGAAAAAAAAATCTTCTAAAATTATGACACAGCTGTCATAATGGCTTTTCCAAATACATAAAAATCCAATCACTTCACTAGCTTACATGGAGAACTAGATGAGGCTCTCAACAATGGAAAGCAAACATCCTCATGGTCAACTTGGGTACAAAACAAGAACCTGAGATTTGATTTACACCTTGGTTTTAGGCCAACACTTAATTTTACAAATAAAAATTAACAAACAATAAAATTACCCAAAAGAAATCAATATACACAGTTATATATTTAGAGGCAGTGTAAAAAGAGCATTCATACGACTATAGAATCAAAGTTTTTTACATCAAGCTGGTTTATCATGATGGGGAAGATCGTCCTGTGATTTGAAACCATTCTATCCTTGAAGTCTACCTTTACTAATCAGATTTACAACAAAACATCCCTGTTACTGAACGTTTCTCAATGTCATTCTCAGCATCTGCTTACAACTAGTTCCATCAATCAGCTGGCTTTATTGAATAAGCAAGTTTTCAACTCTTTCTTAACTGTATCCCAAAGTATAAAGAGCTGGAGGTGGAGAAACAATTCCATAATCCTGGATCCAAGTCTTGAAATGCATATGAAGAATGGAGTAAAGAGCAGAGAAGGAATGAAAATGTGACCCTGTCCCATTGATCATGCTGTATACAAAGGATCGTGCTAACGCAAGAGCTGGGACAGGTTGTAAAGAATAGCAAACTACTGGCCTTAAACGGTAGCACCAAGAGCTTACTTTGGGCTCTGGCCCTAAAAGAGAAGCCCTGTGGTCTAAGGAAACATGAGGAAAAAAGAAGGGAGGTCGAGAACAATGAATACTGCAATTTTGGGACCAAGTTCAGTAGTTGCAAGAAGGACAAAGGAAGATCTGCCCATAGATCCTGGCAATAGTCCAAATAAAAGACTACAGGACTTCAGCTAATAAATCTGCAGCAACATTGGACAGGCCCACTAAATTTGGTGGATATTCAGTAAATGGAATTGACTATGAGGAACTAGAATTTTTCATAATCTCTAAACCAGGGGTGTCAAACTCAATTTCACTGAGGGCCGCATCAGCATTGCGGTTGCCCTCAAGGGGCCGGGTGGGTATGGCCAGGGTGGGCGTGGCCTACTGGGTGGGCGTAGCTAGAGTGCATATGGCCTGCTGGGTGGGCGTGGCCAGCTCTACATCGTTCGCATCAAGGGTGCCTATGGGGCCTGGGCAGGAGTGGGACAGATCTGAGGGTCTCTGGCAGGAGGAGGGTCTCTGGGCCAGGGCCAAGGCAGTGGGGGCTGTTCCCTCACTGTTTCCAGGATGGCTTCGCAGGCCACATGAAACCACTTCGTGGGCCGGATCTGGCCCCCGGGCCTTGTGTTTGACATGTCTGATCTAAACTGATAATTACAATATAGACCAATCAATGGGTTCTCTGTTTATAAATCCGCAACTAGTCAAGTATTTTCTCAATTATTAGTCAAAAGAACTTTAACCGTTATCGGCAGCAAATAGTGATCCCATAGCCTTTTCCCAATAAGTGATTTATATTATCTTCATAGCATCACCCAAAACATGCTGAAGGGAGAGAAAGTCTGTTCTCATTACTGTTTTTTTGGCACAACAATGACTGAATTGAAGAATTACAAGACTTTAGAAGTTGCCTATAGGAAAATAAACTGGGCCAGAGGAACTTCTGCCAACCTTTAAAAGATTTTTTTTTTGGCTGTCTTTTCTGCAGGGCATTTTCTTGACAGACCATTTTTTTCTTCATCTACTTTTTAGCAGGAAGATGTTATACAAAGATATTTAAAGAAATGTCTTAAAAAGGAACAAAGTCTTCGTGTAATATGCACTTACCAATTTGATATAAAAAGAGGAAATATATTCAAATTTTCTACAGAAATCCGAAATGCACTCTGGTCAAGGTTCTAATAATTGGAGAAAATGTAGAGACGAATTTTGAAAACCTGTCTAATTTTATCTGCTGTATATTACTCTGTGGGACATAGTAATTCTTTCTAGCACTGGGAAAGAGCCTATATATTGGCTCCGGTAAATTTTTTGTTTGGTTTCATGGTTTACCATATCTAAAGTAAATCAATGAGGCTTAGGTTCATAGCCCCTAGATTTGGGCTATAAAGCTCTGCATGACTACAAAACAGGAGCAAAGTGCTATATTTTTCTGTATCTCTTTGTTGCCATCTAACAGTCTGCAACCGAGATCTAGCAGGCATTATTAACTTAGTTATTATACAATTCATGGAATGCAGTAGCATGTTATGGTAAGCTAATTTCTCAAGAGTTATAGCTGCTGTTCATCAAGGTGTCCTGATACACTTATCTGCCTTCTATCAATGAGGGGAGTGGAACAAACCACTGAAGCTCTGGTTTGTTCAAACATACCGGTACCTGCTGGCAACAGAAATTCACGTAAGCCTGAATTCTTCAGAATGCTGGTTTATCATGATGGGGAAGATAGTCATGTGATTTGAAACCATTTTATATTAAGTTTTGATATTAAAACAGATGTATTTCTACCATTTATGGCAAAAACTCGTACAACTGTTTGTCTAATGCCATAAACTTATTCTCAATATCTGTTTTTTACTTACGGTACTTAGCCTTCCTCAAGCAACTGCTCTCACATCATTGCTTGCATTGTTAGAAAATATGAAACTCAGTATTTGAGAGCCAATAAAACTTGTTGATACAAGACCAAAGACCACTCCAATAATAAACAAAATTCAGAAGCTGATTTAGCAATACTTGTCAGCAATGGTTCTGAATTTAATTATTTGAAATTGATATTCAGTTAACCACCTTCATATAGGGAGATGACAGTTGTTGTTAGTTGCAAAGTCGTGTCCGACCCATCACGACCCTATGGACAACATTCCTCCAGGCCTTCCTGTCCTCTACCATCTTCTGGAGTCCATTTAGGCTCACGCCTACTGCTTCAGTGACTCCATCCAGCCACCTCATTCTCTGTCGTCCCCTTCTTCTATTGCCCTCAACCTTTCCCAGCATTAGGCTCTTCTCCAGTGAGTCCTTCCTTCTCATTAGGTGAAGGAAGCCAAGATATTTGAGTTTCAACTTCAGGATCTGGCCTTCTAAAGAGCAGTCAGAGTTGATCTCCTCTAGGACTGACCGGTTTGATCGCCTTGCAGTCCAAGGGACTCACAGGAGTCTTCTCCAGCACCATAGTTCAAAGGCCTCAATTCTTTGGCGCTCAGCCTTTCTTATGGTCCAGCTTTCACAGCCATACATTGCAACTGGGAATACGCCTTGACAATACGCACTTTTGTTGGCAGGGTGATGTCTCTGCTTTTTAGTGTGCTGTCTAGATTTGCCATGGCTTTCCTCCCAAGGAACAAGCGTCTTTTAATTTATTGGCTGCAGTCCCCGTCTGCAGTGATCTTGGAGCCCAGGAAAATAAAATCTGTCACTACCTCCATTTCTTCCCCACCTATTTGCCAGGAATTGAGAGGGCCGGATGCCATGATCTTGGTTTTCTTAATGTTAAGTTTCAACCCAACTTTTGCACTCTCCTTCTTCACCTGCAACAAGAGGCTCTTTAGTTCCTCTTCACTTTCTGCTATTAAGAGTGGTATCATCTGCATATCTTAGGTTGTTGATATTTCTCCCGGCAATCTTAATTCCAACTTTTGATTCATCTAGCCCTGCCTTTCTCATGATGTGCTCTGCATATAGGTTAAACAGGCAGGGTGACAGTATACAGCCTTGCCGGACTCCTTTCCCAATTTTGAACCAATCAGTGGTTCCGTGGAAAAGGAACCAAAAAATTTCATGCACTGTTGCAAAGCTATCATTAACTGAATAAACCATGAAAGTTAAATTACATATACTAAACTTTAAACCATAGGTAATAAGCTACAATGGGCAATTTTACACACTGTTTCAAATCAAATAACACCAAACCACATCAATATGTGAAGTCAGCAATAGTAGAGAGTAATTGGTTTTCTGATATCTAAAAGTGTTCTTAGAACATATTGCAACCTACAAAGCTACAATAAGAATGACCTGGCTCATGTCCATTCTTGCATTAAAAAACTACAGTTCACTATCAGTCTCTTGTCTCTATATACCACATACAATACATAATCACTGTAACTAGCAGTTAGGGTGAACTACACAGTACTTTGGTGCATCTCAAAAGAGGCAACTCCTGAAAAAAAAGGATGTTCTTTTTGTCACTGGAATTACCACCTTATTTATCAAATTTGCTTGCCACCCATCTCAAAGTTCAGGTGACTCTTAGCACTGATCATGAAGAGTTATCCATCCTGTGTTTTATTTATAAACTTTGGGAATCCCTCAGGTTATCTTCTGCAATGGATTTAATCTTCTCCCATCAAAGAGCAAATAGTCTCACTGGTACCATGTTTAGCTCCCAGCTAACCTTTTCAAATACTTTTTTCCATAAAAGTAATCTTAAAAAAGGATAAAGATATGTATTTAAACTTTCCTATTTGATAGCCAGTAAGTTATCAGAAAATATTTATGTGTAAAAACAATGCACATGAAAACAGAAGTGATTAGTACTCTTAGAAATAAAAAATTAGAAATTACCCCTACCATAAACTCTAGTTCAGTATCAGACTTTTTTAAGATTATGCTATTAAGTACCTGCTCATAAGCCTTGTCAAACAACAGGGAGTTTATATTTGAAAAGTTTGCCAGCTTAGGCACCAAAAACTATTCAACAATAAATCTTTCCTCAGAGAAGCATTTCTGCAGCTTCCTTTTTGCTATATAAAAATGAGCGCATAAATGTCATACTTTCTGTACAATAAAGTTGTTGAAGATATTGCAATGGTTACAAAACTAAAGTCAAGATAAAGAAAATACAAGAAATGTACCACATAACAAAACTAAGGATAATTTCTAGGTAGATATGATGGTGCATAACATTATAAGGTTGATGTAGTAGGAAGCTATTTGTTAGTAGGAAGCTATTTCTTCAGTTTAAATCATTTTCAACCTTCACCATCAAATTTACAGAATCCTAAGAATTATTTGTGAAAAAATGAGGCTAAGTTTGCCAATGCATCTACAAGAAATTGTTGCTACTACAAGCCCTATGGGAGGCATGGTGGTATGGCTGGCATATTTATGATATTCGCAACCTGAATGAACAGAAATATTATAACCTATCCAGAACTTAATTATTAGTGGCTAATTCATGATACTGGAAAATACACTCTGAAAAATATGCTATCCCTATATTATGACGTATCTCCACTGTAACCTTAGCTATTCAGCATCTAGAAAACAACTGCAACTAATTACTTTTTTTAAAAAAAAGTTACCTTATTACAGTAGAGCATCCAAAGTTCATAAAGCCTCTCCCTGGATGCCATCCTAAACTCCCTCTTATTTGGTTGTGAAGTATCCTCTAATCAGGATCCAAACATTCTCCGTTTCAATTTAAATTATTAGCTTCAGTTCATGGACACAACCAAAGAGGAACAGAATTAGTCTCTAACACCACTGCAGAGTTTAAATAAGAAAGTGTGACAATCTGCCCTTTCCTTTTCATTAATGGCACTTTGGAAAATCTGTCCCCTCCTCCAAATAAAATTAAGCTTGTTGATGGATACAGAATATGCAAGCAAACAAAGGGAAATTCTTCAACTCTATAAGAACCATGACTCCAAGAGACTCCAAGGAATGTTCTTGTAGCTGGATTAAATGTCAGTATAATCCCATTTAATTTTAGGTCTTCAACATCTTTCCAATTGTGATATCCTGGGACACTTAATAGTTGTTAGCAATAACAGAAGATGTCTTTTTAATTCTCCAATAAGGCAAACAACATGATGGGGCACCTGCCAAAAAAAAAAGAGGAGACTATCAATTTAAAAAACCCTGCATTTGGAAGCATAAACCCGATTTCAATCACTCAATCCGCTACCCTAGTTAAATCATATGACTGTTGACATGCTTTATTTAAGGAAAGTTTCAAATCAAAGACACCTTGCAAACAATCTTTTTTCCCCATGGAAGGCTCGGTACTTCCACACCTCGTGTCTAATGCTTTCCTTTTAATGTTGAATACTAAACTTCAAAGCAAGGTCTCCCTATCAAGCTTCAAACATTGATGAACAAAATGAGATGTGCCAACTGACTGAAAACGATTAGGAACTGGTCGTTTTCTTTCCGAAATACCCTCCTGCATTAGAGTCAAGCGTAATTCCTTACGCTCTTCCAAAAGTCAATAATCGGAAAGCCAATCTAGCGTTCTGGTTTCCAATGTTTGCCCTCCGGATTTCCCCCCACCCCCTCTTACTAAAAATGCCTCCTCTCGACCCAATCCACCCTCGCCACCGCTTTTTTCATTTGCCCTGGCAAGTTTTACTCCGGGCTCGGCGATGATTTTTTCTCTCCTTCTCGTTCCGAGCCCTCTGCTCGTCCCCGCCCAGGCGAGCCCCACCGCCAACCCTCCTTCCCGGTTCCTCGACCCTCCCCGCCTCTGGACCCATTTCCATGTCTTGCTTCCCTGTCCCCATTACTCCGGACAGCCTCTTCGGAGAGCCCCCGAAGTAACTTACCGGGGACCCCGGGAGGAGACTCCCCGGAGAGGGGCTTCGCCTGCCACGGTCCTTTGCAGCCCCGACCGAGGAGTCGGCTGCTGCGGCTGCTGGCAAATAGGAAGCCACATCGCCCGCTTCGCCGCCCCGCCCACATTCCAGCGCTTCCTCGGCTGCCCCGCCCACTTTCTCCTCACCACACCCGCCCACTCCCTTTCCTGCAGGGCGCAGGAAGATGGTGTCATCGGAAGCGCCGGTAGCCATCTTCCTTCCTGGCATTTGTGTTTCCTCACTCCGCCCCCCCCCCCCGCCCCAGCGCTTCAGAGTTCTCAGGAACTTTTTCTTGCTTGCAAGGGTATTCGCGTTCTAGCCTTCCTTTTGTGTTCGAGCCTTCCTATTTTCCCAGAATGGAAGACGAGGGAAATGGAACAACTATTCTAGTGTCTTAGATCTTAGGATCTGAATGAGCACGGAGGGAGGAGCAGGACCCTACGGACGCCGCCCTATTCACATTTGCTTAAGCAGCTTATTCAGCGCCCGATGGCGTAGCTAGGAGTGAACCTTCTGGCTGAAGTGGTGTCCTATAGCTGATCAGCTACAAAGCAAGAAAACAGTTTTTCAAGAAGTATTTTGTCTAGTGCAGGGGTAGGCAACCTCGGCTCTTTTATGACTCATGGACTTCAACTCCCAGAATTCCTGAGCCACAATGGCTCAGCATGGAAACCTCTCCCTTTCCCCTCAGTGTGGCTGGCTCAGGAATTCTGGGAGTTGAAGTCCATGAGTCATAAAAGAGCCGAGGTTGCCTACCCCTGGGCTAGTGGGACAGTTAGCTAGACATACAGACATAGAGATACAGTAATTATTGGTGCTTGTTTTATTATTTATTCAATATCCCGCCTTTATTATTATTCCCCATAACTCAAGGTGGCAAACATATCCAGCACACCTTCTTCCTCCTGTTTTCCCTACCACAACAATCCTGTGGATTGACCTGAGAGAGAAATTGGCCAAAGTCACCCAGCTGGCTTTTATGACTAAGGAGAGACTTGAACTCATGGTCTCCAGCTTTCTAGTCTGGTGCCCTAACCATTGATAAAAACACTTGTGCTTACAGGTAGTTCTCAACTTACAACAGTTCATTTAGTGACAGCTCAGAGTTACAATAGCACAGAAAAAAGGGATTTACGACTGTTTTTCATATTTACGACTGTTGCAGCATCCCCAAGGTCATGTTGTCCCCAAAGCTGAGGAAAAACGCCAGACACGAGGTGCAGGTTTTGTTTGCTTTTATTGAAGCGCTTCAGCAAAAGGGGTCCCAGCCAGCAAAATGCCAAGACCCAGAACAATGGATTAAGAAAACCTTATACAATTTCACTAAAGCAGAAGGCAGGACAAGGTGGGATATATAAGAAATATCATCTAATAAACATTTTAGAAATGATCTAACCATTTGTTCTATTGGTCTCTAGCCGTCCCTCTTCCTTAACTTTGGCTAATGAATGCTCCAGGAATTATCTAATACACATTCTATTTGCTCCAGGCCATCCCTATTTCTAACTTCTAGCTGAGGTATGCAGGATATCTAACCCTTTGTCATAAAATGGGGCTAAGCTCACTTAACAAATGTTTCACTTAGCAACATAAATTTTGGGGTGAATTGTGATCGTAAGTCAAGGACTACCTGTAAAATATAGTCTAAAAGTACCAACCAACTATATCACTATTGCACCTGCTCAAAAAAAGTAAGACAAACTGAAAATTTTGGTCAGTGCCTTAAAAACAACATTCAGCCAATCAAACCTATAATAATTGTTTCTGTAAATTAACTTATCAGTAAGAATGTGGTTGCAGTTTAAAATGTAAAATTTCTTGAAGAAATGTAATTATGTTCCTCCAAAAATTGTTTTTTAAATGATTAAATGTGGTTCTTTCTTGATTTCTTTAATTTTCATCTCATTCAAGATGGCACCAATGATTGCACAGTCAAACCCCCACCATTTTTTTATGTTGCCATTTTGGTATGGCTCAGCAGGGCTCCACAGAATAAACTGGCCCCATATTGGAAGGATTAACAGATTAGAGATTGTATTTCTGTTCCAATGTGCTCCTCTCCAACCAAAGTAACTAAAGTAACCTACACAATAAGTTACTATTTAGAACAAACTTGTCAAAATGCAGCGAACGCACATTATATCTCTGCTTCACAAGCCACCTTAGTTACAAGCAGACAAAATAAAATGTATTAGAAGGCACAACCTAATTGATGGCAACTTGTAATAATTTCTTTCATGGGAAAACTCTTGCGGGGAAGGAATCGAGTGCATTAAAATCCCCAAACCTGACCTTCCATGCTGATTGTTTGCACAAAAAAATTATGATAGCAAATTGCCCCCAGATTGTTGGGGGCAATTAAGCTGACTTTGTAATAATGCCGCTTGGGGTGTGTGTGAAAGCCCTAATAAGCAGGCATATACATAGAATGAAGGCTACTGCTAAGCTTGTAAGCCGCCCTGAGTCTTCGGAGAAGGGCGGGATATAAATGGAATTAAAATAAAAAATAAAAATAAATAAGTGTTTAGTCACCACTTGCTCAGATTGCAGCAATATATTTGCATAATTTTGTCCTTCTGATACAGTGAAAGTCATCCTCAACTTACAACACTTCATTTACTGACCATTCAAAGTTCGAACAGGACTGAAAGAAGTGACTTATGACCATTTTTCACACTTACGACCATTGCAGCAGCATCATGGTCATGTGATCAAAATTCAGATGCTTGGCAACTGACTCATATTTATGATGGCTGCAGAGTCCTGGGGTCATGCGATGACCTTCTGCAACCTTCTGACAAGCAAAGTCAATGGGGAAGCCAGATTCACTGAACAACCGTGTTACTAACAACTGTGGCAAGAAAGATTGTAAAATCGGGCAAATCTCACTTAACAATTGTCTCGCTTAGTAACAGAAACTTTGGGCTCAATTGTGGATGTAAGTCAAGGATTATCTTTAATTATAATTATGCAGAATGGCGAGATCCTACTTAAATACTAGTAGCTCTCCTCTTTGCACTACACTGTAACAAATAAATAAGAAATGCCTTGCAGACTCAGCCACCTTATTGTTCTATACCTCCAGGTAATGTTTACTCAAAGTAGAAGACAGTTTTAATACATTAAGATGCTTTCATTGCTTTTCCAAGCAATGCTGTCACCGTAACCCTAAATCATAAATCCCATAAAAATTAATGTTACTGCACCTCTGCTTATATTATGGTCAGATTTAAATGCTAATTGAAAATAATGACAAACCTAGGCAATATACTATATGAAAGAGTTAGGGTGAGGATCCTGATCTACAACAACCACTTTATAGGAGGAGTCTCTACTTATTGATATGTACCTCATGTTATTTTACAGAAAACTGTTAACATGGGGAAAATCTAATGAATATGCATTTCTATTTTCAGTTACGGTTTATTGCCCTTTGCCAAGAGGAGATAAAGTACCAACACAAGGTAGTTCTTTGTGGTTTAGTTTGGCAATACGTAATAGCTAACTGTAGCTTTTATTACTTCTAAAACTAACTGTAGTTTCTAAAAACCTTTACTCAGAAAACAATATTAACTACGTGTAATGTAATTCTCAGTTTAATAGTTATATTAAATAAAGTCACGATACGCCCGAGTCCATGGATTAATTATTTGCAACATACCTCAATGGTTAACTGTTCCCCTGGTAAATGGACAAACTGAGGCACTGAATTCTGCCAGATATTACAAGCCGGCACAACGAAGAGAATACAAGGACTTTCATTGTCTGACTTCCTGACTTTCCCCTTAAGGCAGGAAAACCTTCTTGTAACTGTTCAAATAGGGAACGTTTCATTTTCTTTAGGACTGTACAATTAGGATAGGAAACTGGAGACCTCTGGAATAAACTTGGCCTCTTGCTGGCTCTCTACTGCCTCTCTTTTTAGGACAACCCAAAGCAAAGGGATGAGAAGAGGAGCAGCTGGCAGGGAAAGAAGACTGGTTGGCAGTCTATTTTGGAGCAAAATGGAAGAAGACGACTTCCTAATCTGCCATACTCTATTGACTTTCCTTGCTGACCAGAACTATACAAAATAAATACATTAAAAGTTGGCTATGTGCCATCAAGTTATTTCCAACTTCCAGTGACCACATAGATGGACTTTCTCTAAAGCAATCTATCCCTGTTTTTTCCAAGACTTCCAATGGTGCACTCATTGCCGCCGCCATGACTGAGACCAGCCACCTTCTCTTTTCTTCCACCTTTTCCAGCATTAGAGGCTTTCCCAGCAAGCTGATCTTCGCATAGTGTGTCTGAAGTAGGACAGTTTGAGCCTGGTCATTTGTGCCGAGTGAGAACTCTGGATGATTTGTTTAATGATCCATCAGTTTGTTTTCTTGGCTCTCTACATTTATTCTCAGGAGTATTTTCCAGCACCAAAGGTCAAAGGCATCGATACCTTTTCTATCCTGTTTCTTCAAAGTCCAACATTAAAAGTAGTGCCAATTGTTTGCTTCCTACCCAACGTATTTATAACACACAGCAATGACTATTAGGTATCCATATTTAAAGAGAAGCTATAAAAATGTGCAGTGAATTGCTTTTTTAAAGAAAATTGTATTATTTGATTGCTTTGTCATTGATACAATTGGCCCACAAGATGGATTTGTGCAAAAGGCCCTCTGGCCATGGCTGCTACCTGTTTTTCCAGCAGGAGCTGTAGGTTTATATGGACCCCTTCCCCAACTGTATATCATACTGATGACTTTGAGTCCCGTACCAGTGGATGACCTCTTCCAGTAGCTTCATACAACTATTATATAGGAGGGAAGAGACACTTGAGTCCTGAGGCAGCCCCACAAAGGGGCCTAAGACTGGATCTCTTCTTCCCCACTAGCGCTGATCAATATCAATCAGGGAAAAGGGAGGAGAACCACAGCAAAACAGTGCCCCCACTCCCCAGAGCTGGTCAGCAAACTACCATTCCAATGGTATCAAAAGCTTCTGAGAGATCCACAGGATGGATATACCACCCCCATCCTAAGTCCTCCCAAAATCATCTATGGGTGTAACCAATGCAATATCTATATTATAGCTCAGCCTGAATCCTAAGTGAAAAGGGTCCAGATAAAGCACTTCATCCAAAGTCCTCTATAGCTGGGAACCCACCTCCTTCTCTGCAACCTTCCTTAAAAAGGGAAGGTTGGAGACTGGACAAAAGTTATCTAAAACCATAGGGACCGAGGATGGCCTCCTGAGGAGGGGGTGAACCACCACCTTTCAAGGCTTGGAGAAGGGCATGAGTCCAAACTCCAGGTGACAGAACTCACTGCAGTAGGACCTCTGTCCACTTTCTCAAAATTGACCAGCTCAAACTCCTCCCAGATAACCAAGCTAGGCTGAGACTCAGCCTTTATAACTGGATCTGCCTAGCCAAAGTCCACTCCAAACAAAGACAAGTGCTTTATCCAACAAATGCCTAGAATATTTCTTACTATGGTTGACATTATTGTTGACTTTGGCCCATTGGCATAGTGTGGGGGGCGCAGGGGGGGCCGGCCGCACCGGGCACAACATCTGGGGGGGCGCGCTCTCACTCGCAGCTCTCTGCCCCTGCCTGGCTCACTCACTCTCTCTCACTGCAGTGCTGGCTGTGCGAATCTGATCCGAGCCGCCGGGTCGCCGCCCACTGTGGAGGGGGGGGGTGCCAGGCGTGCGGTGCGGTGCAGAGAGAGAGCAAGGGACTATCTGGGGGAGGGACAGTGCAGCGGCCGCCCAGCGCAGCGCTGAGCGCAGGAGAGAACCACACCAGACCAGCCCAGGCAGCAGCAAGAAGAAGCTTGCCTTGCCTTGCCCCGGGTGCTGACAACCCACGCTACGCCACTGCTTTGGCCAGAACATTTGTAGATTTCTACAGCCTCAAGGGCTTCCTGTAAGATGTCTGTTCCAAAGTTGAGCTAACTTAAACAATACATGTATCTCTCCCAGAGGCTGCCAAAATTTGGATTAGAGATATCAAGGATTCCTCTATTCTGACTATATTTACTGCTTTGTTCAGGGTCAAGTCATGCTATATGAACAATTTCTCTTTCGGGGGGTTGAGTACCATATACACTGCTCACAATCTTGTTCCTTTGTAAACAACACGGGCAGTTCTCCAAATTCACATGTTTGAGACAACCTTTTTGGCATACAGTCAACATAATCTCCTTTACTCCTTGAATTCTGATATTTAAAAAATGTCTTTCAAGTTATGTCCTTCTAGGGTCAAAATGCGCAGGAAAGGTGTCTATTATTATTTGTTTATTCACCTTCTATGTAAACAGGAACAGATTATAAATCTCCTCTGCCTCTTTGCAAGCAAAATACAGAAAAAAAGCCCTGAAGTTGATTTTCTTTTTGCTAGGACCTGCCAACAATCAGACTGAATTGAAGCGTTGGAGCCACTTTTGCCAATTATTTGCAGTTTTCTTCTGTGAGCAGGACATTGGAGATTGGAAGTGAGGCCATTTAGAGCAGGGCTTTTCAACCAGTGGTACGCGTACCACCAGTGGTACTTTAGCAACTGGCTGGTGGTATGTGAGCCCTAGCTAATTGTTTAGGGGAAGGTACCAGTAAAAGCGGAGCCGCATAGACCTGGAGGAGATCAGCTGGAGCTGCAGAGCTTGGCAGAATCCCCAGGATCTGCGCATGTGGTAGCATGATAATTGGAGCTTCTGGTATACCCAGAAGAGAAAAGGTAGAGGAGGGTGGACAGAAGAGAAGGTATAAAAGGGGCAGACCGAGAAGAGAAGATGCTTTTCTTACCAAAGCAGTGAGGAGAGACAGAGCGAGCAAGGGTGAGTGAGTGAGTGGTGTGTTTTGGGGGAAGGGCAAGCAAGCGAGCGAAGTGTTTAGCAAGCATGTGTTTTCAGGCGAAGGTTGAGTTAGTGAGTGAGTGAGCTGGGCAGGAGCCCAGGAGAGCAACTACAGCTGATCCATGCTTCTGTGGAGCAACCCAGAAGTGTGGATCACCTGTAGCCCAGTGCTGATCCTGGTGCTTCTGCTAAATTAGCAAGCAGTATGTTTTCTGACAAAGCGTGAGCAAGTGAGCTGGGCAGGAGCCCAGGATCGGCGCACGCAGCCTCCCAGAAACTGACATGTCATCCTAGTTTTCTTTTCCTTTCCTTTCACTTTTTCTACTTGCCGTTGTAACTTCGAACAGTCACTAAGCGAATTGTCGTAGGTGAAGGACTACCTGGTCATCAAGTTTTTGACACCTTGCTAGGCGACGGGTGGTCCTTGGATATTGCCTTATCCTAAAAGAGGTACAATGGGTGAAAAGGTTGAAAAGTCCTGATTTAGAGCGCACTCACTTTTGACATGGAGTAGCTTTCATTAGCCCAGCACCATCCCACGGCTCTATTTAGATCTGAAGTCTCCAGTCACTTCAGATGGCAAGCAAGAGCCTTGGTGGAGCAGTGGGCTAATGCCTCCTTAAGTAACACCAGCTGCCTGCAATTAGTGCAGGTTCGAGTCCCACCAGGCTCAAGGTTGACTCAGCCTTCCATCCTTCCGAGGTAGGTAAAATGAGGACCCAGATTGTTGGGGGCAATAAGCTGACTTTGTAATAATGCCGCTTGGTGTGTGTGTGAAAGCCCTAATAAGCAGGCATATACATAGAATGAAGGCTACTGCTAAGCTTGTAAGCCGCCCTGAGTCTTCGGAGAAGGGCGGGATATAAATGGAATTTTTTTTAAAAAAAGTTCTTTTAGTCGTAGGAAGGGAGCCAAGCACACATAGCAACCAGTACATGTAAAATGATTGTAAGCAGCTCAGGAAGGAATACAGTTGAAATATATAAGTCAATTGGACTAATTAGAACTAGCTGTCTAATGGGCATCTGCTGGCTATCAACTCTCCTTAAAAGCACAATACCCTTATTCCACACTGTAGCCTCCATCATGTGTAGCAGTGCAAAAATGGAATCCTAAGGAGATCTGTAAGGCCACATCTCCATTTCTGGTCTATTGGCTTTCCAAAGACTCTGAATCACTTTATACCGTATTTTCCGGCGTATAAGATGACTTTTTAACCCATGAAAATCTTCTCAAAAGTTGGGGGGTCGTCTTATACGCCCAGTCGTCTTATACGCCGGAAAATAGTACATAAATCAATCGAGCGCCCCCGTTCTTGCAAAGCAACTTCAAGCCTCCTTAGTCCAGTCCCCCCTCCAACGTGACTCTCCCTTCCCACCCCCAAGAGCCTCTAAGCCCCTTCCCCTCCCCCTTGCAATTGCCAGACCCCGGGAGCGGCAGGAAGCCCCTCGCCCAAGCGGCATCTGAGTATAAGCAGATTGCGCTCGGCCGTGCAGGCTGCCGAAAGGTGGGGACTCGGAGTTCCCGCGGTGGTTGCGGCTTCTGGCGTGCCGTTTGCAGAGTCTGGCCTGGAAGAGCGTGTCATGTAAACGCAGCTCTTGCGTTTATTCCAAAGGGTGGGTGGAAGGAAAAGCCCCTTTCGGCTCCGGCGTGGCTGCAAGTTGGTGAGCCCGGGAAGGCACGCCCTCCCCTCTCACTGTGGAGGAAGCAGGGCAGGCTGGCCTCGGGCGGGAGCCAGCAGGGCAGTCCTGCGCACGCGCGCGCTCCCCGGCTGCTAAGGAGTCCTCGGGGAGCCGTGGCAGGCACCTCACGCCCTTCCCTCTTGAGGCGGCACCGGCGGAGCCGTCCGGTGTCGGGCGGGAACCGGCAGGGCTTTGCACCATCTGCATCAGACGGGTCTGAATCGGGCTTGTATCGGACACGGCAACTGGCATGTAAGTATTTTCCAGTGTATAAGACGAAAAATCTTGAAAATCTTCTCAAAAGTCGGGGGTCGTCTTATACGCCCAGTCATCTTATACACCGGAAAATACGGTAAGTTTATAGTATAACCAGTGCTGTTCATATTGCTATTTGATTATAAAGCTTTTGGTCTTAAAATGACAGAGTATATGTTTCTTTTTCAGTCTCGTGTTGAAACAGGAGGTCACGCTTATTCAACCATGCATGTTGTATTAATATGAAATTTGCAGGATATTTCAAGAATGGCGAGATTCAGGAGATCAGCCTGCAGAGGGAGAGCAAGATATTCTGCAGCTTTTTTGTGCTTTAAGCCACCCACAGTCAGCTTATTGCAGAGATGGCTGGCATAATCATTTAATAAAGACAAATGAATTAAGTATAGTATGTAAGCATTTCAGCCCTAAACACAAAACATGACTTCACTGATGCATGTATAATATGCACGGGGAAACCTACCTTATAAAAGAAATTTGTCTCCCTGCAATATCAGGGGGGGGGAAATGAAATGGACCAGACTCACAAATCACGATATCAATCAATTATAAAAAGAAAGAAATGTAGACTTTGACAATTAAATGCATATTTATGTACAAATAGTCATAAGCACATAAATAGTATCATCCTTCAGTCTTTTAGAACTGCATCTATTTGGCTGACTTATGCATCCTGATGCTATTAAAATGCGCCATCCAAATTGGGACGCACAACTGAGATGCCGTGAATCAGCTTTGGCAAAATAACTGGTAGACTTTCTCTTGTATGGCTTAATTGAACAGGAACGTACTTGAGTTTAGGTGGTGGGTGTGGCATTCCGTAACACAAAGGAGAAAGATCCAAGACTCCTTCTTGATTCAAACTCCAGGAATCATAGACTTCAGGTGTAGGGCATGGATGTGGAGGATGTACCATCTTCATGAGTTTGGGCTCCATCACAAGTTTCAATAGATCTTTCTTAAACATTTCCCAGGCATTCTGTCGAAGGAAGATCTGACACAGCTCGTCGTCACTGAAAAGTGGAAGCAACATTAAGAAGTGAATTCCTCTTTTTAAGCAGCAGATCTCCGGAGTATTTTCACTCTTTCTATTTCTAAGTGTCTTAAGTATTGTTTCTCTACGTCGGAATGAACTCATCAGACGTGGTTGCCACATCCCACCAGCATCATTCCCTCTCCCCTGTAGCATTTTAGAAAGTCATGATGACTCTCCTTGTTTCCTTTTGTTTCTTTTGGTTGAAGCTTCTCATCTCACCTGATGCCTGACTTGTATGTGTAGGCTGAGATATGGCATGTAGGCAAGATCTAACCCGGGTTGGTCACCGGGACCAGAGGTTTACTCTTCCAAGCTTTCGAACTCATGCTGGAGCCCCCATCCTCTCTCTACCGGAATATGTGCTTTGGGCTCAAGTTCCCTGAGGATGATGGGCTTCAGTAAATCTCTGATCCCGGTGACTGACCCAGATTGGATTTTGCAACATTATCCTGGGACACATACATTTGCCTCATTTTTGGTGTGTATGTATAAATTAATTATGCCCACAGGGAAAGCACTTTAGATACTGTTCTTTGTCTCTATACTTTATCTACTTCCTGTTCTTGACAGTCAAGTACATTGCATGGTGGGGAGGAAAGGGAAAGTTAAAGTGCTCATTGGGATTTGATATACAAAAAGTGTTGAAGTCGAATCAGCTGGATTCCAGACTGACAGTTCATATTTTCCCACCCAGTACATGTGTATAGGGATTCCACAATGCTGGACACACAACTTTCTGTTACAAGGATGAGAATCATTCTTCTATTAATCAACTCTCAAAACTCCCTCAGGCCCTTTGGTCCTTGCAACCACCATACTAAAATTACTCTCACTGGCACACAGAACCTCTTGAACACTCAGAGATACTCATAATTATTTAGTAATGATTGTTCAGTACTTCAAAAAGAAGGCATTCCTGGCTACAGCTGCTGCTCAAAGTTTTAATGCATTAAAACTGTTTTGGGAAATATTCTGAATAATTTGGGAAGGGTAAAAGATGTGGTTAAGGAGAAGTTTGGTATTTGGAGAATAAAGAAACCAGTAATGTAACCCCATCTTTTCTATCTTTTGCTTTCATACCCATCCATACAGTTGTTCTCTAGCTTACTTACAAACCTGCCCTTTCATATTACAGTGTGCCTAATAAATACTTATTTGGGTTCAGAATTATGAAGGAGAGGACAGTGTACATCTGTAATAAATATTGGAGGAAAATAGGGAAGTTAAATTTACATAGTTATCCTCAGATCAGCTGGTTAGGTCAGGAAGAGAGGTAGGTTTTGAGGAAACCCATGTGTAGCTGTGGGTATATGGACCATTTTTGTTAAAAGAAAAAGAAAGAAAAACCTGACCACTTTGTCTATTTTCAAATATGACTTAACTGTTTTCCTTGGGAAAGACAAACATGAGCCATCTTTTGAAGAATTTTATCAGAGTGAAAATGCCTGATGAAGAATATTAAGGAGACTCTAGTGATTTCAATTCTCTCAATAGACCAGAGGTCCCCAACCTTTTGGGCACCAGGGACCGGTTACGTGGAGAGAGGTTTTTCCACGGACCGGAGGGGATGTGGTTTTGTGTGCTGCCTGCATCTCACGGATGAGGCTTTGCTTGTTTGTGCAGACCGGTTGCTGGGATGCTGCGGCCTGGTAACGGTTCATGGACCGGGGCTTGGGGACCCCTGCTATAGACCAAAGGATTTCTAATTCCAGAATGACAAAAAGTGTATATTACTAATATTAATAGCACCAGTAACACTATTGTTTAGATGTTCAATAGATAAATTGTCTTTTTCCCAGCAGAACAAGATGGCTTCCATAGGATTTCTCCTTCATTTTATCACCACAGCGATGGTCCTGTGAGATAAGGGAGGGCTGAGAGCATGGGACAAGCCCCATCACTCAATAAGTTTCCGTAGCTGAGTGTGGACTTGAACCAGGGTCTCTCCAACTCTAGTCAAGCACTTATCCACTGTATCACACTTGTGATAATCCTGTAAATGGATTCTTGCTTTCTTTTTCATCCCAAAGAAAAAAGTAAGCTAGCTGCTTGGAGTTCTGCACATAATTTTTAAATTTGAATTCCATTCACTAGATACTGAAAATGCTGCACAAATCTCTTTGATCATGATCCATCGTTGATCACCAGCATTTCCACACAATGTTGTCAAATTCACTAACTGCCAGGCTCAACTACACCCACCTGGGATATTTAACTTTTAGTTTGTTCAATTTCATGAGAATGACGTCATCAGCCCATGCCTCAATCTTTTCTTTTTTCAGTCGGATTAGCTCAACTCCATGACTGACCATGACGATGACACGATTGTCTTCCAGATTTACCTAAGAAATACAACAGTGCACCTCTCAGCTTATATCGTGGATAGTGATACAGTGGCCATATGTTCTTTATTTTAAAGAACATTCCTTTATTTCAGAAACCTATTCTTTGGATTTATTTTTTCAAAAACTCAACTTTTGTCCTTTATTTTGGCCATTTAACTTTTAACATACAAAGAGTACCGTTTAATGCACAATCTACAGAAATATTTGCTTCTAATAGCTTTTCATGCTTTTTAGATATTTTTATTAAAATATGTGTTTTATAAAAAAAATTCTTGGTTTTCCTCTTGAATGTTCTTTATAAAGCAAAGTTATAATGTAAACAATTAAACATTTTTATCCTTAGGAAGCTCTTTCAGATTTTTCCCCTTTATTTTTTTCCAAGAAAATATGGCCATTGTAATCATAGAGTGACTTTTGAATGTTTCCAATGGTCCAATAGAATATTGGGCAAGGGGGGATTCCAGTGCTGCATACAGACCATTTGATACATATCATTGAGATGTGTAGCAGGGCAAAAAGCCACTTCCATATATGTTCAGGTTTTTCCACAAAATCTAACTTTAAATCTTTAAACATATATTTTTTTCTTGATATAAGGAAAGATGTCCGACAACTGGCATTGCAATTGCTGAGTAAATGCTAGCAGCTTCCTATCCCTCTATTCTTATTAGCAGAAAGGCCCTAATTATGTTGGGGTATTATAGAGCAAAATCTACAATCTAAATTTATAAGAATTTGAATGAGTGAATGAATTAATTAAGTGTGCCTAAAGCGGTCCTTTGTCACGAAGGTGGTGTGATTGGAGACCAGAAGGTGGCTATACATATTTTCATTCTGGTTGAAACTATTGTTTTCTTTTCTTTTCCCCCCCCCCCCCTATTCTGCTTGATCCTTGATCCCCTTGAATCAACTTGATTATTTTCTTTTATTATGTATGTTTTAATTTTTAGTTTTTAAAAAAGGAGTTCTAGTAATTGATCCCAATAAAGTTCTATATATACACACAGAGAGACAGCCCACATATGGTTATCAATTTATATAATAAATGAACTAAAGGAAATACAGTAGATCCAATGGTGGGATTCAAATATGTGAACAAACAGTTCATTGTGTGGATGCTGCTTCCGGAAGTCCATTCTGGGCTTGGGCAACAAAACATTAGCTAGTGGTTCTGCCAAACTGGTGTGAACTGGCTGAATCCCACCACTGACTAGATCACATTTATTCAGGATTATTTTTGTATTTTTCATGTTAACATAGCCATTGTATCTTTGTTTATTACTATCCCCAAGTGCCACCTTACGGATTTACTTACTATGTAATCTCCTTTATAGAGTTGATCTAGTCGGATATATACAGCTGCGGCAACAGTATTTGGCATTTCTCCATAAGCTGTAGGGTGTGCAGATTTCTGTCTGAATACTCCTGATACAACGTTCTGCACCATCTCTTGTTCATCAGGTGGTACCAGCTCATTAAGGATGCTTGGATTTAAGCAAATAAACTTATATATTAACTGTTGCTTGATCAATGTAAGGATTTACTCTCAAAGACCAATACTTTCCCCTCTGAATTCAGAATAAGAACCAACTTTTTTTTAAAAAAAAATGAACATCTCCAAAACAAGGTCCCGCTGCTCTTATTTTCCTTCCCTATACCAGCCCTTGGAGGAAGACCAAATCAGGAAGAAAATTCTGCAGGAGAACCAGAATTCTACTTTATTTAGGTGGGTCCTAATACAAAATCCTGCAAGTCTGATTCTGCTTTTTCTCCCCTCTCACACCCCAGGATGCAGGGAGGAGCCAACTTGAGTCTCCTCTTAATGCAATCTCTATTCCCAAGATTTAAGGAATACATCTGTCCTCAGTTTCTAAAGATTTGCTTCAAGGCCATTTCTCCACCTCTCTATATCCTAACACTGAGATGAGTCTGAATCACAAATCTCACAGTCCCCAGCCAGCACGTCATGTTGGGCTGCCTCAGAACAGCAGGAGAGAAGCAACCTAGAACTGAGAAGAAATTTCCTGATGGTTAGAAGAATTAATCAATGGAACAACTTGCATCCAGAAGTTGTGAATGCTCCAACACTTTCCACTTTTTAAAGAAGAGGTTGGACAACCATTTGTCTGAAATGGTTATAGGCTTTTCTGCCTGAGCAGGGGGTTAGACTAGAAGACCTCCAATGACCCTTCCAACTCTGTTATTCTGTTAATTTGCAGGGAGTCCAGTTAAGCAAAGCTGCTTTATTACAGTCACCCTTTCCCACAGATTCTAGGTGGCTTACAAATACAAATACAAATCAGTAAAAATGTATAACTTCATAGGCAGCCTGGACTAAATCAAACAAAAGAGTAACAACTTAAACCAAGGGCCCCATAATTGCAGGCTGGGGAGCAAAGGCAGGGTCTTAAGCACTTTTTGGAACCTCAAGAGGGAGGGTGCTGTTGCAGACAGTGGGGTCCATGACACAGAAGGTTTGCTTCCTCAGCCCCATAAAATGATATTTAGTAAAAGAGACCTGGAGCACATCCACTTGGCCAGAATGAGCTGGGCAGGAAGAAACAGAGATAGGTGTTAATTGTTCCCTCAAGGTTGGTTTCTCAGTTTCCTTCCCTCACTCCCTGGCCATGTGAGCCCCCTCTAATCCAGAGCAAATCCAGAAAGAAGAAGGTGCAGCTTTTCAGTTGTACTCTAAAGCAGGGGTGTCAAACTCAAATTTCATTGAGGGCTGCATCAGCATTGAGGTTGCCCTCAGGGGGCCGGGTGGGCGTGGCCAGGGTGAGCGTGGCCTACTGGGTGGGCGTGGCTAGAGTGCGTATGGCCTACTGGATGGGCATGGCCAGCTCTACATCGTTCGCATCAAGGGTGCCTATGGGGGCCTGGGCAGGAATGGGACAGATCTGAGGGTCTCTGGCAGGAGGAGGGTCTCTGGGCCAGGGCCAAGGCAGTGGGGGCCGTTCCTTCACTGTTTCCAGGATGGCTTCGCAGGCTGTATGAAACCACTTCGTGGGCCGGATCCGGCCCCCGGGCCTCGTGTTTGACATGTCTGCTCTAAAGACTCCTTCAAGCAATGTGCAGCTAGCTAATTAGCTGTTACGAACCTTGCATTTCTCATTGAAAGAAGCAAAAATTTGTGAAAAGGAATAATATATTTTCAAATATAAAGACATTAAAATGAGAAAGAAGGAAGGATCAGGGAAATACTGTGGACATAGTTTTGCTTAAACCTCAGTAAGGTATTTGACAAAGTATACCATAGTCTACTTCTTCATAAGACAGAAAAATGTGGGATAGACAGCATCACTGCCAGGTGGATTCGGAACTGGCTGACCAACCACACTCAATGTGTAGTCCTCCATGGAACTACATCAAAATCAAGGGAAGCATGCAACAGGATCTCTCAAGGTTCTGTCTTAGTCCCAGTAGTCTTCAACATCTTCATAAATGATTAAAAGGAGGGTATAGAAGGGGAGAAAGGGACGCGGTGGCTCAGTGGGTTAGGACGCTGAGCTTGTCGATCAGAAGGTCGGCAGTTTGGCGGGTCGAATCCCGAGTGCCGCATAACAGAGTGAGCGCCTGTTACTCGTCCCAGCTTCTGCCCACCTAGCAGTTCGAAAGCACGTAAAAATGCAAGTAGAAAAATAGGGACCACTATGGTGGGAAGGTAACAGTGTTCCGTGCACCTTTGGTGTCTAGTCATGCCGGCCACATGACCACGGAGACGTCCTCGGACAAACGCTGGCTCTTCGGCTATGAAACGGAGATGAGCACCGGCCCCTAGAGTCGGAAACGACTAGCACACATGTGCGGGGGAACCTTTACCTTTACCTTTATAGAAGGGGAAGATCAAATTTGCGGATCACACCAAGCTGGGTGAAATAGCCAACACTTTAGAAGATTGACTCAAGATATAGAAGGAACCTGACAGACCTGAACACTTATCCATCAGTGGAGGTTTTCAAGAAGTGTCCAAAATGGTATAGGGTCTCCTGCTTGAGCAGGGGATTGGACTAGAAGACCTCCAAGGTCCCTTTCACCTCTATTACTCTAATGTTCTATGCTCTATGTAAACAAAGTGGGCATCCATAAAACCTTTTGTACCAAGGGTGCCAATCAACCCTGATATGGCCATCAAGCTGATATGCTGCCAGTGTTCCCATCTCCTGTTTCATTCTGGGTGGTAAGGATAGCAGGAGTGGGGGCTTGGTTGCAGGTCATGTTTCCTAGGAATTTGACCCTCAGGTCCAAATTAAGATAACCCTGCCTTGTATCTCATCCATATAAGAAGAGAGTAAAAAAAACATATCAACCTTTCAAGATATTTTATAACTACAAAGTTCCAGGAGACCTTGGGGTGTCTGTTTCCAAATTTAGCCTACTTCAAAGTATTGACATCAATTTTACATGCTTTAGTACTCTACTCAAAGATACATCTAATCATGCCTTTGATTGTGGAAATGGGCATCAGATCCTTGGGCGGGGAGCTGCGCTCAGAACAACTTACTAAAACATTTTTACAACATTAATAGCAAGTTAATGTATAAATAACAAACTAACGTAGCATTTGGGACTAGGCTTGCCCAAGCAAGAAACAGTCCCTTCAGTATTTCTTCACTTTCATGGGATTTTGTTAAAAATCCTTGTAGGAGCCCAGAATCAATTTCTCACTTTTACAACCCATTGTGAATTTTTTGTGACATGTCAACCAGCAGAATTTCCTATAGATCACTCCAGAGCGAATTTTGTTCCGAGCCAGCTGAAAGAAGGAACAGTCAAATGAGCTGTGCCAGTCATTGAGGGTAACATTTCTTTAACAGAAAATTGCCAGAACTTTAGATAAAGACTTAGAACTGATACTGTAGCTAGGAGAGCAACACTAAATCAAGAGGATATATAGCCAAAGCTTCTATACTATAGTATAGATCTCTAATTCCATTACTGCTGTAAGTGCCACATCTGTGGAACTGTATGACATGTGGCAAGCGAGTGCCCAAATTGGTCAAAAGTCTCGACTTCAGGAAACATGGCAGATTCTTCTCCCAGGAATGTAACAGCGGTGCCCTCAAACAATTAAGCAGAGCTCAGACAATCAACAATAGGCAAATTATCCCTGTTACTCTTTGTACACTCTCAGATATACAAATACAAGGCTCTGCTTTTTTTAGATTTAGATTAGGCAGCTAACTTCATAGATGAGATCATAGTACAGCAAATATAAATTGTCCACACTGTTAATCAGAGAAACCTATGTTTGTGGAAACTAGTGATGGAAAGTGGCTTGAGCTGGTCCTATTCTACAACACACAATATTTATATGTTTGTTTGACTGATTGATTTCTATAACTGCCCATCTCAAGAAGCAACTGTGCGTAGGGTACATTATAAAACTTTAAAACAATCAAGACAGCACAAAATAATATATATGACACCAAGTAAAACTGTTACTATGGATGGTAATATAGCCAGGCAACAAGCCTCTTAACACACTTAGGACTCCAGGCCCTTGGTGTCAGGATCATCTTGATATCTGAAGGGAGAATATTTCAGAAGGCAGGTCTCTACCAACCAATATTCCTTGGCTGATGGGATACTAACCTGTCTGACCAAATTGGATGGATAGAAATATCTGGGACCTGGCCCCAAGCCATAAAAGGCTTTAAAGGTGATAAGCAACACCTTGAACTGCATCCCGAAACACACTAGCAACCAATGCAACTCATGAAGCATTGGTGTTACATATGGGGAATATCCAACACCCTTTACTACCCATATAGTTGCATTCTGCACCAGTTGAAGCTTCCAAATGCTTTTCAAGGGCAGCCCCATGTAGAATGCATAGCAGTAGTCCAGACAACAGATGACTGTGAGCAAGACCTTTGCAACTGATAATAAATGATAATATAGAATCATTATCACTTGGCATCACAGCTTTCTCTTTCCCCACTCTGCTGGGCATTTATTGGCTATAAACTCATGATCCAGATGTCTACTGGGATCCAGGGGCTATATCGTTTCCATCACAAAAGTGTCATTAGCAGAGTTGGAAAGGCTCCTGTTTTTATCCATTTAAATTTCTAGGATCGCCTTCTGAATTCCCTTCCTTAACAACAACAACAACAAAAAATCAATCAACATGCTTAGGTTGCTGAAGTTTTTGGAGAGGATGGAACAAGTACATTACTTCCTCATCCAGTATGCAACTGTATTAAACATTTGAAGCTGCAGCCCTGATTCCAGCTAAGGGACACATCTACTCAAGAGTTTGCCACTTTAAAAGTTTTTCGGGTGGACAGCCTGAAAAAAAGATTCATACACCCTTTATCCTCACCTTTAACTGCATAGAGGTAATCCTTGGTTAACTACAGTAATTGGGAGTGGGATTTCCATTCACCATTTTGATCTGTCTTTTCTCAGCAGGACAACTGGATGAAAACTTCCTTCTTGCAGACTTCGTATGCAACAACTCAATACATTCCTCCATAGAGATGTCTCCTTTTCAGACTGTCCATGGCTACGAGCCCTGCAAGTTGCTCTCCTAAGCTACAGCATCTGCTGTTCCTTGAGGGCACAGACTTGCTGCAGGAGAGCCAGGCTACTTAGCTCCACTTAAAGAAAAGCTGCATTTGGCACAGGCAAGTGCGCCACAGATGTATCCAGGCAAAAGGATGTCAGGACTGCAATGGAGGATTTGGTGTGGTTTTCCACTGGATTTTGACCTTCTGTCCCATTGTAAAAAAAGCTGGACATAAAGTTTATTGATCCTTCCCAGTTTACCCAGTAAATTAACCCAGCAGCCCTTGGTGTAAAAGTGCCTGCTTTGATGAAAATTCTTTAGCAAAGTGAAAAACTGGCCTCTCACAGTATTTCTATGATTCGTTTATCTTCTACACAACAGTATCAGAGCCTTATAGCGCCCAGCTTTTTCCTGATCTATCCTCTACCCTGCCCCCCCTCAATTTACCTGTATCATGCTTGGATACCATGATAGCTTGCCCTGAGCAAGGCCCCAGACCCCCCAGGAATGAAAACTGACAGTGCCAACAAATATGCCATCCCTAGAGACCCAAGCAATGCTTTTCTCACCTTTTATCAGGCTTCTGCTCATTTATCACTACACTTTTACAACTCTTATTGGAGCGACAGATCTGCTTCTCATCTCTTTTATAGTTTTCATGGGATAAATTCTTCCTCTGTAAGTAATAGGTTTTCAGGTCCCTCAATCTGTGTCCAGAATAGGAGTTCCACATGCTGCTTTTGAATCTATCAACACAGGCAATCTCTAGAAAGTGTGGGGAGGGGAGGAGAGATATTGCAGATGTTACTCAATCCAGGTCTATCCTTTTTTTCACACTTGGGTATGCTTTTAAAGTCAGGAATTAAATTAGAACATTTTCACCTTTCTTGTTTGTTTGTTCTTACAGTGTTTTCATCCATGCAACACTATATTGCAATTCGGGCAGAACACAGAAAAGGCAAACAAATATGATAAGAATGAAGATCTGATAATAAGGCTGCCATGCAGTTGAAGCAAACTTCTGGGTAAAAAAAGTTACTAAGGCCAAATGCCAATTCTGAATAGCTTTCGGTTGTGAATGATGAATGTTTTTCTTGTTTTTGTCTCTCTCTTCTTCAGTAAACTTTGAAAATGATAAACAAAAACTGTTCTCAGGGTTTTTTTTCCTCCCATTTCCTATTGCCTGCATTTTAGCTCAGAATTTGCCCTACCCTCCCTCTCTATGATCAATGCCATGGATAGTATAGTATATTTTAAAGAAAGGCTCTACTTTGCTTATTCCTTTCCTTCTGTTCTGTACCAGCCTGCTACTGGCCCTGCAGCAAAAGCAGGGACAACCCCTTTACAAACGGCAAGAGGCTGGAATAAAGCCTGCTAAATTTATTCACATAAAACAGAGCAAGACAAGACACCAATCATGAAACAGGAGCTAAGAAACAGGAACTATCCAAGCGGTTGCCTTCAGCAAACCAGCCCTCCCACACATTCCCCTTAAATACAGTTCAGGGCGTGGCCTCTCTCTGCCTCCTTCCGAGGTGCCCCATTGCTTTCCTCTGTTTACTCCTGACTGACTGCCTCCTGCGTCGGGCGTCCTTGAACAGGGCCAGCTGTGGGTCATCTTCATCCACGCTGTCAGGCTCACACAGCTGGGTCTGCATCGTGACCAGATGAGAGGGGCCTGGCTGGGGGCTCTCATCAAGCTGTCCAATCCCCTCAGCAAGCTCTTCAACACCCCCCTCCTCCTCCTCTGAGTCGTCCGACCCAACTGCCGAACCCACAGGCTGACCCTGAATCACAACACTTTCTTAGTTTAGGTGGGCTTCCAGTATTCAAGTATTTTTTGTTTTGTTGTACCTTCTTTAACTAAATAGGACATTTTCTCTCTATCGACAACTATTTTATAGAGACTTCCTATGAAGACTTGGACAGCACCTGACAGGCCCAGAGAATCTCTTCTCTATGGACTGTCATTTTTTTCCAATTTAACAACAGAAGGAACAGGCTTCCTTTCATTTATTTGTTCCTTCTGGATTAGGGAGAGTCCCAGAATCATCCCTCAAGATTTTCCGATAACACCAACAATCTGCAAGCTGGGCTTCAAAATAGTTGGTGAGCTAAAGCTGGGGGTTTCGGGCTGAAATCACCTTGTTGTTGGATAAAACAGCTGCAAAGTCGCGTGATCGCACAGAGAGACGGACACTTGAGCTGGGTAGTATTTCTTTTATTCGGATCAGGAATGAATCTGGGACAAAGGGGTTTACCTGGTGTTTTTTATACCTGCCCAGGTGAATGATGGCCAATAGAATTGAACCTGGGCTTCCCGCCAGTGCATGTGGCCAATAGGTTTAAACCCTGGCTTCCCGCCAGAGCTGACCATGCCGGGGGCTGTCAAACTTGCTCCGTCCGGCTTTTCCCACCTCAGCGGTTATCGCCTGGAACTGTCCAGCCCCCTGCTGCGCTGGCATTTCCTGTGTATGCTAGCAGCATACACTACAACAGCCATTTTGGAATTTACTTTTCAAACAGACAATAATCTGTGCCCTTCATTTCTTAATCAATTGATGAGACAATATCTCTACTAGTTAAAAGAGTCCCTCTTTATTTAGGGCTTATCACTCCTTTTTGAAGCTATCACCATCTTTGAGACTTCTTTATAGTTAAATGACAAGGAAGAGGGTTGGTGGTGGCAGCTAAAATAAGAAAGCATGGAGTATTTTTTTCTTTTGAAATATAAGGATAAAAGTTGTGGTCTTAATTAACTTTTAAAATAATCTGTAACTTGTTGTGGTTGTTGAAATTTTCCAATTTTAACGAACTCCTATTGGCTAGAAAAATAGATGGAGAGAGAGAGAGAGAGAGAGAGAGAGAGAGAGAGAGAGAGAGAGAGAGAGAGAGAGAGAGAGAGAGAGAGAGAGAGAGATAACATTATTTGACCACTACTAGAGGAAGCTACAAAGATGTTTAACTCTGAGCTGGAGTCTGTCGTCAAAAAAATCTTTGAAAAGTTCATACAGAAAATCATTTATACCATAAATCCTATAGGGTCCAAAGATATTAATTATACAGAGGATGTTTAAAAAGAACAAGAGACACAATTAGGTGTAGAAAATCACCAACCCACTGTGTCAACTTTACAAATGCGGGATAATGTAAATAACTTAATTGTACCTCTGGAATATAAATCTGACACCAGCTTTTATTATGATGATGCAACTGAAATAAGAGTGCCAAGTAAGCTTGTAAGCCGCCCTGAGTCTTCGGAGAAGGGCGGGATATAAATGGAATTAAAATAAATAAAAATAAAAATAAAAATAAAAAAATAAAAAATAAATAAATAAATAAATAAATTTACAACTCCTAAGAGGTCACGTCTGGGACTTTTTCTTCATGGATACTAAGAAAGCCGAGAATCTTTTGAAGAAAAAAAGATATGATAGACATCTTAGAGAAGGAAATTTTTATTCTATGAGGATCTGCTCCAGATTAATCTACAACATCTAACAGAACAACTTTGGGATATTTTTTCACAGATATAAATAAGGCTGAGAATCTCTTGAAGAAAAGAGACTTGATAGATACTCCTGGGAAGAAACTGATTTCATTTTATGAAGATAAGCTGGAGGGAGTGACTTAAATTTAATGACTTAATTAATTAAGATGGATTTTTATAACTTTGATATATGTATTGAAAGAAAGCTTTCAGATAGTTTTGTATGTATAAAATGAGTTTGTAAATGCATGTCTTCTGTCTTTTTATGTAATGCTGAGTAATTCCCAAAGTTTATAAAATACTATTGATTAAATTTGAAAATAAGAGAAGAAAAAGATTTACTCCGTGAGGATAAACTCAAGGGAGAGATTTGAATTCAATGAGCTAATTGGAGTTAATTGGGCTTGTATTGGTATGATATATACTGTATATTGAATGAAAGCTCTAATGTAGTATTGTGTTTTGAGTTTAAAATGAAGGAGTTACTTGAATATTTTTTTAAAGTTAGTAAAATATCAAAATTAGAAAAAGTGTTTTCTCCCTTTATGGTTAAAATAATTAAAATAATGTAGAGGATTTTCTTGATACGAATTACGATAAAGATTAATGAGTTAATAAAAGCATATACTATTCCCCACAGCAAAGGAAAGCAGAGATGGTCAAACTGATTCTTTTATTCAAAGAAGAGAATATATCTAACCTTGTTTCCATTTTGAAATTGCTTCCGGATTTTGTGCTTGCAATGAAAAAAGAAATGAAACCTTTTGTTTTTGCTAATTAGATAGGCTTATTGTTATAGAAATGGCTTGTACATACTGTTGTGTAAAAGTAAAAAGTTGTGCTTGTAATGTTGTTACCTTCCACTGTGCTAAAGAGTGTCAGAAATTCATGCCTTTTTCTTTCTTTTTCCCTCTTTACATTATATCTTTTTTCCCTTTCCCTCCCCCTCCTCCTACTTTTCTATTACTTGATTGAATTTCTCTTTGTATTTTATATTTTGATAAACCAATAAAAGTTTGAACAAGAAAATTATTTTATAGAAGCAGGTTTGTCTAGAATTGCACAAGAATGTTCCAAAGAAACATACGGTAAACTAAATTGCTTGGTTACATGCTTTCCTGAAAAGCATTTCATGCAAAGATTAGCAAAGGAGAATAAAACCTGGTAGAATAGTATGACATAATATCTACTTTTTATCATAATCAAAGCTTAAAATTTTAGTGTCTAATATTTTTAGATTCCCACTTGCCAATTGGGAAAAAATAATTTTACAGAGATGAGTATACAGTTGCATAATAAAAATGATTTGTGTTGGTGTGTATACATTTATATACACAGCACATCATCAATAAGAAACAAAATAAAAAGATTAAGGTAGTCCACAGTTATGATGGCAACTGGGACTGGGAACCAAACAATGCAGCTTGCTGGAGTGTTGTAATAATAAGCTGGCTAAAAAGAACTTTGATCATAGTTCCTATAACTGAAGGAATGCTGAATTCTAAGGACTCTTTGCAAGCTCCCCTTATTCAGCACTGTTGTAATTCTGAACAGTCATTGAAAAACTGGTCATAACTTGAAGACTACCTGGAGTTGATATTTTCTCTCTACCTTCCAATCAAAAAGTATGTTTGCCTTAAATATTTTGCCCACAAAGAACTAGTTCTTTGGACTGTAAGACCAACACCATTATCATATGCTATGTTTACAAGAATTACACCTTTACAGAAGTCAACATGTAATATACCAGAATTCATTTGCTGCCTTTCTTTTGTGGATGTTTTGTTTTTGGGAAAATGCAGCTGTTTAGCGATCCATTTTTGATAAGAAGGACAAGTGCTCAGGTTAACCAGTCGCAATACTTCACAAATGCCCTGATGAAACAAAACAAAAACAAAAGGCAGTTATTTTGTCTTGTTGAATGGAGGTCTGTGAGCTGAATGAATGAACAAATACGGTCTGAAAATGTAGGCAGCTTATAATATTAAGAAATCTGTTCACCTGAATAATCAGTCTGAGTTTTAAAAACCAATACCTAAACTAGAAATTAGCAAAGTTATTCAGAATCCATATATGATCTAAGACTCTCTTTGGAAGTTCATTAGCAGTCCGAGGTAGATCAATGAAGGAAACCAAAGTTGTGAATGCTAATGCTACAATTATTATAAGATTACAGTAACAGAACCTTGAAAGTCTGAAAGTGACTTGCCTCTATCCAACTTTATGCTAAAAAGAACTAAGAACGGTCAACTCTGAATGCTTTCTCAAATTACATTTTGAGACCGAAAAGGAAATTTTAAAAATTAAAGATAATTTAGGGCAAAGGGGGCCAAACTGCAGTCCTGGGAAAAGACTTGAAGTGGTTCAGGTTGTATTTCATTAAAAAAGAGTTTGTATGACTTGGAAGCTGCTACTTGCCTGAGAATTGATTGATTATATCCAGTGGTGAGATTCAAATACCTGAACAACCGGTTCTCTGCATTGACATCGCTTCCGGAAGTCCGTTCTGGGCCTGGGCCTCTGGGGCCCAGAACAGGCTTCCGGAAGTGGTGTCCATACACATCTGGTGGGCTGTTTGGGGCCTGGAAGGCCTCCTCTGGGCCTCTAAGGCTCAGAACAGACTTCCAGAACTGTCATCCATGCACTTCCGGTGGGCTGTTCTAGGCCTTGCAGAAAAGGGCTAGGGCTTTAGTTGGTTCACTGAAGTCCACAAAAAATTAGCTACCAGTTCTGCCAAACTGGTGCAAACCATCTGAATTCCACCACCGATTATATCTGTATATACTTGCTTGTGCCAAAATGATTGTTTTGGAATAAAAGGTATACTGCAGTTACCTGTATCACAGAAACATTACCTTAGAAGAGACCTACGGTTCTCGTGAAGGAGTAAGGCTAAAGTATTTTTTATAAAACAATATTCATAATATCTAGAGTTTTTTAACTATTGATTTTTTTTCAAGTATGCATTTAATCATGGATATTTGCTTAGCTGAGCAAAAATGTTTTGGTGAATGAAATTTGCCTCAGGCCCAAAACTATTTGGATAGCAGAATGGCTGACCAGTGTGGGGTAAACAGCTGGAGATCTCCTAGTTCTTCAAATTCAAATTCTGGCACTATTTCATTACTCTTTCAAGACCTGTGTGGTAGGGTGAGATCCCATCATTCACTCCAGCTCCTTGACAGGAATCCACACACACACACACATGGGCAACAGTGATGTCCCCAGCTAATCCTTTCAACCCGGAAGTGCCTTAAATGTGCCTCTGACACAAATGGGGAGTGATTTGGTGGTTCCCACTATCGCAGCCTATCTTTCATCGACTACTGCACTTGTCATTCTCTCTCTAATCCCACCATATGAGAAAGTAGAACTTTCACAATTTGTATAGGCTTTTTGTCGATTAAAAGGTAAAAATGAGAGTAGGTTTGAAATGCCTATAATGCAACTATATAGAGGCATATGACTAAAGGCTTTGAACCTGGAAACAGGCCAACCTCACAAGAATTAAAATAAAAAAACTTTTTTAAAAAAGATATATACATGAAACCTGTTTTACCTTAAAATAAAATTACAAAAGTATAGATAATGTTCTGTGATGGAATGTAGTGAGAAGGTGGATCCCCAGGAGGAAAGGGGTGCATTCCAGAAGAGTAAAGGACAATTCAGTCCAAACATCAAGTGTTAGAGAAATAGAGTGAAGATAGCTCCTCCTTATTAGTTCACAGAGTGTATTGTGGTTGCAGATAGAGTCCTTAATCTGGCAAGATTTTGTCTATAGGCGTGAAATAATAAAAAAATAGCTTAGAAGAAATCAGATTGACTATATGCTCTGCAGCCAAAGATGGAGAAGCTCTATACAGTCAGTAAAAACAAGACCAGGAGCTGACTGTGGCTCAGACCATGAGCTTCCCATTGCAAAGTTTAGGCTTAAACTGAAGAAAGTAGGAAAAAGCACTAGGCCAGTCAGGTATGAATTAAATCATATCCCTGCTGAATATACAGTAGAGGTGACAAATAGATTTAAGGAATTAGATCTGATAGACAGAGTGCCTGAAGAACTATGGACAGAGGTTCGCAACATTGTACAACAGGTAGCAACCAAAACCATCCCAAAGAAAAAGAAATGCAAGAAAGCAAAATGGCTGTCTGAGGAAGCTTTGCAAATAGCTGAGGAAAGGAGGGAAGCGAAAGGCAAGGGAGAAAAAGAAAGATATGCCCAATTAAATGCAGAATTCCAAAGAATAGCTAGAAGAGATAAGAATGCCTTCTTAAATGAACAATGCAAAGAAATAGAAGAAAACAATAGAATAGGGAGGACCAGAGATCTTTTCAAGAAAATTGGAGAGATGAAAGGAGCGTTTCATGCAAAAATGGGCATGATAAAGGACCAAAATGGCAGGGACCTAACAGAGGCAGAAGAGATTAAGAAGAGGTGGCAAAATTACACAGAAGAACTATACAAGAATGAGCTTAACGTCCCTGATAATCACAATGAGGTGGTCACTGACCTCGAGCCAGACATCCTAGAATGTGAAGTGAAGTGGGCCTTAGAAAAGCTGAGCAACAACAAAGCTAGTGGAGGTGACAGTATTCCAGCTGAGCTATTCAAAATCTTAAAAGACAGTGCAGTAAAAGTGCTACACTCAATTTGCCAGCAAATTTGGAAAACTCAACAGTGGCCACAGGATTGGAAAAGATCAGTTTACATTCCAATTCCAAAGAAAGGCAGTGCCAAAGAATGTTCAAACTATCGCACCATTGCACTCATTTCTCATGCTAGTAAAGTTATGCTTAAAATCCTACAAGCTAGACTCCAGCAGTATGTGGATCGAGAACTACCAGAAGTACAGGCAGGATTTCGAAGAGGCAGAGGAACTAGAGATCAAATTGCTAACATACGCTGGATCATGGAGAAAGCTAGAGAGTTCCAGAAAAACATCTACTTCTGCTTCATTGACTATGCTAAAGCCTTTGATTGTGTGGATCATAACAAACTGTGGCAAGTCCTTAAAGAGATGGGCATACCAGACCATCTTATTTGTCTCTTGAGAAATCTATATGCGGGCCAAGAAGCAACAGTGAGAACTGGACACGGAACCACTGATTGGTTCAAAATTGGGAAAGGAGTCCGGCAAGGCTGTATACTGTCACCTTGCCTATTTAACTTATATGCAGAGCACATCATGAGAAAGGCAGGGCTAGATGAATCAAAAGTTGGAATTAAGATTGCCGGAAGAAACATCAACAACCTAAGATATGCAGATGATACCACTCTAATGGCAGAAAGTGAAGAAGAACTAAAGAGCCTCTTGTTGCGGGTGAAGAAGGAGAGTGCAAAACTTGGGTTGAAACTAAACATTAAGAAAACCAAGATCATGGCATCTGGCCCTCTCAATTCCTGGCAAATAGATGGGGAAGAAATGGAGGTAGTGACAGATTTTATTTTCCTGGGCTCCAAGATCACTGCAGATGGGGACTGTAGCCAAGAAATTAAAAGACGCTTGCTCCTTGGGAGGAAAGCCATGGCAAATCTAGACAGCACACTAAAAAGCAGAGACATCACCCTGTCAACAAAAGTGCGTATAGTCAAGGCTATGGTCTTCCCAGTTGCAATGTATGGCAGTGAAAGCTGGACCATAAGAAAGGCTGAGCGCCAAAGAATTGAAGCCTTTGAACTATGGTGCTGGAGAAGACTCCTGCGAGTTCCTTGGACTGCAAGGCGATCAAACCGGTCAGTCCTAGAGGACATCAACCCTGACTGCTCTTTAGAAGGCCAGATCCTGAAGCTAAAACTCAAATACTTTGGCCACCTAATGAGAAGGAAGGACTCACTGGAGAAGAGCCTAATGCTGGGAAAGATTGAGGGCAATAGAAGAAGGGGACGACAGAGAATGAGGTGGCTGGATGGAGTCACCGAAGCGGTAGGCGTGAGCCTAGATGGACTCCAGAAGATGGTAGAGGACAGGAAGGCCTGGAGGAACATTGTCCATAGGGTCGCGATGGGTCGGACACGACTTCGCAACTAACAACAACAACAACAAGCTTAGAAGAATTGTCACATGTTATTCTTGGTTTGGGGCCTGACAGTTCTAGAAAAATGACAAATGGCATTGTCAGTTCTCAATGAATGCTTTTTCCTAATGAACAGGAGTACTTGCAATTTGATATTGTGGGCCACTAGAAAACTAAAAATAAAATTAATTTCTTCTTGCCCAGTAAAACAGATGGCGTCCTAACTTGTACAAAGAAATAAGAACTTTAAGTGTAACTTGGCAGCACATAGAAAACAGAAAGAAACAATCTTAATATAATTTTCTGGCTGAAATTTTACCCATTTTTACAGAAAATAGCAATTTCTCGAACTAAAAGTTCCCCTGCTTCATTACATAGATAGCCTCCAACTTTCTGGGGAGAACCTCTTGCATCAGAGGCTACTTGGTTATAAATTTTTATTCTTTTCCAGCCTATCTCTCCCAGCTCCTCCCCAGTTCAACTATGCTTTGTTTTTAAAAAAACACCAAACAAATCCTTTCCATATCTGGCCTGATAACAGAAACATTCACATAATGGCTTGAATGCACAGTCCTGCCAACCATCCAGCCAAAATTTTGGGGATGTTATATGGATGGCACTTTTGTCATCATTAAATGCTTCAAACAAGAAGAAACACACCACCTACTTAATAACATGTTCACTGGGATCACTTTCACATATGAGGAAGAAAAGGACCAACAATTCCCTTTCCTCGACATTGACATAAGAAGACAGGATAATGGTGAACTAACAACCAGCATAATCCAAAAATCTACACACAGAAACCAGATTCTTAGTTTCACAACCGCACTGCACACAAGAGGAGCTGCATCTAGACCCTCTTCAAAAGAGCCAAGACACACTGTAGCACCAAGTCACTGAAAAAGCAGACAAGAAACACCTTTTCAATGTTTTCCTCCACAATGGCTATCCTACTTCCTACTCCGATGCATATCATCCAAACCCTGACGTACCATTCAGCCAACCGCAACACGGAAACAAGTCCTACCATACATCAAAGGAACATCAGAAATGGCTGCCAGGATTTTACAACACCTGGGAATAATGGTGGCTCAGAAACCCACATCCATGCTCTGACAAGAGCTATCTAAGATCAAAGCCAAAAACAGAAAGTAGACAGCAGCAAAAATAATATATAAAATCAGTTGCAACAATTGTAACCAGTTCTGTGTTGGACAAACAGGATGACAACTGAAAACAAGAATTCATGAACGACGGCTAGCGTTCAAGCGACACAACCAAAAATCACTGATCTCGACCAACTGACATTGAACAACACCAGTTCAACCGGGATGGAATAAGAATCTTTGGCTATACCAACACTTGCCCTGCATGCCAATTTGCCGAAGCCTGGTATTCTACAAATGTTTCAATCAACAAACATATAGATTTGGAACCAGTATATGAACTCATAAGAAACTGGACCATCAGAACGATCAATCAATGATAGAACTGACCACCGCCTCACCAGCTGCCTTTTGCACCATGCAACCAGCTAGTCACACGACCACCCTACCACACTAGACCTATTTAATATGAAGAGAAATGAGACAAGACACTTCAAACAAAGTCCTGCTGATGATGTTACATAGCTTTGTAACAAAACATTCAGGAGCTAAACGGAAAGCTCGGCGCAACAAACCATTATCAAAATCCTTTCCATCTTTAGTACAGGGAATGGTTGTAATATCTGTCTGTGCCCAGATTACAAAGAACATCTGTCCCTTAGAGTAAAATAGTAAAAGAGGGCCTATAGGGTTGATTACATCAGATGCCCCAAAGGGCCTTTCATGGGATTGCCATGTATTTATTGCCAATATAGAGGAAAACAGGTCACCTAGAACATGTGTGGAAAATAAGACATGGATTTGCATAAATATTATATGTGCTTTGAAAAAAGAGGGAAGAAAATAGAGATACTAGAATAAAAGTGTGATACTTTTTACTTGCTAACTCTGCTGTCCGCATGCTAATTGTTGAAGAGAAAAATCATTTAAGTTTTGGCTATTTTGTTCTACAGATATTTTCCTTTAAACCAGGTATGGACTGGTTTAATCTTAATCAGAGGACATTTTCAGACAAAAGACAATCTTCACATATCATGTTCGGCCATACAGTTTTTCCTGACTAGCATTAATCCCATTGCTGCAGCCTACAACGAAGTATAAATGTAAAGGCTGAGGCTGGTGAGGTGGATTCAATGGTTCTCAGGCTAAAGCTTGCCATTATGCAAAGATATTTTAAACAGTCCCTAATATCGTCAAGGGACTTTCCAAGCTAATTTGGAAGTGTAGAAGAAGCTGAGTCATGGATGTGTACAGAGGAATGCAAATGAATGCTGATATAGGAGTCAAGACGTCATCCTTTTATGAAACACAGGTGAAGATACAACTTACGTATTTATGTTCAACATGGTACAAGTGATGCAAATTACATATTTCTGTTATTTGTGTGATATGACATGCATGTCATCATTTGATATCATGATGGCCTATAATACAGTAGATACCTGAGATTCAGAGACCACCACTGGTGGTCTCTATTAATGGATTCCCTTAGTTTGGCATAGATATATTTTTAATGGATATATCACATGAGACTACAAAACCTTACTAGATTTTGGTGTTCCACATACAACATACATCATTGAAATAATCTGATTTTTCCATAGATCATAGGTTCATTGTTAGGAGCTGCTGACTTAATGCAGTGTGCAAATCCACCCATTTGTGAATTTGTAGATTAAAAAAAACCTTAACTAGTAGAAAGAAAAGGGTGCAAACCATACTATAAACATGAAACCAAAGTAAATCTCACCTTGGTAATAAATACCATACTGTGGGTTTCTGCAAGATCAGTGGTAATCACTTGTCCACAATAGAATCTCTCAACTTTGCAGAAATTAGCTATTTTATCTATTGTAGAATCAGGCAGTGTTTGAAAAAGATCTATAGCCCTGAAAATAGAAAAAAAAGGTGGCTATTCTCATCAACTATTTAATTAACTACAAACTGAAAGCTTTCAACTAAGTACATATCAAAGCATTCAGGAATGGCTCTGAGATATTCATCTCTAAATCCAGATCTATTCTACTATGTAAGGAACTCCATTAAAGTTATAGGGAAACACAGACAAAGGAAACCCAATCATCATTTTTCTCTAAGCCTAGCATGTGAAATTGTCCTTTTATTTTGTTGGCCTGATGCAGCTCAACAGACACCATTTAATTCCTCTGAAATACAATGTCCTACACATCTATGTGCATATTGTGCTGCATTCTGGAAAAATGAAAATGATGCTAAAGCATGTAGCAGATGCTTAAATTCCAAATTATATATAGTAACAGAGTGAGCGCCTGTTACTCGTCCCAGCTTCTACCAACCTAGCAGTTCGAAAGCACGTAAAAATGCAAGT